>NC_090939.1:397397681-398064869 GCF_040938575.1 Ambystoma mexicanum
AAAGGTGCAAAGTGTAAGGGAACTGTTGATGATTGTTGATGATTGCGAGGTAAAGGTGGGTTGCTTTGTTGGAAATGTTCTTGAGTATGCAGGCAGGGGAGAGTTTGTCTGCAAACAATGTAGTCCTGATGGATGCTAGGGGTGGTGAGGTCTTACATGGTGAGTGTCCTGAAGGTTGTCCAAGTATTCATGGTTTTGTGAGATGTGCTGTCAGTTGTGATATTGGTGCCATGTGGTAGGAGATCATGCAGCTCTTGTTGATGAAGAAAGAGTTATCAACAGTGTGTTTTTCAATGCAGTGCAATGCAGATGGGTCCAGCAAAGGTTTGATTCATTGCTTGATGGCTTTGTAGAATGCTCTGCTCCCATTGTTGGCATTGACTATGATGTACTAGCAGTAGTTGATCTGTGCCGTGGTAATCAGTTCTCTACAAATAGCACAGAGTTCCTTCAACAAAGTGAGGTCGGATGCACTGCAGGACTGTCACCAAGTATTTTCATGTTTTCTGATGAGTCTTTTGTTGATGTTAAGTTCTTGAGTTCACCAGAGCATGGACGGTTTAGGAGTGAGGGTGGAATGTTGCACCATTGCATGGCAGTTGTTGTTGGATTGGAGGATGCTGTTCAGTTCTTACAGAAGAGAGTTGCAGACCGGTGCATCTGAGATAAATCAGCCCATGTGAGGTGGAAGTTGTCAAGGTCTTCTGTGAGAGCCTCCACTGGGACACTTTTTGATTGATCTAAAGGCTTGTTTGGGGGGGGCATAGATGTGCTTGATTGGTGAGTTTGACTAATGTCAAAGAGGATTGCCAGATTGCTTGACTGAGAGTGGGCCGCATGGTGATAATGAGGTTGAAGTTATCACTTTTCCTGTGTATTGGATCTTTCATGTGTTGTGTGAGGTTCAGAGTGTAGAGCAGGCATTGGAGATTTTACTTCATGGACATGCTTGCTGGGTTGCCAGTGATGCTGATGTCACTGAGGAAGATGTTATTGGTATGTGAGAGAGTCATGGCGGTGACCAAATCTGTGAAGTCCCTTAAAATGGAGGACTTTCAATAAAGTTGAAGGTGATTGCGGACATTGATGTGAGAGAGAAGTAGCAGAAGAGGTTTACAAAAGAGAAGATGGTGGTGATGCCCAGTTGAGTAAATGGCCATGATGTCTTGTGAATGATGTCAAGGCCTCCACCCATCTTGTTTGTACAGTCTCTTTTTAGAATGCTTTAGCTATTCGGGATGTGGACATCTAGGATGTGGGTTGAGGTGGATGTCATCCTGATTTTGCTAATAAGATGGCATCCAAGTTATGTGTGCTGATGAGGTCAGCAATGGCTGCTGCTTGATTGATTGCTGTGCAGATTTTCGTGTAGTGTTAAATGATGAAGTGATGATGGGGTCTGTGGTGAGACTTGGGTGAGTCTCCTATGATGCGGTATCCATGATGTTGCTGGTGATCAACATGGTTAGTGATGAGTGGTGGTGGTTATGCCCTGTTGGGAAAGAGGTTACACACATATTCAAGGGAGCTTACCTCATTTTAGTGGAGCAGGGGTTCTTGTCCTGAGACTTTCCTGTCCAACAGGAATTTCCCTTTTCATTGCCAGCCCATTGCTTTTGAAGCTCTGTGCGAGAGAAGCCCTGCGATGAAAGACTTAAGAAAGGAAAGAAAGGGTGCCAAGCAGGTGTTTGGGTCTTCACCAGGGCTTTAAGTGGGCCGGGGCCTGCCGGGGCTGGGCCCCGGCAGGCTCCGAAATTTCGTTTTGAGGCGGGGCCCTGCCGGGGCCCACTAATCTCCCCTGGCAGCCCCGGCCACTACACGAAAAGGCATTTTTTTCTACAGCCTGAAGCTCTCGCTCGTGTGCGAGAGCTTCAGGCTTCAGAAAAAAATGCCTTTCAGCCCCAATGGTGGCGCCGCACCTGCGAGGCATCCCTTTAATCAAGTGATGCACGTGGGCCGGCGCCACCATTATGGAGAAAACGTGAGGCCGCTGGAAGCAGAGGCCTTGCTTTCTAAATACTGAAACTCCCGCGGATTCGCGTGAGGTTCAGTCTTTAGGAAAAAGGCCTCTGCTTCCAGTGGCCTCACCCTTTCAGCCTTGATGGTGACGCTGCCCCTCCCCAGATGGTGAGGGGCAGCGCCACCATTAAGGCTGAATAGGAGAGGCGCTGTCCCCTGCCAGGCAAGCCTATAGAATAGAAATGCAGAGATCAGCACCCTCTTCCCCAAAGGGGAGAGGGTGCTAATCTCTACAAAAGGCTGCCTGGCAGGGGTGCCAGTAGCCCATTGAGCCGGGGCTCGTCAAGGGGGCGTGGCCTAACGGGCCATCAAGGCCCCCGCTGTTAGGCCACGCCCCCTCGATGAGCCCCGGCTCGATTTGTAGTGCCACTTAAGGCACTGGTCTTCACTAACTGAAAAAGAAAAGAGGCTGGAAGGTTGCTTAAGCAGGCAAAAAAGAGCAGCAAAACAAGACTTAACCATATTATTATTAGTTGTGTGTGGGCTTATGTCATGCTATGTTAGTTGGTGCTAAGACTTGGACTTAGAAAGCAAGCTGGGCCACACCAGAAGCTAGAATAACAGAGTTTTCAACAAGCGCCGGAACTGCAGATGATTTTCAGTGCACCTAACGGACACCGGCAAATCATTCCACTGCTTACCAGCGGTAAGAGAGAAGGCCTGGCCCCTGACCCTTCAGAGGGGGAATTTAGGGATGTCAACCAGACAAGCATTACCGGAATGGCAAGGCCACCCCGGGATTTAAGGAAAAAGCATGTCTTGAAGATACGCAGCCCCTAGTGATAGTGCACCCTGTGGACCAAGCCAAAACATTTAAATGTAATAATTTTGCCCACCGGGAGCCAGTGGATAGATTGTAGAACAGGGCTAAGGTGAGAGCCATTAAGGGGTGAGGTGGCAACCCAGGCAGCAAGGTTCTGCAGGATCTACAACCAGTGCATAAGGCAATAGGCTGGGCCAGAAACATGGCTTTAGTGTAGTCCAAGCCATTCATAACTAACAAATTAAATATCAAAGGGCGTGGGTGAATTGGTAAGAGTGGTAATCCCTTGTGAAGCACCTTAAGCAAAAAATAACCTGTTTTACAGACTGCACCCACCTGGGTAGCCATTGAAAGCGAAGAAGAAAGATAGACTCCAAGATGGTTGACCACCGTTGCTGGAATAGGAGAATCATCCAGTGCAGACGGTCAAAAAGAGGGAGTCCAAAGAGGGGTGTTAGGGAGAATTCTCATTCTATGGCTAATTTCCCTTACCTAGTGAGTCCCTCAGCAGCTTTGCTGGATTTCTGGAGTTTATTTATTCCACCTGGTTAGAGTGTGAGCTTTTCCCCTCACTCTTACCTGTGTTTTGCCATGTGTATTTCAACTGTTATTGTGATTGTGGACTCTGCAGTACACCACTTCAGTAGTCCCACTCTTTGTGTGTTACAGAGCACCTTCAGTGCAGTGACACAGGGTTGTCTCTTAGACTTCCCACCGACTCCATTTTCTGGGGCTGACTACTACACCCCAGAAAAGGGTAAAGTTGCCATTAACTTTACATAGTCACTTTTACCACAGATCCAGTACACCCCATCTTATATGGAGTATTGGAAAGGGTTAATTCCTAGCCCTTTTTATCCATACTTCTTGGAGCATTGTTTCGCTCCCTTAACATTAAGACTTGACTGGTGGCAGTCGTATCTACCCTAATTTTCCTACCGCGATTATATTACATAACATGGTACCGTTTTAGGCTATTTTAGTATCCTCGAACTTTAAACCCGCTTGCCCAAATAGTTTTTATTTCAGCTCCGGTTGGGTTTAATAGCCATTTCTTTTTGTTAACATCCTTCTTGGGTCTTTCTTTGCGCGGCAAACCAGGTTTGCCTCCTTTGTTCGGGACCTTTGGCGGGCATCTGACCAGAAGCCTTCCTTTGGTGTCTGGGTGTCCAGGTGGACTGAATGTGAGGGAGGGGTGTAGTCACCACCTGCACAGGGTCTCCTTGGAGACCCAAGTTGCACTTTGTGTTGATTGGCTGAGGTAGTTGTCCGGGTTGGACAACCCCCCTGCTGAGTGATTGACAGGCTGTGTGAATGAGGGATTTTGGCATACAAGGCAGAACTCTTGGGCTAGAAGTCAGAGTCGCCACTGGAACTGCAAAGAAACGAAGAGAAGCAGAGAAGAAGACGTCTGCTGCAACCCCGAGTCCTGGTGAAGCCCTGCTGCAGTCCTGAGCTATCTCCCCTTCGACGACAAGAGAACATCCAGTCCGGAGTCTTCTTCTCTTGAGCCTGGTGGGATCAACCAGCTCACCCTTTCTTCAGTCAGAGAATCCTCTCCTGGGTCGAAATCACTGCTGTGCTGTAGTGGTCCGGATAGCCATCAGAAGAGCCCTGTCCTGATTTAAAGGAGCACACCTGTTATTCATTGTTGTGTTTTTTGCTGCTGCCAGCCTCATCCCTGGGTAGTGCAGATCGCTCCAGATATCCTCCTTCTTGTCCCCACGACTGGGGACAGGAACTGTGAGTCTTCAGGAACTACCAGGAATAACTGCCGTGGCACCAGCTTTCTCCAACGGAATAAGTTACTGTGCACATTTGGTCGTTCTCTCCGACTGACCATCCGGAATTGGGGTGAACCCTTTTCCTCCACGAAGATTTGTTCTTTCTTCCTTCCCTCTAATAACTTTTCCTTCCATCTGACAATATCTAAGTACTCTTGGCATCTTGAATCTCGAACTGTTCAACGTGTGATCCTCGGCAACTGAGCATCTGCTCCATTGACACTGGTGCAGGCCTATTGACTTTAATCTGTATTTTTGAACAAGTCCTCCGATTCCCTTGCCTTGACAAAAGTATTGCTTGTGATTTTGTCCCCTTTTCCCTTGTTTGAAATTCTAAAATACAAAGTGTGTTTTAACTTCGTGAGCATTTCTATCCGCAGGTATGCTTTAGTATCGCAGCACCGGTCTGTCAAATCCTAATGTACTTACCTTGAATTTGCTGGAACAAGTGGATTTTGCTATGTGTAGTATATTTTACGTGTGGTTTTGAATTTATAGAAGTGAAATGTTTTGTGAACAGAGGGTTTAAAATAAATGTCCTTATATATTTTACCTGAAACCTTGAGTCAGTGTTTACTTGAGTCACAGTAATTGTGGTCCTTTGTGTAATCTCTACTACTGCTCATTTACTCTTGAGATAAGTCTGGCTGGTCCGCTACTGCTACCACTTTAACGGTGTAGTACAGGCTTATACCAAAGGTAAAGTTGTATTGCCACTTGTAGTCTTAATTGTGTGTAGTGGTCCCTAAGTGCACTGCACAGGATTCTGCCTAACAAGTAGTTTGGTCATGTGACCTACATACACTTGCATGAGTTTACCAAATGCAACGGTAAAGTGTCTAGAAGTATGCTTATGTAGGGAAGCAGGAAAAAAAGTGCTGCAAAACAAGAAGGCACCAGTTGATTAGCCGTGATTTACAGGTGGTTGGGCTAAGGCCATTGGACCTAGATCCACTTTCCTCAGCTCACAAATTTTAAAAGAAAGCATAAGGAAAAGGTTCTGCAAGAGAGCATATGAGCTAGTAAGAGCATTGGATAAAGCAAGAGTAGAACGCATAGAGTGATTTAGAGCAGGAGTAGACAACAGCTCAATATTAATTCAAACAAACATGTTAAGAAGATTTACAGCGGATTGTTGTTGATTACTACAATAATCAAACATTGGGAATAGCGTGGTCCTTGTTGGTAATTGACATTTTACAACACAGACAATATGTTTGCCCATTATCAGATACCTGAAAACTACCATGTAGATTCAGCCGCTGCGGCCAATATGATATAACATCTTGCAGTTCCTCTAGAATTCTTGATCTGTAGGCTACAACAACACCCAAAGCGTAGTGATGCACATGTAATCTGCTGTTTGGAGGATGTCCCACATATTGGTTGTTAAGTAGACAATGGGCTTCACTATAATAGTGGCGGTCCGGAAACAAGGGTGCTGGTAAGGCTACCAGCACCCTTGTTTCCGGACTGCCACATTTCGAGTCTGCCTGCTGAAGCCGTTTTGCCCAGCAACACCGTTAACAACGGTGCCGGTGCTTCCGTCTTCCCACTCCTATAGAGATTAACTAAATTACAGGTGCCTGACTTCCCAGCTGCCAGACTTGGAATCTCCCAGTGGCACCGGCAAGTCAGGCGCCGGTAATTTTTTACGGGTCCGGCGGCAACCCACTGGCAGCACCGGCAGGGTAACTGCCCGACCTGTAATGAGGCCCGATATGTTTTTCGCTAATCCTCATGGCATATAGTACAGTTTTTTGTAGGTTTTTGTACAATTGCAGAAGTTGAACAGTTGAACAAAATCGGGCTTTTTACTTTGTAAAGTCATTATTAAGGGCTTCGAAATCAATGTTTCCTACATCATTGAATGGCTACATGTATTTGGGTATATATTCTCCATTCAGCTTTTTAGAAGTGCTTGTAAAGCGTTCATTTTCTTTTTGGCAGGCCTGTAACATTTCTTTACCCTTCCTCTTGATTCAAGATGATGATTGTGTTGGTCCAGGCCTTCTATACAGATCTCTCTTCCAGAAAAGTGGCTAGCTAAAAATTGCTAAATCGTTTTGGCTCACCTTCACAAAATCACAGAAAAGCCACTCTCAATTACACTCATTGTTCTGGCTTTCTCTCACCGAAAAGTTGCTTATGAAACATTGTGATGGTTCTCCTTTACAAAGAAGCACCTCTCCGAAGAATTAAAATGGCTTAAACTCACAGAAAAGATATGCTCTCAAAAATACTAATGTCTCCCACTCTACTTTATTTTACAATTTGCTAGCCAGTACATTTGGAGAATATGTTAATAACTGGAATTATCTGGAATTATATTTTTTTTAAAGGTCAAGGGACTGGGGCTATACATAGAACAACATATAGAACAAGAGAAGCAACCTCCTGGTAAATATACGAATTGCAATTTAAACTGAAAGAGATTCACTGTTTTTATAGAAAATTGCAAAATAAAATGCTACCAGAAGGTAATGAAAATGACACTAAAATGGAAACCTGTAGTTAACTCTAATCAACTACAATGTATTCAATCACTGAATAAGCTGAGCGCCCTCATTATGAAGATGGGCATGAATATGATTTGTGTAGGTTCGCATATCCCTACTTAAGGACAAATGGAAGTTTAACAAGCTCACGCACAGTAAAACTGCACTGGTTGTTTATGGAATTACATTTCCCTGTAATCCGACATTATAGTGCTAAAACAGAGAGAGCAGTTAAGACATGTTTAAACATACACAGAGGTTGAATTAAGAAAAACAACATTTCGATAGCATCATTAGTTATTCGTTTTATGTTTAAATGGATCATAAGGGTAATTGTTTTAAAATTGATTGTTCTATCTAATTTGGATGGGAAAAATTCACAAGTGTCAAATAAACCACTTTTTGAGCTGGATCAGAGTCTTATTCATTTGAACAAAAGTGATCAGATAGGTCACAACCAGGGTGTAGAATGAGCAAAAATAATAACACACACATAGGTCTGACAACAGATATTTCCAGTCAATATGATAGTAATTTGAAATTACTCTTGTGTTATTAGGCTTATAGGTTCACTGACTGAAGCAGTGAGTGAGTCTAATTTACAAATGTGCACCAAATTGTAGAAACCCTTACCAACACTGCTTAGATTGTGCCATGTAAGTGTTCATCGTACCGAATTGATTCACAAAACAAAATAGGACCGAAACAAGCAGTACAAAGGAAAATCCATTGTGCCGCCCACACCCACAACATGCCCATAGCACAGAACCAGATAGCACACTGGGACCACATTTTGCGGCGATGGGAAGGGCTAAACAGGCGTTTCCGTGGTGCAATACAGAATGAATGGTCAGATTATGTACTGGTAATCATCATTACTTCCACTATTACTTTCCCTCGTCACACTATGGTGAACATGAAGGTGCTCCTTGACAATGATGCACCCAAAATCCACATGACTCCCACACGTACTTTTCCTCCTCACAGTACTGCCAACATGAAGGCACTCCCTGACAATCATGGACCTCTAATCCACATGGCACTGACACCTAGTTCACTTTCTCACAATACTGTTAAAATGAAGCTGGTTCCTGATAATTATGTACCCCTAATCCTCCTCACAGCACTGTCAACATGAAGGTTCTTCCTGACAATCATGCGCCCCTAATCCACATAACTCCTACACCTACTCTTCCTCCTCACAGTACTGTGAACATGAAGGAGCTCTACTACTATCATCACTTCCTCGTCCATAAGCCTCTTAACAGTCCTTATCATGTGAGGCTCCAGCCTTGTGTGATCGCAGCTCCTGGTGTCAAAGGTCTAATCATTTCACCTGAAAGACATGCACATGGACACTACTCCAAGGCAGGGATGGGGTAAGTGGCACCCACCACCCACATCACTTTCATTTGTCTTCGTGTCTCCATGACGGCAGGCTGATTTGAAGAGTGTAGTCCTAAATGTATTAATATTCCACTTTTCTTTTCCCATTTGGAGTGAAAATATGTCCCTCTTCACTGGCTTTCTTTGTGCCTGGCTTAGATGCAGGGGATATGATGCCAGATGATGAGAACTATTGTGTGTGCACTCAGAGATCCCACTTTTGCTACACTGGTTATATGTCAGGTGCCCCCCGAACACTGACTATTCATTGCACTGACTGAGGGCAAGGAGAGAGGTTCCCAGTGCCTGTGGAAGGGAAGGTCAGCTGATTAAGCTAATGAGGAGGATTGGATTTCCTGGCCAGCTTTATTTCTCCAGCAATTGGGTGAACTGGGTCAGGGGCTGGAGTACCTGCAGACATCTGAAATGATGTAGACAAATCATACTCCATTATACTTGAGGGGACACACATCTGGGTGCACTTGGACCGCCTAGCCCCCACCCATCACTTGTCTTCCCCTTGCCCCTCCCTTCTCCTGCACCATCCGTGCACTTAGATGAGCTGAACGTACCATGCCTGAAGATCGTCTATCTATTTTCCCTTGTCTCCCCTCCTTGCATGGTGGTGCCTGAATTGCATTTGGAAAAACTGCAGAATCGTCGTGAGACCTAGTTGTTGCTATCTACATGGTTCATTGTATTATATGCACTTACTCTGCCTGTGCAGATTTGTATGGTTCAGAAATTCAAGGGCTCTGCATGACTGTCGTTTGTCCCCTTGTTCCCTCCATCCTTGAACACGTTGAAACACTTGCTTTGTGTATGGGTGGTTTACAAATAAACATTACCATACCATAACATACAATGTGTTCTTGCTCCTGTTCCAGGTAGTTGCAGGGGGACTGCTGGTGGAACTGTCATAGCAGGGACCCTTGCTATTCAAGCTTCAGGAGGCCTGTGGAGCCACATACATCTGGACAACCTTCCTCAGAGATGCCAATGTACTTTAGATCTCTATGGTATAAGTTAAGGCTATGATCACAAAGGCAATTGATAGGGTCATTAATGCCAGGCTCCTTTTAATTACACTGGCTCATTTTGCACTCCTGTAACATGGTGTTCCCCCATGTTTGCCTCAGTCAGATGGCCCTCAGACACACCAGGACTGCCTGAAGACCAGGGGGATATTGCTGGGAGGTTTTTGGAGGAAGGACATTGTGAAGGAGGTTGCTACGCACATGCTCCATAATCTAAATCTATGTGATGTTCGGCATACCACTACCCCCGAGTGGGGCCCGGATGCCTACAGCTATTATTTCCAGTGCCAAATGCTGTCCTACCCGACCTGCAGAGTATCTGGCATGTCATCCACAGAAACTGGCAGGAGCATTAGAAAGCATAATTTCAAAGTCAGTTTTACAAAGTATTCCCTCTGCAGGGTTTGGCCAGGCATTTCCTGATATGCTCAAAGTTGATTCCATTCTGCTGTCCTCTGTTGTTCATATATTCATAGCTAACAAAGACATAGCACCTTCTAACACTGCTGCCACCGACTCAAGAAGGCAAGAACACAACATGTAATCTGCAGTCAGTGGGCACCTAGAGTTGTGCTACTCTACCTTGGAAGAAAACATCAGTGGAAACTGGCTCCGAGGCACTGAAAGCCATGGATATGGCATAGAGTTTGACTCCTAACACACAAATGCAAAGATAGTTATGGTTCCTTGGTCCAGCCATCCTGTGAAGAAGAAGGCACGTTGGGAGGCCATACAACTGTTTCTATGGTCAAATGCATGTGCATATTGAGGTGCATGGGCTGGGTATTCACTTGATTATCTTCTTGTTCCTTAAGGCCTCTAAGCAGTGGGATGAACCTTCATGTCAGGAAGATACAATTGAAGATGGAGACTCTCCACAGTAACACACAATTTGTTTCAAAGGATGAATTCTTCTCCCCTATAGATTGCAAGGATGCCTCCTTCCACATCCAGGTGGGGTGCATATCTTTCCTCATGTTTTCAGTGGGGGAGGTACAGTTTTGCTTATGAGTGCTGGCCTTTGGACTGTGCTTGCCTATGAGTGTCTCCACGAAAGTTCTGTCAGCTATTGTAGCCCTGCTCCTCTCACAAGGATATTTTGCACACCATTGCCAAGATGACTGGTTGCTGAATGCCCCCTTGCCATCCTTTGCCCTCAGTTATACAACTATTATGCTGCCACTCATGTAGCGGTTAGGTCGGTTGGTGATCATACAGAAGTCTATGATTGACCTCACTGAAGTACAAAAGTTCATGGGGGCTCTTTTCCACACCCAGAAGGGATGGAGCTCCACACCCCCTCACAGCAGCTTGAAGCTACAGAACAGACTGAGGACCTTGCTAAGCGGAAAGCAGGTGCTTGCCCTACAATGGTTGTATATGCACAAAGACTATGTCGGCATGGTTATTGTGGTCCCGTGGGCCATGTTCCAATTGACACCATTGGATTTACATGTCCTGGCCAACTGGAATGCATTTCCCATTTGGACTACACCAGGCAGATAACAATCCTGCAAGTTTTAGGAGGACTTTGGCCTGGTGGCTAGTGGGGCATTACCTTTTTCAGGTGTTTTCCTTCCATTCCCACAACCACTCATTCTCGCAGCAGATGCTAGCCAGATGTGTTGGGGTGCTACACTGGGGTCTATTGGTCCTCAAAGAAAATGGTCCAGATGGTACCGTGACAGAGTCTTAAATGAGAGGGGTGTCGTTGCCATTTGGAGGACTCTAAGTGATTTCACCCCTCATCTGTTGGGGATGGCTGTTCAGATCTGCATGAATAATCAGGAGGCCAAGGCATAAACTGCCAGTGTGCCACAAGGTTCCACTCTCACCAACAGGCTGCAGTCAGGGTTCCACAATGGACAAATGTCAATCTGCTGTATTTTCAAACCTCATATATCTTGGGGTTGTAGAACATCCAGACAGAGACCTTAAGCCGGAGTTTTACATCCTCATTAGACTACACATTAAGTGTTCTGGTGATCAGCTTGATCTGTGAAAGGTTGGAACCCCTATGTCAACCTGTTGTCTTCAAGTAGTGATACCTTGCTCCTACACTTCATCTCAGTGAGTTGGTATCCTCAAGGGATAGCCACAGATATCCTGTCTTTTCCATGGCCCCTATTTCTCCTGTTTTCCTTTCCTCCATTCACACTGTTTCACAGATTCCTGCAGAGGGTCAAGAGAGACAGGGTTTATCTGATCCTGGTGGCTCTTGTCTGGTCTCGTAAGCCTTTGTTTCCCTTCATGCCTCCCTTGTACCTCTCCAGATAGTCTCACCCCTCCAGCCTCCTGTCCCTAGGTTCCTCACCCCTGTGATGGCCTACACACATGAGACCAACTATGTTCCAATTTTGCTTTTTGGGTTGGCTTCCGAATAGGTATGTCTGGTGAGGGGGTGCTTGTCTCCAGGCCTAGTCCTTGCTCTGCAGGGTTGCAGTCATCTGTCCAATCTCAAAGTGTATATGAGGCACCGGTTGTCATTTGACTTCTGGTGTATCCGAAAGAAGGTTGATCTCCTTTCATACAACCATATGTGGGGCTTACATGTTCTTTGCAAGGGGTCTGGTTTGGGGTTGGACCCTCTACCTTAGGGCTTACCTTTCAGCAGACAGGGCCTTTATGTCCACTTTGAATGTCCAATGCCCATGCAGATGACCTGCCTGCTTTCCTCCTATGGGGGTACAAAGCTCCCATCCCAGGGTTCCTTTTTCCTTCCTTACCTGGAATCTACCCCATGTCCTAAAGTCACTTTGTGGACCCTTCCACCCTTTGAGCCCTTCAAGGAACTTCACATCAGTCTCTTGTCCCACAAGTGTCTGTTTCTGGTGGTTATGGCATAGGTCCATGCAGAGTTATGATAACTGGTTGACTTGGAACCTTAACTGAGTTTGGTCCTGAAGGGGCAACTCCTGTGTTCACCTCCCTCTTTTCAGGTTAAGGAAATGTCTGAATATGATATCCAGGCTGATCTGATCCACCCCACCATTAGTGACGTCCCTAGTAGGATGGTACTTCCCATGGTGCATCCCATATCCCATGGATGTAGTCAGGGCTATGAAGTTATACCTGGACAACATGGCCTCTTCCAGCTAATTTCACCAGTTTTTTCAACTTTTGGCCAAGTGGTGTGTGTTTGGAGGATGTGGACGCTTCTCTGGTATGCAGCACAGATCTGTGATCAGCTGACAGCTTTCCCTTTCAGCCTTGGTTGAAGACTGCCGTCCTGCCGAGCGGGCAGACCTCTAGGAGCTTCTGCACTGCTCCCGATTTCTCCATTGCCTTCCACGCTCACTTCAGCATCTTCCTCACTTTCTCGGTAGCCTTTCTTTGCTTCACTAGTTTTAACAGTGTGTCCCACTTTCCAAAGCTAGCATATGGATAGTAACCTCTCCTTCTGCCCTGCTTGCTGCACCTCTCGCTGATGTAACAAGGTTTGACATTTCTAAATGCCCTGCTCATCACACGTTTGGAAAACAACTAGTATGTATGTTACACTACGAGTTCCTGACACTTTGCACAAACTCTTTTTCCTCCTCCTCATCTCAGTACGTGAGTGGTTATGGAGTTGAAGTCCAAAACGTTTGTTGGCCTTTTAACTCCTGGATGATTTCTCTCACGGATTTCACAAAAAGGTACATTATCATCAGAACATGTTATGTATGAGTTGTGGGTCCATTTTTAATAATCAGTAGTTTGTGCAGGTTCAATTACTAAGCAAAACCTAATTCATAGGTGTGGCAGTGCTTTTTTTGTGAGGATCGAGGTACCAAGCTGGGTGATTGTTTCTTTGCCTTAGTTGTTGAACTGCGCAAACCATATTTGGTCACCTTCTGTTTATTCATTTCAATAAAATTAGCGCAGGTTTCAGGTGAAAAATAACATTTAAAAATATGAATAAACAGTGAATCCTTTTACTCACTGTGTAATCACCAACTACCATAAAGTTCAAACAGAAAGAAACAACAAAATGCGCAAACGCCTAAAGCTCCCCAGCTGTCTAGCTACCTATCTGGAACACTGGAGCACACAGTGCACAACTGACACACACCTCTCTTCAAACACGGAAGCACAACAGGCTCAAAAGGGCTCCAGATAACTCTCTATTTCTCCTGGGGTTTGCTTGTAGGTATTATTCACCAACTCTCCAGTCTCAATCAGCACACAGCAACCCACATCAGCGGCAAGCACCGAAGTGGCAATCGTCCCCCAAGGGTCTGTGGGGGTTGGCAGATGTCAGCCAGAGCGGGGCACGTGAGACTCACTCCACTCGGTCCACGCCATGCCCCTCTAATCCTAATGCAAGCTTCATTCTGCAAGCTAGAGGAAAGGCCTGTCAACGTTCTCTGAAGGACATGTCAAGCCACACTGAGAGGAACTGGTAATCCCTTGGTGACAATGTGGCATGTGAGCTTAGCATTTCGCATGCCACATATTTTTTCAATCACACCACTTCCAATAAGGGACCTCCTGCTTCTCTACAAAAATATGGAAGATTGCAACCAAGGTAAAAGTTGGCCAGAGACTCCAAAATGTCAAAACTGTGCACATGTCTCCTGCAAACACTACAGAAATACAGAGGGCATTATACACAGATGCATACCAACATGCTGCCATCAAGCATGGCCACATGCCTTGCAGGAACCTGTCAAATACCCGTATGACTCACATTGTGTATCAAGTAACCATGTGACAGTCATAGCACAGACACTGGAACAAAGATGATGATGTGCCTAACAGATAGTGAAAGGTGCATTCATGCACTAAGACACACACACAACACCCAGGAAAGACATATACACCAAATGCTAGTATAACAATGAAACACATGATATTGAAATATATAGATAGTAACATATTAAAACAATAATATGAAAACAGGATAAACAGATGTACAGACAAGAAATTCAAAATGCAAAAGGACACCTAAGCCTACATCTCCCAAATAATATTGAAAAACACAAAAACTATATACAAGAGTCATTGGTCCTTTACCTCCTCTAGTGCTGCCAATGCCAGGGCTAAACATAATTCCTACTCCAGTGTGGCCTCCTGGAGTTGGCCCCTGACTGTGTGGAGGGTCTCTAGTGCCTGCCCCAACCTTGTCCCACTGTCTATGGTAGCCCTGCAAACCTCCTCCATGATAGTAGCCTGAACACAGGCTATGCTGACCTTCACCTTAGACCTGGACCTTGGTATAGCTGTCCCAAGTGCATCAGCTCAGACTGAAGACCTCTCCTCCTCTATGTCCTGCCTAATGACCTCAAGATGTGCCTCCACCAAAGTTTGCACCCTCTGCCTCAACTCCTACATATGATTTGATTGTGAAATGATAACCTCCTCTTTTCCAGGTTGTCATCATCCTGGCTTTTCTTATGCAACAACTCCTTCTGGCTGGCAGTCCTGCTCTTTCATTGTATCTCCCTCTGCAGTGGTGACTGGCTGTGCAGAGAGTAACCCATACTTACATTGTCCTGGATTGATTGATTGATTGATTGATTGATTGATTGATTGTCCAACACAGTCGGTTCTCTGCTGGGTTCCATGGCAGGTCCTAAGACGACCTCACCTGCCTCAGTATGGACCTCCACCATGGACAAAGGAACATCCAAAGTGGCTGAATGAGAGACAGCTAAAGAGGAGCCTGAACCAACTGTAAAGGAAGGGCCCGTTGAGGTTGTATGGGGCACACAGGTGGAGGAGGGGTGCATTAAAGAGGCATGTCCGTAGAGGCTGCCCCTGAGCTGTGCATATGCCAGCTAGGAGAATTGGTGGATCATTTCTCGATGATCCAGTACAACCTTCTCATGAGTGGCTTGCACTGTATCATGGAGAAAAGATTGCTGTCCCAATACACCTATCGGCAGTGGTAGCACTGCTTCATGGATGAACTCTACAGCCTGAAGAGAGGCATTTGCCTCGGTTGAGGCATCATAGAAGGTGTGTGGGACTGCAGCAGATGAGCCTGGGACAGCAGTATGTGCTGACACCTCCACAGTTTCCTAATCAGTTACCTGTCTCAGCCAGAAATTTCAGCTTGTGCATCCCCCACTGATTCTCCCCTTGACACTATGGACAGCACCTCAATGTGCTCCTCCTTCTCGTCCACATCCAACCCAGAGAACCCAACTGAGGTTCCAATGCTCTGTGATCCTCTGTGAGCAGGGATCCACTTTCCTATCCCTATGCTGTTGAGGTGTCCACTATGATGACCGCATCCAGATTCTCTACATCAGTAGTAGTGTCATCGAGCAACACCATTCCCCAGGCATATGCCCCTCACAGAAGCTAACTGAAGGTTTGCACATCTGGGGTCTATGGTGGCATCTGGAGACATTGGACTGGCCATGCAGCTCATCCTCAGGTGTGTGCCTCTCTTCATTTGCTCAAGACACTTGACAATGAAGGTTAAGAGAAAAAGAAAACACCAAAAGTATGTGCTTAAACAGGTCAAGGTGTACATAAATTGTGTAGGTGGCCCCAAATCCTAGATAGGCCTAGAAGAAGCATAGTCAATCAAAACCAGACTTGATGATGGAGTGGACAAGTGCATGGCCAGGGGCAGACTGGCAAGTGTTGCAAAGGATCAATTGCTCCCTAGGCTAGCTGGGCTGCTCCCCAATGGGCCAGAGCTCTTAAACGTAAAAAAAAATAATCAAAAAAGACTACATCCTTCAAAACCCAGCCTGCCACAAAGAAATTGAGTTCTGCAAATGGGGTGAGACATTCGTCTTGATGTCATCCATTTTGTAGATGTGCCTGGACTGCCACTACACATGGGCCTCCACTGTGAGGGAGAGGAGTGAAGGCTGCAGGTGCATGTTCATATCACTCAATGGCATGTATTCATTTAAATAACAGATTCTGTGTCCCGGGAAGGTGATGTTGGCACAACTACACCTCATGCACCATTGGTCAGTTACAATTCACAGCAGCTTATCACAACTACCACTTGAAAAGGAAGTAAGGGTCCATATCTTATCAGAGATTGTACTTGGTTTGACTCTGTTCAAATGCTTCTCGTATGTTCTGGTGAATTTCTTGATCAGCAATGTGTGCATACAAAAACAGTCTAATAGCAGTCTGAACAGCACCCATGGATGTTACTTATATAGTGGGTATAGAAATAGCTGTTGGACTGTTTTTGGTACTTACCTTTGGACTGTAGTAATATATATAGCACTTTATAATATGTATAGCACTTTAGAATATATAGCACTTCACTAAATGTGATAGCAACATTTTTGTTGCTAGCAATAATGTGGCACACACATATAGTCATTTTTATGTGCCAGTATAACATGTGAATATGTTGCTGGTGGCATGCAAGGTATAGGATTAATAATGCAGAAAAAGCTCAATGTGAAACTGCAGAGAGTAAAGTGCACCATATTTTTTATTCTCTTCTCTTAAATACCTCATACATAGAAGACTACATTATTTATTTATAACTAACTAATCTAATTAACATTTACTAAACACTAACTCTAACCACTTAACATTATAATGTAGTCCCATCTACAAAATGAGGTGAAAATACATATTTTGAAATTAATTTTTAAATGTGCACTGGCATTTTTTTTTTCTCTCTCTTCTGTGTTCAGTTTGCAGAAAGCAGAAAGTATGCATAGCAGAGAATAATAATAGATAGTTGCTCAGTGATTTTTAGTGATAAATATGATTGGAGGAAAGTGTGGGCAGATGAAACAATGTAAAAAGGGGCTGGACGAAAAAAGTCTCTTGATGACAAGGGAGGAAAAAGAAAGTTAGTTCGGGATGACTGGGTTCTGAAGACAGATGTGCCTGGTGTAATTGAGCACTAGATGGAGAACCTCTTGTTCTCGCTGCGTATTCCAAGCACCCAAGATTACAGGAGCAGTTCGGTGACTGGGACTGTTTTTCTGAGGCGAGCAAGGCAAGGTTGTGTGGGAGAGCTTCCAACAAATACCTCTGGTAAGCAGACAAAGTTTAAGTGAGGTCACTGTGTGCCTGTGTGCAGTCGAATGGTTGACTGAACTAAAAAATGTCATGTAGGCAGAGTAGCAAAGGAAATCCCCTGCATTTTACTTCGTCATGTTTAGAATGTTAAAAAATAATTCATATTTTTAAAAAAAGACTTGTTTGCTCTGTTCCTATTTTCTTTTCTTCTTTTGTTACAGATAATGGTGAAATGTACATGGTAAGCATTTACTTGTACATGTCTGCAATATAATCAATATATAAAAACAAATTGTTTAGAGTCTTAATTGCATTTGGGATTTTATATGTGGACACAGGGGAGATCCATTCTCTTTGGTAATATATTTGTCAATTTGCCCATGCAGATAGAATAACAATCAGAATAGGCAGTGTTAAAATAGGTGTGTGTGTGTCCTCCTTGTATGTTGGAGGGAAGCTAATATAACATATTGATTACTGGAGGTCTATGAGCCAGTAATGCCTATGGGCGAATAGATCGCTGGTGTAGATAAGCCAGTGATACCGGCCACAGACTGTAGGTGACACTCTATATAAAAGTGTTGCGTTTTCTTGTGTGTATAGGTCCAAGGCCCTCTATAGATCACTAGGAGATATACTATTAGAAAGGAAGGTTTTGTTTATGATGGGGTTATGATGTAGGGAAGGAAACTATGCTCACCACTAAATACTGCAAACCATATACTACCACAAAATACCGCAAGGAATACATATTACTAGGTTCTCCAATATAATATAACAAGGTATGGTCACTAGAATGATATGAGGCCAAACCCAATCTAAATGCAAGGATAAGTTATTACCAAACTATCGCTCATATTTTGGTGGTAAGAAAAATTCCGCCAAACCCCAAATTTACACAAAATATGTTACATATATTGTGCGTTGGCCGGGAAAGTGGCATATAGAGCTCCTACTGGGCGTGGCAAGTGTGTCTCACACTACCATACGTGCATTAGAGGGAACCCATTTCATGATAGCAGTGTGAAACAATGCTTGCAAGCCTTAACAACAAAAATTCCTCAGAGTTTTGGAAACTAATAAACAACCTTAACTGCACGCAAGACGCAATTCAATCAAATATGGTGAATGAAAAAGATTGGATCAACTACTATAACTTGGTATACGAGATAAAAAGTACCACCATCGACCCGATACTCCCTGAGCTCTCAAAATGGGACTTGTACTTCGATAAAGAGGACATCCTACAGAGTATCCAAAGATGCTCCAACTCCAGGGCACCGGGACCAGATGGCCTGACGAACTTTATTCTCAAACAAAACCCTGAAGAGTGGGCAAACTTCTTATCAAAACTGTTTGCCACAATTGCTAATGAAGCAAAAGTCCCAACCAGTTGGAAAACCGCAATTGTCATTCCAATCTTTAAAAAAGGCAATAGAGCTGAACCTATAAACTATAGACCCATTGCCTTGCTGGACGTTGTGGGAAAAATATTTGCGACTCAAATACAGAAACAACTCCAAGAGTGGATCCAAGAGTCAAGTCATCTGGACATCCGTCAAGCGGGTTTTGTCAAAGGTGTAGGCTGTGGCCTAAACCTTTTTTTGCTAAACCTACTTAAGATGGATGCAATACAAAGAAACAAAAAAATCTATTTGGCATTTGTGGACTTATCGCAAGCCTTTGACAGCATAGACAGAGAGTTACTTTGGAAAAAAATGTTTGATTGGCAATGTCCAATTAGTCTACTTTCAGCAATAAAAGCATTACACACCGACACGGAGATAAAAATAAAGTTAGACAAAAGTGGCACCCTATCGGCTCCAATAAAAACATATCGAGGAGTAAAACAAGGGTGCCCTCTGCCTTCTGTCATCTTCAATCTGTTTATCTCAGACTTGGGCGATGCATACAAAGGTGCAAACACTTTTCCTCCAAAAGTTAATGGAAAAGATCTTCATTGGCTTTTGTACGCGGATGACCTTGTTCTCTTGGACTTGACGCCAATAGGTCTGCAACGAAAACTTGGGATTTTAGCCCAATATATCCAGCTAAACGGCCTAAATGTGAACACACAAAAATCAGAAATTTTAATCCTGCAAGATCTGCTAAAGAATAAAGATCCTATTGGGAAAAAAAAGTTCACGTGGAAACTGTATGATGGCAAAATTGAGCTAAAAAAACAATCACTGTACTTGGGTATGTTGCTCAGCTCAAGTATAAACGATGCCCCATGGGTAGGAAGAGTCAAGTCAAAATGTAAACAACTGACAGCGCAGGCTTGCATTGTAAACGCAAAATTCGGGAAACACTCTTTAAACCCTGTTTTAACATTCTATAAGGCAAAAGTCATACCGGCCTTGATCCATGGAGCTGAATGTGCCTTTGGCTGCCCAGCACAGTTATGGGCCTCTTTGGAACACTCGTTTTGGTCGAAAGTCTTGTGTCTACCCCCTGGCGTACCAACCGCCTGTATAAGATATGAGCTGAGCCTCCCATCTATTAATGGAAGGATAACGTGGAACACCCTAAATGAATTCCTCAAAATATCTGCTGAAAAGCCGATCATCCAATATAACATCCTAAAAACTTCAGTTATAGAGCATGATAATTCTGTGCTCTCAATGTGGCTCCAACGTTGTGAAAAAATCCTCAGCGACATAGGAGCAGACAAAAATCTACTGCAAGAAAATCCGAATAAGGTCAAATCCTTGTTGTGGATCCAAGACTGGATTGACACGGGTGATACGTGCAAAAAACACAGAATAATGAAGCTGATGCCAAACGGAGAGAGAAAATTGAACATAACCCAGCCATACTTACACAAATTTCCAGACAAAAAACGTAGAGCACTGTTCATGAAATATCGTCTCAACCAATTTCCAACCAAAGAAAATCTAAACATACGGAACGGCATGGATCAAACCTCCACAACGTGCCGACTCTGTGGGAAAGATACTGAAACGTTGAAACATCTGACGCTGGAATGCAGTCACCTGACACAGGAACGCACCAAGCATTTTGGGAGGTTTATAATGGCAAAGCCTTCATTGTCCGCTGAAGAATGGTGGACACGACTCTCTCAAGATTCAGATCGCAGCCTAACAATTAAAAGTGAATTTTAGAATGTCTCAAATGGAGGACACATTCACAGAGCTAGTGCAATATATGGAGGCAAAGCTATATGCACATGGGACATGGTCATCAAATAACACCACAGAATAGCGTGACCACATCTATGGTGAAGTACAGAAAGAACCATTAGGCAGCATTTTGGCAGAAGGCAGCATAATTCAGGTTTGCCTTTTGAGACTATTAAATGCAGCTGATAAACATGCAGAGAACGATTGTCTGATACGGCTATTTGCCAAGACATGGTTTATCCTAAATAGGTCGATGCGGATGCAAGAAAACGATACCAAGCTGATTAGCAGGTTAAAAGCTGATCTGGATGGAACAAGTGAAAAAGAGGAAATGTTAAGAGCATAATTGGAGCTATGTCAAAAAGACATGCAGTCAAAATTTAGAGATCTCGACACTCAATAGTCTTAAAGCAAGAAGCAGTTTGAGGATAGTGAACACGAATTGAAACACTTGAAAGCGTTGGTAGATCATATTAGACAAGACAAAGATGAAGTTGTTTTGGAAATGCAGGTTTTACAAAAAGAACATTCTGAGAAAGAAAGCTATCTCCAAAATGCCAAACAGGAAATAGTTAAAATGTTTCAAGAAAGAGACAAGAGAAACAACGAATTCAATGAATGCCAAATGCAAATGGGTGATATGCAAGAGGTAATTAATAAGATGAGAACAATTATTTGTGTAAGGAGGCAGACAGGCTCATTAAAAAGTGCAAGGTTTTGGAACAGCAAATATGCATTTTCAGGTCCCAGGATAGACAACAGGGCACCACATTCAATGGAGTTGGGGTGAATTCTATTTCTACACAGAAAACTAATGCCCCAGTGGCAGGGCCAGTGAATGAACTTGGGGCAGTACCCTTGGGGGACTTGACACACCCATTGGGGGACACAACCAATCCCATACACCTGAAACCAGGGTTGAATCACAAAGTAGTGCAATTCCATGTATAGCAATGAGTAGCCCCATAAAAATAATGAAATCAATCAAGACTCTGATCAAACCATTCAAAAAAGGAGGGGAGTGCTGTATAGAGGCCCACTTAGAAGCGGTGCATGATATATTCAAAGCCCAACAGATACCTAAGGAACAAAATAGGCAATACTTTCACTTAACTCTAGATGTTCCCACAGCCAGTATCATTAAAGGGTTAAATGAACAGCAGAACAAGACATGGGCAGAGTTTGAAAAAGAGATTAGAAATCATTTTTCTCCTTTCCAATCATTACAAGAGGCAAAAAAGTTTGCATACACGATTCCGGCTTGGCCTAACATGTCACGTCGCCAGTTTTTGCAAGACGTAAAAAGAGCTTTTTCTCGCTTTGATGTATCTTTTGACCCCAATTCCAATGAGTTTAAAACTGCATACTTCTATGGGCTACAGAAAGACATCATATCACAGTTAGTCCGTGAATTTGACTGTGACAAGTTCCTTGAATGGATTGTACACCAAAGTACAAAACTATATGAAGTACTCTATTGTCCGGGTAGAGTAAATGATAAAATGAAAGACACTAGACCAAAATCTAAAGAACCCTCAGCAACAGTGATGGAGATCAGGTCAGCCAAAATGTCCCTTCAGTCTGCTCAAAGTCCAGGTAAAAATGATGTGACACCGGAACAATGGGGTAATCAACAGAGATTGTCACTCCCTGCACCAATGTTTCAATCACATGATCCTAGTAATAGGGAGAGCTACATTAGCCCTAGGTACTTAGGAGACAGACCCCGAGCAGGATATTTCCCTGATATGTCAGGTATGAATAATAATAAGAGACAAAGTCAGGATCAAAGAAATAAGGGTCCCTACCAGACATTGGAGACACAAAGCAGATTTGACCCTAACACCATGCTATATGGTCATCAGGATAGACCCCGATATGTGGATCGATTTACTGAAAATGGGAATCAGCATGGGGGACAATATTCCCAAAATGAGAGACATGACTTGAGGCAGAATATGGATTATGTCCCACGTCAATACAATGAATCACCGCCACCAGGGGACTACAACCAAAGGATGGGTGCACCTCGCTTCCCTCCACATATGAATCAAGAGTTCAGAAGTAATCCCAATAGAAATCATTCTCCTGAGAGATATCAGAATAGATTCAATCAGGGGGAAAACAACCAATATCGACCTAGGTCACCGAGAGAAGATTCTAGGGAGATGGAAAGATTCCAGTGTCTCGAGGCCCAAGTGAAAATGTTGGCTGAGCAAATAGGAAAGCTCTGTACGGCACAAAAACAGTCATCAAAGGAGGGGGAAGAAGGCTATAGCAATGACCGGGTGGCTTCTGCTAGTAAGTGACTAAATATTAATGATACCTGCAATGCTAAAAAGATAGATTGCCCTGATTTGATTTTGCATAATGACTCTGAGATGCTTAATGATTTAAAAAGGAAAATACCGACAAATGAACATGTGACAGAAATTGCAAATAGATCTAAAAAGAAGTTCGATTTAACCTAGAGTTAAATCAAACATTGGAGATTTGCACATATGAAAAAGGGAACACATGAGATTCCAAAAGAACAAAGGGACAGATTTAAGAAAGACAACTCATGCATGGGGAATATAAGTTATTTGATAAACATGTCCCATGTACATATAGCTTTGCCTCCAGATATTGCACTAGCTCTGTGAATGTGGCCTCCACTTGAGACATTCTGAAATTCACTGCTATCATGAAATGGGTTCGCTCTAATGCAATTATGGTAGTGTGAGACACACTTGCCACGCCTAGTAGGAGCTCTATAGCCACTTTCCCGGCCAACGCACCATGTATGTTACATATGTTGTGTAGATTTGGGGTTTGGCAGTATTTTTCTTACCGCCAAAATATGAGCGATAGTTTGGTCATAATTTATCCTTGCATTTAGATTGGGTTTGGCCTCATATCATTCTAGTGACCATACCTTGTTATATTATATTGGAGAACCTAGTAATATGTATTACTTGCAGTATTTTGCGGTCGTATATGGTTTGCAGTATTAAGTGGTGAGCATAGTTTCCTTCCCTACATCATAACCCCATAATAAACAAAACCTTCCTTTCTAATAGAATATCTCTAGTGATCTATAGAGGGCCTTGGACCTATACACACAAGAAAACCCAACACTTTTATATAGAGTGTCACCTACAGTCTGTGGCTGGTATCACTGACTTACCTACACCAGCGATCTATTCACCTGTAGGCATTACTGGCTCATAGACCTCCAGTAATCAATATGTTATATTAGCTTCCCTCCAAACAACATGCAAGGAGGGGACACACACACACACACACACACACACACACACACACACACACACACACACACACACACACACACACACACACACACACACACACACACACACACACACACACACACACACACACACACACACACACACACACACACACACACACACACATCTTCCCTGTGTCCACATATAAAATCCCAAATGCAATAAAGACTCTAAACAATTTGTTTTTATATATTGATTATGTTGCAGACAAGTACAATTCACAATTAAATGCTTACCCTGTACATTTCACCATTATCTGTAACAAAAGAAGAAAAAACAAAACACAGAAACAGAGCAAACAAGCCTTTTTTAAAAATATGAAATACTTTTTAACTTTCTAAACATGACAAAGTAAAATGCAGGGGATGTCCTTTGCTACTCTGCCTACATGACATGTCTTAGTTCAGTCAACCATCCGAATGCACACAGGCACACAGTGACCTCACTTAAACTTTTTCTGCTTACCAGAGGTATTTGTTGGAAGCTCTCCCACATGGCCTTGCCTTGCTCGCCTCAGAAAAACAGTCCCAGTCACCAAACTGCTCCTGTAATCTTGGCTGCTTGGAATGTGCGGCGAGAACGAGAGGTTCTCCAGCTAGCACTCACAGACCAGGCACTTCTGTCTTCAGAGCTCAGTCATCCCAAACTAACTTCCATTTTCCTCCCATGTCATCAAGAGACTTTTTTTCCAGCTCCTTTTTACGTAGTTTCATCTGCCGACACTTTCCTCCAATCATATTAAAAAGGATTTTTTCAACAGCATTCTTTACTTTTCTAACAAAGGACTCCTTGCTCGCTGAGCAACTGTATCTATTATTATTTACTGCTATGCATACTTTCTGCTTTCTGAACACAGAAGAGAGAGAGAAAAAAAATGCCACTGCACAATTAAAAATGAATTTCAAAATATGTATTTTCACCTCGTTTTGTACATGGGACTACATTACAATGTTAAGGGGTTAGAGTTAGCGTTTAGTAAATGTTAATTAGATTAGTTGGTTATAAATACATAATGTAGTCTTCTATGTATGAGCTATACAACAGAAGAGAAAAACAACAGAAGAGAAAAACAAAATATGGTGCACTTTGCTCTCTGCAGTTTCACATTGAGCTTTTGCTGCATTATGAATCCTATACCTTGCATGCCACCAGCAACATATTCACATATTATACTGGCACATAAAAATGACTATGTGTGTATGCCACATTATTACTAGCAACAAAAATGTTGCCATCACATTTAGTGAAGCACTATATATTCTAAAGCGCTATAAATATTATAAAGCGCTATATATATTACTACAGGACACAGTCGAAAAACACACATATAAAGATGGAATGTTCTGGTATTAATTATAAGAAGACTACAAAGTAAGAGGGTCATTCATATTTGGGTGGATTTTTAAATACCACTGAAGAAGTTACCAGCTTCGACCATAATACTTTTGGAAATCAGCCCTACTCAAATTCTCCATGAGCAGAGGTGGTATTTATGTAATACCTCCTGAGCTACTTCAGAAATACCACCTCCAATGGCAGTAATGTAAAAAGTTTTTTACATTTTTTTCTGCCTTTTTCGGCATCAATGTAAAGGTAGAAATTGGTTATGTACAGTAGTGGTTCATATCACTACAGTTGATTTTCTTTACGCACAAAAGGGTCAAGTATGGCCATTGTATGCAAAATATGGTTAAGGTGATGAGAGGAGGTAATCAGAGATGCCCACCTTGTTACCCCCTCAACATGCCCATTTGTAAAAACATGATTCACTCTATTGAAGGGAAGCACCTGTGCTTACGTTATGCCCAGTAAAAGAAAGATTCAAATAATTTGGTGCCAGTTTGGATTTTTTACCTCCACTGTTGTGGTGGAGGTAACATTAGGTGGGCGTCCTGCACAAAGTCTGCCTAAAATACCATTGCTGTTATTCCCATGGAATACCACCGATAGTATTTGATCCAACCCTGAATTGGGTGGATGGTAATATACATGCTATTTGACAAATACTGACAATGTTTCTGTTAACACTCAATATTGTGTCAAAAATACACTCAAACACATTAGCCCAGTCCCAGAAACTGCAACACACTTAGACACACACCACCTTATTTGAAAACACAAAAATGTAACAGGACGCTCTTGCTCCCTCTCATCACCAGGCCCATGGCATATTACCCTTGCCGTTCTATCTGCTTCAGTGAGTTAATATTCAATACCGATTTTCAAAGAAAGTGCAACTCGGGAGCACAGAAAAAGCTGCTTCACCTTGCTGTGTTTTGCTCTGCATTATCCAAGTGCAGAACCCATAGCCACAATTACCGGCAAGACCCCAACCACCCATTCTTGTCGTTTCTGGCAGAGGCTGACTGGCAAAGCAAGGTGGTCTACTGTCTAACTATAAGCCAGGGCAATGGAAGCTGCTGAAGGGCATGGAATACTACATGTGACTCTGTACCTACAAATAAGAGGTCACACATTCCACTTATCCCTGCCTAAACAACAGAGTGAGTATTTACTGGATTCTCTTTGGAGTTTTTAACTTTAGGCAGTCTAATTGGTTTAGGGTGTTTTCAAAACACAGCAAAGTGCAGTTTTCTAATGACAATACTGATACACATATGTATCTCCTTTCTGCCTCACTCTGACGTAGGGACAAGAAGGTCCTTCACCCTGAGGAAGGCTGTAGATTGATGCCACCAAGTTTGGCAAAGCCGAAACATGTTTCTAGTGCACACACTTTAAAAATTGGGATTCTGTTCCAACAGCATTTTTTATGCAGCACTATGTAAATTCTAATAGCTTTATTATGACCACACGTTGGCAGTTTGGCAGATCAATAAATAAAACATGACCATTGTCTAGAATAAAGGAGTATACCGTACCAGGATTAATATGAAATAATATCTTGATCTATGCTCTTAATAGTAGGAATGTATGTTATGATTACTCCATTTGTTTGTTATCTTTATTTAAGAATCTTGTTTTTTCACAAATTCTGCTTCTGAATGTGTTTACTGATTCTATTTTTCTTTCATTTTATTTAGGACCAGTTCTGTATACATGTATGTTTCAATTATACATGTACTTTTAACAAACCTTGATGTATGATTTTGTTCTCTTGCCTTTTTTTCTTTAACTAATTGTATTAATAATAAACTTTGATTCAACTGTAGAGTGCTCTCGCTGTGTTGTTCGCTTAGTGACTCGTTGAGCACAAAAAAGCCCTTTTCCTGAAATGTATTTAAAAGTAACAATGATATGTAAATTGTTCCCAAATGTGGATTTACTTTTGTGTAAGTTAATCAGTACTTTCTACCCCAATCCACATTAGCTCCAAGTGGCACCCCTACTGTTTATACTTTAGAAGGGCAGGAATAGGCTTGGTGTGATGAGCTATTAAAGGGAGTGAGTGGCAAGGAATTGGTGATTGGGCAATGTGGGCAAGGGAAGGAGGCACATGCAAGGTAAGGGAAGGGGATTTAATTAATAGTTAAAGGATGGAGCAAAAGGGGAATGAGGTCTCAAATGTCATTCTAAGAAATATGTGCCATTGAGAATGGGGTGCAAGGGAAGGACTCCAGGGAATGATGGAAACCAGGGAAAAGGTGACAGAGGGATACAACTGGAATGGCAGGTAAACAGGCTGAGTGTTGTTGAGATCGATGTCTGAACTGCATGCCAATGCACCCAATTGTGGGACTGCTTTGACCCACTTTCATGTGCTGCATTTTTGCTTTAAGAACATATGTTTCAATTACTACTTCTCTTATACTTTCTCAGGTTGCTTTATCATGTGATGTTGTGATTTGAAAGCACACACTTGTACAGACTAAGATTATAATTATAGTACATTTTTATTATAATCTTAGTCTGTTTCTCAAATGTATTTGACATAGGATACAGACAATTAATATGCTTCCCCCTTGTAGATATATTGGTGCTTTAAAAATCAGTTTTAGTGAACAGTATACGCATTTAGCCCTTGATTAACAACTGTGTAGCGAGCATTTGTTTTGTTTGTAATATTGAAGATGGAACAGGAGAATATGACGTCTCCCCTGCTTTATAAATTGGAAACTGTGGAACCGAGATTCAAATCCCCACCTTCCACACTTCATACATGTTGTGATACTGAGCAAATCACTTTTCATAACTGTGCCTTATTTTCCATAACCATCTGTAGAGAGTCTTACTCATATGAGTTTATACTCTATAGTGTTACTCTATCAATAATGTTAACACTGTATGGTAAACATACGAGTGAGGAGGCACGATGACAAGTGAGGGTCTAATGTTGTGTGGGGGTGGATACACAGGATGCAGGTATGGGGTTTGTGTTGTGAGCTGAGGAGCCAGGACACCAGGTATGGGTCTTTTGCCATTTTCACTCACATTTTACTCTGGGGGCAAACACAGACCTCCTGGTTTACCAATGGCTCTACTCGAGCAATGTATTTTCTAGCTTTGACGCCTCTTTACGTTGTTCTAAAACTGAAGATGAGGTGAAATTGGATGGGGGAGATGTAGCCTGCGGTCAAATTACAAACTGCAACATTGAAAATTGGGCTCAAATCCCAGCTTTCCCATTTCACCAATTATATTATCCTGGTGAAATACTTTTACTATGTTTGGAAAGTGGGAGAATATGTAAGAAACCACAACCATAATGGAAAAATATGTTGCATAAAAGGAAAGCAATGTCAATAATGTCTACTATATATACTTGAGAATGTGTGGGAAGGGGAGAAGTTAGTATTGGGATTACTTGATCTGGAATTTGGAGGCACGGCACTGTGGGCTTGGGTGTTGCACTATGGGCAGAAAGGTAAATATGCCTCTCAGGTCAAATATTGCGAGTCTTGCCCGGTGCACAGCAAACCACAACGTTATTCACTTCAAAACAAAGCTGGGACTGCATACAAGCATTGAAATATCACTTTCGCCATATTAATCAAAAACAATTGCTTAAGTACTACAAACACCTCATCATTGACGTCATGCCATAAGATCAGTTTATAAAACCTACAGGGAATGGGAATAGGATAGTGGGTTTAGCTACATATATGTTCCAAATGGGTTAAACAGTTTATTGGGTTACAAGTATCTGATGGCTCCACCTTTGACCACCCCTATATTGATAAAGGTTAAACTACATCATCTTCACGACAAGGGGTTGGTTGGCATACTACTTGATGGACAGAATGTCTTTAAGGGTTTTGATAGATTGGCACATTGCAAACACACCTTCAGTAATTGCCATGTCGTCAGAATATGAACCAGCCAGAGAGTAGGATGGGAGAGGCCCATGCAATGTATTTCCTTCAATTAAAAGTTTCCATCCCTCATTCTCAAGGCATGAGACTGGCCAATCCCTTTGTACTTGGCCTTTTTTTGGCACCTTCTCTATATGTGTGCATTAAGGGAGTACGTCAGGTGTCCTATCTGTGTTTGTTTCAATTGAATGGCAGTGTTCTCCAATTATGAGTCACATGCGATGGGACCGTGTTTGGAATAGATTTACATCCTACTTATTAAGATTTTAGTTACTATTAATATGTGTGTCATGTTTCTGTTACCACTGTGGCACTCTTGCGTTATTCTTCATAGAGTCTTTTTGCTCACTGTTTCATTACACCTAGCTAACAAAGGCTGGTCTTATAAAACTTTCATTAATCTTGGTGTATACTGCTTGCATCTTGGGAATTGCTGTCTTGTGCCTTCACTGCACCATATCGATCCTCCCTAATTTCATTTTAACCTTTGCACTAGTTGCCAGCCACTGTTTGAGCTCTGCACGGGTACGTATTTTTGTGATTTCACCCTTTTGAGTTTTCCCAAGGCTTTGAGGCCTGTGCTCATTGAGAGACATGCAGTGGCATCCATTTTTAAGCAGAAGGCTGCCTAACTATCCTGTTGTTTTTATGTTAGAGAGCTATATTCGCATATTGTTTATGTTGCATTCACCTTGCACCTTGGTCCTGTTGCTGTTCTTCATGTCTGTGAATGCTATATTTATATATTCATTACAAATGCATATATTACCTATTGTACATGGCCTTCTTGTGGAGTGCATGTTTGCTGTGTGTCTGATGCATGATATTCTACTGTTGCAATGTTAATTTGAATGCTTTAGCCATCTTCAGCTCACATTGTTCCCAAGCCCTGCTGTACCTGTGTAGCATAAGGGCAGAACAGCTGTTTCAATGAGTATTGTCTCTCACCTTTGCAGTATTGGTACAGTGGAGGGGCAGAAGCTATGGATGGTGTATTCATGTGATTCCTAACATTCCCCTTCTGGTCTAGTCCTCAACCACTCCCATTCATCTGATCTCTCCCAAGTAGGGCACTTTGGGTACCCATATTTTACTTATCCACCCTCTGACGTCTGACGTAATCACTGGTCTGGATATGCCTTCCTGATGGGGGTTCCAGACCCCATTCAAATGGTTATTCACAATGCTCTCTTTTTTTAATCTCGCTTTGTGCCAAAGCCTTGGTTTACTCTCCTGTCAAGGTCTGTGCTTGCCACTTGGATCTGCAAACTTTGTATTCCCCTGTGTTAATGGTCGGGTATTCTTTTCTGATATGGGTCACAGACCCCATTCACTAGGTAACTCTGCCCCAATGAGTATTCCTTCTGTTATCTATTTTGGGCCTTCAGCACCCTCTGGGTCTCCCTAAACCTGGGACGAGCCACCATTGTACCTGTAGGGCCTTGGCCCTCACCATCCAGTTGTCCACACCTCTCCCAGGAGCTTTGGTTTCCCAGGACCTTCCCAGTCTTCAGCACATCTCTACATGGGGTTATTGGGTAGTATGGAATAGGAAGTGTTTTGAGGGAAGTTAGGAAGGTCAAAGGATACTGCATTCTACCGAGATAGTCACTACTCTCAATGGGGTCCTCCCTCCCCATGAGATCCTCCCACTAAGCACTACCCCTAGGGGGACTATCGGGTAGCAGCCTCAACTCCCTGGCCTTATTCTAAGAGGCTCCCCATCTAAAGCAGTGACGATACTTCAGGATTTTTCACAGCCTCCTAGAAGAGAGGACTTGTAAGTTATGTTTTTCCATGCTGGCCACTGATTGATTGGTAGTTCTATGAACACAAGAAATGATTACAGTATAAACAAAAAATATGAATAAACAAAAAATAGAACACACCAATTGCAGCCATCTCCAGAGGTCCATTACAAGACTTAACCGAACATTAGAACACCTAGTAGGGCCTATCCACATTTCCATTACCTTCTCTGCATGAACAGAATGTCCTCAATGAAATGGCATAATGACGGCAGTAAACACAATAAGACAATGGGCCTCATTACGAGTTTGGAGGTAGCCATGCCCTTAATAAGGGCATGGCTACCCCCAAACCCGGGTCCGGGTCCGTGTTCCCTGAATGGGGAAATACCGGGACATTCTGACCTTGGAGGGCCTGGTATTTCCCCATTCAGGGAACCCAGACCCGGTCCATCCCCATTCCCATTTGAGCCCCCGTAGGGCTCAATGGGAATGGGGAGCGTGCTAACAATGGGCCTGTTAATGACGGGCCCATTGTTAGCATGCGGGCCGCTCACAGGACCCGCTAAGGACACCTGGTAAAACCAGGCGTCCTGAGTGGGTCCCAGGAGCGTACCTCATAATGGGGTGGTAAGGGGTTAACGGCTCGGGCACCTTTACCAGCGCCGTTAACCCCTTACCAACCTCCTCGTAATGAGGTCCAATGTATGACTCCCAAAACAAGGCAAAATTGAGACCAAGACCTTTCAGAAACCAAACAAAGTGAACTCCATGCTACATGCTCAGAGTTGCCATCGGAAGTCCACCATCAACAATATACCGGGTGGGGAAGTTTTTAGAGAGCATTGCAACTGTAGCAATGAAGCAGATTTTACCAAATAATGCCACTTCCTAGCTAAAAGATTCCGGTTGAGAGGATCTGAACAAGATATCATTAACAAAACATCTTTGAAATACAAAACAGTTGACAGATTAACCATGATACATCCTGTTTTCAAAAATACATAACCGACAAGTTTTCACAGGATGCACACCTCCTACATAAACTAGTTTGTAAACATTGGAACCTCTTTTTTTTGGATGATGACCTATGACCCTTTTTGGCAGATAAACCAAAGTTTGTTTTCACCAAAGCACAAACCATCAAGAACAAATTGAGCCTGTCATTTTTAGTTACAGGTGGCTTGAGAAAACCTAAAGGTAGCGAATGGCTAAAAACTTACAAACGATTTTACAAATGTGGTACATGTAGCATGTGTAGACATTTTCATGAAGATTGTGCAGAATACACTGACTTTAATGCTATGAAAGTTATGATTAAGGATTTAATTAATTGCCCGACTACTTTTGTTGTTTATGCTCTGATTTGTGTTTGCAAGAAACTTTATGTGGGCAGCACGATTAGACAGCTTCGTGTCAGAATAAGAGAACATTTAGCTAGCCTGAGTAGCTAAGATCAGAGGTTTCTACTTGCTGTGCACTGTCAAGAAAACCAACCATTTGCAGATAAGTCAGGCCTACAATTCATTGGTCTAATGAAAGCAAAGAGGGAAAAGAGGGGTGGAGATGTCAAAATAAAATGGAAACAAATGGAGTCTAAATGCATATGTTATTTGCGTTGTACTAAAGTGAGTCTAAATACAGACCATGAAATGAATGTGTTTTTATAATCCGCAACTGACAATCATATATGATGGGATGATCATCTATACAGTGAGATACATATGAAAGCAGACTTGTTTTAACATGTTCTACCATGATGTCAAGGATGATAACTTATGCTTAGACTTTATAATCCAAGACATCATGAATACAAGGCTTTTCAGGATGCTCACATATGCTGAGCATTTCAAGGTGTCTAATGGCCACCATTGGACAATACATTGCATGGTGGTATGAATGCAGGCTCACTAGTGGATATATGTGCATCACCCTTCTTTCATGGTTACCTCATTCTTACACTTTATGTCTACAGCATATGCCAGACTTTGCATATAATGATAATAAGATCACTTACCATCATAAGATATGTGTTTCTTACTCATACTACATTCAACTTGGCTTGGGTCATTTTTCAATATCGGACCTGGTAATTGGTACCAAATGATATACATTCTCAATGATAGGCATGCTTTGGCTTATCATCAGTGGCCTTTTTGGTTCACAGTACTGGAGGCTCATAATACTTACCCAATGCTTGATGCAGACCTATAATATGTTCTTGGTACACGTTATGCATTATAACATGCAACTAGATATGCTGCAAGTGCAGCCACCGTAATTACAGCTGTGTTTAGTGTGCGTTTGAAGTCATGCGCATTGCATGTATGTCATCAGGCGCATTATGTGCATGCCGTCAAATACACGTCCACTTATCAACATAAACAAATATGGTGGTGGCGTAATCTGACACGCACGCAGCAACAGGGGATTCTAATCCTTTGCTACGCAATAAAGCCAACCGTTTAGGTAAGACTTAAGGTAATGTGCTGCGCCTCTGTAATGTCCTTTGCTATACATGGACCTCTTTTCCTAGGATGAGGTATAGGTAATATTGTTATACATGGTATCTCTTGTCACTTTCAGGTACCAATGAGGAGAAAGAGTTCCTACTTTGGGATTTAATCCTGTACTACTAGGAACTTGCTACCAAAAATTCAGAGATCCATTCTATTTAACCAGCATGCCACATAATGGTGAGATAGCAAATTGACATATTCAGCAGTTAATGTCAAACACTAGGGGCTCCAAAGTACAAGGGAGTCATTTATACTTTATTCTATCTTTCCTGATCTGCCAGGATCAATATAACTGCATTTGAGACAAAAGGTGAGTCTGAACAATTCCTCTTACACAATAGCACTCATTTGGGCGCATGTTTTCTTATTGGTGAATGGCCACATAGGCACAGATAATTGACTTTTTAAACACTAGGGATGTTATAAGATAATTCATATGACCACACATACTGACATCAATATCTCAATACATACCATATACTCACCAGATGCCATGCATGAATTAACAATGAAAAAGAACCAGAACTAGACTAATTCACAGAGGGAATTTACATAGTGGCCAAGTGGGAATGAGGGGTATCACATGCCCACTCCCAGAGCGCCATTTGAAATAATCCAGAATGTGATACATACGAATAACTAAGACATATTGCTCCTGTCTGTTTTCCTTGCTTCTGCATACCACGTCACTGGGGACATGATTGTGGGTATGTAACCTTCTGTTTTATTTACCAACATTTTAGTTTTAATCTTCTTGTTTTTGTAATTTTGCTTTATAACAAATATGCATATTCCTTATTTTCATTTTCTATTTCTTTTATGTTAACAACATGTGTTACACTTGTATATACACGTCTATAATCACTTGCAATATTTGATCACGGTTCTACGGTTATTGTATCAGCCTTAAGGACGACTTAGGTCAAAGCGCATGTCGGCTGATCTTTGGGAATACATCACTAACAAATGAAGACTTGACAAGACTGATTTGTCTTTCTAATATTCCTGTACACACATTATTATAGAGGCAAAGCACGATTCACCAGTCCCAATCCATCTTTTGTTTCACTTGTATAAGGTCATTATGGGCTGACCTTGTGGAATTGGTGACACAGCTTGCCCCTTCATTGATTTTTAGTGGTCATAGCGCACTTTCTAGAAGTGAGACCCATACACACTTATACTTTCATAAACCAAGATTCCTGCTGCTGTGCAGGTCAAAGATAATGTCAGATTCCACAATTCAATATGCGTTTTAAAACTATGGTATCATTGTAATATAATCTCACTAATAATGAACGCATGGACCTGGATAACATTTGGATATTTCAGCTAATCAACAGGATATACACATGGTCAGATTGCTAAATTAAGGCAATATGTAGTGTATGATTCTGCATAGAGGTCTCATGTTTTTGAGTAGGGTACCATTGTAATGTGATCTACCTTATGATGACTGTTACACATACATTGTGGTTCAGTATGTGTAATCTACATATTCTAAATGTACGTGTACATTTTGTATAGAAGCTGTTCCCAGAGACACTGTTCATGGACTCAGTTGCAATTCGGATATTTCTGCTATTGAGCAGGCCATAGACAAGGTCAGATTCCACAGTTCAAACACTATGCAGTCTATATTTCTGCATACATGTATTATGTTGTTGGTCTAGACTATCATTGTAATTTAATATAACATATGATTTGAAGACGACTGCATAGGTGTTTCTGCATGCACTTCTTACGTTTTTAAATTAGGGCATAATTGAAATATTATCTAATTTCTGTTAACTGGCATTCATACATTGCATTGATGCATGTGTAATCTACAGATTCTAATTGTACATGCATACAGAGACATTTTATGGGAGGGCAAAAGGGGCACTTGCCCCGGGCCCCTACCTTGGATGGGGCCCCACAAGGCTGCCTGATCTAAAGAAGTAAAATGCCATTGTTCACCAGAATTAAATAGTACATGTCTGGATATTTCAAGCCATGTTGCTGAGGCTCTAAACCTATTGCCTGTCTGTTTTGACAAGTACATTCTGCTCTGATCAATTCATCATGTAATGTCTTCTGTGTCGACCGTGGTATACATAGTCTGTGTGTTACTTATGATTGGTGTGTAGAAGTCTTTCCTTCCTCTGGGAATTATGTTGATCATGTGCAATAGCCGAAGATCAAATTCATATTGATAAATTGAGTGTCACAATGGTTCAAAAGTTAGCTCAGTGTGTTCAGCACTCATTTCAGAGATATGTGCCCATATGCATGATTAGAATAGCACATTCCAGCAAGGCTGGCTGCACCTTTCTTATGTATGAAGTTTATAAATGTGCCTGCATATGCAATTGGTTTTGCAGCACAACAGGTGCTATTATCAGAAATGTACCTGCACCATAAAGGGGTTGCTATAAAAACTAACATGTCATCCGTATGGTGAAGGTCGAGACATTGGTTTGTTCAGATGGGTTTTGTAAAACCTAGGCAATCACCTCCAGCGATGAGCATAAACTGTTAGTCCAAGAGGTGAAACGGTATCCAAATTCAAGACTGTGGAACCAAAGCGTCCATGCTTGTATCCTGGCTTTGCCAGCAGACGATAAAGTGATCCTGGTTAAATCATCTAATATCCCTTTCATTATTGTGCTGTGTTCTGTGAGGTTTGCCTTCTCCCATGCAGTGGCATCATGTAGCCCATTACTTGATCTTTCTTTTTATGGAGGCCATTTGAGTGGAAGGGGTGGTAGACAGAAGAGAGCAGACCAGATGTTGCAGGCCTCGGGCAAGCATATTTTTATATCTGCTCATTTGACACAAAAACACGTTTGCTTTTTTGTAAAAAGTCAAAGGTTTTTCTGCACGTTTATAAATTACAATTTCACAAGCCAGTGTTTTGGAAGTATTTAAAGCTTTAAAATACAAAAGACACATTGGGCCTCATTACAACCTTGGTGCTAAGTGCACCAACTTTACCACCATGGTGTAAACTCCGTTTACACCATGGTGGATGGCGGATTTACCGCCCCATTCCAAGGTGAGTGGGGCGGTAAATCCCCATTTCCCATTTTCCCTTCCCCATCCCCATTTTTGCCCCATAGGGCATAATGGGAGTGGGGAAGGCGCTAATTACGCCGCCGTAAATTACGGCGGCGTAATTAGCACCATGGCAGGTTAGCGCCATGGATTTTAACGCCTGCTAAAAGCAGGCGTTAAAATCAGAATCAGGCGTTAAGGGTTAACGGTGGCATTAACCCTTAACGCCTGAGTTGTAATGAGGCCCATTGATTGGTATGCTGGTACTTATATACTTGCCTTGATGATGGCAGGAATGTAGCTAGAATCATCCCCATTTCGCATAACACCCATCTATAATATTTTGTTCTTAAACATGGTCATGGTTGGTAATGTGTTGTGTGTACTTTCCAAGTCCCTTTTTTAAAAGGAGAGTATTTTAGTTAATGGTAAGAGCGGGTAAAGAAAGTGTTCAAATTCCAGAGTTGGCACAAATCCCAGCTTCAACCCTTAAGCAAAGAGTGATCCTAGGCACCTCGTTTCATCTTGTATTGCCAAACCTCGCAAAAATTGCCAGTCCCTAAACCTTTCAAAATTGTCAGCCCTTCACAGTGATTTCCTTCTCAGGGCATGATCGTCAAAAAAGTGTAACTTACCGTTTCACTGGCTATAAAGTTGCTTGTATTATAATAGTGAGCATTGATATATTGCACACCACAGGCACTTATTCCTTTGATCTCTAATGACAACACTAATTGAAAATCATGTCCCATTTTTAATCTCAGTCTATCTGGATACAGACACCTTCCTGGTAGCTTCTAATCTGCATCCAATACCCATGCTATGGTATGCGTAGCTTTCTCCTTCCTTTCAATGTATTTCCTCTATCCATGCTTGAATAATTTTGCATTCTGTGAGGCAGCTAATGTGAGTTCTCTGTCTATTCTGGGTTCAATGTATATTTTACATATGGTCCTGCATTAATACTACAGGCTGCATACGTTCCTGGATCCTATAGATAAAAGTATCCTGTATCTATACTAGAACAGAAGTAACCTCTTTGTAGATTGATAATGTTGGCCTTCAAATGCTACTTGTTTATCATTCTGATTAGAGTAAGAATCAAAAGGGTAAGGGGGATTAAGGGAGTAAACATGCTTATTTTCAATGCTGCAAGGCAGAATATTAACCTATTGGTTGTAATCGAGACAGGGCCTGGGGGGCCTGCGACCAGATATACTTGATCACTTGATTCATTTGGTTTGATGGAGTGGGACCCCAAAGATGTCAGTGTCCAGGGCCCAAAAAGTGCTTAAAATGGCCCTGCACATATATTTAGTACAGAGGATGTTCCAGATACATTAAGCATGGACTTGGATACAATTTGAATATTCTGATACAGAGTAGGCCAGAGACAAGTTCAGCTTCCCCAGTTCGAACAATATTCAGGGAATATTTCTGTGTACATCCGTTATGTTCTGATCTACGGTATCATTGTAATGTAATCTAATTTATGATAAATGTATGGCCCAGGACACTATTAGGGTATTCCTGCTTCTGAGCAGGTCAGAGACACGGTCACATTACATATTTTAAGCAATATGCAGTGCATGTTCCTGAATACACCTTTTATGATTTTGAACCTGGTCATGATTGTAATCTAATGTCACGTGTGATGACTGTCATACATACATTGATTCTCAGTATGTGCAATCTACATTTTCTCAATGAAGACTCATATTTTATATAGAAGCGGTTCACAGAGCAACTATGTATGTACCCGGAAACCATTAATCTTTTCCTGTTCCTGAGCAGGGCAGAGACAAGTCAGATTGAACAGTTTAAGCACTACTCAGTGTAGTAGTGTGAGTCTGCGGTACGTTTTATGTTTTTGAAATTGGTTATCACTGTAATGTAATATAACGTATGATGAATGCATGGACCTGGACACCATTAATTAATTCTTGCTGCTGAGCAGGCCAGGGACAAGGTCTGATTCCAAAGTTCAAGCAATACGAAGTGTATGTTTCAACTACGCTATCATTGTAATGACATATTTTCTTTTATAGAAAACGTATTTTTGTCGTGCATTCATCATATATAGATACATCTTAAATTGTTAATATCTCAGAATTGGCCACCCGATTTTTAAATAATTTCTTTTGTTGCAGAAATTCCCGTGACTACGTCTTATGCTGAACTATGACATACGCTAGCGCAATGGCATAATCTTGCGATTGCGACTCTGTATTTATGGTTAAGTTGACTTTCACATTGAAAGAGCACTTTTTGGGCTGCTTATAACTTTCACGTTGCTTGACAAATCCACATGAAACTTTGACAAATTAATATAGACCTGATTGTGAATTAGTGAAGGAGGTGCAAAGTTGGAGGGTGGGTCTCAAACATTTTGAAATTCAGATAAACTTGAATGAGAAACATTTTGCTCACTACTACAGTCTGAACTGCTGGATGGATGTGCACCAAACGTGCACAAGGAGCAGAAGCCTGGTCCTGAAAGTGTGCTTTTGCAAATGTGGTGTTAATCAGTCTACTAAGTTTGTAAAAATTGGCAAAATGTAGGTAAAAAAGAATTGTTGATATATCTGTCGGGTCCCTGAACTCACTTTCTGGTTCGGTGTCCGCGAATGGCTCTGGGCCAATCAGGATGATTGTAATGTTCATGAACATTGCTTAAAGGTTCTGATTGGTCATTTGAGAAGTGTGCGTGAAAACATTTGAAACAAACGGCATGTTGAATCTATGAACTGGATCCTCTGTCAGCAAACCCTGCCATATTAAAAGGTTTTGGAAAACACATTTGTGGTTGTATTGAGGATGAACTAATGCATGGGGAGGGTGTGAGAGAGAAGAAAGTGATACAATATATGTCTTGTTAGCTGTAAACATGATTGCATATTTTACAATCTGTCTGCTGTCTCCATTTCTGTGCACGGTCATCGCTATATGTCGCAGGCAGCTTTAGATGTCTGCAGACATCCATTGACATTTGTGGAGTTATATGATATGCTACAACAATTATTACTCGTGTTAAATAGTTATATGAAGGGACTACTAAGTGTGGCTCTGGTGATCACCAATGGTCAGATTGTTTGGGGCATGGCTGTCAGGTCAAAATATGCTTACTTTGGGTTTAATAGTTATGCAATGGTAGTGTTGAAGTGTGGGTATAGAAGTAGTTGTCAGAGCAAGTGTGGCTGTCCCATGTCCAGTAGCCAAATTGTTCTGGGCATGGCTAAAGGTCATGTACAACATGATGTGGCCACTGGCAATGGCGACAGCTATGGTTACTTTAGGTTTAATAGCTATGTAATGGGAGTTTTGGAGCGTGGGTATGGTATAAGTCAGGGTAAGCATGGCTGTGGTAAGTAGTGGATTGTTTGACATTGGTAAGTAGTGGACATGGCAACAAAGGATCACCTGTGCACCTTTTCTTGGAGAAAAATGAAAATATTGTTAGTTGCAGAACATGGTATGGAAGATATACATACTTTGGATTTTAAACATACAATTACATTTTATTGACCCTTATAAGTAGTACAGTGTATCTACTATGTTTTCTACATTTGTTTGATACACTGTTGTTGTAGTAACATATTCTAATCATTGGGTAATGTGAAAAATAATCCAAAGTGGATAGAGAAAAAAAACATTTTGTTCATGTGCTGTTAAAAAAAATACCATTTGCTTCCACTTTATCTCTATTTTTATTACTGTGATGTTTGTGTAAAGGAAACAGATTTTATCTGAGTGGAAAGTATTAGAATGTCATAACACATGATTTAAGTAATTAGGTAGTGCGGTGTGTTCTAAGTGTAAGGTAATTAACCCCTTAACTGCTGAGGGTTTTCCTACCAGTGCTGGGCCCTTTTTTGGAGATTTCAGAATGTCGCCATTCAATCTCTTGTAACTTTTTTTGTTACATGAGATATCGGCGGGCATAACACCAGCAAGGAATACTAGTATGCTGTATGGGAGTGAGAGAAAATAACAAACAAGAGAGCAAACTTTGTGTTTTTTCAGAAAATGCCAATCTAATGATGTACAAAGAAGTTTGCATTTTCTTTTTCCTTGTAAGAGCTAGTAACAAATGGTTTTCTGTTCTGAATTTGCCATTTTCCAGGGTTTCAAGAACAGGATGAGTGGAAACAAAAATTAAAATATTTGTATAAGGTTACCATCAGTTTTGTGTGTGGTAGGTGATGTTTCTCTTTTTTTCCAATAGGACATGCGTAGACAGAATGGAACAGGAGGGTAGGAAAGCTGAATGGGAAGACAGAAAGGCATGCATTTCTGAAATTAAGACAAAATTCCAAGTTTAGGAAGGAGTAATTTGTGCAGGTCAGGCAAAAACTATGTAGGTACAATTCCCTAAAAATTGGAAAAATGACAGAAAAAAAGGTATGCTGTGGAAATGTTTGGACATGTAATGTAATGGCTTCTGTGAAATTGAGGAAAGCAATGCTCCGCTACCGTCCCCCAACTTTTCTAGTGAGGAAATCGCACATTTTTTGTAATGTTTCAGAAAACAAGCAATATCACCGAAAGCTGAACCATGGAACACAGGATTTTTATGCTGACGCTCTAAACAGATGTGATTAGCAGGTGAAAATAAGGAAAACAAATGTGGTGAGGAATGGAAAGCATACATTTTTTTGAAAGAACGCAAGCAGCCCTTTTGAATCAAAGGTGATTTGTGCAGGTAAAAAAGCATACAGTGCCTAAATCAGCAACTAAGTATAGGTTACATTTAGGAAATGAAGTGGTTGTGTAACAAAGTGAAGTAGCAAATGTATGAAAACCTAATCAAAACTTGAGAAAACAACAAATGTCATAAGTTCCCACATTCCCACAGGTGGGCCGATAAAAATGGCACCTTACATAAGTGGGTGCACCTACCTGGGCACAAAGAGAGAATGCTAAACCATTGGTACTTCAAATGACCTGGAGAAAACTGGATTTGGCTTTGTGGACAACCCACAGATTTGGGCTTGGGGTGTCGCAGCCACCAAGGAAAACAGGGAACCCCAAGCATTTTTGAAAAGAAGACAACTGAAGAGAATACACTGATGGCTGATTTGCGCACATCGCCCTAGAATCACCCACAAGGCACAGCAAAATCCAAACATATGGGGAAAATGCAATTTTCACACAATTTCTACCAGGAAACCACCAAAACATACTGGCAACACCACATGTCCTACATCCCAACATTCCCACATATCTCCCGACATAAGGGGTACCTCACGTGTGTGTGCACCTACCTGGGTGCAAATGGAAAAGGCTAAATCACTGGTATCTCAAAGGGTTTTGGGCAAGGACATTTTTAGGATTTTGGTCTTGTTGACCACCTACAGATTTGGGCCTCGGGTGTCGCAGCCACCAAGGAAAACAGGGAACCCCATGCATTACTGAGAAGAAGACACCCGTGGGAATCCACAAAGGTCTTACTTATGTGAATGTATTACCCACAAGGCCTGAGATGTTCCAAAATGTAGGGACAAAAACACAATTTTCAGACACTTGCCACCAGGAAACCACTGAAATACGCCGCCAACAACACATATCCTACCTTCCCACATTCCAAAACGATGTCCCAATAAAGACGGAACCTCAAATGGGTGGATGCACCTACCTGGGCGCAAAGGGAAAAGGCTAAACCACTGTAATCCCAAAGGGTTTGGGTAGAAGACATTTTTAGGATTTTGGTCTTGTGGATAGCCTAGAGATTTGGGCCTGAGGTATCACAGCCACCAAGGAAAACAGAGAACCACATTCATTTCTCAAAGGAAGACACCCTTGGAAATCCATAGTGATCTGACTTGCGCGAATTGCCCTAGTATGTATTACCCACAAGGCCCTGCAAATTCAAAAATTTCAGAAAACCCCACAATTTTCCAACATTTGCCACCAGTAAACCTCCAAAACACGATGCCAACAACACATGTCTTACCTTCCCACATCCGCAGAGGTGTCCTGACAAAAACAGTGCCTGACATGTGTGGGTGCGCCTACCTGGCCGCAAAGGGAAAAGGCTAACCACTTGTATCCAAAAGGGTTTGGGCAGTGGAAATGTTTAGGATTTTGGTCTTGTGGACAACCTACAAACATGGGCCTGGTGTGTGGCAGCCACCAATGAAATCAGGGAACCCCATGCATTTCTGCAAAGAAGACATTGGCGGGAATCCACACAGGTCTGACTTGTGTGAATCGCCCTAGAATGTATTACCCGCAAGGATTGGCAAAATACAATATTTAGGGAAAACAACACCATTTTCAGGCATTTGCCACCGGGAAATCACTGAAAAACGCCAGCAACAACTCATGTCCTATCTTACCATGTTCCCAGATGAGTCACCACAAAAAAGGTACCTCACATGTGTGGTTGCACCTACCTGGACACTAAGGGAAAAGGCTAAACCGCTGGTATGCCAAAGGGTTTGGGAAGACAACATTTTTAGGATTTTGGTCTTGTGCACAACCTACAGATTTAATCCTGGGGTGTGGCAGCCACCAAGTAAAACAGGGAACCCCATGCATTTCTGAAATAAGACACGCGTGGGAATCCACAGAGGTCTGACTTGTGCGAATAGCTCTTGAACTTATTACCCACAAGGCACTTCAAAGTCCAAAATGTTGTGGAAAAAACACAATTTTCAGACATTTGCCACCAGGAAACCACTGAAAAACGCCACCAACAACACCTTTCCTACCTTCCCACATTTCCACACGTATCCCGATGAAAACGGAACCTCATATATGTGGATGCACCTACCAGGGCGCAAAGGGAAAAGTCTTAACCATTGGTATCTAAAAGGGTTTGGGGAGAGGACAGTTTCAGGATTTTGATCTTTTGAACATCCTACATTTTTGGGCCTGGGGTGTCGCAGCCACCAAGGAAAACAGTGAACCCCATGCATTTCTGAAAAGATGACACCCGTGGGAATCCACAGAGGTCTGACTTGCATGAATTCCCCTAGAATGTATGACCCACCAGGTCTGGCAAAGTCCAAAATGTAGGGACAAAAACCTAATTTTCAGACATCTGCCACCAGGAAACCACTGAAACACGCCACCAACAACACCTTTCCAACCTTCCCACATTCCAAACGGGTGTCCCAATGAAAGCAGTATCTGACATGTGTTTGTGCACCCACCGGGGCACAAAGGGAAAAAGCTAAACCAATGCTATGCCAAAGTGTTTGGGAGAGGAAATTCTTGGGATTTTGGTCTTGTGGACAACAGACAGATTTGGGCATGGGGTGTCGCAGCCATCAAGAAAAACAGGAAACCACTTGCATTTCTGAAAAGAAGACTTCTGTTGGAATCCAAAGAGGTCTAACTTGCGTGAATTGCCCTAGAACTTATTACACATATTCTGGGCAAATTCCAGAATTTAAGGATAAAAACTCAATTTTCTACGTTCCCACTGCTGTCCCAACAAAAAACAGAACCTTACATGTGTGGATGCATCTACCTGGGCACAAAGGGAAACGGCTAAAACCACTGGTATCCTGAGGGTTTAGGAAGAGGACAATTTTAGGATTTTGTCTTGTGGACAACATACAGATCTGGGACTGGGGTGTCGTAGCCACCAAAGAAAACAGGGAACCCTATGCATTTCTTAAAAGAAGACACCCGTTGGAATCAACAGAGGTCTGACTTGGGTGAATTGCCCTAGAATGTATTACCCACAGGATCTGGCAAATTCCAATATGTAGGAAAAAAAAACAATCTTTAGACGTTTGCCACCAGGAACCCAATGAAACATGCCGCCAACAACACATGTCCTACCTTCCCACATTACCACAGCTTGTCCCGACAAAAACAGCACCTGACATATGTGGGTACACCTACCAAGGCGCAAAGGGGTAAAGCTAAACCACTGGTATCCCAAAGGGTTTGGCGAGAAGAAATTTTTAGGATTTTGGTATTGTGGATTTGGGCCTGAGGTATTACAGCCACCAAGGAAAACATGGAACCCCATGCATTTCTGAAAAGAAGACACCTGTGGGAATCCATGGAGGTCTGAATTGAGAGAATTGGATTACAATTATTTACCCACAATGCCCGTCAAATTCCAGAATTTAGGAGAAAAACACAATTTTCAGACATTTGCCACCATGAAACCATCGAAACAAGTGTTCAACAACACATGTCCTACCTCTCCACGTTCCCACTGGTGTCCCATCAAAAAAACTGTACCTCACATGTGTGGGTGCACCTAATTGGATACAAAGGGAAAAGGCTACCCTTCCCACGTTCCCACAGTTGTCACAATGAAAACAGTACCTCACATGTGTGGGTGCACCTACCTGGGCACAAAGGAAAAGGCTACCCCACTGGTATCCCAAAGGGTTTGGGGAGAGGACATTTTTAGAATTTTGGACAAAGCACAGATTTTGGCCTGGGGTGTCACAGTCACCAAGGAAAACAGTAATCCCCATGCATTTCTGAAATGAAGACAGCAGCAGGTCTGACTTGAGCGAATTGTCCTAGAATGTATTACCCACAAGGCCCCGCAAAGTCCAAAATTAAGGAAAAAAGCCATGATTTTAAGAAATTTGCCACCAGGAAATCACCAAAGCACGCAGCACACAACATATTTCCTACCTTCCCACATTCCCAGATGTGTCCCGACAAAAACAGTACCTGACATATGTGGGTGTGCCTACCTGGGTGCAAAGAAAAAGGCTAAACCAGTGTTATCCCAAAGGGTTTAGGGAGAGGAAATGTTTAGAATGTTGGTCTTGTGGACAACCTGCAGATTTGAACCTGGCTTGTCGCAGCCAGCATGGAAAACAGGGAACCCCATGTATATCTTAAAAGAAGACACCCATCATAATCGACAGAGATCTGACTTGAGCGAATCACCCTAGAATGTATCCCACAAGGCCCTGCAAAGTGAAATATTTTGGAAATAAAACACACTTTTTAGACATTCGCTACCAGGAAACTACCAAAACACGTGTGAAACAACACAGGTCCTACCTTCCCATGTTCCCACAGGGGTCCAATCGAAAACGGTACCTCACATGTGAGGGTGCACCTACCTGGGTTCAAAGGGAAAAGGCTACCCTTACCATGTTCCCAGAGTTGGCCCAACAAAAAGGGTACCTCGCATGTGTGAATGTAACTACCTGGGCGCAAAGGGAAATGGCTACACCACTGGTATCACAAAGGTTTTGGGGAGAGGACATTTTTAGGATTTTGGCCTTTTGGACAATGCACAGATTTGGGTCAGGGGTGTCGCAGCCACCAAGGAAAACAGGGAACCCCATGCATTTCTTAAAATAAGTCACCTGTCAGAATCAACAGAGGTCTGACTTGAACAAGTCACTGTAGTATTTATTACTCACAATTCTCGGCAAATTACTAAATGTACTGAGGTTAACACAATTTTCAGACATTTGCCACCAGGAAACCACAGAAACACACTGCCAACAACACATGGCCTAATTTACGATATTCCCAGAGGTGTCCCAACATAAAGGGTACCTTGCATGTGTGAATGTAACTACCTGGGCACAAAGGTATCCCAAAGGGTTAGGGAAGAGGCTATTTTTAGGATTTTTGACTTGTGGACAACGCACCGATATGGGCCTGAAGTGTCGCAGTCACCAAGGAAAACAGGAATCCCCATGCATTTCTGAAACTAAGACATCAGTGGGAATCCACAAAGGTCTGATGTGAGCAAATCGCTCTAGAATGTATTACCCACAAGGCCCGGCAAAGTCCAAAATTTAGGAAAAAACCCACAATTTTAAGACATTTTCCACCAGGAAACCACCAAAAAACACAGCCAATAACCCATGTCCTACCTTTCTACATTCTCAGATGTGTGCCGACAAAAACAGTACCTGACATGTGTGGGTGTGCCTACCTGGGCGCAAAGGGAAAAGGCTAAACCACTGGTATCCCAAAGGGTTTGAGGATTAGAAATGTTTAGGATTTTGGTATTGTGGATAACATACATGATAACATACATATTTGGGCTAGTGTGTGGCAGGCACCAAGGAAAACAGGGAACCCCATGCATTTCTGAAAAGAAGATACCTATGGGAATCCACAGAGGTCTGACTTGCATGAATCACCCTAGAATGTATTACCCACAGGGCTTGGCAGTGTCCAACATTTAGGGGAAAAATCATCATTTTCTGACATTTGCCACCAGAAATGGTGACAAAAAATGCTCTACTGTCCCACATTTCCACAGGAGTCGCGACGCAAACGGTACCTCACATGTGTGGGTGCACCTACATTGGCCCAAAGGGAAAAGGCTAAACCACTGGTATCCCAAAGAGTTTGGGGAGAGGACATTTTTAGGATTTTGCTGTTGTGGACAACGCACAGATTGGGGCCTGCAGTATCACAGCCACCAGGAAAAAGAGGGAAACCCATGCGTTTCTTAAAAGAAGACACCCGTCAGAATCCACGGAGGTCTGACTTGAGCAAATTGCTCTAGAAACGATTACCCACAAAGTCCGGCAAAGTCCAAAATGTAGGAAGAAACCCACAATTCTCAGACATTTGCCACCAATAAAACAATGAAACACATTGCTAACAACATATGTCCTTCCCTCCCACATTCCTACAAGTTTCCCCACAGAAATGGTACCTGACATGTGTGGGTGAACCTACCTGGGTGCAAAGGGAAAAGTCTAAACCATTGGTTTCCCAAAGGGTTTGGGGAGAAGACATTTTTAGGATGTTGGCCTTGTGGACATTCTACAGATTTGGGCCTGGGGTGTCGCAGCCACCAAGGAAAACAGCGAACCCCATCCATTTCTTAAAAGAAGACACCCGCCGGAATCCACAGAGGTCTGACTTGAGCAAATCGCCTGAAAAATGTACTACCCACAAAGCCCGGCAATGTCAATAATTTAGGAAAAAACACAATTTTCAGACATTTGCCAGCGGGAAACCACAGAAACACACTGCCAACAACACATGTCCTACCTTACCATGTTCCCAGAGTTGGCCCAACAAAAAGGGTACCTCGCATGTGTGAATGTAACTACCTGGGCGCAAAGGGAAATGGCTACACCACTGGTATCACAAAGGGTTTGGGGAAAGGATATTTTTAGGATTTTGGCCTTTTGGACAATGCACAGATTTGGGTCGGGGGTGTCGCAGCCACCAAGGAAAACAGGGAACCCCATGCATTTCTTAAAATAAGTCACCTGTCAGAATCAACAGAGGTCTGACTTGAACGAGTCACCGTAGTATTTATTACTCACAATTCTCGGCAAATTACAAAATGTACTGAGGTTAACACAATTTTCAGACATTTGCCACCAGGAAACCACAGAAACACACTGCCAACAACACATGGCCTAATTTACGATATTCCCAGAGGTGTCCCAACATAAAGGGTACCTTGCATGTGTGAATGTAACTACCTGGGCACAAAGGTATCCCAAAGGGTTAGGGAAGAGGCTATTTTTAGGATTTTTGACTTGTGGACAACGCACCGATATGGGCCTGAAGTGTCGCAGTCACCAAGGAAAACAGGAATCCCCATGCATTTCTGAAACTAAGACATCAGTGGGAATCCACAAAGGTCTGATGTGAGCAAATCGCCCTAGAATGTATTACCCACAAGTCCCGGCAAAGTCCAAAATTTAGGAAAAAACCCACAATTTTAAGACATTTTCCACCAGGAAACCACCAAAAAACACAGCCAATAACCCATGTCCTACCTTTCTACATTCTCAGATGTGTGCCGACAAAAACAGTACCTGACATGTGTGGGTGTGCCTACCTGGGCGCAAAGGGAAAAGGCTAAACCACTGGTATCCCAAAGGGTTTGAGGATTAGAAATGTTTAGGATTTTGGTATTGTGGATAACATACATGATAACATACATATTTGGGCTGGTGTGTGGCAGGCACCAAGGAAAACAGGGAACCCCATGCATTTCTGAAAAGAAGATACCTATGGGAATCCACAGAGGTCTGACTTGCATGAATCACCCTAGAATGTATTACCCACAGGGCTTGGCAGTGTCCAACATTTAGGGGAAAAATCATCATTTTCTGACATTTGCCACCAGAAATGGTGACAAAAAATGCTCTACTGTCCCACATTTCCACAGGAGTCGCGACGCAAACGGTACCTCACATGTGTGGGTGCACCTACATTGGCCCAAAGGGAAAAGGCTAAACCACTGGTATCCCAAAGAGTTTGGGGAGAGGACATTTTTAGGATTTTGCTGTTGTGGACAACGCACAGATTTGGGCCTGCAGTATCACAGCCACCAGGAAAATGAGGGAAACCCATGCGTTTCTTAAAAGAAGACACCCGTCAGAATCCACGGAGGTCTGACTTGAGCAAATTGCTCTAGAAATGATTACCCACAAAGTCCGGCAAAGTCCAAAATGTAGGAAGAAACCCACCATTCTCAGACATTTGCCACCAATAAAACAATGAAACACATTGCTAACAACATATGTCCTTCCCTCCCACATTCCTACAAGTTTCCCCACAGAAATGGTACCTGACATGTGTGGGTGAACCTACCTGGGTGCAAAGGGAAAAGTCTAAACCATTGGTTTCCCAAAGGGTTTGGGGAGAAGACATTTTTAGGATGTTGGCCTTGTGGACATTCTACAGATTTGGGCCTGGGGTGTCGCAGCCACCAAGGAAAACAGCGAACCCCATCCATTTCTTAAAAGAAGACACCCGCCGGAATCCACAGAGGTCTGACTTGAGCAAATCGCCTGAAAAATGTACTACCCACAAAGCCCGGCAATGTCAATAATTTAGGAAAAAACACAATTTTCAGACATTTGCCAGCGGGAAACCACAGAAACACACTGCCAACAACACATGTCCTACCTTACCATGTTCCCAGAGTTGGCCCAACAAAAAGGGTACCTCGCATGTGTGAATGTAACTACCTGGGCGCAAAGGGAAATGGCTACACCACTGGTATCACAAAGGGTTTGGGGAAAGGATATTTTTAGGATTTTGGCCTTGTGGACAATGCACAGATTGGGGTCAGGGGTGTCGCAGCCACCAAGGAAAACAGGGAACCCCATGCATTTCTTAAAATAAGTCACCTGTCAGAATCAACAGAGGTCTGACTTGAACGAGTCACCGTAGTATTTATTACTCACAATTCTCAGCAAATTACAAAATTTACTGAGGATAACACAATTTTCAGACATTTGCCACCAGGAAACCACACAAACACACTGCCAAAAACACATGGCCTAATTTACGATATTCCCAGAGGTGTCCCAACATAAAGGGTACCTTGCATGTGTGAATGTAACTACCTGGGCACAAAGGTATCCCAAAGGGTTAGGGAAGAGGCTATTTTTAGGATTTTTGACTTGTGGACAACGCACCGATATGGGCCTGAAGTGTCGCAGTCACCAAGGAAAACAGGAATCCCCATGCATTTCTGAAACTAAGACATCAGTGGGAATCCACAAAGGTCTGATGTGAGCAAATCGCCCTAGAATGTATTACCCACAAGGCCCGGCAAAGTCCAAAATTTAGGAAAAAACCCACAATTTTAAGACATTTTCCACCAGGAAACCACCAAAAAACACAGCCAATAACCCATGTCCTACCTTTCTACATTCTCAGATGTGTGCCGACAAAAACAGTACCTGACATGTGTGGGTGTGCCTACCTGGGCGCAAAGGGAAAAGGCTAAACCACTGGTATCCCAAAGGGTTTGAGGATTAGAAATGTTTAGGATTTTGGTATTGTGGATAACATACCTGATAACATACATATTTGGGCTGGTGTGTGGCAGGCACCAAGGAAAACAGGGAACCCCATGCATTTCTGAAAAGAAGATACCTATGGGAATCCACAGAGGTCTGACTTGCATGAATAACCCTAGAATGTATTACCCACAGGGCTTGGCAGTGTCCAACATTTAGGGGACAGATCATCATTTTCTGACATTTGCCACCAGAAATGGTGACAAAAAATGCTCTACTGTCCCACATTTCCACAGGAGTCGCGACGCAAATGGTACCTCACATGTGTGGGTGCACCTACATTGGCCCAAAGGGAAAAGGCTAAACCACTGGTATCCCAAAGAGTTTGGGGAGAGGACATTTTTAGGATTTTGCTGTTGTGGACAACGCACAGATTTGGGCCTGCAGTATCACAGCCACCAGGAAAAAGAGGGAAACCCATGCGTTTCTTAAAAGAAGACACCCGTCAGAATCCACGGAGGTCTGACTTGAGCAAATTGCTCTAGAAATGATTACCCACAAAGTCCGGCAAAGTCCAAAATGTAGGAAGAAACCCACAATTCTCAGACATTTGCCACCAATAAAACAATGAAACACATTGCTAACAACATATGTCCTTCCCTCCCACATTCCTACAAGTTTCCCCACAGAAATGGTACCTGACATGTGTGGGTGAACCTACCTGGGTGCAAAGGGAAAAGTCTAAACCATTGGTTTCCCAAAGGGTTTGGGGAGAAGACATTTTTAGGATGTTGGCCTTGTGGACATTCTACAGATTTGGGCCTGGGGTGTCGCAGCCACCAAGGAAAACATCGAACCCCATCCATTTCTTAAAAGAAGACACCCGCCGGAATCCACAGAGGTCTGACTTGAGCAAATCGCCTGAAAAATGTACTACCCACAAAGCCCGGCAATGTCAATAATTTAGGAAAAAACACAATTTTCAGACATTTGCCAGCGGGAAACCACAGAAACACACTGCCAACAACACATGTCCTACCTTACCATGTTCCCAGAGTTGGCCCAACAAAAAGGGTACCTCGCATGTGTGAATGTAACTACCTGGGTGCAAAGGGAAATGGCTACACCACTGGTATCACAAAGGGTTTGGGGAAAGGATATTTTTAGGATTTTGGCCTTTTGGACAATGCACAGATTTGGGTCGGGGGTGTCGCAGCCACCAAGGAAAACAGGGAACCCCATGCATTTCTTAAAATAAGTCACCTGTCAGAATAAACAGAGGTCTGACTTGAACGAGTCACCGTAGTATTTATTATTCACAATTCTCGGCAAATTACAAAATGTACTGAGGTTAACACAATTTTCAGACATTTGCCACCAGGAAACCACAGAAACACACTGCCAACAACACATGGCCTAATTTACGATATTCCCAGAGGTGTCCCAACATAATGGGTACCTTGCATGTGTGAATGTAACTACCTGGGCACAAAGGTATCCCAAAGGGTTAGGGAAGAGGCTATTTTTAGGATTTTTGACTTGTGGACAACGCACCGATATGGGCCTGAAGTGTCGCAGTCACCAAGGAAAACAGGAATCCCCATGCATTTCTGAAACTAAGACATCAGTGGGAATCCACAAAGGTCTGATGTGAGCAAATCGCCCTAGAATGTATTACCCACAAGGCCCGGCAAAGTCCAAAATTTAGGAAAAAACCCACAATTTTAAGACATTTTCCACCAGGAAACCACCAAAAAACACAGCCAATAACCCATGTCCTACCTTTCTACATTCTCAGATGTGTGCCGACAAAAACAGTACCTGACATGTGTGGGTGTGCCTACCTGGGCGCAAAGGGAAAAGGCTAAACCACTGGTATCCCAAAGGGTTTGAGGATTAGAAATGTTTAGGATTTTGGTATTGTGGATAACATACATGATAACATACATATTTGGGCTGGTGTGTGGCAGCCACCAAGGAAAACATTGCATTTCATGCATTTCTGAAAAGAAGACACCTATGGGAATCCACAGAGGTCTGACTTGCATGAATCACCCTAGAATGTATTACCCACAGGGCTTGGCAGTGTCCAACATTTAGGGGAAAAATCATCATTTTCTGACATTTGCCACCAGAAATGGTGACAAAAAATGCTCTACTGTCCCACATTTCCACAGGAGTCGCGACGCAAACGGTACCTCACATGTGTGGGTGCACCTACATTGGCCCAAAGGGAAAAGGCTAAACCACTGGTATCCCAAAGAGTTTGGGGAGAGGACATTTTTAGGATTTTGCTGTTGTGGGCAACGCACAGATTTGGGCCTGCAGTATCACAGCCACCAGGAAAAAGAGGGAAACCCATGCATTTCTTAAAAGAAGACACCCGTCAGAATCCACGGAGGTCTGACTTGAGCAAATTGCTCTAGAAATGATTACCCACAAAGTCCGGCAAAGTCCAAAATGTAGGAAGAAACCCACAATTCTCAGACATTTGCCACCAATAAAACAATGAAACACATTGCTAACAACATATGTCCTTCCCTCCCACATTCCTACAAGTTTCCCCACAGAAATGGTACCTGACATGTGTGGGTGAACCTACCTGGGTGCAAAGGGAAAAGTCTAAACCATTGGTTTCCCAAAGGGTTTGGGGAGAAGACATTTTTAGGATGTTGGCCTTGTGGACATTCTACAGATTTGGGCCTGGGGTGTCGCAGCCACCAAGGAAAACAGCGAACCCCATCCATTTCTTAAAAGAAGACACCCGCCGGAATCCACAGAGGTCTGACTTGAGCAAATCGCCTGAAAAAAGTACTACCCACAAAGCCCGGCAATGTCAATAATTTAGGAAAAAACACAATTTTCAGACATTTGCCACCAATAAAACAATGAAACACATTGCTAACAACATATGTCCTTCCCTCCCACATTCCTACAAGTTTCCCCACAGAAATGGTACCTGACATGTGTGGGTGAACCTACCTGGGTGCAAAGGGAAAAGTCTAAACCATTGGTTTCCCAAAGGGTTTGGGGAGAAGACATTTTTAGGATGTTGGCCTTGTGGACATTCTACAGATTTGGGTCAGGAGTGTCACAGCCACCAAGGAAAACAGGGAACCCCATGCATTTCTTAAAATAAGTCACCTGTCAGAATCAACAGAGGTCTGACTTGAACGAGTCACCGTAGTATTTATTACTCACAATTCTCAGCAAATTACAAAATTTACTGAGGATAACACAATTTTCAGACATTTGCCACCAGGAAACCACACAAACACACTGCCAACAACACATGGCCTAATTTACGATATTCCCAGAGGTGTCCCAACATAAAGGGTACCTTGCATGTGTGAATGTAACTACCTGGGCACAAAGGTATCCCAAAGGGTTAGGGAAGAGGCTATTTTTAGGATTTTTGACTTGTGGACAACGCACCGATATGGGCCTGAAGTGTCGCAGTCACCAAGGAAAACAGGAATCCCCATGCATTTCTGAAACTAAGACATCAGTGGGAATCCACAAAGGTCTGATGTGAGCAAATCGCCCTAGAATGTATTACCCACAAGTCCCGGCAAAGTCCAAAATTTAGGAAAAAACCCACAATTTTAAGACATTTTCCACCAGGAAACCACCAAAAAACACAGCCAATAACCCATGTCCTACCTTTCTACATTCTCAGATGTGTGCCGACAAAAACAGTACCTGACATGTGTGGGTGTGCCTACCTGGGCGCAAAGGGAAAAGGCTAAACCACTGGTATCCCAAAGGGTTTGAGGATTAGAAATGTTTAGGATTTTGGTATTGTGGATAACATACATGATAACATACATATTTGGGCTGGTGTGTGGCAGGCACCAAGGAAAACAGGGAACCCCATGCATTTCTGAAAAGAAGATACCTATGGGAATCCACAGAGGTCTGACTTGCATGAATCACCCTAGAATGTATTACCCACAGGGCTTGGCAGTGTCCAACATTTAGGGGAAAAATCATAATTTTCTGACATTTGCCACCAGAAATGGTGACAAAAAATGCTCTACTGTCCCACATTTCCACAGGCGTCGCGACGCAAATGGTACCTCACATGTGTGGGTGCACCTACATTGGCCCAAAGGGAAAAGGCTAAACCACTGGTATCCCAAAGAGTTTGGGGAGAGGACATTTTTAGGATTTTGCTGTTGTGGACAACGCACAGATTTGGGCCTGCAGTATCACAGCCACCAGGAAAAAGAGGGAAACCCATGCGTTTCTTAAAAGAAGACACCCGTCAGAATCCACGGAGGTCTGACTTGAGCAAATTGCTCTAGAAATGATTACCCACAAAGTCCGGCAAAGTCCAAAATGTAGGAAGAAACCCACAATTCTCAGACATTTGCCACCAATAAAACAATGAAACACATTGCTAACAACATATGTCCTTCCCTCCCACATTCCTACAAGTTTCCCCACAGAAATGGTACCTGACATGTGTGGGTGAACCTACCTGGGTGCAAAGGGAAAAGTCTAAACCATTGGTTTCCCAAAGGGTTTGGGGAGAAGACATTTTTAGGATGTTGGCCTTGTGGACATTCTACAGATTTGGGCCTGGGGTGTCGCAGCCACCAAGGAAAACAGCGAACCCCATCCATTTCTTAAAAGAAGACACCCGCCGGAATCCACAGAGGTCTGACTTGAGCAAATCGCCTGAAAAATGTACTACCCACAAAGCCCGGCAATGTCAATAATTTAGGAAAAAACACAATTTTCAGACATTTGCCAGCGGGAAACCACAGAAACACACTGCCAACAACACATGTCCTACCTTACCATGTTCCCAGAGTTGGCCCAACAAAAAGGGTACCTCGCATGTGTGAATGTAACTACCTGGGTGCAAAGGGAAATGGCTACACCACTGGTATCACAAAGGGTTTGGGGAAAGGATATTTTTAGGATTTTGGCCTTTTGGACAATGCACAGATTTGGGTCGGGGGTGTCGCAGCCACCAAGGAAAACAGGGAACCCCATGCATTTCTTAAAATAAGTCACCTGTCAGAATAAACAGAGGTCTGACTTGAACGAGTCACCGTAGTATTTATTATTCACAATTCTCGGCAAATTACAAAATGTACTGAGGTTAACACAATTTTCAGACATTTGCCACCAGGAAACCAGAGAAACACACTGCCAACAACACATGGCCTAATTTACGATATTCCCAGAGGTGTCCCAACATAATGGGTACCTTGCATGTGTGAATGTAACTACCTGGGCACAAAGGTATCCCAAAGGGTTAGGGAAGAGGCTATTTTTAGGATTTTTGACTTGTGGACAACGCACCGATATGGGCCTGAAGTGTCGCAGTCACCAAGGAAAACAGGAATCCCCATGCATTTCTGAAACTAAGACATCAGTGGGAATCCACAAAGGTCTGATGTGAGCAAATCGCCCTAGAATGTATTACCCACAAGGCCCGGCAAAGTCCAAAATTTAGGAAAAAACCCACAATTTTAAGACATTTTCCACCAGGAAACCACCAAAAAACACAGCCAATAACCCATGTCCTACCTTTCTACATTCTCAGATGTGTGCCGACAAAAACAGTACCTGACATGTGTGGGTGTGCCTACCTGGGCGCAAAGGGAAAAGGCTAAACCACTGGTATCCCAAAGGGTTTGAGGATTAGAAATGTTTAGGATTTTGGTATTGTGGATAACATACATGATAACATACATATTTGGGCTGGTGTGTGGCAGCCACCAAGGAAAACATTGCATTTCATGCATTTCTGAAAAGAAGACACCTATGGGAATCCACAGAGGTCTGACTTGCATGAATCACCCTAGAATGTATTACCCACAGGGCTTGGCAGTGTCCAACATTTAGGGGAAAAATCATCATTTTCTGACATTTGCCACCAGAAATGGTGACAAAAAATGCTCTACTGTCCCACATTTCCACAGGAGTCGCGACGCAAACGGTACCTCACATGTGTGGGTGCACCTACATTGGCCCAAAGGGAAAAGGCTAAACCACTGGTATCCCAAAGAGTTTGGGGAGAGGACATTTTTAGGATTTTGCTGTTGTGGGCAACGCACAGATTTGGGCCTGCAGTATCACAGCCACCAGGAAAAAGAGGGAAACCCATGCGTTTCTTAAAAGAAGACACCCGTCAGAATCCACGGAGGTCTGACTTGAGCAAATTGCTCTAGAAATGATTACCCACAAAGTCCGGCAAAGTCCAAAATGTAGGAAGAAACCCACAATTCTCAGACATTTGCCACCAATAAAACAATGAAACACATTGCTAACAACATATGTCCTTCCCTCCCACATTCCTACAAGTTTCCCCACAGAAATGGTACCTGACATGTGTGGGTGAACCTACCTGGGTGCAAAGGGAAAAGTCTAAACCATTGGTTTCCCAAAGGGTTTGGGGAGAAGACATTTTTAGGATGTTGGCCTTGTGGACATTCTACAGATTTGGGCCTGGGGTGTCGCAGCCACCAAGGAAAACAGCGAACCCCATCCATTTCTTGAAAGAAGACACCCGCCGGAATCCACAGAGGTCTGACTTGAGCAAATCGCCTGAAAAAAGTACTACCCACAAAGCCCGGCAATGTCAATAATTTAGGAAAAAACACAATTTTCAGACATTTGCCACCAATAAAACAATGAAACACATTGCTAACAACATATGTCCTTCCCTCCCACATTCCTACAAGTTTCCCCACAGAAATGGTACCTGACATGTGTGGGTGAACCTACCTGGGTGCAAAGGGAAAAGTCTAAACCATTGGTTTCCCAAAGGGTTTGGGGAGAAGACATTTTTAGGATGTTGGCCTTGTGGACATTCTACAGATTTGGGCCTGGGGTGTCGCAGCCACCAAGGAAAACAGCGAACCCCATCCATTTCTTGAAAGAAGACACCCGCCGGAATCCACAGAGGTCTGACTTGAGCAAATCGCCTGAAAAAAGTACTACCCACAAAGCCCGGCAATGTCAATAATTTAGGAAAAAACACAATTTTCAGACATTTGCCACCAATAAAACAATGAAACACATTGCTAACAACATATGTCCTTCCCTCCCACATTCCTACAAGTTTCCCCACAGAAATGGTACCTGACATGTGTGGGTGAACCTACCTGGGTGCAAAGGGAAAAGTCTAAACCATTGGTTTCCCAAAGGGTTTGGGGAGAAGACATTTTTAGGATGTTGGCCTTGTGGACATTCTACAGATTTGGGTCAGGGGTGTCACAGCCACCAAGGAAAACAGGGAACCCCATGCATTTCTTAAAATAAGTCACCTGTCAGAATCAACAGAGGTCTGACTTGAACGAGTCACCGTAGTATTTATTACTCACAATTCTCAGCAAATTACAAAATTTACTGAGGATAACACAATTTTCAGACATTTGCCACCAGGAAACCACACAAACACACTGCCAACAACACATGGCCTAATTTACGATATTCCCAGAGGTGTCCCAACATAAAGGGTACCTTGCATGTGTGAATGTAACTACCTGGGCACAAAGGTATCCCAAAGGGTTAGGGAAGAGGCTATTTTTAGGATTTTTGACTTGTGGACAACGCACCGATATGGGCCTGAAGTGTCGCAGTCACCAAGGAAAACAGGAATCCCCATGCATTTCTGAAACTAAGACATCAGTGGGAATCCACAAAGGTCTGATGTGAGCAAATCGCCCTAGAATGTATTACCCACAAGTCCCGGCAAAGTCCAAAATTTAGGAAAAAACCCACAATTTTAAGACATTTTCCACCAGGAAACCACCAAAAAACACAGCCAATAACCCATGTCCTACCTTTCTACATTCTCAGATGTGTGCCGACAAAAACAGTACCTGACATGTGTGGGTGTGCCTACCTGGGCGCAAAGGGAAAAGGCTAAACCACTGGTATCCCAAAGGGTTTGAGGATTAGAAATGTTTAGGATTTTGGTATTGTGGATAACATACATGATAACATACATATTTGGGCTGGTGTGTGGCAGGCACCAAGGAAAACAGGGAACCCCATGCATTTCTGAAAAGAAGATACCTATGGGAATCCACAGAGGTCTGACTTGCATGAATCACCCTAGAATGTATTACCCACAGGGCTTGGCAGTGTCCAACATTTAGGGGAAAAATCATCATTTTCTGACATTTGCCACCAGAAATGGTGACAAAAAATGCTCTACTGTCCCACATTTCCACAGGCGTCGCGACGCAAACGGTACCTCACATGTGTGGGTGCACCTACATTGGCCCAAAGGGAAAAGGCTAAACCACTGGTATCCCAAAGAGTTTGGGGAGAGGACATTTTTAGGATTTTGCTGTTGTGGACAACGCACAGATTTGGGCCTGCAGTATCACAGCCACCAGGAAAAAGAGGGAAACCCATGCGTTTCTTAAAAGAAGACACCCGTCAGAATCCACGGAGGTCTGACTTGAGCAAATTGCTCTAGAAATGATTACCCACAAAGTCCGGCAAAGTCCAAAATGTAGGAAGAAACCCACAATTCTCAGACATTTGCCACCAATAAAACAATGAAACACATTGCTAACAACATATGTCCTTCCCTCCCACATTCCTACAAGTTTCCCCACAGAAATGGTACCTGACATGTGTGGGTGAACCTACCTGGGTGCAAAGGGAAAAGTCTAAACCATTGGTTTCCCAAAGGGTCTGGGGAGAAGACATTTTTAGGATGTTGGCCTTGTGGACATTCTACAGATTTGGGCCTGGGGTGTCGCAGCCACCAAGGAAAACAGCGAACCCCATCCATTTCTTAAAAGAAGACACCCGCCGGAATCCACAGAGGTCTGACTTGAGCAAATCGCCTGAAAAATGTACTACCCACAAAGCCCGGCAATGTCAATAATTTAGGAAAAAACACAATTTTCAGACATTTGCCAGCGGGAAACCACAGAAACACACTGCCAACAACACATGTCCTACCTTACCATGTTCCCAGAGTTGGCCCAACAAAAAGGGTACCTCGCATGTGGGAATGTAACTACCTGGGCGCAAAGGGAAATGGCTACACCACTGGTATCACAAAGGGTTTGGGGAAAGGATATTTTTAGGATTTTGGCCTTGTGGACAATGCACAGATTTGGGTCAGGGGTGTCGCAGCCACCAAGGAAAACAGGGAACGCCATGCATTTCTTAAAATAAGTCACCTGTCAGAATCAACAGAGGTCTGACTTGAACGAGTCACCGTAGTATTTATTACTCACAATTCTCAGCAAATTACAAAATTTACTGAGGATAACACAATTTTCAGACATTTGCCACCAGGAAACCACACAAACACACTGCCAACAACACATGGCCTAATTTACGATATTCCCAGAGGTGTCCCAACATAAAGGGTACCTTGCATGTGTGAATGTAACTACCTGGGCACAAAGGTATCCCAAAGGGTTAGGGAAGAGGCTATTATTAGGATTTTTGACTTGTGGACAACGCACCGATATGGGCCTGAAGTGTCGCAGTCACCAAGGAAAACAGGAATCCCCATGCATTTCTGAAACTAAGACATCAGTGGGAATCCACAAAGGTCTGATGTGAGCAAATCGCCCTAGAATGTATTACCCACAAGGCTCGGCAAAGTCCAAAATTTAGGAAAAAACCCACAATTTTAAGACATTTTCCACCAGGAAACCACCAAAAAACACAGCCAATAACCCATGTCCTACCTTTCTACATTCTCAGATGTGTGCCGACAAAAACAGTACCTGACATGTGTGTGTGTGCCTACCTGGGCGCAAAGGGAAAAGGCTAAACCACTGGTATCCCAAAGGGTTTGAGGATTAGAAATGTTTAGGATTTTGGTATTGTGGATAACATACATGATAACATACATATTTGGGCTAGTGTGTGGCAGGCACCAAGGAAAACAGGGAACCCCATGAATTTCTGAAAAGAAGATACCTATGGGAATCCACAGAGGTCCGACTTGCATGAATCACCCTAGAATGTATTACCCACAGGGCTTGGCAGTGTCCAACATTTAGGGGAAAAATCATCATTTTCTGACATTTGCCACCAGAAATGGTGACAAAAAATGCTCTACTGTCCCACATTTCCACAGGAGTCGCGACGCAAACGGTACCTCACATGTGTGGGTGCACCTACATTGGCCCAAAGGGAAAAGGCTAAACCACTGGTATCCCAAAGAGTTTGGGGAGAGGACATTTTTTTTTGGATTTTGCTGTTGTGGACAACGCACAGATTTGGGCCTGCAGTATCACAGCCACCAGGAAAAAGAGGGAAACCCATGCGTTTCTTAAAAGAAGACACCCGTCAGAATCCACGGAGGTCTGACTTGAGCAAATTGCTCTAGAAATGATTACCCACAAAGTCCGGCAAAGTCCAAAATGTAGGAAGAAACCCACAATTCTCAGACATTTGCCACCAATAAAACAATGAAACACATTGCTAACAACATATGTCCTTCCCTCCCACATTCCTACAAGTTTCCCCACAGAAATGGTACCTGACATTTGTGGGTGAACCTACCTGGGTGCAAAGGGAAAAGTCTAAACCATTGGTTTCCCAAAGGGTTTGGGGAGAAGACATTTTTAGGATGTTGGCCTTGTGGACATTCTACAGATTTGGGCCTTGGGTGTCGCAGCCACCAAGGAAAACAGCGAACCCCATCCATTTCTTAAAAGAAGACACCCGCCGGAATCCACAGAGGTCTGACTTGAGCAAATCGCCTGAAAAATGTACTACCCACAAAGCCCGGCAATGTCAATAATTTAGGAAAAAACACAATTTTCAGACATTTGCCAGCGGGAAACCACAGAAACACACTGCCAACAACACATGTCCTACCTTACCATGTTCGCAGAGTTGGCCCAACAAAAAGGGTACCTCGCATGTGTGAATGTAACTACCTGGGCGCAAAGGGAAATGGCTACACCACTGGTATCACAAAGGGTTTGGGGAAAGGATATTTTTAGGATTTTGGCCGTGTGGACAATGCACAGATTTGGGTCAGGGGTGTCGCAGCCACCAAGGAAAACAGGGAACCCCATGCATTTCTTAAAATAAGTCACCTGTCAGAATCAACAGAGGTCTGACTTGAACGAGTCACCGTAGTATTTATTACTCACAATTCTCAGCAAATTACAAAATTTACTGAGGATAACACATTTTCAGACATTTGCCACCAGGAAACCACACAAACACACTGCCGACAACACATGGCCTAACTTACGATGTTCCCAGAGGTGTCCCAACATAAAGGGTACCTTGCATGTGTGAATGTAACTACCTGGGCACAAAGGTATCCCAAAGGGTTAGGGAAGAGGCTATTTTTAGGATTTCTGACTTGTGGACAACGCACCGATATGGGCCTGAAGTGTCGCAGTCACCAAGGAAAACAGGAATCCCCATGCATTTCTGAAACTAAGACATCAGTGGGAATCCACAAAGGTCTGATGTGAGCAAATCGCCCTAGAATGTATTACCCACAAGGCCCGGCAAAGTCCAAAATTTAGGAAAAAACCCACAATTTTAAGACATTTTCCACCAGGAAACCACCAAAAAACACAGCCAATAACCCATGTCCTACCTTTCTACATTCTCAGATGTGTGCCGACAAAAACAGTACCTGACATGTGTGGGTGTGCCTACCTGGGCGCAAAGGGAAAAGGCTAAACCACTGGTATCCCAAAGGGTTTGAGGATTAGAAATGTTTAGGATTTTGGTATTGTGGATAACATACATGATAACATACATATTTGGGCTGGTGTGTGGCAGCCACCAAGGAAAACATTGCATTTCATGCATTTCTGAAAAGAAGACACCTATGGGAATCCACAGAGGTCTGACTTGCATGAATCACCCTAGAATGTATTACCCACAGGGCTCGGCAATGTCCAACATTTAGGGGAAAAATCATAATTTTCTGACATTTGTCACCTGAAATGGCGATAAAAAATGCTCTACTGTCCCACATTTCCACAGGAGTCACGACGCAAACGGTACCTCACATGTGTGGGTGCACCTACATTGGCCCAAAGGAAAAGGCTAAACCACTGGTATCCCAAAGAGTTTGGGGAGAGGACATTTTTAGGATTTTGCTGTTGTGGACAACTCACAGATTTGGGCCTGCAGTATCACAGCCACCAGGAAAAAGAGGGAAACCCATGCGTTTCTTAAAAGAAGACACCCGTCAGAATCCACGGAGGTCTGACTTGAGCAAATTGCTCTAGAAACGATTACCCACAAAGTCCGGCAAAGTCGAAAATGTAGGAAGAAACCCACAATTTTCAGACATTTTCCACCAATAAAACAATGAAACACATTGCTAACAACATATGTCCTTCCCTCCCACATTCCTACAAGTTTCCCCACAGAAATGGTACCTGACATGTGTGGGTGAACCTACCTGGGTGCAAAGGGAAAAGTCTAAACCATTGGTTTCCCAAAGGGTTTGGGGAGAAGACATTTTTAGGATGTTGGCCTTGTGGACATCCTACAGATTTGGGCCTGGGGTGTCGCAGCCACCAAGGAAAACAGCAAAACCCATCCACAAAGGTCTAACTTGAGCAAATCGCCTGAAAAATGTACTACCCACAAAGCCCGGCAATGTCAATAATTTAGGAAAAAACACAATTTTCAGACATTTGCCAGCAGGAAACCACAGAAACACACTGCCAACAACACATGTCCTACCTTAACATGTTCCCAGAGTTGGCCCAACAAAAAGGGTACCTCGCATGTGTGAATGTAACTACCTGGGTGCAAAGGGAAATGGCTACACCACTGGTATCCCAAAGGGTTTGGGGAGAGGATATTTTTAGGATTTTGGCCTTGTGGACAACACACAGATATGGGCCTGAAGTGTTGCAGTCACCAAGGAAAACAGGAATCCCCATGCATTTCTGAAAAGAAGACACCCATGGAAATCCACAGAGGTCTGACTTGAGCGAATCGCCCTAGAATGTATTACCCACAAGGCCCTGCAAAGTCCAAAATATAGGAAAAACCCCACAATTTTAAGACATTTGCCACCAGGAAACCACCAAAACACACAGCCAACAACACATGTCCTACCTTTCTACATTCCCAGATATGTGCCGACAAAAACAGTACCTGACATGTGGGGGTGTGTCTACCTGGGCACAGAGGGAAAACGCTAAACCACTTGTATCCCAAAGGCTTTGGGGAGAGGAAAGGTTTAGAATTTTGGTATTGTGGACAACTTACAGATTTGGCCTGGTGTGTCGCAGCCACAAGGGATAACAGGGAACCCCATGCATTTCTGAAAAGAAGACAACCGTGGAAATCTTGGATGAATTGCCCTAGAATTTTTTACCCACAAGGCTTGGCAAAGTCCAACATTTATGGAAAAAACCTAATTTTCAGATATTTGCTACCAGGAAACCACAGAAACACGCCGGCAATAACACATGCTCTACCTTCCCACATTTCCAGAGAAGTCCCGATGCAAACAGTACCTCACATGCTTGGGTGCACCTACCTTGGCCCAAAGGGAAAAGACTAAAACAATGTTATACCAAAGGGCTCGGGGAGAGGAAATTGTTTTGATTTTGGTGTTGTCGACAACACACAGATTTGGGCCTGCAGTGTCACAGCCACCAGGGAAAAGAGGGAACCCCATGCATTTCTCAAAAGAAGACACCCGTCAGAATCCACAGAGGTCTGAATTTAGCGAATTATTCTAGAAATGATTACCTACAAGGTCGGGCAAATTCCAAAATGTAGGAAGGAACCCACAATTTTTTGACATTTGCCACAAATAAACCACTGAAACACATTGCCAACAACACATGTCCTACCTTGCCACATTCCCACAGGTGTCCTGACAGAAATGGTACCTGACATGTGTGGGTGCACCTACCTGGGCGCAAAGCGTAAAGGCTAAACCACTGGTATCCCTAAGGGTTTGGGGAGAGGACATATTTAGGATATTTGCCTTGTGGACACCCTACAAATTTGGGCCTGGGGTATCACAGCCACCAAGGAAAACAGGGAACCCCTGTCATCATTAGGCTTTCTGATCATTGTACTCTTCTCAAAATGAACTGTCATAACACTGGGAGACCACCACAGAAGTTGATAAAAATAGCCATAGAAGATTTACTACCTGGTCTTCTGTTTGGGTCGAGGAATAGAGTAGCTCATCTGATGCTCTATACCGATGCCTTTTAAAGAGGCACAGAGAGAAAGCCCCAAAGAAACCCTTGTGGGGAAATAAACCCTGTTGTAGCTAGTGAGTGCTGAGTGAATGGTCTCAAGGGCTTCAGGAACTAGGGCGCACTGCAAAGATCTGGCATGAAGGCGATTGGGTTTGTGTATTCTGGATTTACCACTCTCAGGGAACGCTGGTCAGGAAGCCTTGAGAGAAAGTATGTGTTGGAGGTGGGATTTTGTTTGCCACCGATGGGACCCAATCTTTAAGACGAGAAGATGAGAAAGAGGAAATGAATAGGGAAGGAAGGAATATCAAAGGGCAATATGAATTCGTAAGATGCAGAGACACCTACCCGATCTGGTATGTGAAAGGGAAAACAAAGAAGATACTTCTGAGAGGCTGCGTGTCTTGCAGGGTAATGCTGGGGTTGGTAACACATGCTGGGAAGTACACGGGAAAAGATTAGCAGGAATGAAGAGAACCCCGGGCAAAATATGGCTGAATATGAATGCACAACCTACGTAGTCTGAAGTAATTCCGACTAAGGTCCGGAAGACCGATGGTGCTGGTGGGGTGAAAGAAGGCCTGATGGGGAGCAGGGATTCTCTAAAGGGAACACAGAAAAAGGAAAGGTATTTTGAGCAGCGAAAGAGAGTGAAGCAGAATTCTGATCAAATGACGCTAGTAAACGATAACTCACGGAACATAGCCACTGACAACAGTTGCAACGCACTGTTGTACAGAAACCAGGTCCACAAATACTGCTTCTGGATGAAGGGCAGGAGTCTCACCTTCCCATCTCATCTGAGGAACTGCACGGCTACCTCACGATGACGGGCACCATGTTGGAGGAACAAATTTGTATGTTCAAGAGAAGACGCCATCGGCACCATAACGACCAGCACTTAACGCCAGTTGTAACAACCCCATGCATTTCTGAAAAGAAGACACTCATGGGAATCCACAGATGTCTGACTTGTGTGAATCGCTCTTGAATTTATTATCCACAAGGCCTGGCAAAGTCCCGATTGTAGGGAAAAAACCCTCATTTTCAGACATTTACCACCAGGAAACCACTGAAACACTCCGCCAACAACACATGTACTGGCCACAGCTGTCCCAATGAAAACGGTACCTTACATGTGTGGGTGCACCTACCTCAGCACAAAAGGAAATGGCTAAACCACTGGTGTGCCGAAGGGTTCATGAAGAGGACATTTTTAGGATTTTGATCTTGTGGACAATGCACAAATTTGGGCCTGTGGTGTCGCAGCAACTAAGGAAAACAGGGAACCTCATGCATTTCTGAAAATAAGACACCCGTAGGAATCCACAGAGGTCTGACTTGAGCAAATCGCCTAGAATGTATTACCAACAATGGCTGGCAAAGTCCAAAATGTAGGGAAAAAAACAAAATGTTCAGACATTGGCCACCAGGAAACCACTGAAACAGGCTGACAACAACACATGCGTTCCCATTGGTGCCCCAACGAAAACCTACCTGGGTGAAAAGTGAAAAAGCTTGAACACTGGTAACCCTAAGGGTTTGGGAATAGGACATTTTGGTCTTGTGGAAAACCTACAGATTTCGGCCTTGGGTGTCGCAGCCACAAAGGAAAACAGGGAACCCCATGCATTTCTGAAAATAAGACACCCATGGGAATCCAAAGAAGTCTGACTTGCGCAAATCGCTCTTGAATTTTCTTAACCACAAGGCCCGCTAAAGTACAAAATGTAGGGGAAAATGAATTTTCAGACATTTGCCACCAGGAAACCACTGTTTATAACTTTTGAAGTGATGTTATAGGTAATGTACTTTTCTATTAATTGTAAAACAGTGTCATCACTGTCATTCAATGAGAATGCACTATCCAAAACAAAAAATCTTATGAATGTGTGGTACTCCTCTGGATTGATATTCTTTTCTCCAAAAAAAGTGTTCCACTTCCCCAAGAGAGGTCATTTTTTTAATTAAAGGTGAAATGTAACATGGCAATAAAATTATGGTGAAAGCATCTTGAAAAATGTACAGGATGTAGAGTACAGAGTTTTTCTTGTTTAAGTTATTTTGGTTTGCAGTGCATATGAAGTCATGTAAGTAATTCCATGCATATTCTGCACAACTGAGTGTGACATACCATGTCGGGTGGACTAGGTTCCTTAACATGCAATGAACATCAGCGTGACATTGGAATCATTACCACACATATTTCAAAATAGAGTTGCAATACTTGACTCCACCACTAGATCTTTGTTTTTTGAAGGAGATCACTAGAAGACTTTTTTTTAAGTGGGTTCCTGTTTTTATTGTGTGTACAACTCTTTAATATAGAGCTGCTAGTTCTGCTGTAGTTCTGCTGTAACATAGAGCTGCTATATGTAATGTCATATATATTTCATGAATATACTTTCTTTTTAGAAATAGAAGAGCTTGTTTTGTTGAGTAGGTTTCTTTTCCAATCTTTGTTCTGGAAATGTAAAAGAAAGAAGCTTGGCAACTTGCAGAAGTGTATAATACATGAATGTCTTTATATAGTTTGGATGGGTGCTGGAGGCAGTTATATTTTGCAACAGAGGTAACAAGTTATAGTTAAAGTGACATGATAAGGAAGGTGGTATATTATATTGTAATATACAGGTCTTTTATAGTTTTGTAGTTTGGTCATTGAGATATTTATGAGTATGGAACTGTGCGCTGCCATAAGTTTTAGAATATGTAGCAGTCACAATTTAAGCAGAAGTGGTTTGAAAATAACTAATTAACTATTAGGAATGGTCCTGCTGTCAGGCATGTTTTGCAACACAGGCAACAAGTTATAGTTGAAGAGACAGTAAAGTCAAGGTGGTATATTAGGTTGTAATTTGAAGATCTGTTATAGTTTTCAGAGAAGGCAGGGCATTTATAAATTACGTTCTAATTTTGTTCTGTACCGTAGCTTGGTAATTGAGGTATTTTTAAGTAGGGCATCGTGCACTGCTATACGTCTTGATATATGTAGCAGTCACAATGTAAACAGAGGCAGTTTTAAAAGCACCAGTGAAGTCTTAGCCAGGCATTTATAAAAGAAAATCTTATTTTTTTCTGTACTGCTTTTGAATGATAATTGTGTTATTTTTAATTATAGAACTGTGTGCTGCCATAAGGAGTAGACTATGTAGCAGTCACAATGTAAGAAAAAGATTGGGATGTGTTCTGCAAACAAGCATGTTTTATAGTACCTAAATAAGTGTATAGATGAAGTGACATTATAAGGAAGGTGGTATATTATATTGTAATATGAAGGTGCTTTGGAGTTTTGCGAAAAAGCAGGATTTCAAAATATATATATATATATTTCTCATTATTTCTGTACCGTGGGATGGTAATTGGGTTATTTTTAATGATAAAATTGTGTGCTACTATTGGTAGTTGGATATGTAGCAGTGAAAATGTAAGCAAACGTAGTTTTAAAAGCATGGCTGAAAGATTGAGAGGTATGCTGCAAGCAAGCATGTTTTACATTACATAAAGCAGATGAAGGCACATTATAAAGAAGGTGGTATGTAATGTTATGTTTAGAAAAATGAAACATACCTGTACAATGGACCTCATTACAACTCCGGCAGTAGCCGTGCCGGTAAAACGGGCCGGCTGATGCCAGAGTTGTGATTTTTTACAGCGCCTGGCTCCACGGAAAAACCGGGGGATTATCACCCCGGTGTTCATGGAAGTCAGGCGCAGGAAAAATGTAAATCCCCATTCGAGTCCCATAGGACTGAATGGGAATGGGGATGACAGAAGCACCGGCACCATTAATAAGTGCCAGTGCTTCCCGGAAAGTCTGCCGGCGGGTGTCGTCACGCACTCCAGGACAGACTCGTAGTGTGCCATTCCAGTGACAATGGTGCCGGTAGGCTTACGGGCACTGTTGTTACCAGACCGGCATGCTTTTAATGAGGCCCAATGTCTTCTTAGATGTTGACGGCTGTAGACCCTTGGAAATTGGAATCTTTGAAAATGTGAAAAGCATGTGATAGAGCAGACTCAGAATCAAAGCTATTAAATGCACTCTCAGAGTTAAAAAATACATCTGAACTAGTGACGTGAGGTGAGAAGTTTAAATGGAGGGTCTCTGTATGTGATTGGTGGATGGGTCTGTGAAAGTCTGAATGTAGCCAATCAGAGTGTATCAGAGAGATAATGGTAAAAAGAAAAGGGATGCCCTGAGCCCCAATGTCTGCAGACACATGTGACTGTTTGCGGATGATCACATGTGCCATCGGGAAAATGTTACCATGCCCTGCAGCGAAATATGACTGCAATGGCCGTGGACATTGTGTGTCTCTGCCAACATTGGAAGGCTCACCAATCAGTTCTTCTGCTTGTGGAGGAGTTTAAGTGGATAGGGCAAAAATTGCTTCATTTCTTGTTTGCATTCCTGCAAGCATGGAGTTGAACATTAATTACAAGTGTGTCATGGGGCTGCAGACATGGCAGTCTGTTTGCGGATGTCATTGCACCCAAGTGACATCACTCTGGTGTGTTGGTACGACCACAAATCAGGTATGTAGTCTGCAGACACCAAATTGATATTTTAAACACATTAAAACATGTATTTACATATATTTAAATGAATTAAGATAGAAAACGAGAATCAGCTTGGGAAACAAAAATACGGTAATTGTGAAGTGGTCTATGTTCATGATAGCCACGTTATTATAGCCGGCTGCATGTAGAGTGCAGTCACCAAATTAATTCCAGGTTATTTTAGAATATGAAGAGCGTATGTAGTCTAAGCAATCGTTAGAGTTTAGCCACAGTCAATGATTATGGAATTTAGCTGTCCCACCCGCATCTGCATTCACTCACAACTCCAATGACACTTTGCACAGCACCTCTGCCATAATAATGCTGAGACCTGTCACGACAGAAATGTGAATAGTAGCTACACACATTGGCTATCCTTTTGCATACCCCTCTAGAATACCTCTCTAGACTACGTCTCTCCACCCATCACATTCTAATTAGACATCTGTGGCTAGCAGGGAATCGGCCACTTCATAATATCCCTACACTGCCTATACTGCACAAATGCATTATGGCCACCCCTTGAATCTACCTTGGACGTTGGTCCCTCCCAGGGCGTTCAACAAACAAAGTGTTGTGACCATACCACTGGTGAAAGGTGCTATACAAATGACGCATTACATTACATTAAGGGAAGGATGGTCAGAAATGTCATTAAACAATTGATCATTAAAGTCCTCTTGCAGTAATTGGGGAGATTGTTGGGGGCAAGTGTAACAGGAGCATGTAGGGCAATGACAATTATTACATGATTTTTTATATATTTACAACGTTCAGCACCTTGACGTTTTGCTTAATTAATGAACTAGATGTTTTAATCTGTTTTCAATGGTTGGTGAATGTGCCTTTTTTTGCTTTACATAATCTTGTTGCTTCTCCTATTTTTCCTGTTCTTCTAAATATTGAAGCATCAAATATGTATGTAAATGCAATGTAAAAGTTGTCATGTAAGTAACAACTGAAGTGATTTTATTATTTACCAGTTGCAGGTTCTTCCTCTTCATTCATGTCTTCTTCAGGAAATACAATTCACGCCATTCCAGAGTGTCTGCCTTTTCTATTATGAAATAGTGCTGATATAGGGCACTCCTTACTATCTTATGATGTTGTTTTGTTGTGTCAATGTTGTGCTTCAGCGCCTGTCAGGTGCTGAAGTGAATTGTTTGCAGAGGGAGTACAGTTTATTTTAGTATACAATACAATCCATTATACAGTGTTATCATTTTAAAAGCAATGTTTCCATTTTAAAACTTAGAAAATAGATACGTGTTAAGTTTAACAATTTGTAAATTGATGTGTTTGCGATTCTTTAATGTTATGTAAAGAAAATATTCAATATTGTATCCTCATGCGTGTTTGGGTAAGTTGATGTCACCCGTCCTCAGGTATGTCTGTGGCATTCCATGAATGTCCAGGGATGTTGTTTCAATATTGTATCCTCATGCGTGTTTGGGTAGAGTTGATGTCACCCGTCCTCAGGTATGTCTGTGGCATTCCATGAATGTCCAGGGATGTTGTTTCAATATTGTATCCTCATGCGTGTTTGGGTAAGTTGATGTCACCCGTCCTCAGGTATGTCTGTGGCATTCCATGAATGTCCAGGGATGTTGTTTCAATATTGTATCCTCATGCGTGTTTGGGTAGAGTTGATGTCACCCGTCCTCAGGTATGTCTGTGGCATTCCATGAATGTCCAGGGATATTGTTTCTAGTATATGGGGCAGAAGATTATTGTTAAGGGCATGTTTTTAAAGTGTGCATTTTAAATCACTGGAAAATTAAGTTGCCTTGTTATGAAACTATGCAATTCAGTGCGAAAACGTTGTTATTGGTGTACGTATTGTAGTTGTACTAATAAAACATGAAGTTCAGTGAAACTTCTTTGTTAAAGGGTAGTTATGGTTATGTTATACTAAAATAAACTGTCACTTTCACTGAAAAATATCTGTTAAAGAGACGTAATGACTGCCAGGCAAATTCGAAAAACAAAATAAATTCACCAGTTTTGGTAAACTGTGAAACCATAATCGTGCCCCCGCCATGCGCTGCTCACACTAACAACTAGGACACATCAAAGATGATATCACAAATGTTTTAATGTTTTTTCACTGATATATATAAAAAGGAGAGAGAGAGAGAGAGAGAGAGAGAGAGAGAGAGAGAGAGAGAGAGAGAGAGAGAGAGAGAGAGAGAGAGAGACCCATTAGCTAGTGCTTATAGGTCTCAGGCCCGCAACATCAACTTACTGTGACAACAAATATGTCCTCATCGAATTTTAGTAACCTGCGTAATGCGCTTGATGACTGTTGAAGTGTGCATTACTATTGTCCATAGACTTATTCAGTTAAAGGGTGTCTCTCATTTGGGTCCACACACCAATTTTTTGCCAGATGCAGTTCAGTAACCAATTAGCAGGAGACATCCAGAGGGCATCAAGTTTAAGGTAACCGAATTCAGTTTGGAATATTTCAGTGCTTTACTAAACGTAGCTGCTGGTTATCAGTGCTCTTTGCGATAAAACCTTCTCTGAGTGCATGATCCATGAACCTAGAAAGACTATGAGGTAGCAAATGGTCTTTCAGCTGCACACTTAGCCATAGACACCAAATCAAGAGAAAGAGAGCAACATGCTGGGCTGCTCTCTAGTCAAGGTGAAGTAGGCTGGCCTGCAAAAACACTGGCAGAGTTTTGCCAGAAAACAAGACGCTGGCAAACGTTTTGTTCTTCCAGCCTCGACATAATGGAGAAAGTTACAATGCAAACTTCCAAGTGGTAAAGTAAATTGAGGTCTGGGAGGGTTTTCAGCTCCCAATCATAGAGCTGTGTTCATTCAAACATTTGGCGACCACCCAATCCATGTGTGCCGACCACATTCAATCTTTCCCTGGCATCTCCACAGCTTTTGCTCGATTGCAGTCACTAGCAAGCATCTGTTCTGATAAATGTACAGGCTTGGTTTGTCCTAAAAGGCAAAAGGCCAATGCTGGAAACAAAAATGTCAAATGCTAGTGTGGGACAGTTTTTAGGGTCTAAGTGGGCCACTTTGTTGGCCCATGTGGGGCACTTTGATAAGTTACATTACCATGCGAATAGTAGTTTTGACCAGTGTTACAGAATGAATATTCTTTAAAATGTAAAATTAGCATCATATTTTATCAAAAACTTCCCGCTTGGGTACTACTCAAACAGTCTGTCACAAAAGCTATTCATTTCCATTTGCAACTGAGGGACACTTTTTCATTGGTGCCAGAGTCAATTTTATGCACAAGTCCGACCCTGTAAATGTAGCAAACGGTCTCTGCAACAGGCACAGCAAACTTCCATATATGGTAATACATGTGTCCCTCTTACTCTTTACAGGACCCAAAGCTAGGCTGTAGGGCTCAGTACAGAATTGACACACTGCTTCCCTGCAGGCACAACTCGAAGATATGCCAATTTGCACACCTCTAGAATGATACACCAAGGCTGCCTCTACATAGTGGAGCCCTCAAAGTCTCTGTACAAGGAGACATAAACAGGGACCAGTGTACCTTTTTTGGCACCTGACCACTGGAAGAGTTGTGTCTCGATGTGGTATTTCTTGAAAACAGAGTGGAGAGAGTGATATGATATGATAGGTTATTTATAACACGCTTAATACCCAGAGGTTTCTAAGCATGACCCGGGGTTTGAACCTGTGTTGCTCTGTGTTGCCTTGCTTCCTAGGCGAGCACATTGCCCCTGGCCTATCCTCCGAGCTCATTGTATTAAACATGGAAGGACAACAGTAAAAATATCTAGTGTACTCACACTAGAGGTACAGCTAACGACTTTCATGTTCACAGGTAATCTACATCTGGGATTGCCAGTGAACACGGATGCAAGACAGATGTGTTCAGGAATTCCACCACACGTACGCGCGCTGCACATTCGAATTATTTGCCGTGAAGTGTTTACTTTTTTACCGAGTGACAGTCAACGAATGCAGTAACAGTTAAAAAGGCTTCTCTTTAAACATTCAATTCAGTTAGCATATTATATTTAGCCATAACTTGTTTCCATGTCAGAGCTGTAATTGTTAATGCTATTGTTTACGAGCAACTAAATATGTTTCCATTTTCCTTAGTTGATTTTTCCATTATTGTTTGGATGCTATTATTCTGAAGTCGTATAAGGCCCAGCTGCCCAACCCCATCCTTTGCAATGACTTGCTGCTTCTTGCTGTTGCCATAGTGTCATGCTGCCAAGAACAACTCCTATTGAATCGTATGCTTTAAAATATGGATGTTAATTAAAAGTGTCTACTTTAGCAATCCACTCGCCAACCTTTCAGTTGTATTGTCAGTGTCCTTTTTATCCGTCTACAACGCGCATTCTCCACACAGCATGGTTGATCCTTCACCACGGGGAATACAGGGTCAGTATTGTGAACTTGGGTGGAATCACGTCCTCAGTTTAAAAGTAAAATGTACTATGTCGTGTATGGCTCCATGCACATTGATTGTCTTTAAAGCAAATGAACGGTGATCTGCTAATTTTGAGTGTTAATACTGCCAAACAGATGTTGAATTATCACAGTTGGTTACAGTGGCAAATCTGCCACAAAGTTTATACAGCACGCAGGTCTGAATAGTATGCTAAAGAAAATTGGGCGTCATGAAAAGAGAAAAGACGAATCAGTGAAACACCGTCTGATAGACTGTACACAATGCAAAGCCAAAAGGAAAGGTATGATACAAGCCCTAGAGGAATTGGGAATCACTGTATCTGCGCCTCATTACAAGTATGGAGGTAGCCATGCCACTTTTGGTGGCATGGCTACCCCCCATACCGGGTACCGGGTACCGGGTCCGTGTTCCCTGAATGGGGAAATACTGGCCAATTCTGACCTTGGAGGGCCCAGTATTTCCCCATTCAAGGAATCCGGACCCGGTACATCCCAGTCCCATTTGAGCCCCCGTAGGGCTCAATGGGAATGGGGAGGATGCTAACAACAGGCCCGTTAATGACAGGCCCATTGTTAGCAAGCAGACCTCGTCATGAGGCGGAAGGGGGTTAATGGCGCCGGCAGAGCTACCGGCGCCGTAAACCCCCTACCACCTGGGTTGTAATGAGGGCCAATGTGTCACATTACATTTGGAATGAATGAAAGACTTGCAGGAGAAAAAGGACACAATCATTTTGAAATGTGTCATGGGTACCAACAAAGAAAACTGTATTTAATGACATAACCAGAGGGGGCGCATATCGTCAATAATTCTGATGGAAGGCACTCCAAAATACTCTAATGGGGCGAAGAAGAAGAGGTTTGACTGTCCCCAATCTGATGCATCAGAAGACTTGAATGTGTAGTGGAGGAATTACCATCTTGGTAATTCCACTGCCGGCAACTCCACCTTTTTTTGGCGGGAATACCTCCATGGAAATGCTGGAGGTATTTCATCCAAATGGGTTTGCAATTTATAATTAGGCAGACTGAAAAAACAGGTGTTAATTGCTTTACCAACTTCTGTTTCAATTACCGTCCAATTCCTAATGATTACCTAATTTCCTATACGGACTGTTGCACTCTTTAAAATAGAGGTAGGCCTTGTACAGTGTTACACCAAGTGAATATACACATAACTGCATGGGGGAATCTTTGAGTGTGCTGTGAGGCTATGCTCTGTACTCGCATTACCTACCAACATGTCCTTGGACACCTTGGATCACTAGCCTGGTGTTTCCCCACTCCTCCCTTCCTTATCCAAAACAATGTCATCACTACCTGCCATAACTGTATGAATCTGTAATCATTGTAATTAATGAAGGTGTATTCAAAGTCTTTCTTGTTTTGTCCTATTTGTATTACCATTTCCATCCCCTCCAAGAATCAGTTTAATGGATTGACTATTATGCCATCACCTTTAAAGAGTTAAGACACACCAATAGTAGGACATTTATAGGGATGTACATTAATATCACAAAAAACAAAATCTCGAACTGCAAAATCACGAACACAATAGGTTTGCATTTTGTAATTCACATGTTGTGTATGCGGGGGACACCCCTGCGACCCCCGCAGACCAAAATACCGAATTATGGGAGCGTGGGACACCCCTGCAACCCCTGGTCCCCAATTCGGTATTTTGGAATACAAGATTTTTGTAGTCCCAAAATGTGGGGCTTTGAGTGATGCAGGATTTTAAATACAGTATTTTCGTTAAATACCCATTTACGGCCATCACTATGCCATTTCTAAGTGATTTTTGCAAAAGCAGTTTTCAAGTTTGAATAAATACCAAAAAATTTATACAAGTGTATAATGGTTTCTCAATTTGGAAACATTTGCAAGGTAAATATAGAAAATACATCATGCATTTTGCAGGAGCAACAGTACAGCCATTAGATTCAATGAATTCTGTCTGACTTGTCCTGCATTACTTTTCAGAGTAATTACTTCCATTCTTAAATAATGGATCTAATAATATGAAATAAAAATGAATTTGAGTTTTGTTTAGTTTATTTTATTTATTTATAGAGCGCGCCAAGCCCATAGGCATCTGGGCACTATGCTTGCAGGCTACAAAAAATACAAACAGAGAGTACAGCAATGTCATACATAGGGCGTTGCATATGTACAAAATACAAAAGAGGGTGCAGCAATATGATACATAGAGCGTTGCATAGATACATTAGACATTGGATCATACATACATATGTACATAGCAGGTCATGGTTATACGACTGGCCTAGGGTCTTGCTACTGAAGCCAGACCCTGAACTTTTTCCAGAATAAGAGGTAGGAAGGTTCCTCTCTTAATGATATGGGGAGGGCATTGCAGTTGTTTGTTGCTAGCTCTCGGTGGCTGACTCCACCTGCTCTTTGGTGCTTGAAACGTGGGATATTGACGCAATGCGTCTGGGCTGTTCTGGTTGGACGGATTGAAGTGTAACAAGTGTTACTATTGGACAGATAGATAGGAGCCTGGTTAGTTAAGCACTTATGTGTGAGGGACTGAGTTTTCAGAGCAATACTTTGCTTGATGTTAAGCCAATTTAAGGTGTGTCTAGTTTCCAAAATGTGTTGTTTCCTTGAGATATCTAAGGCTGCTCTAATGGCGTTGTTTTGAATCGCTTGCATTTTATTAAGTTTACATTGAGAAGTGCCTAGATAAAGTGCATTACAGTAGTCCAGTTTGGAAAGGACTAGGGTTCTTGCTATCATGATATAGCAGGTGGTGTCAGAAAGGGTCTGCAAGCGGTAATGAGTTTACAAGTGTGGGCAGTCGATGACGCCATGGTGTTAGTTTGTCTTTTTAAAGATACTCCAGAGTCAATGTAGATACCTAGGGTTTTCACAACCTTGGAGACTTTGATTATGTTACCGTCAATATTAAAGGAGGTAAATAGGTCATCAAGTTTGTTCAGGTTAGCAGGTGATCCTAGGAAGAGCAGCTCTGTCTTCTGATTGTTGAGAAAGAGCCCATATAATGAGGCAAATGTCATTGAGATTTTGACTGTCTATAGTGTGATCTCCAGTGATGGGGATGAGTATCTGGGTGTCGTCTGCATAGTTGGTGAAGGTAACACCCAGATAGTCAAGATCATCAAAAAGTGGCTTGGTGAACAGATTATAGAGAGTGGGGGACACACAGGAACCTTGTGGGATGCCACAGGCAACTGGGGTAGGATCTGCAGAGGCTGAGGATCTGTTGTTAAGAAATAACTGGATCCAGGCCTTTGCTTGGTCTGAGAAGTGTGCAGCAGATGAAAGGTGTTTACAAAGAATTGTATGGTTCATCAGATCAAATGCTGACAAGTTGAGAAGAAGAATCAGGGCCAGTTTGCCTTTGTCTTTAAGGATCTGGATTTGAGTCTTGAGGTCAATCAGCGCTGTTTCAGTCCCATATCTGGGTCTGAATCCTGATTGTCTAAAACCCAGCAGGTTATTAGATTCAAGATATTGCTGAATCTGAAGATATGCTGCTCAGTCCAAGACTTTCAGCAGAAAAGGTACTGTTGTGATGTGTTTATAGTTTGATGGGTTATTAGGGTCTAGGGTGGGCATTTTTAGGAGTGGGAGTACCCAGGTGTCTTTCAGATTCTTAGGCACTGTACTAGATTTAAAAGAAGCATTAATAAAGGATGTGATGAATGGCGCCAGTCCTTCACAGCCTCCTTGATGAGATCTCCCTGGCAGTTAGAGGGTTTTAATGTCATGATGATAGCCTCAACCTCTTTGACAGAAAGAGGAGTGAAGTTAAATTGAGAGTGTAAGTTCCTAGTAGGAGTAGGCGGGATCTGATTGGGGTCAGCATTAGAGATGAGGAATATTTTGGTTTCTATTTTGTTTTTGGGGCATAGTAATTTTATGTTATAGTGAATTCTGGATGTTAGTACACCACATGATATCTTTAGTACAGAGGGCGCTAGAGGGCCAACCAAGACGGCGGCTCCATAAGAGAGCTCTGTGCAGCTCCCAATGAATCCTGAGCAATCGGCATGTCTGTGGTGGACATAAACACATTTTCAACTGATGAGAAGCTGCGGGACGAGTTGCCAATCAGACCGATCCCAGTATTGCCGCTGATGGTGCGAGCCCAGCCGAATTAGCCATCCTGAGGGGGCCGCTGACTGAGGCCTGCTTGCCTGCGAGTCACGGGAACCCCTGCAGAGAGGTCCTCTCTTACGGCGCTGCAGGTGACTGCAAAGCAGGGACCCGTGGAGACTGAACTGCCGAGCCGCGGGAGACCCGCTCACCCCCGAGGGAGAACCCACTGGACCAACTGGCCCGCATTGGCTCGAGGAGGGGAGTCCGGCGTGGAAATACAATTGAAGGAGAGAGCAAACACGCCGCCTGCTGCAACGCACGTCAACAGCTGACTGGGAGCGGGGCACCGGAGCCGAGCTGCTGCCTGCGGGCAGGCCCTTCGGGGCAGAAAGGTTGGAGTGAAGGCGGCCTAGGCGCAGGCTGGGGGAACAGGCCCGTTCCTTCAGCCTGTGCGCTCTTAGCGAGCGCTGGATGTGTGCGCACCCTGGCCTGCCCGCGTGACAGACCCAGTAAGGCCGGAGCCAGATTGCGACTTGGTTGATGCCGTCGACTTCCCCCGGCAGACACCGCGGGGGGCTGGGCCCCTCCAGAGGCACAGAAGAGGCGTGCATGAAAAGCAGTGAGACGACCTAAAAGCATCCAGAGGCCGCGCAGAGCCCCCTCGCCGCAGACATTTCCCCGTGCCCCCCAAGATCACAGAGAGACACGGGGAGCTTGGAAGACCAGAGCGCAACGCCATACATCACCCAACAAGACTCCTAACAGCGGCGCAGCGGTGGCCCCCGACTCCAACCACAGCAACAATAATAACAAACAAACAGAGAGATCCCCCTAGCAATTACTGTTAAGATCAAGCTCACAACAGGCCTGTGCCGGCCGGAGGGGCCGCCTCTCTTCTGAGCCCATATCTCAAGGGAGCAATCCACGTATATCTCACACACTATATGCTGACTTTGATACCTGAAGGGGCAGCGACCCCCCAGCAACACCCAGGGTCAGTGATACCCCAAAACCATTCTGTCCAGACACCAGCTGATCTAGGAACCCAACTCCGCACAGTTCTGGGTGTGAGCGCTGCCCGGGCCCCCCTTCTTCATTCAAACATCAACCAAGAAAAACACAAGGCGTCCCCCCCACCAGGTCCCCTACGTGGCACTCCCCGCAGGTGTGGGATGTCAAGAGCCGCCATAACACTGGGCTCCCGCTGCTCCCATCATCTCAGACACCCGGCATCCAAGACCCAACTCCAAACAGCTAGGTGGCGACCATGAGAAACACAGACAAATCCCAGAGAAAACTGAACTTTGAAGCTAACTCCTCCACGAAATCAGCCAAAACCCACTAGCAGACCAGGGTCAACTACACAAGACAACACCCAAGAGGAGGAACAGATTTCCCTGATATCAGAACATTGATATCAGGGAAATCTTGCTAGATTTGAAATCTGGAATAAGCAGCCAGGGAAGCAAACTAGACACATTATCCTCTAAGGTTGACAGACTGCAACATCGTCTAGACAAACACGAGGACTGGCTGGTTATGGTGTCATTATAATTATCTTTTTTAGCTTGGACAATGGCTACTTTATAGTTAAGGGATGGTGTTAAAAAGTTGTCTTTATTTGCTGAGGATGGGGAGCTTTTCAGCAGTGCCTTAGAGGTTCTTTTCAATGTCCTTAAGATCTTGAGATGTGGGGTGTACCATCTTTTAAGGTGTGCATGTGGTTTAGATTTGCATAGTTTAAGTGGTGCTAATGTATCAATGGCCTTAAGGATAGTGTGGTTGTACTGGTCGACTAGGGCCGTGGGATCTGAGAGAGTCGTTGTAGGGTTGATAATAGGTTGGAATAGAGGTATTATTTTCTCAATGGTCAGATGGCATTTATTTCTGGTCATCATGGCTGGTGCTTGATTTTATAGATTGGGGGGAGAGAATTCTTTTATAGTGAACAAGATTAGGTGGTTGTCGCACCAGGCACAAGGAGTGTTGTATTGGATATCGATGTTACCATTAAGGTCAGCTAACCAATCTAAGGTTCTGCCCTCATTGTTTTTAGGTTCGGTTATACGGTGTGTACAGCCTAATTCAGAGATTGTGTCTTTAAGGGCACAAGCTTTGGGATCTTTAAGGTCTTGGAAACCTTGGTTAAGTCACCCAGCATAATGACTTGGGATTTAGTTTTGGTGTTTGTGGATAGTAAGTGTGAGATATAATTTTCAAAGGTGGAGGTCGTCCCTGGTGTTCGGTAGATTAGGTGGATTGTGATAGTGGCTGGAGATGAGAAGATGAGATAGGGAGTTTAATGGATAATAGTTCTGCTGAGGGAAAGGTTTGGTTGTTGATGCTTTTTTGACCTTGTGTAGTTTTGTAGATGAATGCAATACCACCCCCTTTGGAGTGGTTGGCATCTCTATCAGATCAGATGATGGAGTAATTGTAGGGTATAGCAAAGGCAAGAGATGGTCCTGATGCTGCATGCAGCCACGTCTCCGTGATGGCTATAAAGTTATGTAAGGTAATATAGTCAGCAGTATCTAATGTGTGGGCAGGTAAAGATCTAGCAATAATGTGGGCAGCTTTGATTTGTGATGGAGGGTTATCCCGCTTACCATTAATAAGCATAGGGCTATGCTAGAAGTTGTTGCTGGGTTAACTGGGGATTTGGCTACTAAGGTGGTGCCTCCAGTGATATAGGCATCATACCACAATGGGAATCTAGAGCTTAATCTGTGATTCCTGAGGTGCATGGGGCATGGCGAGGTAGAGGATGATGTAGGGGTAGTTGTTTGGGGAGGCTTGATATGTGTGCTGCAGAAGGGATTAACTGCATAACATGGTAGTCTACTGTGGTAGGGAGTGCTGGGGGCATGTGCTGATCTTTGAATACAATAGGTATTCATGGAGGTAGTGGCCTAGATGTTGATAGCCACTGTGGAATGATGGATTCTGTGTGTTGGAAAGGTGGTAAGAACCTTAATGGTGGTATGAGAACAGATAGCGGGAGGCTGAGTGCCATAGACATACAACTGGAGGACTCTTTGGGGTTGATATGGGGTCCATTATGGGTGGCAGATGAGAACTGGCTATGGTGAATACTATTGTGGGCATGTGTAAACTAACAATGCAGTTTGTGATGAAGGCTAAGGCTTGTTGAGATAGGCACATGGCTATATCCTACCTATATTATGCAGGGTAGCTAAATATTCATAATCAAGAAACAAAGTAAAGCTAGACTGTAAGTGGTAAACCTTTAGTACAGGCAGTAGTCGGAAACCCTAGTTCAAATTAATCTGCTGAAGCAGGCATATAAAATCAGCAGTAGGAGTGTCTACCAAAGCCGGTTTAAAATCAGCAAAGGGTGTGTCTAGTAGCATAGGCATACCGATTCAGGCATATCAAATCAGCTATATGTGTATAGTACAATTTGAGGTTGAGTACACATGTGCAACTAAGTGGTCAATGGATAAGGCCTTTCAGTTAATTTGTGGAGCTCACTGTGCAAGATATGATAGAGTGAATTTCTTAAAACATTGTAATTCTTCTGTTTGTTGTATTTTTTTATTTATGTTGAAAATTATGCTTTTTCATTTGAAAATGTCCATACACATTTATGAAGTAAAAGCTCTTAGATAAGATATGTCTTATCATTATTATGAATGTCCTAGTTTCACACTTTAATTTCCCCATCATAGCATGCTTTTTAACTGCCATGGGTTTTCCCCCCAGTGCCAAGGCCTTTTTTGGTGATTTCGGTATTTTACCATTCAATGCCTTCTAACATTTTCTCCTTCATTAACCCCTTAAGTGCCAAGGACGAGCTATCTCTTCCTTGGCAACAGGGAGGTCATCCCAAGGACGAGATACCTCGTCCTTGGCACTTAAGGGGTTAATATGTTTCAAACCGACCTGTGGGTTGTAATCAAAGGCCCCAACCTGAAGGTCCATGTGAAAAATGCCTACCTGTCATTACCAAAGCAGCATTTTAATTCAGAAAGCAAGAAGAAATTCAAAGGTTCCTTTCACATGAAAAAAACAGGACTTTTAAACACTGACACAAAAACGGCTTTGCATGTGTGTTTGCAAGTTAAAACTAAAGGGCTGTGAGAAAAAAGCATACCTGTCATTGCCAAAGGAAAAGCAGCATTTTAATCTACAAAGGAAGAAGGAGTTCAAGGGTCCCTTTCACATGAAAAACAGGTTTTTTAAACACTGACACAAAAAGGCTTTGTATGTGTGTTTTCAAGTTACAGCAGTTAAATGTGAAAACATTAACCCTGCTAACATACAAAGGTCAAGAAAAAAGACATGGCACATGTTGAAAAAAAGTAAACTATATTATGTTATGCAAAATACCAGCAGACGTTTGAAAACAAGCCCACATCATTTCCATTAAAAAGTTTCTGTAGGCCTGAGGAAAATCAGTTGCTTGCTGTGGACAAGTATCACAAAGAACTTACCCATGGAGAGCCTGGTTTACATCGCCAGCTATTTTACAACTGCAATAAAATGTGGCTTGCTTGAAAGGTGTGGAAAACCAAGGGTCCTTTACACTTGCTGTCTCTGCAGGACAATTTCCCTAGGATGGTGTACGGCCAGAATGTAGAGAGTGTGTGTAAAAATACACAGGCTACACTAAATAGGAGCTGAACTTTGAATAAAATATAATAAATGGATACCTTTTTTTATCAAAATAGGGGTTCCCTCCAGATAAAGGGACAGGCATCGCATCACAGGGGCTGGCTCGGCTAATTATCTACAGTGGTGGATCTCTGTTTAGCAAATGCATCCTCTATTTACGAGATGAAGCTCCAACTTCAAAGATCAAACTCCAAACACAAAGAGACTAATGAAAACTCTGGTTACAGCTGGCCCAGAAATGGCAAATGACGTGGAGAAAGGGAAGCTCATATTTACACATATGAAGATTCCCTATTTTTATTTTAAAAGGAATATTATAATTTAGGCCTTTTTCTCAGCAACCATAAATCGTACTGATTACATTTTTTAGATCATCTGCGGGTGATTTTGGTGATATAAAATTCATCCACCAACAACTCAGGGAACTGTAATGGCCATCTAAGAATGGTTTCAAGCAGATCTAAAAATGACTCAAATATGAGAATTGGTGAACGGGATTAGGGTCAAATTAGGAATATGGGTGATAAAATTACATGTTCCCAATTATTACGATTTTTGTAACAACGGCAAAAAATTGCCACATGGCTGTGCAACATGGTGCAGACCTGGCTGCCATTTTATTTAATTCCCTATGATTAGCTGAATGTTGCTACATAACTAGTTTTTGCCAAAAAGATGACATGAGAACATATGGGGATCGTAAATGGAGCTGCCATATGTCTTCTCCAGATCCGTAGAGCGATGGGCTTGAGTTGGGAGAAGAGGGAAGGGTAACTGTCCAATCATAGTTGCAAGATTGTAAACTTAATGGTGTCATTACTGCTATATATGTCTTTTTTAAGGAAGAGGGGTGTCTTTGTTCTCAAATGAGTCCAATCTTTTTCTCAAACTTTCATCAACACAGGACTTTCAGAGGAGGGGTCTCTGAAATCCAAAATTCTTCAATCATCCTAATTTTTCAGTCTGACTTCCCGAACCCAGACCAAATTAGGGGAGTCTAAAAACAAATTGCTAAATCACCCTGCATTTATTTTAAACCAATGTGGGTGAAATCTAATTGCCAAATGCATTTACCAAATCTGTAAAACCAAACTGCAAGCCTTTTAAGCACACAGGAAAATAGAAATTGCACAGCAATACATTTGTAAATTGTGTTCACTGACCAGCGCTAAGTATTTCTTGAATTGAAATTTGTGGAAAGTAAAGAATGTTGATTTGTGTTCTTTTCAACTCACTTGTGTGATTTTTAAATTTTGAGAGAAGTTTATTGAGTTGTGCCACGGATAAAGTGGTGCTTGACATTTCAGTGCGAGTTTTGTAACATCTAAATCACATAAATTTAAATATTTTTCTTGTAATCCGGCCTGGTTCTTCACTCATTGGTTGTTCAGGAGGAGGGATCCAAGGGGTATTAGAGGAATTGGAGATAGGGCTGAATAACATAATCTATTAAACTGTGTGTTGCATGACACCTTGTGTGGGGAGGGAAGGTACTCCCCTTGTTGAAGGTGGCCTCTGACTACAACATCAGAGACAGCACCTAAAATTCATGACAACCTTTCCATTAATAAGTGTTCTCAGTGACATATTGTGCTGCTCCTGGGGAATACATCCGTGATATACAGGATCAAATACTAAAAGAAAATGGGACCCCATGTGATCAAAGACGAAGGTACTTGAACCAATCTTGTCTGGCAAAGAGTTGTATTGTCAAAGCCGAATTATTTCTGGTCTGGCCGGCATTACCATCCCGTCACACATCTTCAATGGGCTCATCCACAGTCATGCACATTATTTTCTATGTAAATAAACCATGCTGATTGTCAATTGAAACCTACGAATAATGTGCAGGGGTGGTCTGGGAACCAAAAGCGGCCCTGGAAATAATTTTCAAAGTGGCTCCATGTTACGCATTTTCAGCAAGCCCAACCCTTTTCCTGTGAGAACATTTGGAAATAGAATAGGTTATCACACACACAATTCCTATGGTACAGAGGCCTACCAGGGAATCTCTAGAGTTCCCTATAGGCCTGTCCACCCCTGATAATGTGTAGTTACAGTGGATCAAACTTTGATATGTTTTTTTATCGACAAGGCACCATTATAGTTCCGTATATTAAGATTTTAAACTTCATACTGTCAGTAAAATAGAAGACATATGTGCCCACCCCCACATATTCCCACACACAAATTCACACCATTTGCGAAGAGATTGCACTTCTGACCATTGGCAACTTTTCTTCTTTTAAAAGACCCACTCGCATGGCCAAATATTATTCGTAATGCTTTAAGTGTGAGTTTATGTACACGAACGGCTGATGTGTTGTGGTATGCACATTTTATTTTTTTTAAAAGGAGCACACATTTCTTGCGTTTAACAGGGTTTTTCGTTGCTCTCCCACCAACCTGCTGCTGATAATTACAAACCCTTTAATTGCATTGCCATGCTTCGTATCTGTGCAGATAATGCATTAGAATACTCCTGCAGTCTCTCTTTTCAGTTCAATAAACATTGATCAAATGTACAGACAGCTTTAAAGAAGCGCTTCACTTTAACAACGTACCATGCATTAGCTCCTTACCTCCACACCTTCCCAGTGATCGCTGCGTCTTTGTTTTGTTGTCATTGTCACAACTGCATATTTTTCCATACATTATTCTTATTAGCCGATTTTCATCAATTAAGGTGGATTTAGATTTAAGGGTCGTTGTCACGATGGATTGTTAAAATGAAACGAAAGAGTGACCCCCCAGGTTGCCTTTCTTGCACGCATCCTACATACAGCCTCTCGTCTCAAAGATGTTTTCCCTTCGGAGGGCATTTTGAGATACATTCAGTGGGATATGCAAATTACAGGCGTACTTAAAGGTCTCCCATAATAAATCACAGTCATTATATATATTTTTTAATGTTAGTGCTCACTTTCTAAATGTTAATTTGGAGATGTACCTCTTCACTTCGGTAAAAAAAAAGAAAAAAGCTTGACAGAAATGGAACAATAGCAAATACCCTTGTCAAACCCTACTCCACAGGGAACAAGTTGCACTGGAAAATATATGCAATTCATTTTCTCTAAGGGATACTAGTCTAAAAATGCTACTTTAATGTGCTAAAGTTACCTATTGCATATTAACTTCATTTGTTTTGCATATGCCTTACACTTATATATATACTTCTGAAAATGCCAGGAAAATTGATACAATGGCTGCTGAAAATGATTGGTCTACCTCTCCTCTCCTGAAAGAGTTGTTACTCAGACAGTGAGATAAATGTAAGGTCACAATATGATACTTCGAAGTAAGTTACTTCAGAGTAATGGTACATATGCTCACACACACACACAAAACTGGCATGTGTGCATGTGCAATCCCACTGTGCCAGCACAAAAATACTTTGCATATGCAATTGCACACACACAACTGTGCTTGTGCATGCACAAGATTACCACAATGTTGCTGCAAATGTTATTGGCTGGAGCTCATTGACTGTTTCTTAGAAGTCTATGGCAAATATTACAGGGCTTGCGGTAGCGGCCCTGTAGTTATGATATGACATGATACAATATGATCTGATATGGCATTTATAATGCGCCCAAGTGTTTCAAGGCGTGACAAAGCAACGGAGGGGAACAGAGGGAAGACAGAGACAACGATCTTACTAGCCCAGGTGACATTGAGATTGCCAAGTGCAGGGGAAGCAGGAAGGGGAAAAGTGCACGGGTAAAAGGGGAAGGGGCAGTGCAGTACATGGGAACAGCAGTCAAATTAAATAGATAAAGGAAAGTAAAAGTGCAGCCAGCTGGTGGCAGGTGCATGGGTAAGTGTAGACATCAGGTGTCTGTTAAGATAGATTTCTGAACTCAGACCTGGAGGGGCAGAGGTTCAGAAGGCCAGCCTAATTTCTTGGAACAGGGTAACCTCTGGACAAGCCAGACCAATCAGGGTAGCGATGGCGGTGGTCAAGACTAAGTCTCAAGAGGGGTGAGGGTGACTGAAAGACCTCAATGACCACACAAAGCAAGGACACTTACAAATTACTCCAGACAGGTGTTATATAAAAAATATAGACACATTTATTACAAGGCCTTTGTAACATCGACCAAAGCAAAGAATCACAATATTACTACAGTAAACCAACACATCACAATCAATACAATATATATACAAGACCGAGGGGTCTAAGGAGTTAGGAGCACGAAATATGCAGACCACCTACATGGGGAGGAAAACAGGCAGTGCAAGTAATCATTAGACCCAGTTCGACATCACAAATACACCTAACTAAGAGGCAGTCCAAGCGCTACGAAGAGAGGAGCCTTATGCTCAATAGTACATGCACGCACTTGTGCCAGTGGACAAAATAGGGTCTCTTCAAGGGTCTCTGACAGTTCAAGAAGATGTATGAAGCGATGAAGAACAAGTCCCCACTACTCAAGCAAGACCTGCGCTTGCGGGCATAGGCAGGTGAGAGTGCGGGATGGATCCGCTATTTCACAACAGCGGTAGAAAAGAAATGGGTTCCTGCACTAGGGGCCACCGGTTGGGGTATGGACTACTCACCGGTCCCCGATGCAGGCAGACCCAGACTTTGCCAGGTCAGTTCACGTTGCTGGCAGGTTCGGATGTGATAATCAGGACGTCTCGACACAGTGTAGATTCCGCCGTAGCAGGATTCAGGGTCATGAAGGTCACAAATGCACGAACGTGCACAGGTTGTTACCACAGCAGGGCAACACGGCAACCGGGCGCACTCGTCTCACTTCAGACCTGGGAATGCCAAGTGTACGAAATTCGGTGTGAGGGTGCCATGGACACAGAGCTAGCAGCCGACCAAGTGCCGAGGGCTTCCCCAAAACGGCAGCGGTGACAGAGCAAACATCCCGTGTAAGCTGGTCAGCCCAAAGTTGCCTGTTCGGTACGTGGACGGGCATGTGATTGGTCAATAAAAAACGTGAGGTGCATCAGAGTTTTGGAAATGGCCACCATGTCGGATTAACGAACAGTGGCCGGTGTCCACAAACCTTGCATTATAAACATATTAGAAAAAAACAACATTGCACTTGTCAAACTAATGAAACAATCTCTGGGAAGGTGAGGGGTGATGAGGATGGGGTGGGATATGACCTTAACACGTTTTTCTTCCCTGATGTCCACAAACAGTCCAGGACAGTCCTGTGATGTTCGCAAACATCTTAGATGCTCAGGGGCATTTATGCTTAATTGTACATAAAAGGGCTGGTGAAAAACAGTTTTTTGGATGACTTATAACTTTAGTGCCAATCCATGAAACAGCATGAAATTGTGAAATGTCATTCTAGGCCTGATTCTGAATGGTTTTGAAAAGTGTGGTGCTATTTTGTCAAGAGGGAACAAAATTAGAGGGGGTCCCAATATATTGTAAAGATGTGTAAATGTGTTGCCATTTGATGAATCTGCACAAATGTTTGCAAACATTTTTTAGATCTAGATATAAATGTTTTTGTAAAGTTTGGTGGGATTTTGTCAAGAGTGGGCAAAATTAGAGGGGGTCTCAACATATTGTAAAGGCTTATAAATGTGGTGCCATTTGAGGAATCGGCACAAAAGCTAGCAAAAATATGTTAGATCTAGATGTAAATGTGTTTTGCAAAGTTTGGTGGGATTTTGTCAAGAGGGTACTAAATTAGAGTGCAGGGTCTCAACAGTTTTAGATACTTCTGTTTATCATGCTGCATTAGAGGATATGGGATGGAGCCCACCAGGCACACCGCTCCTGTGATTTCTTGAAGGCCATATGCCAACGGAGAACATTTCTTTTGATGTAAAAAGGTGAAAGTTAATGTGAAATAATTTCCTGTGATTTTATGTACTGCCATTTTATTGCGTGAAGTTGATGTGGCATCATTTCCCGCTATGTCATCAATATGGTAGATACGATCGTTGAAGCGTTAACATTTGTACACATTTTTGGGCACAGAATGTTGGCATCTATGATTTTAGACAATTGTCCGTTGGACACGTTTTGGGCGCACTGTGTTGTGTGCATGTGCCTGGGTGTACTATGCACACAGTTGCCAATTCTGTACACACCAATATTGCACAACACATGCGCTGACTATTTTGGGAATATGCTGCCTTCTTATAGGGTGCACCAGGTGGGATGCTTATTTGCATACCTATTTGTAGAACATGGGTGCACGCCCCAACCACATTAACGTTCCTTTGCATATGATGCAGAGTGGTGATGTGACCAGGACACTGAGGCACATATAAACATGCCTGCACTTGCAGTATGCACAAACGTCAGTTCCCACACACATTGCCATGTGGTGGACAACATGTGGTCATGCAGAGCCTTGTGCGTCATACGCATGCCTCCATTGTGACTGTGTGCATAACTGTAGGACACTTATCTTTTGCTTAATTGCACGCATTGCAAGGAGGACTGTTCTGCTGAGTCTGAACGCCATTTCAGGAAAAAAAGCATACCACCAAAACACTTACCTACACTATCATTATTAATGTTCACTTTTTCATATTCCTACAACCCATTAGGGAAGGACAGGGGTAGCACAATTCAATACTTATTGTGGTAAAATGTGTTTGTGTACAACTTGGTTGTTAGGGATGGAAGAGATTGCTGTGTCACGTCACGTCTCCCATCATACGATTTTTGAGGGGATGGTGACCTGTGCAGGTGTGGAACAGCCATTTCATTTAGTCCAAACCATTTGTTTGCATGTCATATATATTAAGGGTTTATATTTTAATACCTTAATAAACCAGCTACTATCTGTATATGAAAAGCAGATTTATCACACGCTAACCTCACAGAATCCACTAAGTGTTTATATGCAATTAAATGACAGTGCTAAATTTATGAAGGCAAACTATTTTCTCTTAACTATTTTTATATTGTTTCATGAATACAATATGTGATATGAAAAAATTGGTGAACCCTGGCTTTTTATTTTACGTGGTTTGAGATAGAGTAAGTGCCATACTTTTTGGCCTCTAATTGAGCGGACTGAGAAAAGGGTAGTAGATGTGACCTGTTCACTTTTAGTTGCACAACTTGTAAGTGGGCACAATTGTTCCCCATTTTTGTTACTTTGCCTTCCTGCCTCTCCTTTTTTCCTATTTGCATAGTTTCTTTATTTTGCTATGCGCAAATGGTGCTGCGCAGTGGCTTCTACTGCCTTGCTTTCTTTTCCAATATGTTTTCTTATGGAAAACAGAATGTGTTTGCTGTACATGGAGGACTATATAGTACATAATGTACGCTTACCACCACAGTGCGTACCAATGGGGTTACTGTACAAAGTCATTCTGTTATGAGGGACATTTCTTTCCCTCATAACAGAAAGCAACTTGAAGGTGCTTGGCATTGCAGCGTTACAAAAAGACACGTTACACATATGTCCTATTGCATACTGCAACACCTATGCAATAATTAGAGGCTCTTCCTTAGTACATTGTACCAACGTTTCGCTGTAAACTCCTGCCAGTCGTTACTCTGCCTGTTTTTTCTTTGTTCTTGTTCCCATGTACAGCAGCAGTGCAGTACGATTGGTGAAGGGAGACGTTAATTCTGTTGTTGATGCATTCCTTTATGGTGTCTTCCCAATGTCTTTCTCCTGTTTGCTTTGTACGTACACATTTTCTACACATACTCCATGTTCAAAAAATATTTTGAAACATTTTTGACTTAAGGACATTTAGAAACCTTTTTTCAAATCTCAGATAGCAGCCAAAACGTAATCTGAGCAAACTTTGCTCCTACCATTTTCCTTACATTTCCAGGTAATAGACGATCTGTTAAGCACATTTATTCCTTTCTAGTGACTGTCCACTATCAGGACGTACAACGCCTAGGTGTTTTTATTTCTCTAAAACAACACCCGAACACTTTCCAACATGGCCGACACTAACGCATACACTTACAGTCAGTCCCAATTGACACAAACAAGGGACCAAGTTACCAGGAAAACCATTCATTACATGACAACAAGCAGGGATCACAGCTCTACTTCGCCACGACGCGGGACGCGGAAACAGCATTTTCAGGTAAACCCTGGGGTCTATGGTAGCCCACCCACCCTCATATCCAATCGCACACATGAGTGCCAATTAATTACTTGTTTAGATACCTAAGTGCAATTTAACATGCTCAGAAACTGTGCACCTCAATAAGAACTTCGAATGGATTCAAAAATGCATTTTCATTTACATGGAGACAAAGGCAGTAATTAGTAAAGCACTTGCCAGTTCATGGCTTTTAACATTCAAAGAAGTGCTTAAAATATTCATACGCATGAGTACTACACAATGACTCTTTGATACCTAAGTACAATGTAGCTTGCACAGTAATGGTGTATCTCAACAAGAACCCTGAATGGATTTAAAAATGCATTTAAAAATGCATTTTCATTTATATAGAGCCAAGGGCAGCGCGAGCAACAAGAACCCTGAATGGTTCTAAAAATGCATTTTCACTTATATAGAGCCAAGGGCAGCACAAGCTTTGCCCCCTGACACAACAAGATCAGGATCTTTAGGTCTGAACTGAAACTGAACGTAATGAGCAGACTTGGTATACCTAATGATAAAAACCGCCACTGTTTTTACTCCCGCCCCCATCCTTCTACCTCGCAGTTGGGATTGATCCCAGTTATTACATCTTCAGTAATGGTCACAAGAAATAATGCTGGGTAAGAAAGGACCCTTTACCTTACTGCACATTTAGCACAAAATGGATTCATCACAACCACTCACTAATTTTTCATTTTTTGTATATCTCTGATTTTCTCTACCCCTATTCATCCTCCCCTATCCCCCACCCTTTCTCTCTGCAATTTTTGAACTCTAATGGAAATGCATATGGGTAATATGTCAATTGCTGAACTTTTCATTTCTATGTTATGACTGACTGCACTTTTCTCTTGACTTTCCCATTTTTGATCTTTGCAATGTGACACGGAATACAGTGTTTTTTGAACCCATACGTACCATTTTCACTTATGATTTATTGCATCTAGTTATGCCCTGATTTGAGAAAGGCACCTTGCTGAAACACATGTAATCTATAGGGCAATTTAATTAAAACTTCCTATCACATAACCCTACCTGGATTCAGCCTTATTTTCTTCTAGCGCAGTAATATGGTTCAGTCACAGCAGCTTGTTTTTTGAGTTTAACAAACGGAGTCGAGGACCTCAAAGCCTCCGTTCTATGACACACCAATGCGACAGTGCACATTTTTGCAATTAACCAGGTCGCAGAGGCATAAAGTGATATCAACCTAAAAGTTCCTTCACACTATGTAATTGAGCAGGTTGGATGCCACCCAATGTGCACAACCAGACGCATAGTCTGCGACTGCTGTCTGCGTTACCATGTCACCAGTAGTTTCATTATGTTGGAGAGTTCTTCTTTACAAATTAAGCATATCCTGGTAAAAACCAATGACATTCACTGGCAAAAAACATTGTTAAAGGAATGTTATGGTTAAGTTGCTCTAGCGAAAACCAATGCAATTCAATGGACAAACATTGTTACAGGGACGTTGTGGTTACAGGTGCTCTGCAAGGACTAACATCGATGACATCAAAGATGCCATCACAAATCTCATTCATGTCATCACTGATGACATCACATGTCTGGCTCCCTCTTTTTTCCTTTACTGACATATCTAGGCGACCTGGTTTTCTTCAGTAACAGTCAGGAACTAAAAATTCAAAAGGTACTATATTTGTAGATTTATCCTTCAAATATGTTCTTACAGTAATTCCCTTAGGGTCCAGTCACATCATATGAAACATATACATAGTGAAAGACACAGGCTTGAAAGACCGCAATACTTTCTGTGCATCAAGATAATCAGTAAGGTTATCAACACTTTCTGATAGTTCTGCTGTTTTCTTTTGTTATTACTGTACTTTCCCTGTATATGCTCTTATTCGTATACATTATACTCACAGTACTTTCCTTAGAGTACAGTCACATCATGTTATACATATACATAGGGGAAGTAGCAGCTTTGAAACAGAACAATCATTTCTGTGCATGAAGATAATCAGTTAGGTTATGAACACTTTCTGGTAGTACTGCTGCTTTTTTGCTTACTTCACTTTCCCTGTATATGCTCATATTTGTATGTTTTGTTGTCTCTTTGTGTTTTGTCTGTATTAATGCAATTATGTAGTAAGTGGGTTGTATTAGCTCCTTATTACATGTTTCACAGTACACAAAACTCTAATAAGAAAGCATTTATCATTGCATTATTAAACATGGCAAGATTATGAATATTGCACCTTCATCATGTATGTATGCTGCACACAGTGCCTATGTTTTTACACACGTAGCTTAGTATACTGGATAGAACTTCATGATAGAATGTTATTTATATCAATGCATTAATTCACTAAGTAGCTCATGATATTTATTCCAATGATCCTTGACACATGTTTGTCAACATTATAACAACAATCCCTTGTACAGACTTTTCATGAAAAGTAAATGCACATGTGAAGTCATCAGTGATGTCATCAATGACAGTTGTGATGTCATCTTTGATTACCTGGGTTTTAGTCTTAGCAGTGCACGGTGGTGGTGCGAGTTATGGTTACTGAGCTTACCATAACTGGCAAATTTCAGGGGCTTTTCGGTTTTACTTGTAACCATAACGTCCCTTTAACAAACTTTTTTCACTGAATTTCATAGGTTTTTAGTAGCGCAACTTAACCATAACGTCCTGTACAGGAGGGCGGAGCAACCTCAGAACGGTCCCATGAGATTCAGAGATCGCCCTCCGGCACCTTAAGTTGATATAGCTGCACCTTGAGGAGGATGGGGTGCAGGATTCTCTTACTCCAACACCAATCAATAAGGACAAGTCAATGCTTTGACAAAGGGAATCCGTTTAATGACAAGTACAAAAAACGGGGAAACAAATGGAAATCATCAGAGCTGTGATTGCCTGTCTTGCTTCAACTCCCACATTCTTCATACAAACAGTAACTTTTATAGCAAATTCTCGTCATCATTGACTTGTAAAACTCATAAGTTTGACATGCAATTCTATTGGTTGGAAAAGGTAACTTAAGTATAGGTACTATATCTGTATATGGTAACGGAGTGTGGGGATTTGATAACTCTTATCGGGTGGGTGTCTATGCCCATCCCTCTACAACACTTGTGATAGAAGTCACTAAAAGCACAACGTCTTATTGGTTCTACTCGCTATAGGACCTGAGATTATTTGGTCCATTGTGATTCGGTCGGTTACTCCCCTATACATACATCTCCACTTTAATTAGCAGCATGCAGAATGGTCGCCCAGGTGCGGTATGGCCCAAGAGTCACCCTGCCTTCCTTCCATCAATCAATACCCTTAGGCCTATGTGTCAATTAGTTGGCTGAGAGTGGCCTCAAACTGTAGCTTCTTATCCAGAAAAGTTATAGCATCCTCTGGGGTTGGAATCAGCTTCATTTTCCCTCTGTTTGTATATTTGATTCTTTGTTCAGCCTCACCACAAACCTGAGCCTCCTTATCTCGACCTTCACAGGGCAGGCTTCTATGCTCTTAAGTTTTGATTCTTCGGAGATGCTGCTCTCCTTCCTTCCTTTGGTTGACCTCGAATTCCTAGCCATGAGCTGCTTCTTGCTAAGTTTCGATTCTGTGCTTTCGTCTGACTTTGAGCTAGTTTGTGAATCCTGGCCTGGTCATCCTCTATCATCCTAGGCTTAATTCTGCTTTTGTAAAATGGAGTTGCACTTGTATAATGTGCTTCTTGAGGTAGATATGTAGTTGGCACTTGCTGCTCTATCCTCCTCCGAAGCATTGCAAGCAATATTGTTTTCCTTAGCTTCTTCCGTTCCAAGCCTATTTTCATCATTATTCGCAACATTTCGTCTTTCTTTATCACCTTTTTGGTTGTCATTTATTTCATCTGTGAGTCTGTCTGGACCATTGTGTCATCATTATTCGCCTCAATAAGAGCCCTTTGGGTCTCTTCAGGGACAGTTTGTAAGTGGTCTTCATTTCGCGTCAGCTGCTGATATGGTTGTCTTAATGGGTACCTTGCAGCCCATGGTTGTATGGTTATTGGCGCTTCAATAGGTATACAAGTCCTTCTGATGGTACTGGACAGAGCCCAACTGTGGCTCTCTCTTGGTTCATTTGCTCTTTATACGTCACATATCTTGGCGAGTATGCTTCTGGTATCTCAAAATGGGTGGCTGGAGTGCAGGCCCCCACTGGTCGGTTTATCCACCACTTCTTCTTCCTCCTTTAGATTACTCTTACTTGGTTCTTCTGCATCCAATTCTTCGTCTTCTGGGTTTGTACATGATGGTGTGAACATGTGTTTCTTTGGAGTCCATATTTTTATCATTTCTTTCAGGCTTCCTGCTGTTTGTACATGTTCGTCTTTGTTCCAGGTCATAAACTGACATTGTCCATTTGAGCTAGAATAGATCAATTTTGCTTCATAATGTCTACATCTTCTGGGATATACAAACTTTGTTCCTTCTGGTGCAAATTTGCTGGCCTTCACAAAGTCTCTTATTTCTTCATCTGCCAAGTATCCCGGATTCCATCCTGGTTCGACGTTGATCATGATCTTCATCCCAATGGCTTTCTTCGCTGTTTTATGGCATTGTGTGATGGTTATCTTGATAACACAAAATCCTAGTAGTATCATAAATAGCAAGGCTCCCAGAAATTTGAATACATCTGCCATCCATTGTGGGACCCATGAGAATAGAGTTCCAAACCAGCTGTCTTCATCAACTTCGTCAGTTTCATTGATCATCTGGTTCTGTAGGTTTGTCAGCATACCTATGGCTTCTGTTAGGGTTCCATTTTCTTCATCATGCGAGGGTATAAATGTGCAACATGATTCTCCAATTTTTGCACAAACACCTCCATCCATTGCAGTGATCATGTCAAGTACATATCTGTTCTGGAGGATCATCAGTCGGATTGCTCTTAGTTCTTCCTTAATAGCATTGAATCCTTTGATGGTAGTGTTAATGGTCTGCAATAACTCCCATCTGGTTATCTGCAACCATTTAGTGTTTACTCCAACTTGGAATCTTGGCATGATGATTTTTGTGAACACTGATGAGGTGAGGCTGAACAGCCTGTGTTCATATGGGATTGCATGGAATGCTTCTTCTGATTTGGCTGAGAAGTAATTTTCTCTCTTCATTCGGGATATCAGTTCTGCAGATCTCCTTTTCCTCGGGTGGGCATCTGCTTTCGTAAAACTGCCAATGTTCAGGTCACTCTTCTGTATCACTAGTGCAGGAATGTGGACGTTCACTATTGTGCATGTGCCTCCCCAATTTCTCGGCAGCCTCATGTATGCTTTGGATCCACACGCCCAGTAATGATCCATAATTACTGTGGTTCCGTGAGACATACCTGCAACTTCAAAGATGCGTCCGCAGTTCTGATTCTCTCCCATCTTCCTTGTGCCTTTGTTCCTGAAGCACAATTTTGGGCTTTCCAGTGACACTATCTGCAGGGGTCCTCCTTTGTCTTCGACCCATGTTGGTAACTTTACCAACTTTGGCCATTGAGGTTTGCACAGTTTCTGTGAGTTTTCTACTGCTTCCTTGTAGGCTCCAAGGACCATCCATGCTCGGCATATCACTACTCCTGCTTCCCATCTGTCTGGTGACAGCACTGTTCCCCAGATCTGCATTTGACCTCTGTTCTTCCAAATGTGGGCTTCTTCTGGAGTTTTTCTTTGGATGTTCAGTCTCGGGTTAATTTCCCATCGTGTTCCTGCTCCTTTCACTTCTGGCTTTTCTTACCTGATCACGTGATTCCTAGTATGAGCTCTGTTTCTTGTCTTAATGTCCTGGACATAATCATCTTCATTGGGATGCTGTTTCAGTTGCCCATATCAGTGAGGCATCTTTTCCCATAAACTGTCCTCTGGTTTTGCACATTGCTCCGTGTGACAAACAGTGAGCTGTCGGGACATTGATTTCTACAGCCACAAAGATCTTGGATTTTCCCATGCTGTACGGTAGAAGTGCACACACAAAGCATTCTCCTTCTGAATTTTGTCTTCCAACTTCTTTCATGTGTTGGTACCAAATGTTGTTCCCCAGAAGTGCTGTGCTATCCAGGTAGTCATTCAGTTCATTGTTATCTTCATGTAGGCTTCTCTTGATTCTTATGTCTTCCTGTAGTTCGCTCTTATCACATCTCTAAAAGCATCTGCATGGCTTTTTCTTGCTGGAGGACTCTAGGACTTTTCAGTCCATGGTGCAGGCTTTTCCGCCTGTGTCATTCGAGTGGACACGATTCTGTCTGCTCTTTCCTGGTCGTCATGCATTTTTTCTTTTCTGCTTGCAAGTGCCAATGTTATCCAGCCTGACACTGGTCCTGTATATGGCTGTATAGTAGGTCTGATGCTTGTCCCTTGGGTTGAAACTTGTGTGTTTGTCGACACAGTCTCTGCAGGTTTATTTTTCAATTCCTCATGTAGTTTCTTCACTCTAGCTATGAAAGGGAATAAATGATCTATCAACATTTGTGTCCATGCAGTGAATTCTCTTGTAGCCGCTTCTGTCTTCTCGAGGGCTTTTGCTATGTCTTCAATAGTCGGCCTTTCACTTAATTTCTTTCGGTCTCTCTCATTGTTTTGTAGGGCTGATTGTTCGGTAGGCGTTCTTGTGCTCTCTTTTGCCTTTGCTTGAGCTTCTGCAGACATTTACACTTGCCCAGGTTCATGTGCATTTAGTGTGTGGTTGCGTGTAGTGGTCAGTGCTATGTTTTCATTCGTTCCATGCTGAACCTGTCTCCAGCTTTTCTCTTCATTTGTTAACTCAAGAGTGTGTGTATTACTGCTAATTACATTAAATGTTAGTTCATTTACCTTACCATCATATTTTCTTGGGACTGGAATGAATATATAGGGTCGGGGTGCCTTTGCGGGACTCATGCGTACATCATCAGGTGGATGCACTGCAATTGGACCATTTTGTGCACCAATAAAGAATGCAGTTCTGATTGTTAATAACAGGAAGACAATGATAATCGCCATGCATATAAATATAATCGCGTGGTATGAAAGGTGGCCGCATTTCCTTCCAGGGAAGTGAGGGAACCTCTCTGCTGGTGGGATGACCAGGTTACTGTTTTGGGCCCCCATTTCAACCATAACAAAATGTCAGTGTTTTATTCTTTTTGCTCACTCCATTAGTGTTTCTCGAAAAGTTTGTATCTTAAAAATGTATGGTGCTTCACAAGTGTCCCCCCTCTTGTGGGTGGCGATTGTCTCTGGATATGGGATACAGTTCCCTTGCTAGACTATGGAAAATAGATTAGACTAACACCTTTGGCGAGTCACATTCATTGTGCATATTCAGAATAGGTGAGTTCCCAGGCCACTCCTGAATCTGCTTCAATCCTGAAGACATGCTGCAATCTGTTCAACTGGGAAATATTTTATTTAAACAAAAAATAAAAGGTGAAGTTCTTGTCTCTGTCCTCTCGATTTGTCCCTTGGTGGAAAGATGACTTTGTTGGTTCTGTTCCTTCGATCTGCCCCTCGCCAGAAAATTCACTGGAATCTCCTCAGATACACTCTTTGAAAGTTGGACAGCTCCACTTGGAGCATGATGCCATGGAGGAGCGTTCCCAGATGCACAACATTAGCTGGATCTCTGATGAAGGTGATGACATCAATCTCGGCAGGTCTCCCCACTATTTCTGGAAAGTCAGTGACTAGGCGAAACAGGATGTTGTGCGCCAGTGGGCTTTCCTCGAGTGACAGGGACATTTGTCCTACTTTCCTGGGTTCTGGATCACAGGCCTTTCCCTTAACGTGAACAGTCCATGCACTTTCCTTCTGCGTGGATTGCTACTAGGTAGTTTAGTTTAGTCCATAATTGACCCAAATGTTCTGAGTTTGCTGGATTTCTAATGAAAGTAAGTGTGTCTGTGGTTCTTCCGACAATAGCTGGGAACTCCTCTATGATGCGAAAGAAGAGTGTATTGACAAGTTCATCTATAATTGCCTGCAGTGGAAGCGTTTGTGTCCTTATCACTGTATTCAGGCAGGGAAATGAAGGCCTCTGCGATGACGGTAGGTAGTTGCCAGATTACTTTCTTGTTGGCAGGATCTTGGATAAAGTCAGTGACACTGGTGACTCTCCCTACAAGTGACGGATATGTCTCTGGCACTAATTGGAAACAGGATAGCACATCCCTTGTGATATTTCTGCCAGGTGACACCACAAATGCTGCAAAGCGACGTCTTGCTCTTTGATGAGTCAGGATGCTGTATTTAGCTCTTTAGGCAAAGTCTTTGATCACAATCTATTTGAGTCTTGTTTTCACTGACGCTTCAGTGTGATTGATTTACAAGTTTGTGTCAACAAACGTGTTGTGGCTTAGATGCGCAATTGTCTTCTTCACCCTACAACTAAGATGCATAGAGTGTCAGTTATGTCCTTATCTACTTTTTTGCTTAGGGGAACTGTCCAGTTTCAGCCACAACGTGCAAACGGGTTCTTTGTCTTGGCTTTGCTGCTCATGCATCCTTCTTCCTCGTCATGGATCTCGTCTGCACGTGCTGAGATTCTACCCCGTTGTCTGTAGTTTCTTTGCGGTGGGGTGCAGCTAGAGTGTTTTCTCCAATATAAGGCTTAATGTCATTGAGAAAAATCCATGCTTTCCTGCCCTGCAATTTTACTGCTGATGGAGTGCAGTCTTCTACGATGAAAGGACCATTGAATCTCGGATCGTCCCACCTTTTCCTCGTGTGGTTTTTGATTAGGACTGCGTCTCCAGGGAAAACGAGTAGGACACAAAGACCTTGAATTGGGTCTGTTGCTGAGTCTTCTGCAACTCTTTGTGCTGTGATGCACCCTTTTCATCGCTGCTGCAGCTGGTCTGAAATTACAGTAAGGCTGCATGTTATACAGTTCAGGTACTTTGATAATTCGGGTCCCAGGAACTCTCGGGTTGGCTGGGCATCACATCTAGGTCAATCACGTGGGGTAAAGGGGGTATTCATTCTCCTTCCTGTGACTATCTTGAGCAGCTTAAAATGATGGTGGAGCCTGGCTGGTTCCGAAGAGCATACAATGCCAGTGGAAGGCAGTGCAACCATCCCCTGTTTAGAGTAAGCTTCAACTTGGCTATCCTTTCCTTTAACAAGCCGTTGAGCCTCTCACAAATAACATTACCTTCCGGGTGATACGCCGACGAGAACTTGTGCTTTATAACAAGCATCAAGCTGATCTGCTCCAAGACTGAGTTAACAAAATGAGCCCTGTTGTCTGACCTCATCACCTCACACACTCCCCATCTAGGGAACACTTCCCTTACCAGGAATTTAGCCCCACAGGTTGAGTCTGGGTGTGTACAAGGATCTGCTTCTATCCATCTAGAACATGGACATACCACTACCATTAAGAACCTGTACCTGTTACACACTTGGATTATGTCGACGTAGTCGATATGTAAGTGCTGAAAAGGCCCATTTGGCCGGGGGAGGTCTCCTCTTACTACTTTTAATGTGTGCCCAGCTGTGAATTGCTGCCAGATTATGCAGTTCATCATAAAAAAAGCAACATGCTCTGCTAAATTCGGTATAAACCAGTCTTACGCGAGCATTGCAGCTAGATTCTCTTTTGACATATGTAATGGGTAATGCAATTGCTCCAATGCCATTCTTAGTAGGGTTAAAGGAATGATTAGTTTACCAGTGCTGTCTTGCCACCACAATACGTCAGAGGGGTTTAAAGAACACCCTCTACATTTCCAAAAGTTATTTTCATCTTACATTGCCTCCCCTTGAAGCTCCATTAGTTGTGTCTGCCCCATATTACTATAGGCTTCTTGTGTGGTTCGTGTTACCATGATTCTTTCATGGGTGCACGACACTTCCACTTCCATGATCGTCTCATCTTGAATTCCATACGCTTGGCTTCTGTTTCTGCTGCGTGATTTCCGCGTGACACAAAATCTGTCCCGTGAGTATGGGTGGCGCATTTTACGACCGCTATGCCCACTGGGAGCTGTAGTGCCTTAATCAGCCTGTCCAATAAGGCTGCATGCTGCAAAGGCGTGCCCGCCGTTCGGAGGTAACCCCTCCTTTTCCAACGCGCTAGGCCTGCATGCACTGTGGATGTCACATAGGCTGAGTCACTGTATACCGTTACTTCCTTGTCTGCGTGATTCTCAATGGCGAGTATCAACACCAATAACTCTGCAGCATGTGCTGAATAATGAGATGGTATTCGCACACTGACTAGTACCCAAACTTATCAGTTTGCTATGTGTTTCATTACAGCTACGCCTGTGTATCTGTGTCCGTCTTCTTGGTTGATTCTCGAAGAACTGTCAATGAAAACGATCTCTCCTCCTGCTAGGGCGTTTTCTTTTACCCTGGGGATTTCATCATAAAATTCATCATAGTTGCACAGTCATGTATCGGTTCTCTTCTAGTGACTGGCTCGGCTATGAACGTAGCAGGGTTTACTGTTTTACATCGAACTATTTTGATCGATAGATTAGATATAATCTTCTCATAGAAGCTCTTTGAGATGTCAGAGTACCCTTTGGTTTCTCTAAGATGGCAAATAATGAGTGCTCGACATATAACGTCATGGAACATCCCATTACAATGGTTGTCGCCTTCTCTATGGTGAATACGTCGGCAGCTAAGCTTTGTTCGAATGGGAACTGGCCTCTCATTACTGGGTCCAGATTCCAACTCTAATAAGCCAAGGGCTTGTACCCCAATGAGGTTCTTTGAGCGAGTACTGCTGTCATAACGATGCCACTTGTGTGCGAGAACAGGTAGAATTCCTCTGCATAATTAGGAATCCAGAGAACTGGAGCCGTACAAATTTCTGTCTTGAGTTCTGTAAACCTCTTTTCCATTGCCTCGGTCCATTCAATCTTTTCCTTTGTCACCTGGGCCTTCTTCAGGGCCTGGAGCAATGGCTTGGTATATGAGCTGTAATCGAAGACCCATGCTCTAACATAATTGCACAGGCCTAAAAAGCTCTGCATTTGCTTTACCGTGAGTGGCTTTGCTGTGTTCATCATAGCTTCAGCCCTTTCTGGAGTTACCTTTTTCCCCTCATGCAAAATTAACTGGCCTATGTACAGCACCTCCTGTTGACAATATTGTATTTTTTCCTTGTCAACCTTATATCCTTTCTCAGCCAGTATGGTCAGTAGCTTACCAGAATCGTTCCTGCATTGCTCTTCTGTTGTGCTGCAGAATGTCATCCACATACTGCAAGACAACGCTTTCTACTGCAATATTTCTCAGGTCCATCTGGAGGACTCTGTTAAAGATGGACGGGGACTCACAGTACCCCTGTGGCAACCTTATGATTTTCAGATGCATTTGTCTGAATGTGAACGACGTCAGGTCCTGAGAATCACGGTGCAACAGGATTTGAAAAAAGGCATTTTTCAAGTCAATCACTGTGAAATACTTTGCCTCGACTGGTATATCACATACAATTGTAGAAGAATTAGGGAATAGAGGGAATTTGGCTTCAACAATATCTTTTAATGATCTTAAATCTTGGATTATACGCCAAGACCCTCCCTCTGATTTCTTGACAGGATAAATGACAGTGTTACAGGGTGAGTCTGACGTCACTAGGATGCCCTGTTCCATCATGGCGGAAATAGTCTTTGCAATCCCTTCATCCACCTCTCTGGACATGGGATATTGTCATGCTCTTGGTAAAATTGCTCCTGGTTTCAATTTAATTTTCACATCTCCCACCCCCTTCAGGAGGCCTACGTCATATGGTCCTGTAGTCCATACTGAGACAGGCACTTGGGCCATGTCATCATCAAAGTATTCCGGACGTACCAGTGCAACATCATTCTCTGAGGCACTTCTCTTTTAATCATCTTTACCCTGAATATGAGACTCACTTCCACCCTTGTCTCTTCTGAGTCTGGTTGTTCTTCAAACAGATCGTCATCAGTGACGTCAGTCACTCAATACCCTTCTTCAATGGCGATAATCGCACACCATTGTCTGCCTTCATCATCGTAGCCTTCAACTAATGCTATTCTACCTCGCACTGCTACAGCATGTATCATCAAGGGAAATATTTGTCCCTCCTCTTCATTCATTGGTATTCCCGGCCTGAATAGAAATTTGTCAGGGATTCTCCAGACCTTGTCTGAAAGGCCTGGTAATCCTGCCATAAGTACACGTATGCTATATGTGAAAACCTCAGGTTCCAGTGGGATAGTCTTATGGCTCTGTGTCCTGAATAGGCTCTGATTATATAGCACAAATTTGAATAAGCCATTCCCGGAATAGAGCATACTATGCCCTCCTCTGTAAACAAGATGGTCATATTCAATTTTGTCATTAAATCTCGACCCAAAATATTTACTGGGGTCTGACGCGAACATAATAAAGGTACATTCATTTTGCATTCCCCTATGGAGACTGGGAGTGTGTCTGCAAAGTGAACTCGACCGTGACCTCCTGTAAAACTCTGAGTATCTATAGCCTCGCCAGACAAGGACAACTTGCCTTCTCGTATGCACAAGCGTGTTGCCCCATGTCAACTAAGAAGGAATATTCTTTACCCCATATGGTGACATTCACCCTCGGTTCTCTATTAGGGTCTGTTGTCACTGATAGGATAGAGCACATCAGGGTTCTCAGTGAGTTGTCCTAGTTCATGTATAAGTTTGGTCTACTGTACACTTGTGGATTTTCTCCAATCCCTGGGTTGCCTCCCCTTCCGGAGTTTGTGTCCTGAGATAATTGCAGTGGTGCCTGATGGAATTGCCCTTAGGGCAAGTTCCCCATGCTCTGGGGTTGAACCCTCTGCTGCGCACCCTGCTGCATGCCTGTTGCTTGCTGCTGCACTGTGTGATTATGTGCACCGCCCTGTGGTGGTATCGCAAGTGAGTTTGCCGCGCCTGTTCCATTCCTTGGCTATTTTGCCACGCTCCTTGGCATCTGCATGAGCGCGCAAGATGCCCTCTCATTCCACACAGCCAACACATCGGCGGTGGTCGGGTTATTTGTCCATTCGCCATATCCAGCCCCTCCAGGATTTTGCGGCATGAAATGGCAAATTTTGCGGCATGAGTCCTAGATGTCTCTGGCTTGGCAGAACAGTGTTTGTTTTGGCTATGTTTTTTGGTTTAATGTGCATCACTATTTAATAGTTATTAATCATTATCAGTTGTAATGCTGAAAATATTCCCCTTTAATGTTCCCCAATCCTGCAAACACACACACACCTCTCACCCAACACACCTCACACGTCTCACCCATTCTCCCATTACAACTTGTATTTTTGAACCTCACGCTCAGTCATTCGCATACACACATGCTCTGTCACACTGCCACGTCACAATTGGCGCTCTCTAGTCCCTGCCAAACTCCAAATCATACTCCCAACTCACACCGTACACGCCCCAATTCCTCCCGCAGAATACAGTCCTTAATTCTTGCATGCTACTTCTGCAGCTTTCATTCTTTCTCCCATTCTATCACACTCTTCCATCATCCTTTCTCACAATCTGGAGCTTAGTGCCCCTTTCCGGCCAACCCCTCTCTGCTTTTGTCCCACTATTACCCCTGAGCCCACGTTCCTTCCACATTCTGTACCTTCGGTCTCTCTGATTTCTGGCCCACCGCCCCACTGCATCCACTCTGCTCACTTACCCACCGCTTGCCCCTCTGACACACTGCTCTCCCTCTGATCTCCCTTTGCTTTCCTGCCTACCACGCCACAGCTCAACCATCACTCACCCTCTCACTCCTTTCTCTCACATATTGTGATCATTTTTCAATTTTTGAAGAAAACGGTAGATTTTGGCTTACAAAAATGGGGCATCTAAAAATAGAGCAGAGTAAGTGCTAATTTAAGATAATCCATTTTTGGAAATGAGCAGGCCACCCTAATCTCAAAGGTGACCTGCGCATTTCCACGTGGCTGAGCTGTAGCGCAAATGATGCGCTGGCCAGCCGCCTTGAATAAGTCTGTGTTGGAAGCGCTCTCCCGAAAATTGTCTACAGGCTCCCTGTGCATTTCACCGTGACTGCCCTTAAAGCTCCTGCCACTTTACAATGCAACCCAAAAAAAACACATTTCTATCCCATTTGGGGAAGAGAAATGCAAGTGAGACATCAGCTTTTCTTTAAAAGTATTGCATGAGTCAGTAGGGTCAGTAAAGACACTGTAAAGCAGTGGCACCCCTCGTGCACGTATTTAAAGTGGGCGCATAGGGTGGCCTTTAAATTCTGCACATTTAAAAGCGCATCTTGCTTGTCAATTTGGGATGCACATTTAAATGCGCAGAAACGCCCCCTTATTTGAGCAAATGGGTGAAAAAGGACATCTGAATTGGTGCATATCAGATGCGTTCAATCAGATGTCCTTTGTGGATCGGAATTCTCTTTTTTTTGTGCTCAAGTGATGAGATGTGCTTGCGCATTTCATTTCTTGAGTCAAAAAAAAGAGTTGAGAATATGTCCCCTTGAATATATTTGTTTTTGCAATAACACCTATTTTTGTGGGTGTTTTTGCAAAAACGGCATTTTTTGTGTTTTTTTGCAAAAACAGACGTTTTTCACAGCATTTTGTAGGAACGCACAATCGCAATAAGCTAGTCTCCATATCTGTAATGCCCATTTGCACGTTTTCAAAACCCCCTTGATTCCCTTGGAAACCTCCCTGATTACTCTGCCATCCTCTTCCTCTAAATCCCCTTCCCCTTGGGTATTGTCCTACGATACCCTGGGTGTTCTGCTGTGGGATAGCCACCTGTTGTGCGTTCTGTTCAGCTGGGCTAGTTAGCAGGGCTCCTTGAAGAGTGTACTTGGATAATTTATTTTGCACTAGTTGTGCAATAGTCAACTGTATTTCGGCCCAAGGTTTAGCCTCGATTCCTACCAATTTCTTAAGATGTTTTTGTACAGGCTCTGGTAACCCCTGGCATAAAATGTGGTAAAACACAGGTATGGATGTTGTCCAAGATTCATGCGTTTCGAGCACCCACGCGTCTTGGAAATTCTGGATATAAATTAACGGATCTTCTGACTCCTTCATTTTGCGAGTCATTATAGCTCCCATATCGGAAGTGTCTGGGTAAAGCACTCATAGCGCTTTCCATACTGCTGCTCTGCAATTGTTGAATGCCGCTTCTTCGTGGGCAGTGTTAATTATGGTAACACCAGGATACCCAGCCCGTGCCCATACATCGTCTGCTCTCTCACCGAGTATAGCAATCAGGAGACCTTTAATGTCCCCTATAGCTAATGTGACACCCTCTGTCATATTTCCTAACTCGTGTACCCACTTCCTGGCTCCTGATGTCAGCATTGGAAGCTTGTTTTTCAAGTTTTCTCGATCCATGTGTGGCCATGGAAGATATTGTGGTCTTGCTCCCCCCTTTTCTAACAGTGGAAATTGGAATGCGCAGCCTTCTTTCTGTTCCCCCACAGCTCTCCTGTCTATCGCTGGGGTAACATTCCCACATTGCTGTCTGCCTGGCAATGTCCTCAACCTGTCCACATAGGCAGGCGCTGACACCCCCCTCTGACCATGGGGTGTTACTTTGCGTCGGTCAGACTGTGATGTAGATTCTGATGCCCTTGGTGCGGACTCGCTAGCGTCTGACCATCTCACCCCTTTGTCCCTTGGGAGCTGCTTTTTACGCCGTCTCCCTTCTTCATTTGTCTTGCACTCCGTATACTCTCCGGAGTCGGACATTTATTTTTCCCAATTCACGCAACTCCTTGCGTCATCGTCGTTCTTCCTGATTTCTAGCCTATCCAGGGACAGTCTCCTGCTCCCACTACTTCGGGTGACGTCTTCAGTGTCATACAGCTGAGTGCTTTCCAAGCACTCGTCTTCCCTTGGGATATTGGTTCTAACCCCATTTCATCATATATCTTATCGATCGTTTCCCCGATGCTTCTGGTGTCGAAGTCATCCTCAATATTCACCCCCCTAGTGCCTGGTTCTGAATTGTACGCAGGGAAAAATTCTTCAATGTCTTCCCATTCTTCAGCAGGATTGGGTTTTTTAACTCCCCGCTCCAGATATTCGAGATTGCGTTCCCTCTGTCTACGCTTACGTTCAATGTCCTCATTAAGTTCTTTGCACTTCCTCACCTCTTCTCTGACCTTATCTTCTTCCCTTCTTCTTTCATTTCTACATTCATCTGCCCTTTGAATTTCCTCATCCTTTCGCCTCTTTATCCTGTTTTCATGTGCTCTCTGCTCTTCTTGCAGTTTTTTCAGGTTTTGCCTGTACTGGTCATAGGCTGCACCCTGTTTGCGACTGAGCTGCTTTCCTTGCTCTTCGCGATATAGTTGTTTTCGCCTCAGCCTTTCTTTGCTTCTTATTCTTTCGTCTCTTAACTCCCTTGCCTTCTCCATTCTCTGTGTCTCTTCAGACTTCTTTCTTGGTCTCACATCATCACTTCCTTTTCCATTGAGTTTCAACAATATCTATCCTCCCATCCATTTGTCTTTTGCGAATGCTATCTCATCAGTTCTGTCTTCACTTCCTTTCCATTTTGTTCCCTCTCTCTCCTTATCGAGAGGCGCACTTGTCTGTGCCTGATCCTTCCTCTCATAATCGCGTCTCTCCTTGTCCTTCGGGACTGCAGAGGTAATATTTTTATCCTGATCCTTCCCCTTAATTTTGTCACCACTGTACGTAGGTGACTTATATGCAGGGTTGCTGTACCCTGTAACTGCCATCAGCTCTCATAATGGGTAAAGTCCCTCGTTTTCTGTCTCAGGCGGGGCAGGTGGCGCGGTATGCATCTCACCCCCCTCCGTGCATACATTTAATATCCAGTCTGCAGGTGGCTCTTCATCCTTTGACTGTTCGAACATTTTCCAAAGTTCTAGAACAGCGAGGCGTTTCTCTAGTTTCTTTCCTGTATATGTGGCATGCAAATAAGTCGTCATATGTTGTAAGATGGGTTTAGATAAGGACCCATTCTGCGGCCACAGCATGAACATCTTGTGGGCGGTACCCTTAACCCACTCTGTACTGTATTTCTTAAGCTTGGGTGCATTTTTAGGCAATTTTGCTAGCGGAGTAATATCTAACATGCTCAAATGCTCAAATCTGTTCTAGCAATACTTTCATGCAACTTCATCACAGTCAACAAAATGAGAGTGCACCAATACCTCAAGCTCCAATACAATCTTTTCCCACCAATTTTTTTTTCTCACTAATTGACTCAAGGACATCAATTCATGTGCGATTCCCTCTCAACTATAAAATCGCGTAAAACCCCTTGATCAATTTCAAACAACAAGGAGACAAATTTCCTTACATGTGACACATCAACAGAACATGTATGACAAACGTTAAACAGACTAGACAGACACCAGCTGGACACAGATATCTCTGCCTTCTAATCACTACCCCGACATGGAGTTTAAACAAACTCCTTTTACAATGTCTTTAATGATCGTAGTAGCCTAATCTTTCCCTATTATGTGGGACTATGAGTTCACTTTTCTTCTGACCGCTATATTAAAGTGCAGGAACAAGGCGTATCCTTCACCTCGGGTGTCCTCCCCGGTATCCTCTCTCTTTTTCACGGGTGTCCTCCCCGGTATCCTCTCTCTTTATTCAGTTATTCTTGAGTCATTACACCCCTATATATATATATATATATATATATATATATATATATATATATATATATATATATATATATATATATATATATATTGCAAAAAAAGGGGAAAAAAGAAGAGTCCTTGTTTTCCCCAAGGGGGATGGCACTCCGAACAGTAAGATACTCGCCAGAGTAAAGCTTCGTCCTTGATTAACGTAAAAGACAATGAGTTTTTCTTTCAAAATCCAGTTTTATTGCGGCATCAGCCAAAATAGAGAAAAAGACACGGTACAACGCGTTTCACAGCCTGCTTGCTGCTTGTTCACATACAAGTGAGTGCTCAAAGATATATAAAGTATATATAAAGTCTTCTCTATTTATGACTAATTTGTTTTCTCCACCTCCCTCTGTTACCTTTCCCCTTACTTGTTCTATTGTTTAAGGACATTTGCCAAAGCATCAATTTTCATTTCACTCCTCGCTCTCATCGTTCCTCTCTGTGTCTTTGGGATCACTGCCTCCGTTACCGCCTTTTTTGGTCTTTCGTCTGATTCACTGCCCGTAGGTATGGAACTGTTTGTTTTTGTAAAACGGGTGCCTTCAACCCACTGCACTTTTTTTGCACAGTATTACACTATCATTGTCCACGGGAAGCTTCACAGTCTACTCGGACAAAATGGCGAAGGACTTGTGATATTGCCGAAGACCTAGAGTTTCTTTGTGTCGACTGTCAATAGGTGTCTTATCAATAATTCAATAGTTGATGGTCACAACCATCCTCTGCTACCAAGTGTACAGGAGGGCAGAGCGACCTCTGAACGGGCCCATGAGATTCAGAGCTTGCCCTCTGGCAACTTAAGTCGAGATAGCTGCACCTTGAGGAGGATGGGGTGCAGGATTCTTTTACTCCAACACCAATCAATAAGGACAAGTCAATGGTTTCGCAAAGGGAAGTCCGTTTAATGACAAGTACAAAAAATGGGGAAACAAAAGGAAATCATCAGAGTTTGCGATCGCCTGTCTCGCTTCAACTCCCACATTCTTCATGCAAACAGTAACTTTTATAGCAAATTCTCGTCATCATTGAGGTGTAAAACACATAAGTTTGACATGCAATTTTATTGGTTGAAAAGGTAACTTAAGTATAGGTACTATATCTGTATATGATAACAGAGTGTGGGGATTGGATAACTCTTATCGGGTTGGCGTCTATGCCCATCCCTCTACAACACTCATGAAAGATGTCACTAAAAGTATGACATCTTATTGGTTCTACTCGCTATGGGACCCTAGATTATTTGGTCCATTGTGATTGGGTCGGTTACACCCCTAGACATAAATCTCCACTTTAATTAGTAGCATGCAGAATGGTGGCCCAGGTGCGGGATGGCCCAGGATTCACCCTGCCTTCCTTCCATCAATCAATACCCTTAGGTCTATGTGTCAATTAGTGGGCTGAGAGTGGTCTCGAACTGTAGCTTCTTATCCAGAAAAGTTATGCCATCCTCTGGGGTTGGATGACATCAGATGTGGGTACCTTTCCGGACCAGGCTGGTCACGTGTCAGTTCACTGTGAATCGGCTTCATTTTCCCTCTATTTGGGTATTTGATTCTTTGATCGGCCTCACCACCTGCCTGGGCATCCTTATCTCAACATTCACGGGGCAGGCTTCTTCTCTTAAGTTTCGATTCTTCTGAGTTGCTGCTCTCCTCCCTTCCTTGAGTCGACCTTGAATTCCTAGCCATGAGCTGCTTCTTGCTGAGTTTCGATTCCCCTCTTTCGTCTGACTTTGAGCTAGTTTATGAATCCTGGCCTGTTCGTCATCTATCATCCTAGGCTTAACTCTGCTTTTTTAAAATGGAGTTGCACTTGTATAATGTGCTTCTTGAGGTAGATATATAGTTGGCGCTTGCCGCTCTATCCTCCTAATAAGCATTGCAAGCAGTATCGTTTCCTTAGCTTCTTGCGTTCCAAGCCTATTTACATCATTATTTGCAACATTTTGTCTTTGTTTATCACCTTTTTGGTTGTCGTTTCTTTCATCTGTGAGTCTGTCCGGACCATTATGTCATCATTCCCCTCCAATAAGAGCCCTTGGGGTCTCTTCAGGGACAGTTTGTAAGTGGTCTTCATTTCGCGTCAGCTGCTGATATGGTTGTCTTAATGGGTACCTTGCAGCCCATGGTTGTATGGTTATTGGTGCTTCAATAGGTATACAAGTCCTTCTGATGGGTACTGGACAGAGCCCCACTGGGGGTCTCTGTTGGTTCATTTGCTCTTTATACGTCACATATCTTGGCGAGTATGCTTCTGGTATCTCAAAATGTGTGGCTGGAGTGCAGGCCATATTTGGGACCTCCTCTACAGTCCCTTTAACCAAGTTGTTTCACTGAATATAGATGTATATAGCATGAATTTGATAGGTGTTTAGTTGTATTCCCTTAGATTATATACATGTAACATAGAACATACTGAACCCCAGGGGCGTCGCTAGGGGGGGCTAGAGGGGCTATAGCCCCAGATCCTTTGCTTGTAGCCCTGGATGAAGATCACGGGGCTGCAAGCAAAGGCTAGCCCCGAATATTATTTGCCTGGGAAAGAAATGGAAATATTGGCGGGTTGACGGCACAGGTAGATGCAGTCCAGGAGGCAACAGCAACGTTTGTGATTACTAGAATCAAAAACACACTGTGGGTGACACAAACTTTGCTGCAGCCTCCTGGGCTGCTACTCGTGCTGCTGACTGTCCTTCGCTGCACATTCTGCGCTTGCACAGGGAGTTGAGCCACCGCCCTGGCACAAACGCACGTGCCCTGCTGGGTCTCTCCTTGCATGACTTGCGCAGTAGGCAGCAGTAGCAGGTATGAGAGACCCTGTGCCTGCATGCAGACACTGGTGCTCTCTGCTGACGAACTGGAGCTGCCACAACGCCACCACCTGCTTGTGTGACCCCCCAGCCATCACCACCCACCCTGTGAAGAATTTACAAGCCGCCGCCAGCCAGAGCCCCATACATGTGCACCTCCATCTAGCCTAGGTAGGTAAAATGCGTTATATAGGCGGCGGCCTACTTTTGGAATTGGAAGCATGACATTATTTTAGACAGTTGAGTGAACTGTCTAAAATAACGTTGGTTTGTTTGATCACTGGCACAGACAGCTGCACAAATGAAAAAAAGAAATAATCAATAAGGGAGATTCTCCTTGAATCCAAGTATGAAATACTATTTTAAAAAAAAAACTCGGCTTGCTTTACAGGGCCGAGGTAAAAGCTGTGAAATTGCCACAAAGGGGGCAAAATGCGCAGCTACTGAACCCCCCAATGCTGAACGTGGTCACTATCATTACAATCGATTAAAGATGGGAAAACTAGTCTCTCTCCCTATTCTTGAAATGATTGAATCGTGCCCCCAATTTGCTATTTTTGGGTTATTTGGCGATAGAGGCGCACGTCCAGAGTTGACCACCTGCTCTAATTGGTGTAAGGAGATATTAAAGCAACTGACCTATAGACCAGTGGGCATGGTTACTATTCCGGCACTGGGGTCTCTGGACTGCATCATAACTACAGATGATAGGAACGCATACACTTCTCTCATGCATAAGATGATCAGACATCAAGAGATCATTTATTTATCAGCAAGATAGCTCAGCGGGTTGAGCGCTCGCTGCTGTGATTGCGTGTGATCTGCAGGTCACAGCTTAAAATCCGAGCATGGCGAGCTCACCATTCCTTTCTTCCTAGGTCGATTAAAAGGTCGATAAATGGGTATTGACTTCAGTTGGGTGGTTTTCTAAGCAAATATGTTGTTTGTTGTCTGTAAAGCGCTTTAGCAAAAGCGCTATATAAATAACAAGTCTACTTGGTAAAGTTTCCGAAGTGGAAATGGAGAGCAAAATGTTGAGAATTAGACTAAACCTATTTCCCCGCAGGAAGTTCTGGGAGCTAAAAAAACCCAGACCCTACAAAAAGGTCACGTAGATTCTGATTAAGTACTAACAGAGGATGACAGTCCATAAAAGATCTGTTCATAGAAGGCCCCTTAGGGAGCACCTTGCAGCAGGGGCTTCGCTATGGGGGCTTGAGGGGCTATAGCCCCGGGTCCTTTGCTTGTAGCCCCGGATGAAGATCACGGGGCTACAAGCAAAGGCTAGCCCCGAATATTATTTGCCTGGGAAAGAAATTGAAATACTGGCGTGTTGATGGCACAGGTAGATGCAGGCCAGGAGGCAACAGCAACGTTCGTGATTACTAGAATCAAAAACACACTGTGGGTTACACAAACTTTGCTGCAGCCTCCTCGGCTGCTACTCGTGCTGCTGACTGTCCTTGGCTGCACATTCTGCGCTTGCACAGGGAGCTGAGCCACCGCCCTGGCACAAACGCACGTGCCCTGCTGGGTCTCTCCTTGCATGACCTGCGCAGTAGGCAGCAGTAGCAGGTGTGAGAGACCCCTGCCTGCATGCAGACACTGGTGCTCTCTGCTGATGAACTCGAGCTTCCACAATGCCACCACCTGCTTGTGTGACCCCCTGGCCATCACCCCCAGCCCTGTGAAGAATTTACAAGCTGCCGCCGGCCCGAGCCCCATACATGTGCACCTCCACCTAGCCTAGGTAGGTAAAATGCGTTATATAGGCGGCGGCCTAAGTTTGGAATTGGAACCATGACATTATTTTAGACAGTTGAGTGAACTGTCAAAAATAACGCTGGTTCGTTTGCGCACAGGCACAGACAGCTGCACAAATGAAAAAAAGAAATAGTCAATAAGGGAGATTCTCCTTGAATCCAAGTATGAAATACTATTTAAAAAAAAAAAACTCGGCTTGCTTTACAGAGCCGAGGTAAAAGCTGTGAAATTGCCACAAAGGGGGCAAAATGTGCAGCTAATGAACCCCCCAATGCTGAACGTGGTCACTATCATTACAATCGATTAAAGATGGGAAAACTAGTCTCTCTCCCTATTCTTGAAATGATTGAATCGGGCCCACAATTTGCTATTTGTGGGTTATTTGGCGATAGAGGCGCACGTCCAGAGTTGACCACCTGCTCTAATTGGTATAAGGAGATATTAAAGCAACTGACCTATAGACCAGTGGGCCTGGTTACTATTCCGGCACTAGGGTCTCTGGACTGCATCATAACTACAGATGATAGGAACGCATACACTTCTCTCATGCATAAGATGATCAGACATCAATAGATCATTTATTTATCAGCAAGATAGCTCAGCGGGTTGAGCGCTCGCTGCTGTGATTGTGTGTGATCTGCAGGTCACAGAGATCATTTATTTAGCAACAAGATAGCTCAGCGGGTTGAGCGCTCACTCCTGTGATTGTGTGTGATCTGCAGGTCACAGCTTAAAATCCGAGCAAGGCAAGCTCAGCATTCCTTTCTTCCGAGGTCGATTAAAAGGTCGATAAATGGGTATTGACTTCAGTTGGGTGGTTTTCTAAGCAAGAATGTTGTTTGTTGTCTGTAAAGTGCTTTAGCAAAAGCGCTATATAAATAACAAGTCAATTTGGTCAAGTTTCCGAAGTGGAAATGGAGAGCAAAATGTTGAGAATTAGACTAAACCTATTTCCACGCAGGAAGTTCTAGGAGCTAAAAAAAACAGACCCTACTCAAAGGTCGCGTAGATTCTGATTAAGTACTAACAGAGGATGACAAACCATAAAAGATCTGTTCATAGAAGGCCCCTCAGGGAGCACCTTGCAGCAGGGGCGTGTCTAGGGGGGGCTAGAGGGACTATAGCCCCGGATCCTTTTCTTGTAGCCCCGGATGAAGATCACGGGGCTACAAGCAAAGGCTAGCCCCGAACATTATTTGCCTGGGAAAGAAATGGAAATACTGGCATGTTGACGGCAAAGCGCTATATAAATAACAAGTCTATTTGGTCAAGTTAGGGAGCACCTTGCAGTCTCCTGGTAGGAACATGTGGAAGTGACTCGCAAACATACCTAGCAATCGCTGCTGGAAATGATGGGAGAGGGAAGTTGTTACTATTTGACGATAATCTCCTTGTTGTGAGTAACTATTATGCTGACCAGTTTATGAAATGAGCACCACGAAGCCCGGCTCTATCCGCAATGCTGGTGTTATCTGTCAGAACATCTAGATTTTCCTACCGATAGGATTTTCTGACAGAAGCAAACCATGGCATTACAGCGGCACAGAAGCAAACCAGGTGTAAGTTTTAAGACATGAAATGGGTCGACCGGATTGTTATAGGACTGATTCTTTTTTCTGTTTTTTTTCTTTTTAATATATTTGGAATGTGATGAAGTGTGACATATTTTTGACTTGGATTTTTATATACTGACTGTTTTTTGATAGTTGTCCTGTATTCTCAGTGTAATTGTTTGTATCTGGGTGGTAATGGTGAGTTAAATTCATCTCTCATCCAAAACAAATGACCCGTATGGCACAAGGGGGTAAGGGGAGCGCAGGGCTAGGGGGCTGCTGGCCCGGGGTCTGTAATACGCGTTTAAGCTGCGAGTAGTGGTGATGGGATCGCAGATCCCTGTGATGTGCTGGGTTACTTTGAAAATGGACATGCATGCTTGCAAGTATATTTGATTGAGACAAGCGGTCTATGCGTTTTGTGGTTTTTCGAAAGAAACGGCATGTGTTGCTGTCTGAACAGCTTTACATTTATAATAAAGCAATTTTTGTGGTAAGAGCTGTTAATGTTTAGTAGCTGGATATAGTAACCAATAAGTGTCTACCACAAAGCCTCAATTTAGCTACTAAACATCATTGGTGTTGGTTCAATTTTTCCCAGAATGAATTAGTGTGTATAAAGAAGTGGCATAGTCATATGGATATGTATGCCAGCTAATTTCACTTGAATTTGTTTATTGCTCTCTTGAAACATCTGCATTGTGTGACGTGCTATGTAACATAAGGACTTTAAAAATGGGTATTAACAAAAATCACTACTTTAGTCTTTACAGTTCATTCCAATTTCTGAAAACCTTTGCAACTACTGATAACACTATTCTTCAGATGTTAGTCTACTTTTATTTAATCTACCAATGTTTTAGATGTTTTCATGTACATTTGAACACACACACTCGCCCTCTATCAGCGAATGAAGAAGTGCCTACACTTGCTGCCCTATTCTTTACAGAGTAATTACCTGTAGCTTAAGGCAACAGTGTGCTCATAGTTTAATAGTGTACCATGTGGCATAGATGCATTGTACATGCTGAATCAAAAAAGTCAAAGGCTATCTCCTTGGCGCTATAAAGGTGGTCTACCAGATATCACTGCCAGGACAGTTTTGGTGTCCTGGCCTGTTAAAAAGAATCAAAATCATGTGCTTAGGTACACTTAGGTTGAAGTTCGATAGGACAACAGCTCCCAGAATGCATTTGTTTCTAAGTGAAAGTCCTGAAATGACAAGTGGTATCTTATAGACCTGGAGGCATGTGGTCACCCTGCGCTCTTGACAATTATTTGCAAGATCAGAAGAGGAGACTTTCGGTCTATCTGCAGTGCCCTAACTGTCATTTTCTATGTGAAGTTTTATAAACCTTCGGTATTGAATCCTGTTAAAAAAGCACGCCATCAGGGTTTGCGCACTTAAACTGTCCATGCTGTTTTCACTGAGGCACGCTGAATACTCAACCTCAGGGAGGGCGGACGAAGCTGCCCATGTTGGGTTTGGCGCACAATGGAGGTGCTGAGAGGCTGCTGAGTGGCTCTGGGGCCAGCGCACATGGCCGCTGAATTGAGGCAGGCTGGGGGTCACCACCGGGTCTACACACTCGCGCCTTCCTCGTCAGGGGTAGAAGCTCCTTGCATACCGTGGGCAGTAGAGTGTTTGGCAAACTCACCGCCTTCCGCCGGGCCTACACACTCGCCCCTTCCTCGTCAGGGGTAGAAGCTCCTTGCATGCCATGGGCTGGAGGGAGTTTGGCAAACTCACCGTCTTGGCACATTGGCACCATTTGTGGACAAGCATGGGCCACCTTTCATCCAAAATGCAAAGACAGGTGCACACTCATCCCTCACCTGCCACGTGTGCCCGGGCATACATAGGTTTGATGGCAAAGGTCTTCAGGGGAGTCTCCACAGCACAAAGTATGTGGCACCTTGGTGGCATGGTGCATTGGCAAGGGGCATGGCTCATGAATATGCATGTGGCTAACCAGCATCCAAAAGGGGAAGTGCTCATGCTTGCCCTGCAGGAACCATTGACATATCTAAAAGTTGAAGGAATATGGGATATTTGCACACACTTTGTCCTCGGGCCATGCACACTATTTGCGAGACAGGTGACCGGCGACAAAGGCCTGCCCTTCACGTTTCTTGTTTATTGCATGCATTAACGCACAGACACACCTGCTTCCCTGCCCTGCGCCGATGCCTCGCTCACTTCTGCTCGTTGGGTTCCACTGCTCCATCACCTCAAAAACAAACAACTCCAGTCCAACATGCTTGCTGCCAGGGCACCTTAGAGAGGGCATCTGTAGAACAGATACGCCTATCCCATGTCCATTGTTGCACTTATGGGCACACAATTTTCCACAGTGTTCTCGAAAGCGGTTCCCATGCAAATGGACCCTCCCTTGAAATTGGCTGAACGGGGTGAATATGCAGATGCCATTCCTCGAAGGGCATCCATCTTTGTCGTGGGCGATGTCTACAGTCTGCACTGTAATCCTGTAATCACCCTATTACATGTGCAATTGGGGTGGAACAGCCCCCGCCTTCGCGGCCTGTACTATCAAGCAGTAGTCACACCCCCAAATACTCTCCACAAACCCCCGGGAAGCTAGCACACACAAGAAACTTCTTATGTCCTATAGTTGGGTCGTGTTTGCGGCTTCAGCAGCAGGGTCGTTTTACTTTTCCTCCTCTCCTGGAGTTCAATTTTTTCAGCCTGTGAAGATTACTGCACTTTTTTCTCATGTTTGACTTTTGGACAACAAAATGTTATTCGAGCCGTAGAAGCCCCACTGCAATAATCACCTCTGATGCCTAATTGTGAAGGACGGTGTGCCGCCCTTTTAAACATGGAGTTATGTGTCCTTGCACCACATTTCTGTTTAAAACAAGCATTGGCAAAGCCAATACTTTGGCTAGAATGTAGGGACTAGGTGGATGTTTCTCAAGAATGCCCACGTACTTGCACCTTTCAGCGGTTGCTTGCTTCTCGGCATGCAGAACCACCCTGGTAGCGCCTGGTAAGTGCTTACCCTATGCCTCTATGCCTACACAAAAACCCAAACTGTTGCCTTTGCCAATGCTTGTTTTTAGCAACACTTCAGTGAAGGACATGTATACTGCTTATACATCGAGTGGCTGAAGGCAGACCTGGTTAAGACAGGAATTGGAAATGTCTTTCATTTTTACTGCAGTATGTTCTATCCATACTGCATTCCTATTAAATCCAACTACATGTAAATGCAAATGGAATGAAACAACACATGTACTTGTTTAAAAAGGTATGTTGGAATTGAAAATGCTTTTCTTTTGTTAGTTTTGTTATGCTATACTGGATATTTGTATCCCACATACTTGCTACAGCTTATAAGGGGTACTGTATTCAGCAGCCATTTAGATCACTAAGAAACATATGTACTTTGCTGGTTATTTTGGAAAAATCATGCTGAAATGGTTGTGATTTTGACAGCATTTTTTCAAAAATGTTCTTGGGGTGTAGGGCGGTGACCCCCCACCTCCGTACTACCCTGGTCAAGTTGAGGCTCGCTTGCTGCGCTCGCTCCCTAGATAGCACAATTATATTTGTTGTGTCCCACCACTTCGTAAGCCCACTAGCTACCCCATGTCAGTCCAACAACCAGCAGTAAGTGACTGTATGGTTAAAGTAGAATACTGATATCTCTCCAGTTGCTGCTTAAATACAATTTCTCAATCCATGCCAAGTCATTGGCTGTCCTGTCCAAAGGCTTTTCTTTGTCCTATATAACCTCATAAAGTATTACATAGCACAACTGGATGAATGTTCAGGTTTTGGAGTGGCAAAACTTCCAAATGAGCATGAGCACTTTGAGCAGTATAGTTTACAATATTAACGCTTGAAATCGCAATGCAGCGCATGCGTTCATATCATGTAGTTATGTGACGTCAAAACTAGCAATGGGCTTTAGCCCCGGATCTTTTACAAACCTAGCAGTGCCCCTGCTGAACTCCCTGCCCCACGCTAGTGGTTCTGATTTCTGCAGACCATGCGTATGTCCGCAGACAGACTCGGCCAACATCAACACTATCCAAAAACTCAGGGGGTATCTTACATTGTTGTATCATGCAATAAAAAACTGAACATATTCAAAGAGCAGCATATAAATAAATTACATTCAATAATAAATAAGAAGTGCAAACTGTATATTTAAGACACCAGCAGTCCAATTACATAGCATATACAGCATAATGGAACATAGCAAAAGAAAATAACATATGTCTCAAGCAGAATTACCTCACAGAAACTGCACAGCAAAAATCAACAGCACACCTACGAAGCAGCAACATCTAAACTAAAAAACAAACTGGTAAGTACACTACATTCATTTCATATATTTACAAACGTTCTGTAGTTGGGTACACTGAAAACTATTTTTATTTTTTTTACACAGAAATGTCTAGTACTTTGGAATGGCTAGAAGAAAATTTTCCTCTGGACGAAATGAGTGAAAACAGTGATACTACTGGTTGACACTACACTTCTCTAAATAAACCAATTAATAACCATTATTTCATGTGTACTTAACATATATATTTTTTAACAGAACATACAGACAACAAGAATAATACAGAAACAGACACCTTGGAAAATCATCTGCAGCGTTTAGAGCAAAAAATTGATCTATTAATGACAAATGTCATTATTATGAAAAACTTTGTAGAGGACCATATAAAGGAAAAAATGTAATATCGTTGTCCCACATGTACCTGCACCCCTTCTCCATGTCCCAGCCAACCATGCCTGAACAATCCCCAGCAAGACAAAAATGATGACGAGACTTCAAACCCTTTCTCCCCTACCATCCAACATGTACAAACCCCTAATTCCCCTGTATTTGTATCCATTTCTGCTTTCCCCCTCTCTTTCATAATTTATATGTTTGTATACAATAATACAATATTATGTGTGCTGTTACTATATTCCTCTGTGTCTTGTTTCTTTTAAAAAAGGCAGTTAGGGTGTCCGCGGACAGCGTAGGTGTCCGGGATGTCCACAATTAACCAAAATGGGGGTGTCCTAAGGACACTATACCTGTTTGCACTGTCCGCAATGAAAATGGAGGTGTCCTTAGGACATATAAGATATCCAACTGTCCGCAATTATCCAAAATGGGGGTGTCCTAAGGACACTATCCCTGTTTGCACTGTCCACAATCAAAATGGAGGTGTCCACAGGACACTAAATCTGTCTGCAAGTCTGCAACTATTCAAAATAAGGTGTCCTTAGAACATAACCTCTGTTTGCATTGTCGGCAACAAGAATGAATATGTCCGTAGAACACATAGCTCCTCCGCCTGTCCGCAAAGTTGTGACACACATTTAATTTGTTTCGGGACCTGAACTATGTCCATAGATCAGCCGCACACATGCGTATTACATCCTTGGGTCCTACGAACAACGTTCCTGTCCGCCACACATGTGTCGCAGTTTTAATTAGTTGGGGGACACGAACACTCTCCATAGAACACCCGCACACATGCGTACACCCGACCCTGCACATTTGGTGTCCTTCGGACACCCGTCCCATTTGTGAACTTATCTGCGATGTCATCATGTGACCGCACCCACTCTGAGCGTGTGTCCTTGTTCGCGAACACAGTCCGGGCCCCCAGACACCTAAAAAGTTCTTTTTTGAGTAATCCAAGGTATTTTCCTGTGAAAGTTCACCCTTGCACATGTTCCAGACAATGTCCCTAGCAATCTACATACTTTTGGAGCCCTTGTTTGGTGTTCAAAGTGTTTGTGACAGCGCAGGTGTTGGCAAAGCGCTCCCCAGCACCCCTAAACAAACAACACCCCAGAGCTGATCCTCATGCTGCTTTTGGATTTCCACGCAAGACAGAGCAATGCTGGACATTGATCATTGGTGGACCTGCTTTTGCTACTGCATTAATTCCTTTTGCAAAATTCCTGACAGCTGTCCTGATGGCTGCTGCTGGTGCTACTTCTGTCTCAGCACCATCCCCAATCCATCCACCACCACCATCTCCCCAAGGGCCTGCGGAGGGGAACAGAGGGGAACATGTGTGAGGATGCAGAGGAGGATGAAGAGGATGACAAAGATGAGGTAGCGGAAGTCCATACTACTAGCACTCACCATGAGTCTTGGTTGTGGAGGTTGTTTGCCACTCTTGGTGGAGTACCGAAAGCTCGTGCAAACAAGGTGCGCTGCACTCAGGTGGAGTCATGGCAAACCAGGTTTGTACAGCTATGGCACTACCTCAATGAAGTGACACCTAAAGTAATTCCACAATGGGGCTATTCGTAAGGTTGTACCTAGCGATAAACATAGTAGGTTGAGTTCCTCTGCCGCATCCTCCATTTCTGCTCCTGCCACCACAAGAGCCACTCATGTGGGGTAGCGCATCCCTCCAGCTGCCTCACCGGCCATACGTGATTCTGTAGACCCTTACCTTTCGAGGTTCGCATTATTATATATGTACTGCGACGCAGTACTCTGCTGTGGGGAGACCCTTCAAAGTGCTTTCAAGGCTGCGGTTCGGGAGCATGAGAAGGACCGCTAACTACCTGAGTAAGGCCCACCCTACATCTTCCTCTCTCCATCTGCCCTTTCTTATCCCCATGGTTGTGCCCCCTCCCTACCCTCACTTTCCTTACGTGTCATGTTTGAAAAATAAAAAATAAATACAAAACAACAAACACCAAAAAAAAGGCTCGTTTCAGAGCCGCCTTTTATAATTCAAAAATAGAAGTGCCAATGAAATGCTGCAAGGCCCTGTAATTTTAAAAAGTCAGCGGACGTGCGCGGACATTCACAATTTTGGGGTGCTGCCCTATCAAAACCATTGCACTCTTCTCTGATAGGAAGTGGTGGCTCTGAAAAAAGCCTTTGACGGTGTTTTTTTGTGTTTCAAAAACTTTGAATGGCCAACACCTACTGGAAAAAGGATTGTTATAATTCCAAAAAAGGTCACACTGCATTTTGTATATTTCACAGAAAAATCTGACTGCCAGCATAAGTAAGATGTACTCCATCTCTGCAAAAAATGGGTGTTCTAAGAAACACAATATTTTCATGTGAAAAGAGGACATGCCAACATCTCTCAAAAAGGCACAAACAGCCTTGTTGATATTGCGCCTCGCTTTATCTATTTGTGAACCAAATGAACAAGAACGCAGCCACCACATTTGTCTCTGCGCAATACGAGAAAAAAATTACTCTGGACTTTGAAAACATGTCCATGACTTTCACTACAAATTGCAAAGAGATTCCAGAGATTCCAGAGACATGTCCTAAACTGTTCCCTCCACAATAAATAATAATTTATCCACAAGTCTCCCAAAATCCAGACATTCTGCCTTCTGAAAGACACAGCCATAGCTATCTGCTCTGTTCTCAAGAAAAGGACTTTCTGACAAAGTCTCTCCTTACACATCACACCCAGTAAACCTTATTGACCAATCCCTTGCCCTGCTAAGTCTCGTTTGCATGCCTCTCAGCCTCGAAATCCCTATATGTAATACGCGCTGTCCACCGACAACCACTGTGTGTCCATGGACAAACCGTAAAATCTGAGAGTGGGGAATGAAAATTTAAATAGTGTACCCCATTTCCCCTTTGAGGTTGGCTCTGAAAAGAGCCTTTTTTAAGATGCTTCAGAAACATCTTTTATTTTGTACATTTGTTCATTATTTTTCCTTGTTTTCCTCCAAATATCTTCACATTAGCTTCTCTAAAGCAATCCTTATATTCCAAAACAGCATGGCATTTCCCATAAAAGATAAAGACATGCCATCTGTTTTAAAGTAAACAACATTACCAGATTCATTGTTGTCATTATTGCAAAAGACCATGCCATCTCTAATCATAAAAGCAAACATGCCTTGGTTAAGTAAACACCTAGCAACATTTTGCTGAGGATAAACAAACAGAACTATTGTCCCATACTGCCATGGGTAACAAAGCAGAAAAAATAACATAACCTTGGCATTTGGAAGGACTTTCATGACTGCCTGGACTAAGTTTTGCAGATCTTGCAACAAAGTAAGAGCATTGATATAGCCCAAAAGCACAGCACCACAGTGCAGGGCAACTACAACTGGACTATTAAATCTAGCCATATCCCGACAAGCTTCCAGCTTTGCCTGCAAATTTAAACCAGGCACAGTGACCCACACCACTTCCACTCCTTTTATGACAAAATTGTTAGCCACATTCCTAGATTTAGCATACTTCTCCAAATCATTCACAAATATATCTCCAACCACCAACACCCTGACTTTGTCCACCTCTGCCACCTCCACTACACACAGCCTCTCTCAATACAAAACAGAACCTCAACACCTGATTGGCTAATCCCCAAAACACACTCCCATTTCATGCTCAGAAGTCCCGGATGTGGCACGCCCTGTCCACGGAGTGCATAACACTGGGGCATCCCTTATACCCTTTCCACTTCACTCTCTGCACCATTCCCTCATTGGCTACTGTTAAGGAGTCACACAACCATCTGCCAATCACATCCAAGAACTCTACATCTATGCACATCCACATGAATGAACACAGAATACAGGTAAGAATATTTTCTTCACATTAAATGCACAGCTCTTGTATTAATGCATATAAACAGGGTAACTGCCATTTACCCTGTGTAACCTGTAAAAAAAGCTTACTGTAATTTCTCCCATCTGCTATGATAACGTGTTGCTTGCAAAGCTATCTACTCTCCAAATTTGTATTTACCCATATTACTAACTGTAATGTGCAAACTGTTATTCTCTTCATTCATTCTGTCATTCGTGTAACCACTGCCACTATTTATCCACATTTAAACTATAATAACAGTTAATGCATTATAATGCATAGGATGTACATACACTTTCCTTTCTATACATTCTCGATATTTTACATACAATCTATCATTTGAACTTCCTTTAGGAATTATTATAATAGTAATGAGATACAACACATACAGCTGTCTAACAAAGTGTCATTTCATGTTAAAAGATGTGAGAAATAACAGTATAATTGTGGGAGAAGGTTTTGTGGTGTGTTATAAAATGACACACAGCCAGGTTGAGTACATGAATATTTATTCATGCACACAGATAGCCAATATCATTTGAAAGGCTCCCAGCTGAAACAACACCGCTGCTTCTGCAACTGTTCCTCCAATCAAGACAGTTCTCTCATTCCAGCTGGTTGGCCATTCCGTTCTAGAATGTACCACATCATTCAACTATACCCAGGTTCAGTCATGCCTATCACAACTATGTACAAAAGTGTAGTAAACCACCACATATAACATCTCCCCCTTCCCTTCAGTCTGCAACACAAGCACCACACCATTCATTGCAGCCCATACTTTCTTTCATACTCTAACATCGCCAAGCACCACAGGATCACCCAGTAGTTTGCTAATCACCTGCAGTCTGATAAACCTGCTGTGTCCCTTTGCCACTTTTCCAGGTTTTCTCATTTGAACCTTCTCACTACAACTATCCTGGAGAGTAATAAGCTGCTGAATCTATCAAATCCTTCTGCTTTATTTCCCACACCTTCACAAATGCATACATGGCATGATTTTCCCCACAGTTCCTGCCATTTATCCTGTATAAATAGCAAGAAAAGCATATGATTTTTCTCCTATGTCCTAACATCCAATAAAACTTCCTTAAAGTGTGCTCTGTTTGCTTACTATTGTAATCATTTCTAAGGCACATTCAACTGACAGATTCTAAGTAAAATATACAGAATGCACATAGACAAAAGAAAGTGCATCTATATGCTATTCACAGATATTAGAAAGCACTACTATTGTAAAACAAACAAATTCATGTCTACATTAACAACAGTGCTATTAACACACATATTTACTAATGTATTTCTTTCACAATTGCAGTGAAGACCACTCGCCTGAAAACCAGCAAGGTCTGAAGTATGCACCAGAACTCAGAAGAACCCTACTCTTTCCATCCAAAAAAGTGAGTGCAATACTGCCATAATGTTCTAACTGTTACTTGACACTGTAGAATTCTGGGATTGTAGAACAAACAATTGTATTAACTCTGCAGCATTATATTCAGTATTACTGCTTGCCCCTCAGCAGCTGCATACTTTGTATTGTCATCTGAACACCAGTATAGTAACACACACATACGAGAATAGCCTTTCCAACCTGAAGTAACAGCCCATTGCACAATCACACACCTCTACATACATGCTTATCATCATACTCAGAACCTCATGCACAAAGAATACATACACTGCACAACATCCCAACCCACACTTTCTTTTTTTCTCCAACAGACCCCAAAGAATGCCTACCAAAAAGCAACTCTGTAGAAAGCAATGCAGAAGTAGACAAAATCAAAATAAAAGTGTCCAAAATAAGCATCCACCTCTAGCAGAATGTGTGGAAAAAGTTCAAACAAAACAGCTAATACAGTCAGTAAGCGAAACAAAACCAGCTTCCAGTAAAGAAACATTGCCTCCTCTTTCAAAATTTAAAATGAAACGGAAAGTGATTAACAGGACTGCAGCTACCACTAGTGCTAACACTTCACCTATAAATCTCAATGTAGCCACAAGTAAGCATACCAAAAAAAAATATTTTACAAAAAATGTTATGCCACAGAGTCCTTCGGAACCTTATAAAAACAGGAGAGAAATCACTCACAACCCTTAAAACCTACCCTAGAAAATGTATCCTAGAAGCTCTCATAGACAGTGCAATCCTTCTCAAAAGGAAATTATTTGTTTTAGTTTTAAAAACAATGAAACCACTAACAAAACTAAGTACTAAACTACAAAAAGACTTCTCAATAAACTGAATATCAACAAAGATAGGTTTGCAAACATCTGTGGAGGTGAATGGACTCACACCAGCAGCACAGAACCATATTTCAATGAAGAAGCATACAAACAAAAGCAAAAAAAAACAATTGCCATACATAGCATTCGACGGGAGTATGAAAAAGTTAAGAATACCATTATGCAACAAGAAACGTTGCTAACAAAAATATCCCCAGAAAACTTTGTATCAACTCTCCATTCCACTGAACCAATGCGTCCAGTCTACAAATGGCTGTGAATATTAATGTGTAACATAGCCTAAAAATCCTTTAGCTCTTTACGCCAGTTCCTCAATCAGTATGTGAAAGGCAAAGACAAATTAAAAATGAAATTATTACAAAGTATGGACTCCTGTCCAGTGAGCAATACACAGAACTACAAAGACATTCATTAGCCTGCACTTCTGGACCTATTTGTAAAATCACCTTCCACCATATCAAAATGATATCAACACACCATTCAACTATAAGAAATTTGGTTCATAAACTGTACTATGCCAAAAGTCCTGCTTTAGCACTAGCCAATTTAAATAACAATCTTCTTAATGGTAAAGCCAAAAAACTACTTGAAGAAATAGAGCATATTGAGAGAAAATATATTGGAAGTGAAAGCCATTTACAAAATGCAATAGCTTTAAAACAGACTAGCAACAACTTTACAGATGGCAGCCTTCTAGTACACACATACAAAAAAGAAATACTAACGTTTTAAAGTACATTTGCTGAAGTACCAAACCATGTGTGTGTGTGTTGCCGCAGGACATTTTATAAGAATAGCACAACAACTGTAGACATAATACACAAAATAGAAGACAATGAAGATTCCAAGTGGTTCCAATTAGCTCTCTATCTTATAACAGAAAACAAATACGAAATTACTGACCCCTTTATACTTTGCAGTTACTGCACTGCAAAACTTGACAACAACCAAACACCTTCACGTGCTATCACAAATAACTTGGAATTATTCCCACTACCAAAACCTCTGCAACAACTTAACTTATATGAGAGCGTCATAATTCAAACAGTGTACCCATTTCAAGCAATAATATGCCTTCAACCAAAAAAAGCAAAAATACCTCCCTCTGAATTACTGAAAGGCATTTGTGGCAAAGTAGTTTATTTGCCATTAGATCTCAAAGAAAATGTGCATATTCTGGGAGTGAATTGTCCAATAGATCAATCTTTAATTATCTTAGTAAATGGCATACCTACAAAAGACAAAAAAAATTGGCAACAACTTACATAAAGTTAGACAAGCCCTGCAATATCTAAAAGACAACAATGAATACTACAAAGAAATAAATATTGAAGAAAACCTGAGGGAAACCACTGAAATAATTCAAGACTCATCAGAAACTAGTCAATTTTAACTTCTAGATCCTGCTACAGAATCCAATATTTTAGAAAATTATACAATTCACCCATTACACTCTAAAGACTCCATAGATGATGCACTGGAAACATACCAAATGCGACAAGCCAAAGAATCTCCAATCAGCATATGGGAAAAAAGTATAAAAGCATGTGCCTTTCCTCTACTCTTTCGTACTGGAAAAGGAGGAAGGTACGATGATAGACCCACACAAATAACAGCATCAGAACACCGCTCTTTATGAATGTAATCTGAAGACCCCAGATTCAGACAAAATGTGGAATACATATTCCACCTTCTCTTTGAAAGTGAACTAGCAACTCTATGCTACGGAGTTGCACACACATTGAAATCAGGTACCCATTTTCAAAATATGTCAGCTACGCAAAAGAATACTGGTTCCGATGTGACAGAGATGTACGCTGTATGATAAGACACCTTGGCCCACCTACTTGGTTTGTGACATTAATTTGTGCAGAATATGCATGGGAAGATTTGTAAATGTATCAAGATATTTCTATCATTGCTTCATTGCTATGCTACATTTCATTTGTAATAAAACTGTTCCTTCCCTCTGAGAACTTCCTTTGGAGAAAAGAATACCAAGCCAGAGGAGCACCACACATCCACATGGTTTTGTGGATTACAGATGCTCCTAGATTTGGTCAGGACAGTGATGCTACTGTTTTGCAGTTCATCCAAAAAATACGTCACTTGTGAAATCCCTTCACAAATGACACATAAAGACCTTCATGCACACATTTTACACTTTCAAAGACACAAATGTGGGAAGTATTGTCATCACAAATATAAAAACAAAGGGAAATACTGCACCAAATGCCACTTTCATTCCCTAGATCAGTTTCAACAACAGGTCAAGTAAACAACTTCATGTTTTCAGTTAGACATAGTGTCAAAGGTAAATCACATAAGAACACTATTTTACATGTATGAAACAGAAAGATCAAAATACATCAATGATTACAATGCAATCATTGCCCTCTTATGGAATGCAAACATAGATGTGCAGTGCATTGCAGACAATTCCACTGCACTTGAACGATATGTGCAAAGCAGAACAAACAGAGCTCCAAGCTCTGGGATGACATATCATCTGACTAAACACTATCACAGAAATTGTACATTTTAGGCATAAAAATGCTCTCCCATAGATAGTGTGGTTGCTTTGATGCTGCAGACCATTTAACCGGTACTGTCTTGTGTGGAAAATCTGTAAATATGGTATGGCTAAGCCTTGGTCCTGCTAAATCTAGAAAAGGATTTCTGAAATCATATGAAAACATAGAAACAATAGCCAAAAATAATCCCAACAGCCAAGACATTTTGAAAAACAATTTACTAGACACATACTACCCAAACAGGAGTACCACTTTGGAAACCATGTGCCTATACCACATAGCCCAAAACTTCTCATTCAAAAATAAAAGGAAACCAGATGAGAAGAAAGGTAGATACAGAGTGGAAAATTGTGAAGGCGCTTAGTGAAACTTACCAATCGAAGCTTAATTAATCATATCAAATAGTCATTAAAAACTCAACATAAAGAACTGTATTACATGTCCCTGCTACAACATTTTAAACCATGGAGAAAAGAAGAAGATTTACTAGATACCTATGAGTCCTATGAAGACACTTTCAAATCAAATCAAAGCACTATAACAGATGTAAACTTTACATAGTATAAAACAATGTTGCACAATGAACAAGAAGAAGAAGAAGAACTCCAGGCGCAACTAGATGCGGACACTCCTGACAGTAGTCAACCTTCTGTAACAGGAAGCCAAGAACCACTTGGACAGCCACTAATAGCAAATGAAGCAGAATTAGCCATGGCAGAAGTAGAAAACACCATGTGTCAGTATGATCAACCTACAGAAGACTTTGCTCTACTAAAATCACAACTAAACAATGATCAGCGTAGCATTTTCCAAGAAATAACTAAAAAATTGAACATGGTTTGCAGCATGAACAAAGTCAACTACCTCTTCAAAGAAACAATGCGCACTCCGAACAAATGACTTGGACACATAACTGTCAGGTCCATTCAAATTAAAATAAAACTGGTGTAAATTGCTATGCAAATGTAGCAATCAATATTCTATTCCAATTGCCACCAATTATTGACAACATTTACTTACGCGGGACAGACCAATTGTGTTTGCAAATGTTAGTCCTTCATAGAAATGCAACCAACAATCCTGACAACAATTACAGTGTTTCTGGTATAAGGCAGGAATAGGACTACTGATGGTCAAATTCCATTTAAACACACAAGAAGATCCAGAAGAATTTCTACTGTACTTACTACAAGTACTACAAAACAAAAACATACCTAATAATGAAATATTTCAGATTTCATACATGTGGAAACATCCATGCACTCTTTGCAGCCATGTCGCACAAGAATAAGTTCCTAATGAACGCTTTGTATATGTATCCATACCTAACTGTGAATCCATTCCATTTCAGCAACTTGTACAAAATGCAAACCATAGCAGATTATGTACTTCCTGCAATTCAGATAATGGCTCCATCTTACAAATACAGACACATAGTAAATACGTAATAGTAATGCTTTTACGTTACAATGCAGATGGTACCAAAAACAACTGCTAGCTGACTGGATTCACACATGGTCAAGTATCACTTGGTAAAAAAATCTTCACAACAATAGGTATAATCTACCGCGCAGGTGCCACAACCAATCCAGGTCACTACACTGCATATATAAAAAAGAATTGTGGATGGTTTGAATGTAATGCTACCATTACTCTAAAACAGAGATTACCAGCAAATCTTGTAAACGCTTACTTAATGTTCTTAAAACCAAAACGTAATAACTAATCTGTGTATGAACACACACAAAACTTCAACTTCAAAACTATGAACAGTTAGAATACGCCAACTGGTATCTAACTGCCCCAGGATTCTGCAACAAGCAAACAGATTAATGAATACCACTAAAATGAAACAAGAAATAAACAGTTAGAATACACCAACAGGTATCTAACTGCCCTAAAAATCTGCAACAAGCCAACAGATAGATGAATACCACTACCACTACTTCCAAATAAAACAACATACACCTATTCAATTCCTCCTACTGAAGTTATGAAAGAAATATATTGTACCACAATGTAGAAAGTTTTTGTTTTAATCCAGCATGGATTTTTTTTCCTGCAGACTGTCGGCCCTGGCCACAACCACCGCAGCATAATACACCCATAGAAACAAACTCCTACTGAATGACCACAATCCAAAAACATAACACATCAACCTGAAAACCTATCCACTTCTATAAACATTCTAAAATAATAATTACAACCAATTCACAAACTCTTCAATACATACCCTACTCACACAATGCTCTACTAACGACCCAAAACCAACATCATACCAACATCATAGTAAAGTAAAATAACTAGTACTGTGCCCAGTGTTTAGTATGGACACCGCAAACACATCACAGCCTTCTCCCACCTGAACAAATACATAATCTTACCCATCACTTACTCCCCCAACCACTCCAAGCACTTTTACATATCAACATACTCCCCAAAATTGGATTTATGCTCTCTTCCACGCCACGCTGTCCGCAGATCCAATTGGCGGGAGCATTGAAAGAATGTGACGCACCTCACGATTCACCCCAACCAAATAGTGACACATCACATGTCTGCGGATACGATGCAAGCCGATTATCCAATCAGTGTCCTGTCCGCGGAGCAGACAGGGAAGTGTGTCCGACGGAACGGACATAGATATCAATAATTTTTTGAGACCCACTTTTTGGTTGTTTTAAAAAACTACTGGACAGATTTCCACCAAATTTACAAAAGCTCGCTTTCGGGACGAAACTACTGATCTTGCCTAAATTTGGTAAAAATCTGTCCAGCGGTTTGGGCTGTAGGCGTGCGCAAACATTTTTCTCCATTCAGTCTATGGGAAAAAAAGAAATTTTGGGACCCCCGTATAACTTTGCCCCCCCTTGACCAACACCCACCAAACTTTGCAAAACAATTCTAAGTGCCCCATATACATTTTTTGCAAAGTTTGGTGAGGATTCGACCAGGGGAGCAAAGTTATAACCCACGCAAAAAGCGCTCTTCCTATGGGTTGAGCAACTTAACCATAACTACATGGCCACTACCGCAGGCTATGTAATACGAAAAAAACTTTAGTTTCAAATTCAGCTAAAGCCACCTTAACTTTGTGCCCCCTGTTGCATAGCCCATGGCCACAGTCATGGCATCACAGACGACATCACGGATGACAACACTAATTACATGTTGTATGAGAACAATTATGACATTACAAATCACCTCACTGATGCCATCACTGTTGACAACACTAATTGCATTGTATATAACTCATTACATCAATAAGGGAATTAGACATAACATCATTTATAAGTAAGCCCATGAAAACTGTGATTACCTTAATAATAATTTATGGTGTGGAATTGGCCATGACAAATACGAGGGTCACTAGCCAGCAGCAAAGGCCATAGCTACTGGTCAGTTAGTGTTCAAAAATACCAATGTGTATGGTTTAAAGCCATGCCTAGTAGGCCATCAATGTTTTAAACTATACAGTGGGCTATATTGAAAGCTGCAGTCAGTGGCCCCGGCTAAAGGCCATAGCTAGTGCCCATTAAACCGCCAAAACGTGGAAATATCATGACCAAGTCGTGACCATGTGAATACTGTCATAATCTTCAGTGATATTAGATTAGTGGCCTGATTACACGTTGGGTGGTAGTGGTAAGTCCAGTGGTATTTGCAGAATTATGTGCACTTAACATCTATCTAACTCCGGGTTTTACAAAACTGCTGCTGGTTTTACATAAAAATACAAAGTTCAGCAGTAACTACCCCTTTTTAAGTTTCCACTTTAGAGATGGAGTTAAAGAAGGATCTATGTGATCATTGCATGGCCCGAAATTTCGACGACTAAAATGTTGAGTCTGAAAAGGTGCCATGCAGTAATCACATACATCACTTTAACCCACATCCCCCTTAGCCACTACCTTTATCAGTTCTTACTTTCCCAATGCACACTTCCTTCCCATGCCGCGACTCCCACCTCCTCTGTGACGTCAGCCGCGACTCCCACCTCCTTGGTGACGTCAGTTGCCTATTCCCAACGTGGGTCGGAACTGGCGTCGCAGGGTCCTTTTTCTTTTTGTTGGAATCTTTATTGTCATCCGCCATCCATGTGATTGAATTGGGGGACACCCCAGCAACCCCTGAATCCCGTTTTACCAAACATGCTAATGCACTACGGTCCCAATGTATATTTTGAAGCCGTTTTACTGTACAGAAGGCAAGCGCATGTGCTTCTCTTGAACACAATTAATATCATTTGAGAATGGGCAATGGTGTGGGGGTGAAAAGGTAGGCATATGTGATGTTCCTCTCTCACCACTTTACGCAAGCAATGACTTTCCTTTAAATAAATTCACAGTAGTGGAATGAATTACTTCTGTACATAATCCATTTCCACTTTACTTTCAACGTGTAAATGGCCAAAGTAAATACATATTTAAAAGATACATTTTATAATTACCTCTGGCACCTTCAAAGGATCATAATATTTGTTTGCATCATCAACCTTCTCTGTATCATCATTATTGTCTCACTTCTCAGTGGATGGGGGTAGCGGAGACAGAGACCTGACATTTTGTAGCTGCCCATTCTGCTCAACTACCACCTTTGTTCTTCATTCTGATATTCGATAGATGTGCTCTGCACACCTCCTCCTCCTGCATATGAGATAGAGGATAGAACTGAATGTGCAAACTCCTCTGTCAGTCTCAGTGGATGTTCAGTGTTGTGATGGAATCCTGTGTATTTACTTATACTGTTGCATGTAACCAAAAGCCACTAGTGATGGAGCATCTGAAACATGAGTTAAATGATACATTCAATTTACCATGTTAGATTCTAAGCTACCCAATGCACACAGTATGTCTGTAAACTGATTTTTGCCCTAGGCCTAGTGATTTTCCCTGGTGCAATGGTGCTTTGAAGGAACACTTTTTTTGAAATAGGGTCATTTTTGCCGTTGTGCTAGTAGCACTTGTACCAGTGCCACGTTTTTGTAATACTGCCTTGTCACAATATCATGAAATGCTTGAAAACAATACACTGCTCCAGATCAAAGGACATTTGGATCTTGCACAATCCCGGAAGTACAGGACAAGTGGGAGCTTCAAGCTTTTGCAGCACAGCCAGCAACTCGGCCGTCTGGACCAGGTCACCCTGAACCTAATCACAATCACACCAAACGGACCCACGCGATTAGGGAAATAATTATTAATGAACATGTTTCCTCACTTCGAAGCATCTCTTGTCCCCTGCTCAATAAGGTTAAATGCACATTACTGATGCACGTCTTCTTTGCCACTTTAGGCACCATGGTGCATTCGTTCCCTGCATTCACTCCCACCAAGAGCGATTCTGGCACCATTTAGTTATCATTCTGTATTTCAGAAGGGTCTGGCGCCTAAGACTATAAGAAATATTCATTCATGTCCCTACTCCCAAGACAGATGGGTGATAAAAACATGGAGACAACAGCAACAATATAAATTGGAGCCTAGGGGACGTCGGTGGATCCAGTTGGAGTTGCTCATGGCCCCAACTATTCTCTTTTAGACCCCTCTCCTTCTTCTTCGCAAATGGGGACAAGGTAACTTTAAGCAGAGGGTGGCACTCTGTGAAACATACCAAATGCAAACATTCAAATGCATTGTTTGCACTGTTCAAACTGTTACTGGCTGTATACGGTCACACGTATGTGCCAAGCTTTACATGCTTTCCAAGGTCTACAAGAACACATCCGATCTGGGGACCTTTAGCTGTAGCCTCGAGCATCGGTTTGTAGCCCAGAACTTGAAAGAACAGACTCATAGATGCAGTTGCAGAACACGTACTTCACTATACAGATGAAATACTCCCCACACAGTAGGCGTTGAATATTACGTATTCTTGTGTTGTTTAAGAAGACACTGTTGCTCAAATGCAGCCACAGAGAGATATTCCCATTGGAGACTATTGCTCCTAATGCAGGAACATTTCTCTCATGCCCTTCCCCCTGCACGGCAGGATCTGAATGACACAAGGCCTAGTAAGATCGTTTGTTTTGTCCTCCCTTTGTCTCCCCTTCCTTGCCTTGTTGCGCCTAGAAACACTTGTGTACAGGTGAGTTATATATGACTTATCATATCATATCACATCAGTGTGTACTGTAATTTGTTTCCACCGAGAACGCCTATTGTGAACTGACATTTATGATGGTTTTGTTTTTAAAGTGCATTCATTTAACTTAAGATCTTTTGAAAAAGAAACTGGCCTGCCCCTGCAAGGCAAAGATGCTAATTTCATATGGACCTAGGACTGTGATCATTTTCTCAGTCTGAATTGTAGACATGTTCACTTATATGACAGTCACAGCTCACACAAGATGAACTTTAAAGAACCATGCATTATTTACAACGCGCTCCTTTTGTGTTAATGAACTCGCACACGTCTGTGACATATCCGAATTGTGAAGGCATCGCCAGTCCCAGGAGAATAATATCGGAAGATGATCTGTTTATTTTCAATTTTGGAGGCATGTGTTTTAATCAATAATGCATCAATAACGATATGCAATTAAGCTTTGGAATGAAAAAGGGTGCTCAAAAGAGATCAAATGGCTGATGCAGAATTTAAGCAATTTCCATTTGTATTTCCTGAAATGTAGATCAAACTGATGCCTTTTAATAATATAATAGTGCACAGATTTATGAGGCAATTTCGCTGCTTGGGGAATCGATGCGCACAATGACTGATTAGAACAGTTGCTGGAGAGGTTTATTGGGCAGAGAAGGGCGTCTTCTGAAACTTAACCTTTATTTACCTTTGCTTACAAAAGTAAATGAAACCATTAGTTTGTCTCGGAGAACGAGCTAATCATAATTAGAATTAAGGAACGTTATCATGACTGAACATTTAATACAAATATTGCAAAATCCTGTTTCAATAGCCATGTACTCTGAAGCGTGTGTTTGTGTTTATTTAAGTGATCTCTAGTCTAGACTTTTCACAACACTGAAACAGCAAAAGAAACCTGCCCAGAGGGAGACGAAGCTGAGTTGTGTTTTTCATTAATTCTTGTGTCTGTGCATGTGAAAGAATACAAGCAAGGACACAAAAGGAAATATTTGTGGTGATTAATTGAATTTAATAAACTCACACTTTTCTTCCTGCATTGTATGTACTACGAGATGGAGTGTACTGTTTTCGTATCTTTCCAATGAAAAAATGATATTCATGTATATGCATGTGATAATGTATTTGCTAACATTACTAATAATCATACAAGCATATTGGCCTGTGATATATATTAGCCAAGATTGGGGATAAACTAGTTACCACCAGCATTCAGCTCTACCCATGCAGTATTGTTTGCAAGAGGTATTTCACATTGTTCTGGCTAAAAGAATATACCGCAGGAAGATGTTGCAGTATCTGCAGAGGTTTGCTAAAATATTCTGCCGGTGGCAGGAGTATTTCATTTAGCACATTCACATCATCTAAGCAACCTGCATGATGACCGCTGACAGACAGACACCGCACTGACACTACTCCACTTCACCTCCTGGAATGACTCCACAACATCACTGACAAAGGACTCACAGCACTACTCATAGTCATCGACCTCTCTGCAGCGTTCAACACCATTGACCATACCAGTCTACTTAAGATCCTAGCCCACATTATCAAACTCTCAGGCACCTTCCTCAACTGGCTCACCTCCTTACTTACTAGCAGGACGTACTTGGTCTCCATGCTCCCTTTTCGATTCAGACCCACCCGAGTTAAGTATGGGGTCTCGCACGACTAATCCTATTTCCACTTCTCTTCAACCTATATGTTAAATCCCTTGGACCAAACCTTAACAAACACAACATCCATTTCCACTAATATGCAGATGAAACACAACTATTCTTCTAATCTCATCCCCCTCACAACTCTACATGCTCAAAAGCAGTCTCTCCACCATCACCAACTGGATGGCCACCCATTACCTCAAACTCAACCCATCCATAACAAAATACCTCCTTATCTTCTCCCCCCAGACACAAACCCAAACTCACCCCTTGGAACAAAGAGCTTGCCATGGACAACACATATCCCTCTCCTCACCTGTCATATCCCTTAGCTTCACCATTGACCCACACCTTTCCTTCACACACCGCATAGCTGCTGTCAACAAAACATGCAATCCACAAATCTCTCCTGATGGGAGATCAGACACATCCATCCTCCTGCTGAATTCCTCACCACAGTCCAACCACTGGTTCTATTCAATCTGGACTATGTCAATGCTATCCTCACTGGACTACCCTGCAGCAACCTTGCACCCTGCAAGCCATACACACTCCAACAACCAGTCTCGCCCACTACCTACCAAAACATTCACACATCACCCCAGTTCTCATCCAGCTCCATTGGCTCCTCATAACCCAAGGAATTGCCTTCCAAGGGCTCTCTACAGTTTTCAAAGTCATCCACCACAAAACCCCATCTGACCTTCACAACAAACTCAAACCCATCATCCACACAAACTCCAGACAAGCAAGCCAGCATCTCCTACAGATTCCACTGTGCAAACTAGCATGCACACAAAGGCAAGCATTTACACATTGGGCACCCAGGGCATGCAACATGCTACCTCCTCACATCGGCACTTTCAGAAAGAGCATCACCCCACACAAAACTCTGCCCCACCATCTCCCCGTCTATCCTAACTGTTCTACCCTATCCTGAAAACAATGGGCCTCATTAGGACCCTGGCGGTAGCCGTGCCCTTATTAAGGGCATGGCTGCCGCCGGTAATGAATTTTTACCGGGTCCATAGAATGGGCAATTACCGGGTCATGCTGACCTTGGTGGACCCGGTAATTGCCCATTCCATGGACCCGGGAAAAAATGAATCCAATGGGGATGATGCTAACAATGGGCCCGTTAATAACGCATCCTGGTCTCCTTGCGGGACCCCCTGGTTTTACCAGGCGTCCTTACCGGGTACCGCAAGGAGACCTCATGATAGGGCAGTGCGGGGTTAATGGCACCGGCACCTTTACTGGCGCTGTTAACCCCTTAATGCCCACCTCGTAATGAGGCCCAATGTGTGACATCTGTTTCATCTCCCACCTTTTTAGACTTTGAACCATGTAAGGCAATCTGAGACTGTCTAGGAAGGTCCAGGGTGGAACAAAAATTAAAATGAAATAACAAAATACCTAAATAAATTAGCTAGACCTGTCTACATAGTTCCAGACTGATTATATGCAGTATTCCAGAGTTTGCATTTTCTAATGCCCCTCTCCCTGTCACAACGTGTCCTGGATGCTTGGGGCATTCTGCGTGGTGTGTGGACAAATACATAGTTAGTGATACATTTGGAGGAGGTAATATTGGTTTGTGGGGTTCAGCATCCACCCCAGCAACATTTGAAAAGGATGAGGTTGCTGTTGTGGTACCACTAGCAGTACAGCGAATTGCCAGGATTGCAGAACTATATAATGTTTTGATTTTCTGCTCTGCTTTATTCTTAAAAAACTAAAAATAATATAAAAAGTCAAAAAAAGTCAAAACAAAAATAATTCAAAACATTTTAAACTGTATTCATTGTAGTTTAGTTGGGTGTGAAATTTAGGGTATTAATGAGAGAAGATTCAAGTGTGGGTAGACATTTGAATAGCAGATGTCGAGCTTCATCAGGAATCAGAAAATGTTTTATATTCGAAAGGAATGAAGAAAGCCAGTGTTTGGAGTCTTTTCATAGTTACTCCTCTTTTAGGTAGGAGGAGATTCATCAAATTGTCTAGTGAGTGACCATAAACGGGGCCATTCACTTTTCCAAATGCAACAAAGAGCAATGTAATACATCTGATTCCTCTTGTATTTGTGGAATGAAAGCAATTACAGAAGTTAATGTTAAAGGCTATTTTAAAGGATATCTGTACCGCACACTATCACCACCGGAGTGGTCCCCTGGTGCTCTGGTGGCTCTGAAAGAGGGACGGGGGGTGAGTTATTGGGAATGAGCTGGAAAAGTGCAAGAGAGCAGCGATGTGCTGATGGCAGCCTCAGCCCGGTGGGTCCATCGGCTGGGCTTGTGGTGTTTTACGGTCGGTAGTCATCGTGTGCTGTTGTGCAAGTCTATGTGGGGTTTGTTTTGTTGTTGCAGTGTAGTGAAGTTAGTGCGAATTGCTGCATTTTAGGCTTGTGTTTCTGTTTGGTTAGAGTTTGAGAAATGTATGCAGAGTGATGAAATTGTTAGTGGATTGGTTAGTTGGCATTGCTGTGCTTGCAGTTATGTCTATGGGCCTCATTGCACGGTAGGCGGTGAGCCATGGCGCTATTAGCGCCATGGCTCATGCCGGTAAAATACCGGCACCGCCTTGGCGGAAAGGGGATTTACCGCCCCATCCCAAGGTTGGAGGGGCGGTAAATCCCCCTTCCGCCATTGCCCTTCCCCATTCCCATTTCTGCCCCATAGGGCTCAATGGGAATGGGGAAGGCGCTAATTACGGCACCGCAATTTAGCGGTGCCGTAATTAGCTCCGAGGTCCCTTAGCGGGTTGGTATTTAACGCCTTCAAAAAGCAGGCGTTAAAACTCCAACCCGCTAAGGGACCTCGTAGTAAGGCGACAGGGATTTACCGGTAACGGTATTTTACCGGTACCGGTAAATCCCTACCGTGTAATGAGGCCCTATGTCTGATGTTTGCTATCATTCACTATTCCATCGTTGCTAATTTTCAATATTTTGTCTAGATGTGAAGCAGGCTAGTGATCACCATTCCAATCAAGTGTTGCACTTACCATCATTCACAGTTTCATCCAAGCGTGGCGCAAGCTAACATTCACATGTCTATCTAGATGCGACACTAGCTAAAGTTAAGAATTCCATCCAAGTGTGGTGCATACCAACATTCACATTTCTATCTAGATGCGACACAAGCTAACGTTAAGAATTCCATTTAAATGTGGTACATGCCAATATTCATAATCCCCTCTAGATGTGAGACAAGCTAACGTTAAGAATTCCATCTAAGTGTGGCACAAGCTAACATTCACATGTCTATCTAGATGCGACACTAGCTAAAGTTAAGAATTCCATCCAAGTGTGGTGCATGCTAACATTCACATTTCTATCTAGATGTGACACAAGCTAACGTTAAGAATTCCATTTAAATGTGGTACATGCCAATATTCATAATCCCCTCTAGTTGTGAGACAAGCTAACGTTAAGAATTCCATCTAAGTGTGGCACAAGCTAACATTCACATTTCTATCTAGATGCGACACAATCTAAAGTTAAAAATTCCATCTAAGTTTTGTACAGTGAAGCTGTGCACTGGCTGCCACCCAGTCAATGGCTGGCACAGCTTTGTTATCCTGTCCATGACCATGATGTTTTGCACCCCCATTATGCTACGCTTAGGGATCAATGCCAGTGGCAGTGATGATGAAGAGGATTCTGTTGCAGGGACCTGCAAGGACATGGAAGGATATTGAGAAACCACTTCATCAACATAAGGTAGATCTCCACCTAGTTGAGAGAACTGCATTGCAGCTTCAATCCCCCTCCCCATTGCATTGGGGATGTTCATACCAGCATCAGTGGCAAAGACAGATAAAACAGTGACAACATTGCCCACCACCAGCATAGAGAGATTTCCTAGAGACAGTAGCAAAAAATAACTAATGTTCAAATGTTGTTGACAAACTGTTGCTATGCTTTTGTAAGACAATTCTGTCAACAGTGTAATATGCGTTGCTGAGATTTGGTAATGATCTTTTGTAATTATTCCCACAAATGAAAATACCCAGCTGAAACATGAGAGTGGGGTAATCAAGAAACACCTCTCTTTGTTTAGCTTTATGCTTTCTGTGGATACATGCAAATGTTTTGTGTGTACCCCCTTCCTTGGGTTAGTGCATACAATATTAGGTGTGCAACCTTTTCCCCAGGGAGTGCAAGTGTGTATGTGGCCCTTTCTCTGTAGAAGTGCATTAGAAATTGTATGTGCACCACATTTCCTGCGGAATTGTGGCAAACAGATATACAAACTCATTCCTTTTGGAAGTGCCTCAGAATGGGTGTATCCAGTCGCTTCTGGGCATGCCTGCTTTGAAATTGTGTGTGTGTGCACACTCTTCCATGCATGCATACAGCAATAGCCAAGTCTGCTTGCACCCTTACGAGTGGGAGTGCTACACATATTTAGTTTGTACCCCACCTTCCCTGCAGGAGTGTGTTAGAAATGTAGCATTCTTCATATTTCACACTATGGGGCATCAACACAATTCGTATCATCATCACCAGAACAGTCACAGTAAATTACCACCACACCATCACTACAGTGCTACTTAAACGTCAGACACAGAGTGTAGTATTCTTAACAATAGTAACCACTACACCCATTACTCTGCCATGGCTGATTTTCCTAACATTGAGGCAGAAGTCATCTTCCAACTGAACTATAAGTGGCTGCTGACTTTGAGTAGACTGTTTTTGTGCTTGTGGTTGCACAAGGATATTACCAACGTTTGCCTGGTTATGTTGTATTTTCATTTTGATGAATGTCAGCTGAGGTACATAGAGACTTCTTTTGTTGTCTGGGACAATTGCTCCAGTGGCACTGAATTCACATTCCAATTGCACCCTATCTTGGGGCAGAATATGATGTTGATGGCAACACTTGCAAGTGCTGCTGGCTGCATAGACTGCTTAAAAAAACAATACTGCACTGGGTAACAACCATTGAAGAGCTGGGATGTGCTACTCATGTGTGCCCCCCATTATTTGTTAATCAGTGGGCCCACTACTACTAGATGTTCAAATCCCTGGCCCAGAAATATTGAAGAATGCAGACTCATGAAGTCTGTCCCACAGGATGTATACACTTGTGTGACAGTTGCATAATCTACATGGGTTACCCTGCACCTGACACAGTTACACTTGGTGAGAGGAGACTAGGAGTTCCCAGGCTTCTGAACGCCTGTTGAGGATGTTCATCTGTTGTCTGCCCTACATACAATTCTTCTGTACACACATGCTATTGCAAACACTTCCCATGTGCAATCTTGCACATGTCAACTGTGTCTTCAAAATGTGTCATGCTACTCTCCACAGTCTGGAATGCAGCCACTTCAACCATAAAGCAGCAGGGGTGAGGGAAATAAGACACTAGATATATCAAGCTTTCATTCATGTATTGTTTGCATGGAACATCATGAAAGATTGACAGTAGTTATCATACCAGCATCACCATTTCTGATTTGTCTTCACTTTCTTGTTGATTTTTTTTTATAGGTCCATTTACAACACGTATTTCTAAGGTAGTACCTCACTAAGTAGTACTGACCTGTGGTGCCCCTATGGAGTATGTTTACTCAAAGGAACATTGCACATATGACATGCTTGACTGTAACAGTAGCTTTAGACCCTTCCGGCATGTGTTTGTTTATACTAATGGTTGAGCATATGAATGGTTGACCTCCAGTGGGTCCTCATAAGAATTTTCAGTGAGTAGTATGGGGGCGTTATTCGTGATTTTACCGACCACAGTTACAGAGTGGTAAATTTCATTGTGACCAAAATACCGAAAAACACAGATATATTATTATTATTATTATTTTATTAATTCAGTTGATAATCAGCTTTTCAATTAAAATTCAGCTTTGTATCTTCATGTCTTTTACATCAATTGTGATCACAGTTATCTTTTACATATCAACAGATAAACACAAATGCATTTAGTATTAAATTGACTTAAATTCTAGATGAATCAAAGAGAAATATAAAATAGTGATGTTACAAGAATCAATACTTTCTAAAATCATAAACTTCAGTCATATGTGATCCATTATTAAAATGATCAGCAACTGACAGCATCTACCTAGCAATCCAAGAGAGGAAGAGAGTCGGAAGTGGCTGCTTACTTGATTTCCTGTTTTTGCAGTGCGGCTTGACTCTGCTTCTCAGCGTGATTCAAGGTCATTTCCTCTAATCACAGTGGCATTTGGGACGTTGTTCGGCTGAATCTGCAGCCCCTCCTAGGCTTCCCTTGGCAACTAATCGGCTCCTATCTGTGCCTAACTGGCTGTCCTGCGCTGTTGTGTTGTGGTGTGAGGAGTCAGTGAATCAAGAAGTGAACCAAAGATTCTGCAGGTAACTGCAGTAGCGGTAAGTGATTCACACGAGAAAGCACTTTGGAGCCCGAGTGAATGCATAATATCTGCCATGGCCATTATTATATGGCTTTGATTTTGACTCGTGCTCCTGCTCCTGCTTTGATACCCCCTTGTTGGGGGACGAAGTAGGGTGTAGGAAGATGGCCAAACTGCAGGGGGCAAGAGGCAAGTGAGTAGCTCACGAGGAGCGCATATAGGGCCTGTGCACTTGGTGCTGGGCCCACGGTTGCCATTGCCACTGCAGACCTTGTTCACAGAGCAGGTGTGCGCTTCCCCACTACCCTGTGGCTGGCAGCAAAAACTGCACATTGATTAACAACTCAGTTAAACCCGAGCGTGTGAAGTAGTGCTATTAAAGCAGCACCATTCTCATTCATTGATTGAACGTATATATCTGAGCACCTTTGGGCTGAGGATCCCGAGGTGCAGGAATTTCCCCCTCAATTGGCCTGTTGGGTGCTACTTTTGATTCGCCCATTAAAATACTCTCTGTGCTTGTTGTAACCGCACCTTCCGGCCTGGGGACTGCGGGATGTGATTGTTGGTTTCACCCTTTCACCCGGGAACTACCTTGTGTGCTGGAATTCGAGCAATGCCAATGAGATCAGGCTTACGAAGCAGGACCGACATGCTGACGCCCACACAGGAGCACGTGGTGGCATCCAGCGGAGAAAGGGGACCTCAGTTGGGTGACCCCAAAACATCAATATTGAATATGCGTAGCCCATCTTTTCTGTTGAATATATCTCTCCCCCTCCCCGAAACAGGAGTTACATTTGCTACAGACGATGAGGCAAGAGCATGTGGGGTTCAAAACCCGGGTTCTAAATTGGCCCCTACACCAGGGAACCCACCTCTCCCCCTATATCCAGACGTGACCATCTGCAATGGGGACAAGGGGGTGGAGTTTAGGGTGGAAAGTAATTCAATCACAACCAATACTCCCCAAGTGAATTTACGGAAGAAAATGAGCAAGTGGGCATCCGTTAATTCACTAGCATCTCGGACATCCAAATTCACTTTGTCCTCGAGGCCAATCTCTGGCCAAAGGGTTATGGATCATTATTTTGTCAAACCTACTACAACCAGAACAGAGATTAAATCCTTGCCAGCACTGAAGGGGACAGCAATGCTTGACCATTCGGTGATAGCTTCACAGCCTAATTTTGGGGGGCTTAAAGATCTGACAGACATCAGTATAATTGAACTGGTGGACCAAGCGGAAGGTGAATTGGAGGGTCTGAATCTAGAACTCTCTAAACTTCAGCCCCTTAATCCATGTGATGCCCCCACTTTTGACTCTCCAACTCCCTTGGTTGACATGATAAACAAATATACATCTTGTCACTACCATGAAGATCTACAGCCACCCTCCCAAGCAGGAGACGACACAGGAGGTCAAGGTGGATCCTCAGTGTTACATCATACCTTGAGGGAGAGGGATGAGCGTATTTGCCTGTCTCACCCCACTGTATCGGCCCTAAATATGGTGTTAAGTTCTTCTGTTGCCCTGTATGACAACATTTGGGCTGAATTGAAATATACTAACGCTACATTGGCCGATACTACTTTGAAACATGAACAGATTGGGTTTGAGGTTTGCTTTGGCCACTTTGTCAATGAAGGAGGAGGTGGTATTGAGGAATGAGCAGCAGCCAATGTCAAATTTGGTTAATGACCTGTGGCCTGTTATTGAAATTTCAGATGATCTAGGTTTGAGCGATCAGTCGACTCCCCAGGAAACAAGTACTGAATTGAGAGAAATTGATCCACAATTTGTTCATCAGGCCCATGGTATCATTGGTATTGCTGCTACTACCATTGAATTCATGAATGACCAACCTACTTGGGGGAAGCGGTAAAAGGGGATATGGAAGGAGAAGGGGCTCTACTCAAAGTGCAAGCTACTTCCTTGCTTTCAAAAAACCCCACCACAGCACTGAAAGGTAAAGTGTTGAAGCGGTGAACGGGGGCTAGGAAAAATAGAATTCTATCTCTCAGAATGGCTCACTCTAGACTATTCCGCACTAGACTATCTCCTGTACCGGAACATGTGATTCTTAATTCATAAGCAGTGTTAAATGCTCAGATAATACTTAAGACTGTACCAATTGTTTCTGATAGGCAGGATCGCGCACCTATTCCCCCAATTCCTGCTATTGATCTATTGGCAAAGAGTGCGGAAGCCTCAGATGGTAAGGCTGTTCCTGACAAGAGTTTTGGTTTGAAGGTGAATGGTTTCCCTGCTACCCCCTTCTCTATCCCTTTTCCCTCTGGGCTATGGGGAGAGCAGGGAGGGGCATGTTGGGTATTTCGTGGATATTTGGGGCTTTGCGGTATTTTCTTACTGCCAAAATACCTTTAGCAATAATCACTCTCTGTATTCATATTGGATCACACATAACAATAATACATTGCATTATTTCAGAATTCAGACCTATTTAGATAATCAGCGCGATAATTTGCGTGGTTGGTTGGTATAGTGGTTGGTTTATTTGTGGCCCCAATATCCAACATCCCTTGTTTTTTATCTGGATTGTTCTTGATCGCTAGAGAGACCTCAGGCCTACATTTTAGGGATACCACATTTCAGTGTTAGTGTTGTGTGCCACCATGGGCTATTGTGGTATTTTTGTGGTAATTTCCACTACCTTATATAAGGTATGGAACTATGTCCAGAGAGTCTCTCTCCCCATTGGCTCATGTACCTCCAACAAGCTATGCTACAAACAGTCACTCACAACTGTCCATACTAAATATAATCATGCACACATCTGTTTTAAAATGACAATTGCACTGTTTAAAAATCTACCCACGTTTAAACCTTTTCCCATGCAAAATGAAAGAGAGAAATAATTCACACTAGCTATCTGTTTTCAGATATTTTTGTATTATAGAAATTTCCTTTAAACGCAGTTTAACCCTTTTTTACAGAAATAAATGAAATGGTACAACATTATTTGTGATAAAATGAACAGAGAACTGCAAGAATATATTCAATTGGTAACATTAAATATGCTGATAAGGGACTGGGACTCCCTCGAATACACTGACTGAACAGTTTTGCACACTTTCGCACAGCTCCCACACCTCTGTAATTACCTTATCTGTTCAGCATGAGTTTTTCCGGCTATTCTCTTTCTAAATTTGGCTCCCTTGAAGATTAACCCCAGTGAAAACAAGCGTCTGCCGTTCTCAAACCGGGGTTATTGCCTGGAATTCTCAGCTTTTGCAGCAGGAATGCTTCAGCCAGGAAACAGGTCCTTCTCCCAGCTCTGCAAGATCTCGATTGTTCTCCCCCTCTCCTCAAGCTTCCCCAGCAAAACTCTAATCACAGCCTCTAGCATGATACTTGCTATGACGCTGCTCCAATCAGAATCAATCATGTCATCTCCTACGTCACTACACAATGGCTCATTTCTACAGTAAAAATTGTAACAAACTGATTTCCTGTTCCTTCGAGCTCTTTGCTTCCTGTAGTTATGTGGACAGGGCAGCAGAGAAAAAAAAATGAATGTGCGTTTAAAAGTTCACTTTCAGAGTAGACCTAATTCTGCAGTGGAGACACATTTTTATTAGTGGGTTATGTTAAATGAAGTTTTATTAGTCAGGTTAGTTATTAATAAGGTTAGTTATTAATTTTCAAAGGTGTCTCTTGCAACATAGGCATTTCAGGTGAAAAATAGTGTGCATTTTGAATGTGCAAATGTGTGCTTTTAACTGTAAAAATAGATTTGCATCTTATATGTAAAAATCGTTTTTGACTGAATAGCCTGTCTTTACTTATTTGTCCATGTTACTCTGGCAACACATATAGCAATGCACCACCCATGTGGTGGTGCTGCATCAAAAAAATTGCTACCTGTGCAGTAGTGCTGTACTCTGTGCTGTAACACTCCAAATATCCTTACATACCCTCCTTTTGTTTTTAGAACTTGGCTACGATCCAAGCCAATTCCTAAAAACAACTTGTTCTTTTTTTTCTTTTAAAATGCATGTGTATTGGGATATCTTTCTCTTCCTGACGTAGCTACTAAAATCAGTAACATTTTCATTTTTACTGATAGCACAATCAGCCATCCACCCATGATTAGCACCAGGACAGCCAAACCCACTATTAAGCGTTCCCCCCAGGTTTCCCAATTAAATCTTTCCACTTCTATTATCCCCAGATTACTAATTGTAATATTGTTTTTTCTCAAATTCATTTTTATAACATGTCTTTCTTTGTGATTCAATAAATATTCCACATCCGGATCTATTGGAAAAGTATCCCTTTGAAAAAAATCGATATTTTCCACTTGGCTTTCCCAAACATCATTTGTTACATGAAACAATGTTAACCCCCCAATTGACACAATTGTATCCTTTGGAACCTGTAAATAAAAAACATTATATTTCACCTGTTTAAATGTACTACCGTCATGTTCTTTAAACAGGTGCTGACCAACCATTTACCTCTGACCATCTTAGCCTGTGCCAGTTCTTCACTCCCCATATTGCTAATCATCACTTCACATCCTTCTGATATACTTGGGTCAGATTTCAAACCACAAATAGCATCTGTGGCATCAGGAACAAACGGTTTACCTGGACACATATAATTTTGTTCTTTAAATTTGACACATGTTTCCAGGTTTGGTATTAAATAAACTTCAGGGTCCCATGACTGAAATGCCACCACTTCTGGAGTCTTAATCTTAATAAATTTGTCCTCTTGCCAAAATCCCACGTTGTGTACCCACTTAGTTTGATAAATAAGTTCAGGGGCTACATATGAGATGCATAGCAAAAATCTGATCTCTAGTCTTTCCAAGTCCACATATAACGGCATTGCATTACCCATTTCGAATGCAATTTTTACCAGTATTATATCAATTTCCCTCCTGGTCAATCTTTCTATCATTTGACGAATAATATCCTGCGAAACAAAATACAAGGGGATATGTCCTTGAATCAATTGTGAAACTGCAGTTTGAACTTCTCTCATATAATTTGTTAATAGTCTATCAACAGGACTCATTATGTTCAATATTTCATTTAAAGTTCTGTCATGCTTAAGTATTATTTTAGTCGCCTGTTGCATTACATCCGCTTGTTCATTTAGAATGATTGCAGTTTCATTTATGAATCTTACTTGTTCATCCAGTCCCCCTCTAATTCCATCTAATGTTTTTTGTATTATTTCTAGGTCAATACTCAGTTGTTGCGCTTTAGTACTGAGTGTTCCTACCGAAATAGAATTGGCTGTTGATATTGTGGTACCTATTATGGCTCCAACTATAGACATTACCAATGATATTGCGAGCATCACCACACCTCTCTTTCCTCTCCTCTTCTTAATGTCTGCTGAATTCACAAATGTTTTTTCCAACTGCATTAATATATCTCTTATTGACTGCTTAGTGTCCTCTTTTCTTATTTCCAGCCACTCTTTACTCTGTTCAATCTTAATTCCGGTATTGTTCAAATATTTTTCAATCAAAATCTCAGGATTCAATGGTATGTATATATTTTGGAAAATCATCCTTCTATCACTCATGATGAATCCTGGTGCCTCTTCCACCGCGATACCAGATGCTGGTCCAGGTTCAATGACAACCTGTGCTTCTGAATTCTTGAAGATCCCTCCAAATATCATCATCATTAACCATATCATCGGTATTATCTTCAATGCTGATCGCTTTGCAGCCTTGGTCTTCACCCCTCTTTGGGGCTTTCCCGGAATCCGTCCACGTGGGCTCCAGGACTCCATCGTCTCCCTCGGGCTCTGATCCCGGAACCTCCGACCAAATAATGTTAATTTTCTAAATCAAATAGAAAAGAAACAAATTAAGTACATAGCACAATACTAACTTCACCCTTTTGCCAAAAATAAAACATGCTTGGTAAAAACATTTCGTATTTTTTTTTTTTCTGAAATTAAACACAAGTTAAAAAGAAAACAAGCATATATAAAACAGCATTCAATATTTAATACATTTTCTCTCTGCACATCAACCATGAGCTTCCATTATATATATTTATTTATTTACTTATTATATATTATATATTTTTACATATATTACAGTGTTTATGTGCCATTATAACAATCAACTTTTTAACTTCTCTGTCACTGCCTCCTGATTGTACCCATTTATTTTCTCTTTTTGTGTTCAAGGGACTTTATCTGTTTCTACATGCTCAAGCTGCCTGATCTCATGTCTGGGATGGCATGGTTTGATTTGATTTAAACGGACGAACTGCTCTATTGCCGTTTCACCTTCATTTTTCAAAATTTTATAAACTACAGGAGAGACCTTATCTATAATTCGAAATGGCCCCTGCCAGGCTGCTAGAAATTTATAATTTTTCTGTTTACTTTTTCCAAAATGAAACTTGTACACCCGATCCCCAATACTGTATTCTCTCACTGATGTTCTTTTATCATAGTATGTTTTTGCACTGTCAGCAGCCCTTTCTAGATTTCTCTGCACAAAAGCAAATGCATGTTGCAAATGCTTCCTCAGTTCACCAATGTACTCATTAACTGTGGATGCACTCACAAGTGTCTGCGCATGTGTTTTGTATAGTAGGTGTTGTGGTAACACCATTTTCCTACCTGTCAAGACCTCATGGGGGCTAACACTTGTTGCTTTGGCAGGAGTTGATATGCTTGCCATCACAACCAACGGTAAACGTAAATCCCAGCTGGAACCTGCTTCTGCCACAAATTTCTTTAAAATATCCACAACAGACCTATTGCTCCTTTCAACTGTACCTGAAGACGCTGCTCGATATGCGATATGTAGTTTCCTTTTCATACCTAGTATTTGCCATACCTTACTCATTAGAGTACTTGTGAAATGACTTCCTCTGTCTGACTCAATTCTTTGTGGCAACCCAAACCTTGAGAACACATGGTTCACCAGCAATGTGGCTGCTGTTTGCGCACTACAATCTGGTGCAGGAATGCATTCAATCCACTTCGACATCAAACATACCAGACTTAAAATATAACGGTTTCCCCTGCTCGACCTTTTTAAAGGACCTACATAGTCTATTTGCAAATCTGACCATGGGAGAGTTAGGCCTCTTTTCATCAATGGTGCTCTATGCATTGGTGAAGCAGGTTTAAATTGGGCGCATACTAGACATCCTCTAGTATATAATTCCACATCTTGGGACATATGTGGCCAGTAAGCATAATCTTTTAGTATTTCTAATGTTTTTTGTGAACCTCTACGCCTGCAGTTATGGCATCATGTGCATTGTCGGGGGGGATTCTGCCGGGGTCGGCCGGGCCGTCCGCAGACCTCCGGGCAGGGAGGCCCCAACTCCTCCCGTGTATATCTCGGATCGAGACAGAGTATGAGGCACACACAAGGAGCAAGGCAACTTCTGTCGTTTATTATGCAAACGGCAGGGATGGGTCAAGGAGCGTACGCGTTCGTCCTGACACACACACAATAGTGGGGCTCGCAGGCCCTTTTTACTACATTATGACGCGCTACTTGCGTCATTCCAAAAAGTTACCAAAAAGAACCTATCGCCACTCTTGATTGGTTGCTCGAGTGGTGGGGTTAGTATAGTACGCATATAGAGAATGATATTAGTGGTTAAGATGTAGTCAGGTGGTATATCTGGGTTGTCCCTACAATTAGATACATAAGAATTGTTACATGAAGACCCCTGAGGATTGGCTAACGTTACTGACGTCTGAGATGAGAACCTCATGTTCTGATTGGTGCATCCGTGAGCTCCCCAGCCTGGGACCACCGTTGTTCCCAGCACACGGTGCACCTGTGGTTGCAACAGTGTTTCAATATGGGTACGTGCAGGCAATGTGAGGATTTATTCATAGGTGGGAGACTGACCGTTCCCACTGTAGCAGGTGTCCATTGAGCCTTTCAAGTGTGTCGGCCTGCGTCTCGTAGCGAGGTACCCAGACGCCTTTTCTCTCCTGGGTTTTGGCATCTCGTCAGGTTCGGCTTGGTCACGTGGGGAGGGACCGTGTTTGAGGCATAATTCTGCACAATTAATATTGTTTTTTCCACTGTATGTCTGGTTTAATTTGCAGATATGATTTTAACATTGGTACGTGGAGTGCGAGGTTGCAACATCGTGCCTTTGAAGATTTGTTTCTTGACTGTGGGTTTGCAACATTACGACCTTGGCTGGTTGCTCCACTGGGTTCTTTCTGCAGGCTCAGCAACCTGACTTTTGCTTTGTTAATGTCCACGGGAACTCTTGCTTGAGGCCTACTTGGGCCTGGTGCACGAGTAATCCATTTAGTGCATGGATGCTTTAGGTTATAGTGGCATACAGTTTCATGGCCAGTATCGTGTTTCCATTATATCTCTCATGATGGTAACGGGTTTCAAGAGAAGCGTGAGCAAGCGTTATAAATGAGCTCATGGTGCGTCTTGCGTTTCTGCATTCTGAAAGCCTATGTAAAAATAATAAAGATGCACGTCCGTGAATAAGCCTGTCGCCTACGTCAGAGCACTGAGTATGTTCTTCGTGTAGATTGGTGTGGAAATGTTCAGCGTGTATAATAGTTCAGCGGTGCTTCCCGTTATCTAGGTCGTCATGGCATCTCTAACGATGTGTAGATTTCAGTCTAGTTGGTCCGTGCCGCAGGTGTCGGCATGGCCAGTGCGGGCTGTTGGGCAGGCAGATGGACACATCCGTATGTTTCTGTACCAGGGTATTTGGTCATCTGGTAAATGGGCAAACTCTTCTCGTGGCGGGTGTCTGGGCCGCGACCCTCTAGGCCAAGCGCGAGAGGTGAAGGACGGGAGTCTGGTTTTCCATTCTCCCACTTCAGTCCCCCCTCTGGTCGACTTGTCGACCACAAACATATCCTTCTCGTTATCTCCTCTTACTCTCCATATCTTGGTTATCCCTCCGAGATGTCCATAATGGTTTACGTGATCTTCAAATGACCAATACATGTATTCGCATGTTCCTCCAGGAGTACAGTACACCCATCTTCCTATGTAGCTCCTAGGGTTCCTTGGGTTCTCGATCTTCACTGATGGTGGGTCTAGATGATTGGCGATGATTTGGGTGCGCAACTTCTCCCTTTCGTGTATTATCACACCTGTGTGCTGGCCGTCATCCGCTGGCATCAAGGGGTGCATTCCCACCATTTCCAGCAACTCATCAGTTGAGCGCGCCTTCCGGGCTTTCCAAAATCTAATTATTATCAGTGCAGCTCCAGCCAAAATAGCACATCCCACTATTATTTTCAGTCCATCTGACAGCCAAGATGGCATCCATGACCATAATAGTGAAAACCAGCTTTTATCCTTGTTTACGCCGTTACTTTCGTCCATCATTTTGGAGTGCATCTGGGCCAATTGTGAAACTGCTTCTGTTAGTGTACCATTGTCGGCATCGTTGGCAGGTATGAACGTGCAGCATGATTGTCCTATCTTTGCACAAACTCCTCCTTCCATTGCTGTGAGAAGGTCCAATACATATCTGTTCTGTAGTGCTACCATCCTTACAGCTCGCAGCTCCTCTTTAATTGCGTTAAACCCATTTACTGTCGAATTTATGGTCATCATTAGTTCCCATCTGGTTATTTGCAGCCATTTTGCGTTTGCGTATGCCTGCAGTCCCGGATGTATTATTGAGGAGAAGAACATTGCTGCTCTGCTGAATAGTCTGTGTTCTGGCGGTATTGATGTTAGTTCCGTTTCCGACCTTCCCCACAGATAATTTCCTGTTAATGGCTCTCCTTGTCTTTTTCTCCTGTTTAGGACAGTATCATTGCTGTTGGTCCTGTTTTCTTGCTCCTTCTGGAGTGGTGCAGATCTCTTTCTTCTCCTGTCTCCTTCATCCATTTTCGGAAATTTCGCCACATCGACATGCTTCTTAGGTACCACTAGTGATGGTACATTGACGTGTACCATTGTGCACACACCACTCCACAGGGGAGGCAGTGTATGATATGCCTTTTCTCCGCAGGCCCAATAATGGTCCATTATTACTGCTGTTCCCGCTCCCCCCTCAGGTAACTCCATCACACTTGCACAATTGGTGTTATATCCCACGTCCACCTCTCCTTTATGCTGGTAACATACTTTGGGCGCAGTCAATGGTAATATAGTTATCGGGTCTTCATCTTCTTCTACCCACGTGAGCATTGGTACATACTTGATCCATGTCGTCCAACATCGATGATTGTGTGTCTCGATGGTTGAGATAGTTTCTTTTGTTACCATGTTGCTGCCAACCACTCCTATCTCCCAGCTGGTACCCAGGAACACCTTTCCTGTTATCGTCAGTAATGGCCTCTCCCAGCATCCTTGTTTACCCGGAACTTCCGTGGCGTACCAATCACATGGTAGATACTGCAGTGTTACCTTCTTTGTTTCTCCTTTTTCAGGGCCACTTGTTATGTATCTGAATGCTTCAGCATGTAAACTGGTCTTGTGATAACTCAGATAGGTCTTGAGGAAGTTGTTTTCATATGGGTATGAGTCTCGTGTTTTCCATGTCATGTGCACTACTGTTCCTTGGAATCTTCCTTTCGTTTGGAACAGGGCCAAATATATTATGCACTGTGCTGTTTTTTCATCTATTTCTGTGGCAACAAATGTTCGTGAAGCGCTCATGGCGTATGGTATTAATGAGCAAACGTAACAGCTATCCTCAGTTGTCTGCTTACCAATGCGGGTCATGTGCTGGTACCATATGTTGTTTGTGACGTGTGCTGAATCTTGTACATAATTATCAATACCTTTATTGTCTGAGTATGTGCTGCGTTTAACTTTATTTCGCTTTTGTTCATTGTTACTGTTACCACCTGACGTAACACCTGTTGCAGCAGGGAGGTGGGGTACATTAGGTTTGGGTGCAGCAAAAAAACTCATAGCATAGCTGTACTGCCATACAGAGGCAGCCAAAACTCCGGTGATCATAAAAATCCCTATTATTTTTATTACATATGCTAACCTCACCGACATTTTTGCTCTTACCTTGCTGCAGTCCTGGCAGCGTATTCTTGCGACGTTAAAGTTGCCCGCCTAAAAATTCTCAAAAAGTGCTTGTTATTAAATGTTAGTTTTGTTTCATTAAGCTCTCCCTATCAAATAGTCATTCAGTGCCCAGGTGAAGAGTTGCTCCCACGCTACTCTAAGTGATCGGTCTCTCAAGACCGGCAAGTATGGGCGGAGGTGGGGCATGTAATTTTCTATGGCCAGGAGGAAGGCCGTGTAGTATACACGTACCCTTTTCTTTTTTAAGTATGTTGGCCTTTTTATTTCGTATACAAATTGGTGTGACAATTCTTCTGGGTAACTATCGTCTGGCAGCACCATCTACGCCTGCACACTGAATTTGTTAGATAACTTTTCTTAACAATACAATATTACGCAGCTCCTGTATGTGCGAGAGAAAAAGAGAACATTCACGTGTTTACATGTGTATTGGTGCAAGCGAAGTCCTTAGTTTTTATTACAATTGTATTTAGTAGTCAATGGGGGGGGGGTTTGCTCAGATGGCGGGAGCAGTTTTACTCTTTGAACGTGTGACCATGGGGTGGGCAGTGTGGGGATCACCCCCTTCTTCGTCCGTTATTCTCTCCGAGGGAACAATTGGGTCGTTGTCTGTGGTTGTGTTTTCTTCCGCTGCCGGGGATGTTGTTGGCGTTTTTCCAATGGACCTGTCGTTGGCGCTGGGGCGGGTCTGCAGTTTGTAGATTTTTACATCATGCAGGTGGTTCCACGCACGCTTATCCTTTAGTTTTACTGCTCTTGTTGATACGTCCTCTACTAAATGGGGGCCAGTGAACCTCTGCTGGTTCCACTTTCTATTAAAATTTCGAAGTAGTACGTGGTCACCTTTGGCAAGTTGGCACAAGTTCTCCTTTCCCAATTCTGTATTTTCGTCTATTTCTTGGTTGCTGGTGGACCCGCCCCGTGTGCGCTCGAGCTGTTGAGACACAAACACAACGCTAGTAATCAAAGAAGACACATATTGATACATTTCATCACCTAACACATTCGCAGAACTTTCTTGGTCGGTGAATGCCCTTGACGTTGGTGTTAGGGGAAGGCGCATTTGGCGTCCAGTAACCACCTCGTGTGGGGTGAGGTGGTGGTCGGACCCTGGCCTGTTTCTAAGTTCGAACAGTGCTAACGGAAGGCAATACAACCAACTTTTCTTTGTTGTTTGCTGTATTTTAGCAATTGCCTCCTTCAATAGGCCATTCAGGCGTTCACATACACCATTGGCCTGTGGGTGGTACGCACATGCAAATTTGTGTTTAATGTTCAGTAGGGATGTGATATGCTGGAACATTTCATTTGCGAAATGGGGTCCGTTGTCTGATCTTAACACCTCGCACACTCCCCACCTGGGGAATACCTCCCTTACTATAAATTTGGCTGCTCTAAACGCATCAGGGTGTGAACAGGGCCCTGCTTCGATCCACCTAGAAAATGGGCATACTACTACTATCATGTATCTATTGCCTTGACAAATGTTGATCATATCAACATAGTCAATGTGGAGGTGCCGAAAAGGTCCTTCTGGTCGGGGTATGGTACCTCTTATCACCTTTAAAGTGTGACCGGCCGTGAACTGTTGACATGTAAGGCAATTGCTGATAAAATTTGACACATGGGATGTTAACTCGGGACAGAACCAATCTTCTCTAATTCGTGCTGCTATTATTTCTTTGCCTGTATGGGCAGGGTGATGTAATTGGTTCAAGGCGGTATTTAACAATGCCAATGGTATTACAACTTTCCCAGTGCCACCCTGGCGCCATAGTGCGTCGGTTGGTGACATTGTGCATCCTCTTTTCACCCATACTTCTTTTTCGGCCATTGGTGCAGCCGCTTGTAACTCCATAATCTGGGTGGCTGGGAGATGGGTGTACCCTTCTTTTATTAACATCTCCCTCGCTATTCCCCTCCCTCTCCCTCTCTGTGAGTCTGTGGGGTTCCATATCTCACCAAAATATGCAGCATATTTTGCATGTGCGTCTGCTGCTGCATTTCCTTTTGATATATAGTCTTCTCCATTGGTGTGTGCTGTGCATTTTACTAGGGCTAGTTCTTGGGGATCGTTTATTACTTCAATTAGTTCAGCCAACAAGAGGGCATGTTGTACTGGAGTGCCGTCAGCTCTCCTAAACCCTCTTCTTCTCCACTTTGATAGCCCTGAGTGGACAGTGGATGTAACATATGCACTGTCGGAATATATAGTAACTTTTTTATCAAAACTTTCCTTTAGTGCCAATATGAGTGCAACCAGTTCCGCCGCTTGAGCAGAGTAATGCTGTGGTAATTGTACACACTTAATAGCCACACACACTGGCGCTTCCATCATTTGTACTACTGCTGCCCCAGTCCTCCTTATCCCGTCTCCTTGATCAATAGTTGATGACCCATCAATAAACAAAAGCTCACCTCCCTCTAGTGCGTTTTCTTCAACTTTCCTAGTACATGAGTACATCTCAGTTACTTGGGTGCAGTCGTGGGCGTAATCTCCCTCTTCAATTACTTCTGCTAGGAACCTTGCAGGGTTAACCGTGCTACATCTAACAATTGCCAGTTCAGCTTTGGACAAAATAATCTCATAACCTGTTGCCCTCTGTGTCGTCAGTGTGGACTTAGGTTTATTCAATATCGCAAATAGTGCATGTTCTACAAATAGTGTAGTTGGACACCCCATAGTTATTGATGATGCTTTTTCTACTGCAAATGCAGCTGCAGCAAGACCTTGTTCGCAAGAGAATTGTCCTAACATTATTGGATCTAAGTGACCGCTGTAAAATGCTACTGGTTTATAGCCCATGCTAGTCTTTTGGGCCAATACTGCTTTCATTACTGCTGAGTCGCAATGTGAAAATATAAAAAATCGTCGCTCATAGTCTGGGGATGCTAGTACTGGAGCAGTTGATATTGCTTCTTTTAATTCATCAAATGCCTCCTTCATTTCCATAGTCCATCCCAACTTTTTCTCCCCTTTATTTGCTTCCTTCAAACCCTCAAGCAGGGGTCCTATGTAAGAGCTGTAATCAAATACCCATGCTCTACAGTAGTTGCACAGTCCCAGAAATTGCTGCAGTTCTCTTACAGCCTGTGGCACGGGAGTGCCTGATATTGCCTGTGCTCTTTGTGGTGCAATCCTTCTTCCATATTGTGATATCAGTTGGCCAATGTAAAGTACCTGTTCCTGACAGTATTGTATCTTTTCCATGTCTACCTTGTACCCCTTTTCAGCCAATATCGTCAACATTTTTAATGAGTCCTCTCTACATTTATCTTCATTTGTACTGCAAATTATTATGTCATCCACATACTGTAACACTGTGCTTTCCAACTCAACGTTACCCAAATCCATCTGTATTACCCTATTGAAAATTGAAGGTGATTCACAATATCCCTGTGGTAATCTGGTATGTTTCCACTTCCTATTTCGGTAAGTGAAGCTTGTCAAGTCTTGTGAGTCTGGGTGTAATGGTATTGAGAAAAAAGCATTTTTAAGGTCAATCACTGTAAACCGTGATGCTTCTGCTGGAATGCCACACAAAATTGTGGCCGGGTTTGCTGTTACTGGATACTCTGCTTCTACTATGTTGTTCAACGGTCTGAGGTCCTGTATGAACCGCCAAGACCCTCCTTTAGCCTTGCGCACCGGGTACACAGCTGTGTTGCATGGGGATTCTGAGGGGACCAATATGCCATTGTTTATAAGGGCTGTTATGGTTTCGTATATGCCCTCATCTGCCTCTCTTGACAATGGGTATTGTTTCACTCTTGGTAGTATGGCACCCTTTTTTAATTTTATCCTTACACCCCCTATGCTTTTAATGCATCCTACATCATAAGGGCTAATAGTCCATAATGATTTTGGCACCTTTGACATATCTTCTTTAAAAAATGGGACTGGTGTGCCAGCGGGTGCCTCAAGTGCCATTGCAATTTTCTGTGCCACTTGTTTGTGAGCCACTGTTAGCCACATTTCTACACTCATCATGAACACCATTTCATTTTCCTCCTTTTTTTCTGAAAACAACTCTTCATCTGACACCTGGGTCAGCCTACATCCTTCTGCTAGTGCTATCACCGCCCTCCATGCTCTCCCTTCTTTATCTTGGGCGTGCACAGCAACATAATCAGCTGTTGCAATAATGCTCTCAATGTCCACTGCAAGGACCTTCCCTTCCAGTTCATTAGCTGGTGTTTCTGGTCGGAATAGATAGGCTGCTGGTCTCCTCCATATTTTCCCTCCTATCCCTGGCATCCATGCAAATGCCATGTCTGTTCCGTACTGGAATAGCTCGCCGTCTACCGGCTCCGCCCTGATCGCTATCTGTCCACAGTATGCTTGCAAAATCTGTCGTGCTGCAAGCATGTTAATCCCTGGAGTAGAGCAAATTATGCCATCCTCTGTAAAGGAGATCGTCATATTTAATCTGTTCATTATGTCCCTCCCCAGTATGTTTACTGGTGAGGCACTATAATACAAAAGTGGTACTGACAGATCGTAATCTCCAATAGATAGCGGAACGTTATCAGTAAATGGAACCAACCCTTTAGCCCCAGAAAACCCTTGTGTGTTCATGGCTTCGCCTGACATCTTAAACTTACCTTCCCTTATGCAAGACCGGGTTGCCCCGGTGTCAACAAGGAATGATAATTTTTTGTCACCTATCGTTACCTCTATGCGTGGCTCCTCCGCACTATTAGGTGTTACTGACAGGATGGGACACACCAAGGCCGTCTGTGGGCTGTCCTATTGGGGGTACAATGACTGGCCATTCCCTGTGTAAGGGTTGTGCCCCAACACCGTCACCCCACCCAATTGCGTTCGTTCAGGTTGTGGTGGTGGTCGTATTAACGCTGCACCAGTTACTTGTGGCAGGTATTGTTTTATTTGTTGTTGTGGTAGGGAATAGTGTTGGTCACTCCCTTGTGGTGACATCTGCTGTGGTTGTATGCCCTGCTGTTCTTGTGATGTCCTATGTTGTGCTTGTTCGTTCCATGCTGGTGTTCCTGGCCTGACCCTGCATGTACGTGACATGTGTCCTAATAGTCCGCAGCTCCAACACACGGGTGGTTCCCTGTTTTGCCATGGGAAGTTCCCTGTGTTGTCCTGGTATACTGGTTGCCCTGTCTGGTAGTTATTTCTGAGTCCCCCAGCCTGTTGTTGGGTATTATATCCGTATCCTCTTCCCCTCATAAACCCTCCTCTCCCTCTATTATAATTATAATACCCAGCTCCTTGCATTGGGTACCCTCCTCCCATGTTCTGTGCGTGTGATTGCAGAGGCAGCACTTGCTCTATTACCTCTTGTGGAGGCGCTATTTGAGCTGGATTTTGTGCAGCCACTACTTGCGTTGGGCTTTGGGCCATTGGTGTTGGCGCAGTTATTAGTGCCCCTTCCATGGTATATTTAGTAAGTTTTTTCTGTACTAATTTGGCCTCTTCTGTTTTCCTGTCCTCTTCCTTTTGTTTCATTTTTCCTTGCCATGTTCTACAGTGATGTACTATAGTCAGTTGTATTTCCGGCCATGGTTTTGCTTCCATCCCCACTACTTTCTTTAATTGTCTCTGAACTCCTTCTGGGAGCCCTTGTACTAGTATATGATAAAATATGGCTGGTGTTTTGTCCCATTGTTCTCTAGTTTCCATGCGCCACTTCTCTTGAATATCCTGGATATAATCAACAGGATCCTCGTTCTCACCCATCTTACGGGAAGTAATGGCTCCTATGTCTGATGTGTCTGGGTACTGCACTCTTAGTGCCTGCCATAGCGCATGTCTGCAGTTTGCAAATGGTGCCCCATCATGCGATGTGTTTGTTATTGTTACCCCATGGAATCCCGCTCTTTTCCAAATGTCATCCGCTCTATCCCCTAATATTGATATTAACAGGCCCTTAACATCTCCCACTGCTAGTTTCTGTCCTGCGGTGTGTTTTTCCATTTCATATATCCATTTACCCGCACCTCCACTTAATGATGGGAGCCTACATTTTATGTTTTCCTTATCCGTATGTTTCCAAGGTACATATTGTGGTCTAACCCCTCCTCTCTCCAGCAGTGGCATTACATTCTGTCTTGTGTCATCCTTTATGCTCCATGATGTTAACTCTTCACACCCCTCCTCTTCCCCCATTCCTTTTACTACTTCAAATCCTTCCTTACTACCTCTTCTCCTACCTCCCTCTTCTTCCTTTCCCCTTTTTTCATCCTTTCCTGTGTTCAATATTGGCACGTCTGTTTGCCTGTCTTGCCTGCGACTAGGGAGGTCCCTAAGCCGACATGCATAAGGTGTAACTTCGTCCATGAAGGGTGCGAGCTTTATTCTGTGCAGAGAGCGTGCAGTTGTTGAACATGTGGGGTGTGGCGTTAGAGAGCGTGATGGTGATGTGGGTGGCGTGTGTTGGTTGGTGAGCGTCGGTGGCGTGTGTTCGTTAGTTTGTGTTTCTCCCATTCTTTTCACTTCCTCCTTACTTCTCTCCAGCTCCTCCCATCTTCTACTCACCCATGGCGAATCTATGTTTGTTCTAGTGAGGTATAGCTTATCTAAGCTTTCCCTTTCACTCTTCCTTCCATCCTCACTACAAAAATCATTCATAAATTGCGCCCCCCACTCTGCCTTTTTTCCTTTTATTGTTACAGTTTTTAAGTCTATTAGGTCTCCCTCTTCCTTTCCGTTGTTACCACCTGTTCCCCTTAGTGCTGACGTTGTTGCTACCTCTCTATTTTTATATACTTCTCCCCATCTTTCACTCTCCCTCTTACTCTCTTCTCTCTCCCCTTCACTCCTCTCCTCCATCTCCCTACTATTTTCCTCTCTTTTCCTTTTTAATTCCTCCATTACTTCGTTGCTCATCTGTTCCAATATCCTTTCATCCTCTCTCCTCCTTTCCCATTTCACCCTTTCTCTTTCTACTATACTCTCTATTACCTTCCCCTCTTCATATTTTTTAGCTGTCTCTGATATTATCCTCCTCCTCCATATTTCCATTTCTTTTTCATTTTCTTCTTCTTCCTTCTTCTTCTCCCTCATCACTACTCTTGATACCCTTTCTGCTGCTGCTTTTACCCTTACAGCTTCCCTCTTTCTCTCCTCACTTTGCTCCCTTAATTTTTCCAATTCGTCCTTACCTTCTTTCCTTTTCCTCACTCTCTCTCTTTCCTCCCCCTCAAGTTGTTTTATCAGTTCATTCTGCTCATCCCTTAGTTTAGCTAATCTTTCCTCCAAAATCTCTTCCTTCTGCCGTAGCAGCTCCTCTCCCCTCATTTCACTCTCTCTTTCACTATCCTCGTTTGTTCTCTTTACCGCCTCCCTTTCCTCTCCAGTTAGTGATCCTCGTAATTTCAACAATATCTGTGCAGCTACCCACTCATCGTTTCCTATCTCTACAGTCTGCTCTTCTCTCCTCCCGTCCCCCATTGGTATCTTTCCATGAGCCACATATGGTGGAGGGCTGTATGCCGGGTTTGAGTATCCTTCAGCCGCCCTTAACTGTCCTTTTATTTCTCCTAATTCTCTTAAAGGGTACAACCCTCCTCCCTCTGTTTTCACTCCCGGTGTTAAGGGTATCTCATTGCTCGGTTCCTGTTTTATGTCAGCTAATTTATCAACCTTTCCTCCACCCAGTTTTTCATTCCCCATATTCTTTGTTCCTTCACTCTCCTTTTCCCCATCCGTTCCTTCTTTCTTAATCTCCTTTTCTTCCGGTGTTTCCCCCATAGTGAACATTCCATTTGGTCCTGGTCTAGACCCCTGGAACATCCTCCATAAGTTAAACACCTCCACATGGTTTGCCAACTTCTTCCCCTTGTATGTATTGTGCAGATGGTTTAATAGTGAATGTTGGGCATATGGGTCAAAGCTACCATTAGGCGGCCATGGTGTCAACATTTTGTTGTCCGTCCCCTGGGTCCACTCTATGCTGTACTTAATTAACTTCTCCCTATGTGGTGGCAGTGTGGTGCATATATGTTGTAGTGGGGTAGTGAGGGTATTCCCCCACCCTCCCAACCCTCTCCCGTATGACATACTAGCGCACCCTTTCTTACCCTTCCCCTTGCTACCAGTTTGCAACATACAACCTTTTATTGCTTACCTTGCCCCGCAAGTGTGGGGACTTACGACAATCCTTTGACAAATTATGCAATGATAATAATCACAAAAAAAAAAAAAAATTATAAAACAAATATATTTATGATGTTATATTATATTCCTTCCCCTACGGCCCCCTGCGGCCGAAGCGCACGCAGCCCCCTGCAGCTGCGTACCCCTTACGACGATCTTACACAGTCGTCCTTTTTCCCCGTTCTCCTCCCACCTTTACACTTGCCGTGGCCGGCGTTCTCCGTGCGCAGCCACGCCCCCTTCCCCTTCTCCTCTTTGATCCACTCGTTTATCGTTTATCTCCGTGTCCGCTCCTTTATCATGTTTCTCTTCCCCACCAATGTCAAACCCAAAGCTTCTTGTGTTCACGATATCTTACTAAATCCCTACTGGTGACGTCACCTATTTCTTCGAACTACTGGTATATTCGTGTTATGTTCTTTAAATTCAAAATACACTTGCAATCTACCCCGCTAACCCTACAGCTGTCTTCCTGTCTCTCCTGGAACAAGGTAATCTCATCAATACTATAACCGGACTGCGCACGCTGCGTCGCCTCGCGTGTGATACGCCCCTCAACAGGAGGGCTTAACCAGCCAATTATCTTCCGTTTTGGGCAACTACGTAACTAGCCACCGCCCACAGGGAAACGTCATCTACCTATCGAGTTTCTTGCTCGAACAATAGGGAACCTCATCTACCTATCGAGTTTCTTGCTCGAACAATAGGGAACCTCATCTACTCATTGAATGATAAATGTCAAATCGTAGGAAACCACACACACCCACCCTCACACGTAGTCGCGATTTAGGCCAATCAGTGTCTTTCGAGCGGCTGCACGTGATGTTTTCGTGCCCCGCCCCCCTCTTTCGCGTAACGTTAGCTTTTTGTTGCGAGCGTCTGCACGTGTTGTTCTCGTGCCCTGCCCCCCTCTTTCGCGTAACGTTAGCCGCCTTCTCTCGCACTCAATTCACTACCATTCATTCCATTATCATCACTCAATTAAACCTTCACCCCACCTTTTTACAATACCTCCCTCCTCCCTTATTTACTTCCGCCCCCTCCCTCACAATTTCGCATTGCTTGTTGTGCGTGTCATGCTCACCAAGTTCCCTCGATGCAGGGCCGCTCGACTGCGTGCACCCCTCCAAGCGGCTCGCCACCTCCCCTCGTCTGGACCACGTCTGGACACTCGCCGACCGCGGGCGGGATACTTCTCAACCGGCTCCCGAGGGCCAATATCCGGATTGCGCTGTCCGGTCCTCTCGCAGCTCCGCGATGGTCCTGTAGTCCTCAGAAGGGGGCAACGGCAGAGGGGGCCGCGCCGCCGGGCCTCCCCGCAACGGGAGTGCCTGGAAAAATAAAAAATAAAAGTCGATCTTAAACAGATCTCAGCAGTGCCTCCAACTTGTCGGGGGGGATTCTGCCGGGGTCGGCCGGGCCGTCCGCAGACCTCCGGGCAGGGAGGCCCCAACTCCTCCCGTGTATATCTCGGATCGAGACAGAGTATGAGGCACACACAAGGAGCAAGGCAACTTCTGTCGTTTATTATGCAAACGGCAGGGATGGGTCAAGGAGCGTACGCGTTCGTCCTGACACACACACAATAGTGGGGCTCGCAGGCCCTTTTTACTACATTATGACGCGCTACTTGCGTCATTCCAAAAAGTTACCAAAAAGAACCTATCGCCACTCTTGATTGGTTGCTCGAGTGGTGGGGTTAGTATAGTACGCATATAGAGAATGATATTAGTGGTTAAGATGTAGTCAGGTGGTATATCTGGGTTGTCCCTACAATTAGATACATAAGAATTGTTACATGAAGACCCCTGAGGATTGGCTAACGTTACTGACGTCTGAGATGAGAACCTCATGTTCTGATTGGTGCATCCGTGAGCTCCCCAGCCTGGGACCACCGTTGTTCCCAGCACACGGTGCACCTGTGGTTGCAACAGTGTTTCAATATGGGTACGTGCAGGCAATGTGAGGATTTATTCATAGGTGGGAGACTGACCGTTCCCACTGTAGCAGGTGTCCATTGAGCCTTTCAAGTGTGTCGGCCTGCGTCTCGTAGCGAGGTACCCAGACGCCTTTTCTCTCCTGGGTTTTGGCATCTCGTCAGGTTCGGCTTGGTCACGTGGGGAGGGACCGTGTTTGAGGCATAATTCTGCACAATTAATATTGTTTTTTCCACTGTATGTCTGGTTTAATTTGCAGATATGATTTTAACATTGGTACGTGGAGTGCGAGGTTGCAACATCGTGCCTTTGAAGATTTGTTTCTTGACTGTGGGTTTGCAACATTACGACCTTGGCTGGTTGCTCCACTGGGTTCTTTCTGCAGGCTCAGCAACCTGACTTTTGCTTTGTTAATGTCCACGGGAACTCTTGCTTGAGGCCTACTTGGGCCTGGTGCACGAGTAATCCATTTAGTGCATGGATGCTTTAGGTTATAGTGGCATACAGTTTCATGGCCAGTATCGTGTTTCCATTATATCTCTCATGATGGTAACGGGTTTCAAGAGAAGCGTGAGCAAGCGTTATAAATGAGCTCATGGTGCGTCTTGCGTTTCTGCATTCTGAAAGCCTATGTAAAAATAATAAAGATGCACGTCCGTGAATAAGCCTGTCGCCTACGTCAGAGCACTGAGTATGTTCTTCGTGTAGATTGGTGTGGAAATGTTCAGCGTGTATAATAGTTCAGCGGTGCTTCCCGTTATCTAGGTCGTCATGGCATCTCTAACGATGTGTAGATTTCAGTCTAGTTGGTCCGTGCCGCAGGTGTCGGCATGGCCAGTGCGGGCTGTTGGGCAGGCAGATGGACACATCCGTATGTTTCTGTACCAGGGTATTTGGTCATCTGGTAAATGGGCAAACTCTTCTCGTGGCGGGTGTCTGGGCCGCGACCCTCTAGGCCAAGCGCGAGAGGTGAAGGACGGGAGTCTGGTTTTCCATTCTCCCACTTCAGCATGGTGTAGCATTAGCCCTCTGAATGAAAGGGGTACTACCCACTGTATTTGTCCTGTTATGGACTCTCTAATCATGAGTCCATCCTGTAATCTAATTTGTGTTTTGTTCTTTAATAGCACCCTCAACTCTTCTTTTCCCATACAATCATTTTCTGTTAAAGAATTTTGTTCAGGATCTATCAAATGATTATAATAGATTCCCAAAATTCGATCATTCTTTTGTGCCTCAATCAAATCTTGGTCTGGCGTGTCATGACTCCACTGCACCACCGGTTGATCTACCTCCCTTGGTGCTTTAGAACGTGTCACTGCATCAATTTGTATTTCACCCATTAAATAATCAATAGGTAGCAATTCTCCCATCACAGCCCCAATCTTAGCCAGGTGGTCTGCCTTATCATTTCCCTCCTTATCCTCTCCTGGTGTTTTTAAATGCCCACAAATTTTTCTAAAGTATATTGTTAAATTATTCTCTGACACCAATTTGTCTATGGCTTGTATCATTTTTCCATGTTTAAGTGGCTTTTTGTTGTATGTAACCATGCCTCTTGCTTTCCAACCAGGCAAATACTCCACAACGCTATTCCGTGCATAGTCAGAATCAGTCACCAGGACAATTTCACTGAACTTTTTATCAACTGCAGTAGCAATTGCTTTATAAATGGCTGCCAATTCCGCCACGTGACTGCTCCTAGCTCCAATCCTCATCCCTATACTGGGGACACCTTCACATTTCAACCAGACATTTCCTATTCCTGCCACTAATTGTTTATTACTGTCATTTTCAATGTGAAAAGCACAACCATCCACATATACAGTTGGCAAATCCTTGCATGCTTTTTCATCAAAAGCTTTGTGTGGTGATTGTTCAAATTCCTGCAAACTAGTTTCCACTTCCATTTCATTTGGTATTTGTTCAGCTGCGCAGTCATGTAAGTCAGCTAACCCTTGAGCAATTGGGTTCTTTTTATTTTGTCCATATCTCACTTCTACGGGAAAACCTTGTAATGCCAGCGTCCATGAAGTGATTCTGGACTGCGCTAGATTACCTGATCTAATTCTTTTACTCTCTAAAAATTGCAAAGGTTGATGATTTGTTTCAATAATCACCTTTTCTCCCTGAACAATGGGGCGGAAATGTTGTAGCGCCCACACAGTGGTTAATAGGGCCTTTTCACATTCATTAAATTTAATTTCAACTTGGGAAAATGCCTTACTTGCATAGGCAATGGTTTTGTGATTCACATCGTGTTTTTGTGATAACACTGCTGACATACAATGTTCAGAAAAAACTATTTCTATAAAGAAATCCCTGTCCTTTATGGGATATGCTAAACATGGTGCCTTTACAAGACATTCCTTTAATTTAGCCACTGCATCAGACTGCTCTTTTTCCCATTTCCAGGGAGTATTCAGTTTAAGAAGTTTAGTCAAAGGTTGAGTGATTTCTGCATAATTTTCAATGAACTTTCTGTTATAGCCTGTCATCCCTAATAAACGTTTTACTCCTTTCACATTTTTAGGATCTTTTAATCTTTGTATGGCCTCTATTTTCTTCTTTTGTGGATTTAGCCCATGTTCAGTCACTTCATGCCCTAGAAAGTTCACTTTTTTCTTGCACCATTGTGCTTTTTGCAAAGATACTTTGGCGCCTGCTTTCTGCAATTGGCCAAGCACATGTCTTATTTCATCAAAATGGCTTTTCAGGCTTTCATTTTTTATCAGGACATCGTCCACGTAAACTATTGTTCCTCTTTCCGCTGCATCCGGCATGGCCTTTCTCAAAAATATGCCAAATTCACTCCCACTATTGATGTACCTGAACGGAGCTCTAAGCCAGGCGTATTGAGTCCTGTCAAATGTAAAGGAAAATAAATGTTGTATCTCCTCTGTCAATGGCACGCACCAATATCCAGAGGTAAGATCTAATGTGGTAAATACATTTGAACCATGTACCTGAGCTAGGCCCTGATCAATGAATGGCAGTGGCCATCTAGACACTGGTACTCTTTTATTTAACTCTCTCAAGTCTGCACATAGCTGCCATTGACCATTTGGCTTTAACACACCTAAAATAGGTGTATTGGATGTGCTATGAATGGGCCTGATGATTCCCCGTGATTCCAAATTTTTAATAATCTCTGCCAATGATTCTAAACATGCCAGTGGTAGTCTATATTGGCGTACAAACACTGGATTTCTGCTACACCCTTCTGGTAGTGTGGCCACATGTAAATCAGTTAAACCACAATCATAAGCATCTTTTGCAAATACATCCTTAAACTCCATAAATATCTCCCTCAGATTGTCCCTATCCTCATTGCTTTCACACGCATCCGCTAAGGAGATCTGCTCTTCTACCATTTTGGAAAATTCTGGAAAATCTTCTGGTAAGGGTATCTCGGCGCTTTCCTCTAACTATATGGCTGTGTCTTTTTGTAAAGCTGCCACTTTTAAATATTTTGGCATGTCAGCTTCCACTTCAATGGGCTGATTTTCTGTTTCATTTTCATTTAAATTAAATATTATGCAATCCTCTTGATGGCAGCACACTGTCTCATTTGAATCATAAGGATACACAGAATGCATTTTAAATATTCCTTTAGGCTGAGAATCTAGGTGTTCTGGCAACTCACCCTTGGCATTTACATACTTTTCAGGGATATTTCCAATCACCATGTTATTTAAATCTGCCGTATAATGTGATTTTTGTATGGCCATTCCTAATGGGGAGTTTTCCTCTAAATGAATATCCTGACAACCTTTATTATTTACTATAATGTTTACAGATCCTTCACCAATGTCTACCAATGGAAAGGATTCATTCAGGCATACAAATGCATCAGAGCCTTTCATCTGCTGTCCATTTTTGCATTTCAGTGTTATTGCAAACTGTTTTATAAATGCAGGAATAATAGTATCTTTCCTCATTTGTAATTCGATTGCATAAGGAACCAGTTGTGCACAATGATAAGCCCTTCTTTTGTCTTCAAATTCAGGTGCCGGACCACCTAGGCGTGACCATATTTTTTGATTAAGGAAATCTAACACCATACACATTCTGTGCATGATGTCATTGCCCATGTAAAATTCATTTGTGCTCCACTCACTATCCATACATTATGGTAAATTGTTTTCTGCCCAATGCTAATTTTAAGAATGCATCTGCCTGCAATTCGGTTTTCAAAGTCTGGACTGTCCATCCCAGAAACATATTGGTTTTTAATCCTAAATTTCGGGATTTTTTCCCTCTCCATTATTTTTTGCAACAATTTCTCATTAATGAAACTCCTTTCATGTCCAAGCGCTAAAGTTGCTTTTATTGTTTTAAAATAGTCATTTATACCAACATGAACCCATGGTTGCTCATTTTCCATGTGTATTTCTGCCAGAGTGGTAATGTGTTTTTCTGAATCTGTTTTAGGAGCAATATTCTGTTTGCATGTTTTCTCTTTTAAATAAAAACGTAATGTGTGCTCATCTATGGCAGTCTGCCAATTTTTCCTTGGGTCCAAGTATATTTGTACAGGTAGTTTTTCATTGTCGCTCTGCATTTTGTCTTGACACATTAATATAACAGTGACACTAGGTATGCAGCTATTCTGGAGATATACCTCCACAGCATCATTTGTTTTGGCAACGGTGTGACATTCATTTATATTGCTGTTTTGTGATTTTAGTTTCTTAGGCCTCAATGGTTTTTTGGTTAAGGACCACAGCACTCCATTCACCCCATCTATGAGAGGAGACAATCTTTTCAGGCAATCAGTCCCCATCAGAAATGGAATTTCACAAATAGATGTGATCAATACCTCTTGTTTCATTCTGTGCTTTCCTATTTTTATGTCAACCTCAGTTATACCTATGATGGGCACCTCCTCCCCTTTAAAGTTATGCACTGGACCTTGATTTTCCTTCACTGTGATCTGACTCTGCGGGGGTCTCCCTTCATTGATACTCTTTACCAGCTCCTTGGACATAATTGTGGCCTGTGCGCCAGTGTCAATCATAGCAAAGGTGTGGCATTTTTCTTCTACAGTGATGGGTGCATAATATCTGTCTCAACTTCCTCTAATACACATAAGAAGTGTGAATTCTTACTGATTTCAGGGCTCACCTTTCTCAAGTCTTTTTTCACTTTTGGCTAAGCACATTGGTAAATGGAAAGACATTTTTCCCTCCTTTTTACCCATTTCTGCGCGAGAGACTTTATTCATTTCTCCATGATCAGAGGTTTTTTGGAGTGTGGCCACTGTTCGCCCATCCATCTGGGTAACATCAGAGACCACATTACAACCTTCCAACTGAACATGTGTAACAACATAATTCAGCAATTTGTCATTTTTTAATTCTGTGCATTTGTGATCATTTAGTGTGATACCAGCCCTTTCAGCCTCTTCAAAAATATGTGGCTGAAAGAATTCTTCAGGTGATTGACTTGTGCCCTCCTTTTGAGTATTTCCTTTTCTGTCTGTGTTTGGTCATTGTTTTGCTTGCCCAGGGAAGGAGCTATAGCATCCCCACTTACTCCCTGTTCACTGGTATTCCCCATGCATGAGTCATTTTTCTTAAATCTGTCACTTTGTTCTTTTGGAATTCCTAATGTTTCTTTTTCATTTGTGCAAATCTTTACTGTTTTATTTAGCTCTAGGTTAAACCGTACCTCTTTTTTAGAAGTATTTGCACTTTCTGTCACAAGTTAATTTACTGGCACTTTCATTTTTAATCCATTAGGCATCTCAGAGTCGTTATGCAAAATTATATCAGAGCAATCTGTCATTTTGGCACTGCAGTTATCATGAGTACTTAGTCACTTTTTGGAAGCCCCCCGGTCATTGCTATGGCCATCAGCCCCCTCTTTGGAAGGTTGTTTTTGCACTTTGCACTGTATAGAGCTTTCCTATTTGCTCAGCTAACATTTTCACTTGGGCCTCAAGGCACTGGAACCTTTCCATCTCTCTAGAATCCTCTTTCTGTGGCCTAGGTCGATATTGGTTGTTTTCCCCCTGATTGGATCTATTCTGATACCTCTCAGGCGATTGATGTCGGTTGGGATGGTTTCTGAACTCTTGATTCATTTGTGGAGGGGAGCAGGTTGCACCCATCCTTTGATTATAGTCCCCTGGTGGGGAATCATTGTACTGACGTGGATTGTAGTTCACGTTTTGCCTCATGTCCTGTCTCTCAGATTGTGGGTACTGGCCCCTATGTTGATTTCCATTATCAGTAAATCGATCCACATATTGGGGTCTATCCTGATTACCATATATCATGGTGTTGGGATCAAATCTGCTCTGTGTCCCCAATGACTGGTAGGGACCATCATTTCTTTGATCTTGATTTTGTCTCTGGTTATTGTTCATACCTGCCATATCAGGCCGATATCCTACCCGGGGTCTGTCCCCTAAATACCTAAGGCTGATGTAGCTCTCTCTATTACTAGGATTATGTGATTGGAACATTGGTACAGGAAATGGCGATCTTTGTTGATTACCCCTTTGTTCAGGTGTCACATTATTTTTACCTTGGCTTTGAGCAGACTCAAGGGAGATTTTGGCTGACCTGATTTCCATTACTGTGGCTGAGGGTTCTTTAGATTTAGGTCTAGTATCTTTCATTTTATTACTTTCTCTACCCTGACAATAGAGTACCTCATATAGTTTTGTGCTTTGATGTACAATCCATTCAAGGGACTTGTCACAGTCAAATTCACGGACCAATTGGGATATGATGTCTTTCTGTAGCCCATAGAAGTATGCAGTTTTAAACTCATTGGAATTAGGGTCAAAAGATACATCAAAGCGAGGAAATGCTCTTTTTAAGTCTTGTAAAAATTGGCGAGGGGATGTATTAGGTCCAGCAGTAATTGTGTAAGCGACTTTCTTTGCCTCCTGCAATGACTGAAAAGGAGAAAAATGACGCCTAATTTCTTTTTCAAACTCCAACCAGGTCATATTCTGCTGTTCATTTAATCCCCTTATGATGCTGGGCGTCGGGGCATCTAAAGTTAAATGAAAATATTGTCTGTACTGTTCCTTAGGTATCTGTAGTGCTTTAAAAATGTCATGAACCGCTTCTAAGTGATCCTCAATGCAGCATTCACCTCCCTTTTTAAATGGTTTGATCAGGGCTTTAATGGATTTCATTATTTTTATGGGGCTACGTGTTGCAATGAATGGAATTGCACTATTTTGTGATTCAATCCTGTTTTCAGGTATATGAGATTGGTGGCTGCCCCCAATGGGAGTATCAAATCCCCCAAGGGCGCTGCAACCAATTTCAGTCACCGGCCCAGTCACTGGAGCACTAGCTCTTTGGGCAGAGCTAGAATTCACCTCCACTCCATTTAATGTGGTACCCTGCCGTCTCTCCTGGGACCTGGGAATGCACATTTGCTGTTCTAAGTCCTTACACTTTTTAAGGAGTCTGTTTGCTTCATTTTGCAAATAGTTGTTTTCTTCACCCATCTTATTAATCACCTCCTGCATGTCGCACATTTGCATTTGGCATTCATTGAACTCTTTATTTCTCTTGTCTCTTTCTTGAATCATTTTAATCATTTCTTGTTCTGCACCCTGGAGATCACTTTCTTTTTCACAATGTTCTTTTTGTAAAATCTGCATTTCTGAAACAACCTCATCTTTATCCTGTCTAATGTGGTCCACTAAGGCTTTTAAGTGTACCAATTCTTGCTCACTATCCTCAAATTGTTTCTTGCTTTTGGATAACTGAGCATCAAAGTCTCTGCATTTTAATTGCATGCCTTTTTGGCATACATCCAATTCTGCTCTTAACATTTCCTGATTTTTGCTTGCCCCATCTAATTCAGTCTTTAACCTATTAATTAGCTGCGTATCATTCTCCTGCATTCGCAGGGACTTATTCAAAATAAACCATATTTTGCCGCATAGCCGTATTAAACAGTGTTTCTCTGCACTTTTATCGGCTGCATTCAATAATCTTGTAAGGCAGACCTGAATTATGCTGCCTTCTGCAAAAATATTGTCTAGTTTTCTTTCTGCACCTCACCCTGAATGCGGTCACGCCATTCTAAGGTGCTGTTCGACGACCACGTCCCATGTGCAAACAACTTTGCCTCTAAATATTGCACTAGGTCTGAAAATGTGGTTTCCCTTTGTGACATTCTGAAATTCGTTTTTAGTGGCACACTGCTATTATAAAATGGGTTCCCTTTAATGTGCAAATGGCAGTGTGAGACACGCTTGCCATGCCCAGTAGGTACTCTATGATCACTTTCCCGGCCAACGCACCATAAATATGTTGGGTATTTCGTGGATATTTGGGGCTTTGCGGTATTTTCTTACCGCCAAAATACCTTTAGCAATAATCACTCTCTGTATTCATATTGGATCACACATAACAATAATACATTATTTCAGAATTCAGACTTATTTAGATATTTTAACACGCCGGATATTCCTTCCAGGCATCCATAGATTTGGCCCATTTTCCAATCAACTCCAGTTTATTAAGGAGTGTCGACTTCTGGGCCGCTGCCAGCGAAGATTGTGGCAGGAAAAAAAAATTGGACCTATTGATGCAACAAAAAGTCCTTTGGTCGATTTGGATAAGGTAAACACCTAGCGCTTATGAGGTATAAATGGTCCACTGCTTCCTACTGAGGTTAAAGAGGGCATCTCTGAATTAGAACCTTTACCCTGCTGTCTTAACCCTACATTGAATTTGGACCGGGTGGAGGCCGGCTCTGGAATGGGAAAATCAACATTCCTTAAAGAGGTGGCCAACCTCCCCCTGAATCCAATTATCCCTGACTATCAGCTGGGATGAAGTATCTGCTGCAGCGTTTCCACTATCCCACCAGTGCCGGTCTAACAGAACACACCAAGGTACTTGTTCCAAATATTGTCGCACTGTATTGTCCTGTAAGTGCCTCATTGAGCAGATATCGCTATTCTGATGCCCTTATGGAGAAAGCTGACACACGGCAAATTAAAAAGGGTGTTGGTTGCAAAATACACCAAGTCAAGATTCATTGTACCCTGGGTTCCGACTATCAGATTTGTATGAACCGGCCAACGATTCTAGCCATTTTTGCTGCCATTCCAAGTTTGGCTCTGGTGTCATCAGCAGATATTGGGAGGGTTTCCTTCCCAGTGCGAGAGGATTTGAGTACTAGTATTATGTTTCTGTCCTCTTGCTTGGTAAGAGAACTTATACTTACCCAAAGTGAAGCGCTGGCGGGATTGGGTTTTGAAATCTCTCAGATCAATTAACCGAGTATTGAAATGCATCCGAATAGGGTGATTTACCCTATTGTTAACCAACATAAGGTTATAGCTATTCCCGATAAATCGGCCCAGTGTGGAGTGCCGAATGAAATGGATTGGGCATCAATTACCTCTTCCCTATGGCAAAATAAGGTTCCATGAGAAGGATATCTCTCTAGGCGATCTTTGGAAGATTGTACCATTATGTTTAAAATCTTGGAACACCCGAGGCAATGCCCACCTTTTCTCTAATACTGCTTGTATGAACATGTTGAGAATGGCCAATTGTATTCGTCTGCAAGAGACATGGATAAGATCAGCACCCATTCTTGATGGATACAGTGTGATAATTCAGCCTGCAAGGATGGGACAGGGGGGAGACCCTCAGGTGGCCTTCTGACTGCAGTGGCTATTTCTCTGGGCATAGTGGGGTGGTAATTGCGGGCCTGCCTTTTGGTGCCTTGGGGGTTGACTGTAGGTCTGTGGACAGATCGATCAACCTCTTATTGCTCAATATTTATTGGCATAAGGGAATCAAACCAGTTGATCCGTTTGTAGATGGGATCTGCCGGGTGGTGGAGGAGTGGATGGGAATACATCTAGAGGGAAGGGTTGCTGTCATGATGCATACTCCCGGAGAACCAGTCCAGGACCAGCATCCCCGGAAGCAGACATCATGTTCCCGGGGAAAAGGCCAGCAACCCATAGTAGGGGCCCTTTGGACACTGTCCTGGCGCCTTTGGCGCCAGGCTCATAAAGGGAGTGTTTATGTGAATTTACCTGATGCAGACCGTGCTGCCAGATCCAGACCTCTTTGAGGCCTGAAAGGGACTATTTTACCTGTGGGACTATTTTGCCACTCGGGCGTGGCCGGGGAAGAATACGTACCTGGAACTACTTTGGGGGCTATTTAAGCCACGCCCAGGCAGCAGCTCACGCTTCGCGTTGTTCTGCACCTAGCAGCTGGACGCTCACCGTGTCTGCTCCTGCATCCTGACTCCAGCCATGCCCGCCTCCATCCTGGAACACCTGAAAGGAAAGAAGAAAAGGGAAAAGGTGAACAGAAGAACATGACCTGCTTCTACCCGGAGTCCGGAGTCATCACGCCGGCGATCCTAAGGGAAGACATTTATTTTAAAGACGCATCTCGTTGCTCGCTGCAGCGCCACGTTCCACTCACCTGCTCACGAGGCATCTCCGTGCTCCTTAGCGACCATCTGCATGATCCGCCGCATACCTGCGCCTAAGGGGGAAGAGAAGAACAAAAGGTGAGCAGAAGGAACATATTGAGGACAGCCAGATTTTCGCCATAAGACTTACCTGATTATTGTTGGGAGAATCTTCCCTCATCTCGGGTCGGCGCCGCTTCTTCGGCAGTAACGTACCCCCTGCCCCTATGGGGAAAAAGACACAAGCATTAGTGGGTGAATATAAGGACATTAAAGGAACCACCCATCATAACTCACCTGAGTTTACCTTCGGCAAATTATTTCCTCTACGCAAAATCTTCACTCAGCACCTGTGATAAAAGGGATAAGAGACGGATTACTGAATATAAAGACAAATAGAAAAGGAGGCCAACTCTTGAACCTTTACAACAGTATACTTACAGCACCTTGCCAGGAAAGTCAAGTAAGCTTGGATCCTCACCAATCCGAACACCAGTGAAGTAACTGGATATAATCGCACCCCTGCACCAGAAGCAGGATGGAGAGCTCGTCCTTTCAAACCTTAAGGTGAGAGTTAACGGGGAATTTCGGAGGTGGTCTGAGGAGAGTAAAAGAGGGAAGTGGGAGGCCGACGCGCTACTCCACAGGTAGTTAATCCCCTTTCTCCATCTGCAGAAGGATTCTCCTGCGAGTCAGACAAGCAAGATTTGGCGGTCCTGTCCAGTCGTTCTTCCGAGTTCTGCGCATCACCTTAGAAGAGGCCGCAGCAGTCCAGACCTGGTCAGCGTCTCCGTGGGAGTCATGTGACGTTACAGTTACTGTCATGGGTGATCTAAATGCAGATTGGGTCTCATTACGAGTCCGGCGGTAGCCGTGCCGGAAAAACCAACAGGCTGCCACTGGATCGATAATACCATACCGCCTCCGTGATTGCCGGAATCACTGGGACATTACAACCCTGGTGACCCAGTAATTCCGGAGGCGGAATTCTGTAAATCCCCATTCCCATGGAGTCCAGTAGGACTCCATGGGGATGGGGACCATGGAAACACTGGTTCCGTCTATGACAGAGCCAGTATTTCCATGTCTGCCTGCAAGCGGGTGGTGTTACTTCTGCCAGGTCAGACCTGGTGGGAGTGACACCTCCCGCCTGCAGGACTCCGAATCAGCCAGTCCGGAAACAACTGTGGTGGCAGATTTACCACCACCATTGTTTCCGGACCAGCTTTCTCATAATGAGGCCCATAGTGTTTATTCCCATCAATTGTGGGAACTGGCAGAGACCCATATGGGTAACTCAGAGAAGCAACTTGTGGGACAGAAGTGGTGTATAGGTCTGGATGGTAGGGGGCTAATCCCCTTGCCAGGCATTTCACATTTATAAGAAAGATTGGAGTGACCATTGTATCCTTACTGCACAATTTAACTGGGTTCTTAATATCAGGAAATGCCGGCAAAATCGACAATTGACTGCTAAAGCCGGGTGCAATGCTGTCAGATGGACTGAACCAAATATTGGTCGCTTGAATTCCAACATACAGCGTTCACTGAATTGTTTGATTGATGAATGGAAAATCAAAAACTTTAATGCACTTGTGTTCCAGTCATTTGTTGGTCTGATGATTGACGAGTTAGCCCCGAGTTGTGGAGCCATAAGTCATCGTCAAGTTAGGCATGTTCACTGTTACAATACCAATGTGGCACTTGCAAAAAAGAATCTACGGAGATCAGTGAAACAGATTCAGAGTGCTGATCTTGATGAGGTCACCCATAGGAAGTTAATTGGGAAGCTCAAGCAATCGTATAAAAACTATTGCAAATCAATTAAGTTCAAAATGCTTCAGAGCGACGCAGAAAAGATGGTTGGGACACTAATTGTTGCCGACGTGGGTGCATTCTGGTGTTTGGTGAATGGGAAGGACCCCAATTTTACTACTTGCCAGTTGGACTCAATATACAAACAAGATTGGATTGAGTTCTTAGGGGAAAGATTTGGGAAGCCTTCCGCAAATCCTCCACTCGTTTACTACTACTACTAATACTAGGGTGGGCTGCAAAGGTCTCTTACCAACTTTGAAGCATATGCTAAAGCCAATGGGTTAACAATTAATCCTACTAAAATCAAAATGTTATCCCCCAGGAAAGCGAGGTAAAGACTTCAGGCTTTATTGGTAAATTGGATGAGACTCCCCTGAAGTTGGGGAGGGTAGGGAGGTACCTGCGGTTTAGTTTTTCAGCTTACACTGGTTCTAAGGTATTAATTGAGCCCATCTTACATAAGACGAAATAGCTGGAGGCTCAGGTGGTCACGATTGATCAAAAGTTTGGAAAGTTCTCCCTTGTACCTTCTTTAATTTTCTATGAGAGAAAAATCATCCGTAAATTAATCTATGGCCTGGAATTGTTATCTGAGAGGGTAAGCGAAACACTGAAATCGAATTGAGGGTCACATTTGGAGAAGACTGTTGAGTGTGCCATTAGGTTTAAACTGGGCATTGTTTCGATGTGGGCACGGGTACAGTGGGTCTGTATATCCTTGTACTCCAAAATTAAAACTGGAACGCCAAATACACTTTACCATCTAATGGGTACAAACCTAGATTTCTCTCATACACTGATCTCTTTGAGGGATTGGTCGGAAGCCATCCTTGAGGAGATTGGATTGTCCATAGGGAATTTGATTTCTAACTCTACGTATGTGAAACGCACCTTATTCGATTTTGATTGGTGTCAAACTGTTGACAAATTTCATTCCTATCCCTCCTTACCCCATTTGAACCATGAACATAGAGCCAGAGTCTCGCCCAGTAAGGTTATCCTACAATTTCCGGATAGATTTTTCTGAGGTACTATCCTTAGGGCCAGATCGAATAGTCTACCTAGTAGGGACATTTTAGCTAGAAGATCGTTGATTCCATTAGACAAAGCCAGATGCCGGTGTTGTTCGGCAAACTCAGAGTAACTTAAACATCTGTTCATGGAGTGTGTCCCATCACAGCCACTTACGGCTGAATTCCTGAAACCGCTCAATGTAAATTCCATCTTATATGAAGAAGAGTTGGCATGAACATTCAAACTATCCATGAGGGCTTAGCGTTATCTGGATTTATCAAAAGTCTAAACTTGTAATACAGAGCCAAATCTCTTTTATTTTTTACCCCTAAAGATGTATTGTGTTAGGTTAACGGCTCATATTATAAGAATTGGATATCTGTTTTTTTTAATTATATTAGTATTCTTTAGGTAGGATTTATATATTTTTTTTTCTTGGAATGATTATTTGTAAAGCTTGGTTGTATTGATTGTTGTATGTACTTTTGTTCTGTTTTAATTCATTATTAATGGTGTTGATGGATTGGAACTTGTTTTTATCTTTGTAAAATTCTTTTTCAGTTTTTTTTTAACTTGTCTGTGATATTTTGAAAAGGTTTGAATAAACCAAATACAAATAATAAAATAAAAAATTAAAATAATCAGCAGCTGACTAAGAAACAACACTATTGCCTGTGATTCATGGATGCTATGTCCAATCCTGTCTGGTCAATACATTTTGGATATGGCTATTCAACCATCGTTAATTTTGAATGGTACAAGTTGGTCCATAAATCCGGCAATTTCAAAATCGTATAAAAGTCAAAATAAGTTTTTAGTAACAAAACCTGCTTGGTTAAGAGATTGTTACACTCATTTAGCAAGTGATGTATGGTCTCCTTGCATGTTGGTATGTGACAGAAACAACAGCAGTTCTCTTTTTATTTGGGGGCGTTGGTCTAATTTATTTTGTTTTAACTAGATCCAGACGATATCCTAAATAGATCTGTCTATACCGTGGAGCCGGGAATTTCCGCAGGTTTTCCCCTAAGCCCCCCCCTTTATGTACCCTTATAATGCCACCCCAATACATCCCGATACATTTTAACCCCTTTACCTCACTACACTTTATTTAATTAATCTTTGCTGTGTTTTTCAGTGTTATGGTCCACTCTGAAATGTACCACTCTGTAATGTTTCAGATAAACTGACTGGATACCCCATGGGAGTTGTTTTGCAACCAGATGAAGGGAGAGCAACTGCTGTTTTCCAGGGTAATTGTTTCACATTCAAGGTGATAATTTAGTAACAAAGTGTCACCACAAAGGGAGAACATATGCAGAGCTTGAAACATGCGTTGTTTTCCCCAGCCTCAGGGCAACAATGGCTTTGCAACCATTGTCTACTGCCACAAAGTTAAGGAATTGCGGCTGCAGTCTTAAAAAGTCTGCTAATCCCTGCTTCACTTTAACACATATGTCTGAACATTTGCTGCGCTGTCATAAAGGTCTTGCATGCACAAAGTGGCTTGTTGAGAGACTTCATGTTACTGCTGTGATGACCACTCATCACCACTGTCGCAAGTAGAAGGGAAGGTGATACACTGCAAAGTTGCTGCCATGTAGACTTTTTCGGTCACTTGTCTACGTATCCATTGTAAAGTGGATTTTCTGGCCATCTAATGTTTCCAATGTTTTTATCACCAAAATAAATACTTATTCATATAGCTCAATAACAGCCTTTTGTGCAAAGTCATTACACAGAAGAATTTCCCAGTGGGTGTCAACATTTGCCATCAAGTCACTAACATTTTTGTTCTAAAAAATAAGCGAATGTCAAAAGGTACACTGCCAGCATCATTGGAAGTTTGGCATTTAGCAGCCAAACTCATTGGAAGTTTGGCATTCAGCAGCTCATGGGTGGCTAAATTGATATTTATGGCTGTGTTCAAATGACTCACTGAGAATGAATTGTGTGAGAAATATGAGGTTATCTTCACTCCTAAACCCGCTGGATCTTCTTCTCAGGTGGCAAGGGAAAGTCCATCGCTCTTGGATTATGACCCTGGGGATGGAGATGCGAGGATCACCTGGGTGGAGAGTCCGCAGCGATTGGGTTTGGGGTAACCATAGGTGAGACAAGGTATCCCTGTTCCCCTAATTAGGACTTAACTAACCCTACCCCAACCTTTATGGGTTACTGCAAGACCTCTCCCCTCATTTCCCCACATGTAATATTTGGAAGTACTGGTAAGAGGAAGAGTAGGCTAAGACTAATGAACACTACATCTCCATTTTACCACTCTGGTATTGAGACAAGGAAGATGCCTGCAAAGTATGGGGATAGTCAGGCATGTCCCCTTAATCATTGTCTGGCAAGTCTAATAAGACATCCATACCTGCAACTTGTCAAGGGGATACAGGTGTATAAAGGGAGACCTGCGAAGAGAGAAAGGGGGGACAGAGAGGCCTCTAGGAGAAACCAGGGGACCCTTTCCATGTGGAAGCAGCCATGGTGGGAACTTAAGTGTGTTCAGGATGCCAGCCGACATTCCAGAGGTGTGGGTGCCTCGGTGCCATAGTTCCAGAGTTGGAGCAGCTTGGAGCTGTGAACGAACAAGCTAGAGAGAGAGAACGCTGCCCGCGTCCACCCAGAGGCAGCAAAGTTGCTCATACATACAGAAGTGAAAGCATCATGTGAGCGGGGCTCACAGAGGTCGGAGCTCCAGCCTGGGAAGCCAAAGGAGCAGCAAGAGCTGCTGGAGCAAGATGCCAGAGACCGGTGAGTGTTTGGGGAAAGACACTCTGAAACTGGTGTTCTACGGGCTGGCTGCATACAACTAATGAAGCTCTGTATGAATGAAAGCTTCAAAGCAAGATGAGGTACATATTGAATACTAAACTGAATGGAAGTTTTCAAAAGCGCTAAACTGGACATATCGAATACCAAACTGAATGGTAGTTGAAAACAGCATTAAAACTATGCGTATTGAATACCAAACTGAATTACACAATGCAAATTGAACGCTGAACTGAATGAAAGTTTAAAACACTGCTACAGCAAGCAGATTGAATATCGAATTGAATGAAACCAAAAAGTTTAACCCCTATTGAATATTATGTTGAAATATAAACTTCAAGGGCCAATTAAAGAGCTAATAAAGGTTAAAGAGGAAAATGCCCACATGAAAACAACCTATGGGGAATGAAACAAGGGTGAATGAGTGTAACCAAAGGTCGGGCAGGAATTGGACCACCACCAAGTGAACTTTGTGAGTAAATTCAGTGTGGCAAAGACAATGACTGGCATGAGGTGTCTGACACATTATGGCAGAGTCAAGAGGCTGATCAAGGGAAGCTGGAGGACTGTAAATATTGCACAGAAAGCGAAGAGGCTAACCAGGAAAACATAAGGGAATGTAACTTTGTACACAGGGCAAAAGGCAGAGGAACCTGTGTGGGCGGAGGAGCCACAGGGCCCTGGTTACATGACTTGTGATGGGTGGACCGTGTGTTCTGACAGCAGCGCCTAGACCAGAGAGCCCTACATTGTGAAAGACACTGCAAAACCAACCAATTAAGTTGAACTTTAAAAGTCTGAATCACACATTGAGTATTACATTGAAGTCTTGGGGAAGAGAACCCTGACTCTTGATTAACTACACTACCGTTTTGAGGATAGAGCCTCAAGACCCCTTTTGTTTGAATTATGTTACTATGAACTTTGGCAAGGATGCCCTGAGGAGTTTGTAGAACTATTTGAACTTGAACAAGGTACATTTTAAAGACATTTTGTGGAACTTTCTTGAACTTGAGGAAGGAAAGCTAAACTAAGAGATGAAAGAAGCTCGGAACATTGTGTTGATCACCATTCCTTTGATTATTGACATTCCTACATACTATTTAGCTTTAATTGTGGGGCACGAATAGGTTTTGGACACATATAAACTTTTAAGTTGAACTCTTTGACTCAGACCTTCCTTATTTTTTAGGGAAATCCCACCTTAGTATAGGACAAGTTAGGCCTTCTACCATCGAACCTTTCATTTAATACATATCTTTTATGTGAACTTTTAGTCTGTTGTCTGTGTCTTGCTCCATGAAGCCTTCACAGTTGCCACATACCCATGGTTCCACAGGAACTACTATAGCCTTCCTTCCTGTTCAGAGTACTTTGCTGTGGCCTTAACACTTCTCATTCTTCTGGTGTGACAAGTGGGGAAGTGTGTTCTGATCTTGATGGTTGTGCAGATTATTGTACCTCCGTCCCCAAGTACCGCACAGACAGAAATGATACACTGCATGTGCAGTCTTTGAGGCCACAGGTGTGTTGAGCCGTCAATCAGGTAGCAGGAATGCCGGAAGGACCGCCTGACCACTGTAAGGCAATGGGTGAGGGTTAAATAGGAGCAGTGCAAATGGTACAGGTAACAATCAGTAGTAACAAGGCTTACCCAAGTGAGCTGTAGGTAGGGCCCTAAGTGTGGCGTGGGCAACAGTCTGCGGATGGTGGTAGAGAAGTTCTGCACGGCTCGTGAGTGAGTCACACCTGGGTCTGATGTGGATGGACCAGCAAGGCAAAGGAAGTCGAAAACAAGTTTCAAGATTCAAGGTTCAGAGGGGTTAATCAAAAGGCAGTCCAAGAGAGAGTTCCAAGGTCGAGGAGCCGGGGAAACAAGGCGGGGATCCAAGAGGCAGAAATCCAAGGAGTAGGCAAGACAAATCCGTTGAACAGTCCGAGGTCACAAAGTCCGTGATCAAAAGGTACACCAGAAGCGCTAAACAATCCTCAAGAGATCAGCTGTGAAGCGCTGCACCCGTGTTGTCAGGATGTTTTTAAACTCGTTAGGCAGTCACGTTATGTGTCCCATGGATGTGCGAGACGTGACGTGATCACGCGGTCACAAGACGCCGGATGTTCGGGGTTGCTGTAGTAGTCTCCGTGGGCGTGACCAGCCGTGAGTGCGCTTCCATGGCAACTGCCAGCGAAATGAAGGACGATAGACGCCGGGGCTACAGGCTGGTGTCCTCCCACGCCGGGCGAACTGCTGGTTCTCTCTGTGTGCAGGGACTGCACTTGTGGGTAGGTGTGGTGTGGGGCGTGTGATCGTTTGATTCTGGATAGGGCGAGCAACGGGAGACGTGACAAAGTGCCATCATGGTTCTGAGTCTTTATTACTGCATGGCTGTTGCTGTAAATGTAGTTTTCCTTCCTGCGCATGATGTCACTTCTTTTGGCCAACCATAGTGAAGTGCCCAGATTTTTCTCTGCCTTCCCACATGACACATTTTTTTGAACAGTTTGCAGGAGCAATATGAAACTCTTCACACTGAAAAACAAAATTCTGCACAGAAGATATGCACTGTTGGCTCCCAATATCCACCATTGATTGTTGTGCCTATGCAAAAGGAGAACACTGCAGTCCACAAACAGGTGTCACCCTTTTCTCTGATGGCCTGGACGGTACTCCCATTGCTTGATGGCAACATATCCCAATGACAATTGGAGGTCTAAGTCATTGACTGGTTCACCCCGTTCCTCATTGACAAAACATTATTTATCAGCCTAGCCCCTTATCGATCCAGCCCCAAAACAATCAAATACTGGGTCCCGAGGATTCTCCCTGTCTCCCTTCTCTTCAAACGATATAAAGAATACCTCTCACAGACCCTTAGCAAACATAACATCCACTTCTTGAATAAGCAGATGACTCACACATGTACTTCCAAATCTCATCCCTCTCACAACTCCACACTCTCAAAAGCTTTATCTTCCCCATAGCCACGTTGATGGCCACTCACAAAATCAACCCTTTGAAAATGGAGAAATACATGCTCTTCATCTGCGCTAGATGCAACTCCAACCTCAACCCTTGAATCAAAGAACTGGCCATGGACAACCCACACACATCCTTCTGCATACCAGTCAAATCCCTAGAATTCATTATTGACCTCCAACTCTCCTTTGCAAAGCTAATAGAAGGTGTCACCAAAATATTCAATCTACAACTGCACCTCCTCCACAAGATAAGGCAAATCCTTCACATGATGACTTATGCTCTGCACTCCAAGCACTGGCTCTGCACATGCTGGAATACATGGATGCTTATCCTCACCAGTTTCTGTAACATCTTCCTTGGTCAACTGCAAGCCATACACAACACACCATACAGACCATTCCTCCACCTGTCCAAACACTCACACATCCCCCCAGCTCTTACTCAGTCCCACTGTCTCCTCATACCCCAGAGATGGTGCCTTCAATGGGCTCTGCATTGTATTTGAAGCCATCCACCTCAGAATCCCCTCTTACCTTCACAACAAAATGAAACCCATAACCCCACAAACCACTGTCATGCTAGCCATAATGTCCTACACATTCAACTCTGCAAAACAGTCACACAAAAACAAGCATGGACCCAGTGTGCCCACATAGCATGAAACACCCTACCACTGCACATTTGCATTGCACTCTCTATCACCACTTTCCAAAAAGCCTCAAAACGTATGTGTTTCTCCACACCTACTTGAGCTTCTCCACATCCACTGCTATCACCTGTCATTAAAATCTTCCTATCTAATTCTGAAAACGTTTTGTATCTTCTGTTTCTGTTTCACCTCTCGCCTCTTTCAAGTTTGCACCTTGTAAGGCTCTCCCGGACCATCTCGGTAGAACCATCTCTGAACAAAATGTGATGTGTACATGTAATTTCAACAACTTGTGTATCTGGGAAGCATGTTTGGTTATGAAAAATTGTTTTTCCTAAGTAAAAGCTAAGGGGAGGGACTTCAGTCAAGCCATAAACATAGCATCACTCTGACTCATTCTGACTCACTACTCCGTTCTCCAGTCAGAGGACAGTAAATCCTTTAACTTATCAGAATCCTTAGTGGGTTGGGCATAGAAAGTCAGCCTTCCGACCCACTTTCAAAAGACATAAAAAGAACCACTGAGACCCAGATAGGGACATTCATTTCCCACTTTTTAATCGGTTTCTGCGCAGCACGCTGCCCGACCATATCCAGAACTTAGACTCCAGATAGACTCCAGAACTTGAGCAGAGATGCTTGAACCAAAAGCTGAATCCTTCTCAGCAGGCCTCAGAATCCAGCAACCTAACTAAACTATTCAACAGCCCGGCAAGCTGTTTTGATTCTGGCTAGAACCCTGTGCCAGACCCAGACCAGACCGCTGTACAGTGCCGATAGCAGACCCAGACCAGACCGCTGTGATAAGAACCAGTGGCAGAGACCGTCCCGGGGTGAGAGAACCTCAGCCCACCTGACCAGATCTGTGACGAGGTCCATTCCAGTCCAAAACTAGGAGTGAGTATCCAGCCAAGAACTGTGCATAGTCATCTCTTAGTCTAAAGTAATCTCATCCCATCCATTTCAACCTATTTAGAACTGCATAGAAATCGTGTGTCCATTCTGTGATTTCAAAGCTGCAAAAGTGTCATCTGTCATTCTGAAATCTTGACTTCATTTCTGAAAATCTACCTCTACAAAAACGTCCGTATCTTTTGAACCGTATGTCCTAGAAGTGAGATTTAACGGTCAAGCTTAGAACCTAAGCTTTCCAACAAACCCAAAATGACCTTCCAACTCCTTATAGTTTTTCCGTAATCGCGATCGACGCACTCGGAAAAAGTGCAGCGAATTGCAATTTGACTCAATTTCACCACTTGTGAAAATAGCTGCTTCTTGCTTTCCACTGCTGAAATTCGTTATCACCTACCCTGAATCTCCTATAGGGAATTAATTTCATTTTTAGCATATTTTTCACTTCATTGCAACCACATTTAACAGTATTTGGCCTGTGTTTTAAAATCATCCCTGTTTCTCTAAGCTTGCTGGGGGGAACGGGAACTGAACTGCTTCTGATTGTATTCCTGAAAACCTGTGTGCCATCATTTCCATCATATTGCATAGGGGGAGTGAGGAAAAAGTGATCAGATTATCTCTTGTTGAAACCATATCCAGTTTATTTCTGTGCTGCATTCTTTCAATCATTGCTTTTCCTTGAAACCACACAAAGTATTCTCTGCTACCTTATCCTTTCTATACCAACTCCTAAGTAATTAAAGAATTGTGCTACTGTAGATTATCCATTGTTGATCACTGTTATATTCATAAGTGTGCTATAAAATATTAATTTAATCATAAAAGTGTGATATATATTGTTTAATTTTTCCATTAAACCTTTTAATTTGCAAAACAAACCTACTTCTTGGCTCAGTGAGGTCAGGGGGATCCAAAGAGAGGGGCGTTATGTAAGGGTTTATCATCCAGATTTAAGAACTTGACATACAGATATATAAATAAGGGCTTCCATTGGGCATCCCAGACTAGGCATTGACTTAGTTAGATTTTTGAATTGAAGTCACTTACACTATGCTACCACCCATGACTCAAACATACCCAACAATTGCATCATCAGCTGTTTCTCCTGTAACAATGTAACATGTACATGCCTGCCTCTCGCCTCATATGAGTTGCTGTACACTTTGAGGAAATCCTATTTGTTGTTAATTTACTCTTGTGATCTGGCACCCACCTCATTTACAGGAGCCTGCAAACCTCCTTAGGACAAGAGTACTCATAATGTGCAAGATGGCAACATGTTCATTTGTGTGTCAGCTAATGTTTTCAGCCAAGTCATGCAAGGGTCTGTATTTAATCCACTGGAATGACCAAAAGAAATCTAGACAGACTTCCCTCATTGTGGTCTATGAAATTTGATAATAATTTCAAGCACTTTTGTCAGATGTGGTGCTCAATCATGTTGTGCTCAATCAACCACATCACTCTAAAAACATTTTCTCTTCTCTCAGTGTTCTAATAAATGTGAAAACACATTCAAAGGCTTATGTTATCTAAAGCATTAAACCAAGTAATGTGTGAGAGTTCATTCAATCGACATTGTTCCTCAAAGGTGTTGGCCTTCCCTGAAATTGTGCTTTCAAATACATTTACCCTTCCCTGAAAATGTTCATATCAACTTAAGAATAGATTCAATTGTTTGTGCCAGTTACTGTAAGCAATGGTGTTGTGAATGAGCAGGCACACAATCAACCACCATACTCCAAAAACATGTGTTCATTTTTCAAAATGAGCAAAGACATTTGACAAGAAGTGCAAATTCTATTTTCATCTACTCTGATCAACCAGGCCATCTATAAGTATACATTCAATCAACCAGTGCATCACAAAGCCATGTGCCAGTTGATCCAACTGTGCAAATAAAATAGACAATACATTCAAGCGCTGATATCAACTACTGTGCTCAACTAATTTTTCCATTAGAGTTAAATCTGCCAGATCAAACCAAGCCATTTTCATTTCCCACATTTTCCATATAAATTTAACAACACTGTTAGTGGTTTATGTCAGCTAAAGCAATGAACTAATGTGTGAGAGCACATTCAATCAATGAACCTTCCCTAACAAGTTTGCCATTCCCTCAATGTATATTGATACATGTGACGAGAATTTAAACTGCTCGTGCTCAACCAAGGTGTCTGTAAGCACGTGTTCAATCAAGCAACACACCCCAAAGACTTTGAACCTTCAATCAAAGTGTGCTAATAAGTCTGAGGAAGAGTCCAAATGCTTGTGGCAGCTACTAATGTCAACTTAGTCAAATGTGAGTGAAGATTCAATCAACCAGCACCCCACAGAGACATTTGTCTCACAGTGGGCTTATAGTTTGACAAGGAAAGTTCTCCTGGAAGTGATCTTGAATGGCACGTGTAACCCATTATTTCAATAGAGAGGATTGTCTTTGGACAGGTGTCCCTGTGCATCCTATTTTCATACAGCATGCTACTTCTTCAGTCTTCTCAATTGCTCAGTATCTGTTTCTCTGCCATCTCCTGTTGTTGATCATCTACAAGGATGCTTCTCATCACAACTATCTCATTGCACTCCATTTCCCTATAATCTTCATTCTGATAGCAGAGACATTGCAGATGGCAACAGTGCCTCAGCGTAGCTGGTGTGTAACATTGTGTAATGGGAAAGGGTTATGCAATCCCATTCAGACAATATGTTGATAGTATTCATGTGGGGTCTCACACACTTCTTCGGTTCCTGACTCCCAACTGAAGCTCCAGCAAATGTTTCCTTCCTATCTCAGCCCATCATATAGCATCTTCTTCCTCTCTCGGTAGCTTTTGATGGTGGGGCTGTCTGTGACAGTATAGATCACGACAGCTTCATACAAGCTGATTCAAAATATATGTTGCTAATTTGAAACAAAAACAAGAGCAAGAGTCGGTTTCAGATTTCAGATAAAGGCTGCTGGTTGATACAGGGTTGTTAGGTGCGTTTATGATACTATTATGCTGGAGGATACGAATGCACTTTTATACTTAAACTGGCTCTGAGGTTGGGCCTCAAAAACATTTCTGGGGGAGGACTCCCCCAGCTGGTCTGTAGCTGCTGCACCACTTCAGCATGGCCATCCTTCTACTGCAACACGTGGTATTCATGAATCATGATGTGATTCTCCAGCACAGTCGGTAATCAACTTTATCTCAAGCCGGCAAATCTTTTGTGGTGTCCCAGTGAGCGTTCTCTGTGGCTTCTGAAGTTGCATGAGCTCATAGGCATCCTGGCATAGGGCAGCAACACAAAGTGCCAAACTTCTGGCTTTGCGTTGTTCCTAGCCAACCTGATATGTACCCACTAAATTCAGCTTTGATGCATTTTTACCACGTTAATGCTTGTAAATATGAGTCAACACAAGAGGATTAAGAGATTGTTAAGGAGTCAATTTCCAGGACAGATTGTTCACTGCAAAACTACATGGTACAAATGTGTGTGTCATTCCGGGAAGAACGTTGCAATGCACTACACTTTCCAAAAACACTCAAGTGTTTCTTAACACATTTTTACAGCAGAGTACATGCAATATTCATGCAAAAAAGGTAACACTCTTTGCAGACTGACATACAAAATAATATACAAACCTATTCCTATATAATGAATGACCCGTTTCTACAATGCCTTCTTTGCAGTAATTCATCTGTTAAGGTTTTCAAAATGCTAAAAGACAAATACAAACACAAACAAAAAATCCCCTGCTTGTAAGGGATGTCCAGAACAAAAATATCTCAATCTTATGTTCACATCTGGTTACATATATTTATTTATTTTTAGAGTGAACAATGCATTAAAATAAAAGGGGTTAAGTAATGGAACATACAAATATCATCAGGCAGTACCCAAACCAATATCAGGCCAACGGGTGAGGGGGCAACACATACACAATCAGCTTGTCCAGATTTTACTTCACATGAAAACCATCCAATATGAAAGTCACACCATAGCCACATCCCTGATTGCCTTCGATGATGAAACATGGCAAGTCCAGTTGGGCCATAGACAGCTATCTGAGAATGGCAGGCCAGGGTGGACATGTGGTGTGTACCTCATATTCACGACACGCCCTGCAGTAGGTATGGGTAAGTTGCTAATCCCATAGCAAGAGCAGTTGTTTGGCGGCTTATAACTTCACCCTCCCTGGACAAATCCTCAACAAACATTGGAGAAAAAAAGTATATGGTCTGCTCTGAATGTTTCTGGCAAGTTTGGTGAGGCTTCGTCAAGTGGGAGCAAAGTTATAGGGGGGTCCCAACATTTGTTTCTCCATAAACGGAATGGAAAAAACTTTGCTCACACCTACAGCCCAAACCGCTGGACTGATTTTCACCAAATGTGCGGCAGGAGCAGCAGCTTGGTCCCGAAAGTGTGCTATTGTGAATTTTGTGAAAATCCGTCCAGTTGTTTTTTTGAAAACAGGCAAAATGTAGGTCAAAAAATGTGTGATATCTGGCTCTGCTCTGCGGACCCATTTCCCTGTTTGGTCCACGGACAGGCATACGATTGGTCTAGAGGGTGATGTGATATCCGAGGATATCGGACGATGCCCCCTGATTGGATGGTGTAAAGCGTGAAGTGCGTCAGATTTTTGGAAACTCCCGCCATGTTGGATTCGCAGACTTCGGCCGATGTCCACTGACATCGCGGTAAAAAGATATAAAACAAACTCAGGTTGTTTAGCAGTTATAACTTATACCTGTCTATGTGCTTTGTCAACAGATCTCCTGAACTCGAGCAGCAATAGCGACCAAGAAGGGAAGAACCATTAAAAATCACCCTCAAAGTCAAAGTGACCCAATCCATCTCTCCTGAAGTATGTTCAACAATAATTCAGAGAACAGAAACATGACAAGCTAGATCTTTTTGAATTTCTCTATTAGATTACCATTATTATCAATCATATCAATCGATTTGCATGGGTTCCGGAGCAGAGACGGGCGGGGCTGTTAGTGCCTGGTTGGAGAAAGCCGCCTCCGCCCTACGCTCAGACCTGCGAGCGTCCACCTGTAGAGCCAGGTCCACTAGTTCGGAGAAGACGGAGGGAAGAGCTGGAACCACAGAAAGAGCGTCTTTCATGTGGCTACAGAGACCGTGGTAGAACACTATGGCTTTCTTTTCTTCAGATCACAAGGTCTCTGCAGCCAGTTGATTGAAACGGGTGATGTAGTCAATCAGCGTTTGCTTTCCCTCTGTAAGATCCAGCAATTCCAGGTCTCGGGATTGCGCCTTGTACCTGGTGTCAAAAACCGTTGCCATCTCTGTCACTAGTAGGTCAAAATTGTACAGGGCAGGGTGATCGCTCTCTAATAATGGGTTCGCCCAATTGGCCACTACACCCGGTAGGTGAGAAAGAAGGAAAGCTGCCTTGGTAACGGAGTCAGGAAAGAGCTGGGGTCTACACAAGAAGTGAAGTTTGCACTGGTTGAGGAAGGTTCGATACTTCCTGGGATCCCCCTGATAGCGCTCGGGGGCAGCAAGAGGAAAGGAGGTTGTAAGGACCACTGGAGTGGGGACTGTGTGTGCTGTGGGCGGAGGTGGAGGCGGAGCTGGGGGGTTGTGGTCGCCGAACTCGGCATCTGTGGGTAAAGGGGCACGTGTGCTTTGCAGGCCGTCGAGTCTATGGTGGATGGCCGCTGTGGCTGCGGCCATGTCAGTCCTAAGGGCCACAACCGCTTGCATTAGAGTGGCCACAGGGTCCCCGGAGGAGGTATCCATAATCTGGATGACCAGGAAGGCTTCACAGTCTGTTCTGATCTTGATGGTCGTGCAGATTATTGTACCCCCGTCCCCAAGTACCGCACAGACAGAAATGATACACTGCCTGTGCAGTCTTTGAGGCCACAGGTGTGTTGAGCCGTCAATCAGGTAGCAGGAATGCCGGAAGGACCCCCTGACCACTGTAAGGCAATGGGTGAGGGTTAAATAGGAGCAGTGCAAATGGTACAGGTAACAATCAGTAGTAACAAGGCTTACCCAAGTGTGCTGTAGGTAGGGCCCCAAGCGTGGCGTGGTCAACAGTCTGCGGATGGTGGTAGAGACATTCTGCACGGCTCGTGAGTGAGTCACACCTGGGTCTGATGTGGATGGACCAGCAAGGCAAAGGAAGTCGAAAACAAGTTCCAAGATTCAAGGTTCAGAGGGGTTAATCAAAAGGCAGTCCAAGAGAGAGTTTCAAGGTCGAGGAGCCGGGGAAACAAGGCGGGGATCCAAGAGGCAGAAATCCAAGGAGTAGGCAAGACAAATCCATTGAACAGTCCGAGGTCGCAAAGTCTGTGATCAAAAGGTACACCAGAAGCGCTAAACAATCCTCAAGAGATCAGCTGTGAAGCGCTGCACCCGTGTTGGCAGGATGTTTTTAATCTCGTTAGGCAGTCACGTTATGTGTCCCACGGATGTGCGAGACGTGACGTGATCACGCAGTCACAAGACGCCGGATGTTCAGGGTTGCTGTAGGAGTCTCCGTGGGCGTGGCCAACCGTGAGTGCGCTTCCATGTCAACTGCCAGCGAAACGAAGGACGATAGACGCCGGGGCTACAGGCTGGTGTCCTCCCACGCCGGGTGAACTGCTGGTTCTCTCTGTGTGCAGGGACTGCACTTGTGGGTAGGTGTTGTGTGGGGCATGTGATCGTTTGATTCCGGATAGGGCAAGCAACGGGAGACGTGACAAAGTGCCATCATGGTTCTGAGTCTTTATTACTGCATGGCTGTTGCTGTAAATGTAGTTTTCCTTCCTGCGCATGATGTCACTTCTTTTGGCCAACCATAGTGAAGTGCCCAGATTTTTCTCTGCCTTCCCACATGATGCATTTTTTTGAACAGTTTGCAGGAGCAATATGAAACTCTTCACACTGAAAAACAAAATTCTGCACAGAAGATATGCACTGTTGGCTCCCAATATCCGCCATTGATTGTTGTGCCTATGCAAAAGGAGAACACTGCAGTCCACAAACAGGTGTCACCCTTTGCTCTGATGGCCTGGACGGTACTCCCATTGCTTGATGGCAACATATCCCAATGACAATTGGAGGTCTAAGTCATTGACTGGTTCACCCCGTTCCTCACTGACAAAACATTATTTATCAGCCTAGCCCCTTATTGATCCAGCCCCAATACAATCAAATACTGGGTCCCGAGGATTCTCCCTGTCTCCCTTCTCTTCAAACGATATAAAGAATACCTCTCACAGACCCTTAGCAAACATAACATCCACTTCTTGAATAAGCAGATGACTCACACATGTACTTCCAAATCTCATCCCTCTCACAACTCCACACTCTCAAAAGCTTTATCTTCCCCATAGCCACGTTGATGGCCACTCACAAAATCAACCCTTTGAAAATGGAGAAATACATGCTCTTCATCTGCGCTAGATGCAACTCCAACCTCAACCCTTGAATCAAAGAACTGGCCATGGACAACCCACACACATCCTTCTGCATACCTGTCAAATCACTAGAATTCATTATTGACCTCCAACTCTCCTTTGCAAAGCAAATAGATGGTGTCACCAAAATATTCAATCTACAACTGCACCTCGTCCACAAGATAAGGCAAATCCTTCACATGATGACTTATGCTCTGCACTCCAAGCACTGGTTCTGCACATGCTGGAATACATGGATGGTTACCCTCACCAGTTTCTGTAACAGCTACCTTGGTCAACTGCAAGCCATACACAACACACCATACAGACCATTCCTCCACCTGTCCAAACACTCACACATCCCCCCAGCTCTTACCCAGTCCCACTGTCTCCTCATACCCCAGAGGCGTTGCCTTCAATGGGCTCTGCATTGTGTTCGAAGCCATCCACCTCAGAATCCCCTCTTACCTTCACAACAAAATGAAACCCATAACCCCACAAACCACTGTCATGCTAGCCATAATGTCCTACACATTCAACTCTGCAAAACAGTCACACAAAAACAAGCATGGACCCAGTGTGCCCACATAGCATGAAACACCCTACCACTGCACATTTGCATTGCACTCTCTATCACCACTTTCCAAAAAGCCTCAAAACGTATGTATTTCTCCACACCTACTTGAGCTTCTCCACATCCACTGCTATCACCTGTCATTAAAATCTTCCTATCTAATTCTGAAAATGTTTTGTATCTTCTGTTTCTGTTTCACCTCTCGCCTCTTTCAAGTTTGCACCTTGTAAGGCTCTCCCAGACCATATCGGTAGAACCATCTCTGAACAAAATGTGATGTGTACATGTAATTTCAACAACTTCTGTATCTGGGAAGCATGTTTGGTTATGAAAAATTGTTTTTCTAAGTAAAAGCTAAGGGGAGGGACTTCAGTCAAGCCATAAACATAGCATCACTCTGACTCATTCTGACTCACTACTCCGTTCTCCAGTCAGAGGACAGTAAATCCTTTAACTTATCAGAATCCTTAGTGGGTTGGGCATAGAAAGTCAGCCTTCCGACCCACTTTCAAAAGACATAAATAGAACCACTGAGACACAGATAGGGACATTCATTTCCCACTTTTTAATCGATTTCTGCGCAGCACGCTGCCCGACCATATCCAGAACTTAGACTCCAGATAGACTCCAGAACTTGAGCAGAGAGGCTTGAACCAAAAGCTGAATCCTTCTCAGCAGGCCTCAGAATCAAGCAACCTAACTAAACTATTCAACAGCCCGGCAAGCTGTTTTGATTCTGGCTAGAACCCTGTGCCAGACGCAGACCAGACCGCTGTGCAGTGCCGATAGCAGACCCAGACCAGACCGCTGTGAGAAGAACCAGTGCCAGAGACCGTCCCGGGGGGAGAGAACCACATCCCACCTGACCAGATCTGTGACGAGATCCATTCCAGCCCAAAACTAGGAGTGAGTATCCAGCCAAGAACTGTGCATAGTCATCTCTTAGTCTAAAGTAATCTCATCCCATCAATTTCAACCTATTTAGAACTGCATAGAAATCGTGTGTCCATTCTGTGATTTCAAAGCTGCAAAAGTGTCATCTGTCATTCTGAAATCTTGACTTCATTTCTGAAAATCTACCTCCACAAAAACGTCCGTATCTTTTGAACCGTATGTCCTAGAAGTAAGATGTAACTGTCAAGCTAAGAGCCTAAGCTTTCCAACAAACCCAAAATGACCTTCCAACTCCTTATAGTTTTTCCGTAATCACGATCGACGCACTCGGAAAAAGTGCAGCGAATTGCAATTTGACTCAATTTCACCACTTGTAAAAATAGCTGCTTCTTGCTTTCCACTGCTGAAATTCGTTATCACCTACCCTGAATCTCCTATAGGGAATTAAAATAATTTTTAGCATATTTTTCACTTCATTGCAACCACATTTAACAGTATTTGGCCTGTGTTTTAAAATCATCCCTGTTTCTCTAAGCTTGCTGGGGGGAACGGGAACTGAACTGCTTCTGATTGTATTCCTGAAAACCTGTGTGCCATCATTTCCATCATATTGCATAGGGGGGAGTGAGGAAAAAGTGATCAGATTATCTCTTGTTGAAACCATGTCCAGTTTATTTCTGTGCTGCATTCTTTCCATCATTGCTTTTCCTTGAAACCACACAAAGTATTTTCTGCTACCTTATCCTTTCTATACCAACTCCTAAGTAATTAAAGAATTGTGCTACTGTAGATTATCCATTGTTGATCACTGTTATATTCATAAGTGTGCTATCAAATATTAATTTAATCATAAAAGTATGATATATATTGTTTAATTTTTCCATTAAACCTTTTAATTTGCAAAACAAACCTACTTCTTGGCTCAGTGAGGTCAGGGGGATCCAAAGAGAGGGGCGTTATATAAGGGTTTATCATCCAGATTTAAGAACTTGACATACACATATATAAATAAGGGCTTCCATTGGGCATCCCAGACCAGGCATTGACTTAGTTGGATTTTTGAATTGAAGTCACTTACACTATGCTACCACCCATGACTCAAACATACCCAACAATTTCATCATCAGCTGTTTCTCCTGTAACAATGTAACATGTACATGCCTGCCTCTCGCCTCATATAAGTTGCTGTACACTTTGAGGAAATCCTATGTGTTGTTAATTTACTCTTGTGATCTGGCACCCACCTCATTTACAGGAGCCTGCAAACCTCCTTAGGACAAGAGTACTCATAATGTGCAAGATGGCAACATGTTTATTTGTGTGTCAGCTAATGTTTTCAGCCAAGTCATGCAAGGGTCTGTATTTAATCCACTGGCATGACCAAAAGAAATCTAGACAGATTTCCCTCATTGTGGTCTATGAAATTTGATAATAATTTCAAGCACTTTTGTCAGATGTGGTGCTCAATCATGTTGTGCTCAATCAACCACATCACTCTAAAAACATGTTCTCTTCTCTCAGTGTTCTAATAAATGTGAAAACACATTCAAAGGCTTATGTTATCTAAAGCATTAAACCAAGTAATGTGTGAGAGTTCATTCAATCAACATTGTTCCTCAAAGGTGTTGGCCTTCCCTGAAATTGTGCTTTCAAATACAGTTACCCTTCCCTGAAAATGTTCATATCAACTTGAGAATAGATTCAATTGTTTGTGCCAGTTACTGTAAGCAATGGTGTTGTGAATGAGCAGGCACACAATCAACCACCATACTCCAAAAACATGTGTTCATTTTTCAAAATGAGCAAAGACATTTGACAAGAAGTGCACATTCTATTTTCATCTACTCTGATCAACCAGGCCATCTATAAGTATACATTCAATCAACCAGTGCATCACAAAGCCATGTGCCAGTTGATCCAACTGTGCAAATAAAATAGACAATACATTCAAGCGCTGATATCAACTACTGTGCTCAACTAATTTTTCCATTAGAGTTAAATCTGCCAGATCAAACCAAGCCATTTTCATTTCCCACATTTTCCATATAAATTTAACAACACTGTTAGTGGTTTATGTCAGCTAAAGCAATGAACTAATGTGTGAGAGCACATTCAATCAATGAACCTTCCCCAACAAGTTTGCCATTCCCTCAATGTATATTGATACATGTGACGAGAATTTAAACTGCTCGTGCTCAACCAAGGTGTCTGTAAGCACGTGTTCAATCAAGCAAAACACCCCAAAGACTTTGAACCTTCAATCAAAGTGTGCTAATAAGTCTGTGGAACAGTCCAAATGCTTGTGGCAGCTACTAATGTCAACTTAGTCAAATGTGAGTGAAGATTCAATCAACCAGCACTCCACAGAGACATTTGTCTCACAGTGGGCTTATAGTTTGACAAGGAAAGTTCTCCTGGAAGTGATCTCGAATGGCACATGTAACCCATTATTTCAATAGAGAGGATTGTCTTTGGACAGGTGTCCCTGTGCATCCTATAGTCATACAGCATGCTACTTCTTCAGTCTTCTCAATTGCTCAGTATCTGTTTCTCTGCCATCTCCTGTTGTTGATCATCTACAAGGATGCTTCTCATCACAACTATGTCATTGCACTCAATTTCCCTATAATCTTCATTCTGGTAGCAGAGACATTGCAGATGGCAACAGTGCCTCAGCGTAGGTGGTGTGTAACATTGTGTAATGGGAAAGGTTTATGCAATCCCATTCAGAAAATATGTTGATAGTATTCATGTGGGGTCTCACACACTTCTTCGGTTCCTGACTCCCAACTGAAGCTCCAGCAAATGTTTCCTTCCTATCTCAGCCCATCATATAGCATCTTCTTCCTCTCTCAGTGGCTTTTGATGGTGGGGCTGTCTGTGACAGTATAGATCACGACAGCTTCAAACAAGCTGATTCAAAATATATGTTGCTAATTTGAAACAAAAACAAGAGCAAGAGTCGGTTTCAGATTTCAGATAAAGGCTGCTGGTTAATACAGGGTTGTTAGATGCGTTTATGATACTATTATGCTGGAGAATACGAATGCACTTTTATACTTAAACTGGCTCTGAGGTTGGGCCTCAAAAACATTTCTGGGAGAGGACTCCCCCAGCTGGTCTGTAGCTGCTGCACCACTTCAGCATGGCCATCCTTCTACTGCAACACGTTCTAAAACACTACTGGTATTCATGACTCATGATGTGATTCTCCAGCACAGTGGGTAATCAACTTTATCTCAAGCCGGCGAATCTTTTGTGGTGTCCCAGTGAGCGTTCTCTGTGGCTTCTGAAGTTGCATGAGCTCATAGGCATCCTTGGCATAGGGCACCAACACAAAGTGCCAAACTTCTGGCTTTGCGTTGTACCTAGCCAACCTGATCTGTACACACTAAATTCAGCTTTGATGCATTTTTACCACGTTAATGCTTGTAAATATGAGTCAACACAAGAGGATTAAAAGATTGTTAAGGAGTCAATTTCCAGGACAGACTGTTCACTGCAAAACTACATGGTACAAATGTGTGTGTCATTCCGGGAAGAACGTTGCAATACACTGCACTTTCCAAAAACACTCAAGTGTTTCTTAACACATTTTTAACAGCAGAGTACATGCAATATTCATGCAAAAAAGGTAACACTCTTTGCAGACTGACATACAAAATAATATACAAACCTATTCCTATATAATGAATGACCCGTTTCTACAATCCCTTCTTTGCAGTAATTCATCTGTTAATGTTTCCAAAATGCTAAAAGACAAATACAAACACAAACAAAAAATCCCCTGCTTGTAAGGGATGTCCAGAACAAAAATATCTCAATCTTATGTTCACATCTGGTTACATATATTTATTTATTTTTAGAGTGAACAATGCATTAAAATAAAAGGGATTAAGTAATGGAACATACAAATATCATCAGGCAGTACCCATGCCAATATCAGGCCAACGGGTGAGGGGCCAACACATACACAATCAGCTTGTCCAGACATACTTCACATGAAAACCATCCAATATGAAAGTCACACCATAGCCACATCCCTGATTGCCTTCGATGATGAAACATGACAAGTCCAGTTGGGCCATAGACAGCTATCTGAGAATGGCAGGCCAGGGTGGACATGTGGTGTGTACCTCATATTCACGACACGCCCTGCAGTAGGTATGGGTAAGTTGCTAATCCCATAGCAAGAGCAGTTGTTTGGCGGCTTATAACTTCACCCTCCCTGGACAAATCCTCACCAAACTTTGGAGAAAAAAAGTATATGGTCCGCTCTGAATGTTTCTGGCAAGTTTGGTGAGGCTTCGTCAAGTGGGAGCAAAGTTATAGGGGGGTCCCAACATTTGTTTCTCCATAAACGGAATGGAAAAAACTTTGCTCACACCTACAGCCCAAACCGCTGGACTGATTTTCACCAAATGTGCTGCAGGAGCGGCAGCTTGGTCCCGAAAGTGTGCTTTTGTGAATTTTGTGAAAATCCGTCCAGTCGTTTTTTTGAAAACAGGCAAAATGTAGGTCAAAAAATGTGTGATATCTGGCTCCGCTCTGCGGACCCATTTCCCTGTTTGGTCCACAGCCAGGCATACGATTGGTGTAGAGGGTGATGTGATATCCGAGGATATCGGACGATGCCCCCTGATTGGATGGTGGAAAGCGTGAAGTGCGTCAGATTTTTGGAAACTCCCGCCATGTTGTCATGGGTGTTGTCCTTGCAGTGCACAGGGTTAGAGTGAGTTATGATTGCTTAGCTGACCATAGCCGAAAGAAAGGTGGGCACCACTGTTTGTTATTCATAAATTGCGCTCTTTAAATCAAAGTTCTTTATTGTTTCCCGGAGCAACCGATCTGTGAGGGTCCTAGAGACACTTGGAACCAAAAACTGACTGAGAAAAAGAAAAGCTGTATAAACCATCCAGCTAAGGTTGGTGCTCACGTTAGTGCTAAGTGCACTATGTTACTACTTGAAAAACATTTGTAGATAGTGCTTGTATGTAAAATAATCATTCATCGAAAAAGATTCTTGGTAAATTGTTACGTCACAATGTATTAATTTTGTTGTGGTATATGTATACCAAAATCCTTTGTTTTATAGTTTTCACTGCATTATCAAAGTGTGCACAACCATCCTTGTAGACTGAAAAGCGTTATGGTTATGTATGCCTATGCATTTCGTAGTCTTGCTCCTTCATCAGGGCCTAAACCCCATTCTATTTGTTTAGTAGCTTCATCCAACCGTAATTAAAGTACAAATTCAGATTCAAAGCCAGATCCACAATTTAAGTTAACAATATAAAAAACATTACATACCAACCAGCACATGCGGTTGTATGGTTAGCTGACCATACCTTGCAAATTTCTGGGGTTTTTCGGTTTTACATGTAACCATAACGTCCCTGTAACAACTTTTGTCCATTGAATTGCATAGGTTTTTACTAGTACAACCTAACCATAATGTCCCTTTAACAACATTTTATGTCAGTGAATTTCATTGGTTTTTAGCAAGATACCCTTAGTTTGTAAAGGAGAACTGTGCAGCATTGTGCAACTGCTGGCACCATGTTAATGCGGACAGCAGTCACGGACTATGAGTCTGTTTGTGGAGATCGTGCGGCATCCAACCTGCCCAGGAAGGCAGGTGCTCTCTTACATAGTGGTACCAATTACAAAAAGCAAAAAACATAGACAAACAGCACCATGTGCAAGAATTGCGAGGGAAAATAGAGTAGGTTTGCAAATTTTGTCTTTAGAAAGCAAACTGGACAAAGGCATAGAGAGTGCACCATAACGGAATGCATCAACAACAGAAGTGACGTCTGCCTTCAGCAATCTTACTGCACTGCTACTGTAAAGGGCAACAAAAAATTAAATCCAATAGTAACGACTGGAAATTGCTAAGACCTGAACATCACTACAATGTAGTAAGGACCCTAAACTTTGTCTAATATTTGCACAGGTGCTGCAGTATACAATAGTACAGAAGCATAATGTCGCAATGACTTTATATAGTAACACCATTTGTACGCACAGTGCTGTGAACCTTAAATTATGTAATATATATTGCTATACACCAAACACATTCTTTTTTCAGTAAGAGAACATATTTGAAAGGAAAGCAAGACAGTACAAGCAGCAACCCTTCCACAGCAGCATACAGGCATAGGAAAGAAACTCATAGGGAAATGGACTGCATGGAAGTCAAAGTGGAGAAATTGGTGAACAATTGTGCCGCTTTAAAGTTTACGTACAATGATATATTTTGGACAAAATTAAACAGCACTGGCACACATGCACATGCACTCCTTCCCCATATCGGAGCCTGACTTTCCCTCAAAAACCATTGAATGGGAGACATTATGGTAATACATCAATCTCTTCCTCCCCTCACAACCAGGTTTTGCAAACCCCCATTTCCCCACAATAAGTATCCACTTCTGCTACCCCTTCCCTCCTTTCCAAATGGGGTGTATGCATGTGTAAAAGTAAACGGTAACAATGAGAATGTTGTGTAGTGCTTGTGTGGAATTCTTTTTGACCTGAAATGGGGTTCTGACTCAGCGGCACACAGTTCTCATTGCAATGACCACAAGTAAGAAAAAGTTAAGTGTCCTACAGACACCGTAGCTGTCCGGCCTATCCACAATGACAATGGAGGCATCCGTATGCCACCAGCAGGCTCTGCAGGTCAGCATGTTGTCCACCACCTATCAATGCGTGTGGGAGCACACATTTGGGTGTACTGCAAGTACACGCATGTGTATCTGTTCCTGTGTCCTGGTAACATTGACACTTTGCAGCATATGCAAAGGAACGTTAATTAGGTAGGGGCGTCCACCCACACCTTACAGGTACAGATACAGATACAAACATCTCACCTACTGTAGCCTATAAAAAGCCATCATCACCCAATATGGTCTGTGCACATGTCGTGCACTTTTAGTCAGTAGAGAAGATGCAACGGTTTGCATAGGACACGCATGCCTGTGCGCACAACCATTTCACCCAAAATGTGGCCAGCGGAAAGCCGTCCCAAAGGAGAACATTGTGGACATCACCATGTGAATGAACCCACCCGAGGTCCCTTATTTCGGGGACAGGAGCCGGATCCTCAAACACCGGCAAAGTGCAGGGTTGAGCAATGTATGGAGTGTTTTTCAGAAAGTACTCATTTATAAACACACCACAATGTGTTGTTGCACATGTATGTATGTTTTGGAACAATGTAGGGCTGTTTTCTGGGTGGAAGTTGTCCACTGCAATCCTAAAAAAGGGCACACCGCAGAGGTGCTGTGCAATGTGTTTGCAGATTGTCAGAACAGAGTAGCAGGCCACGTAGGGTTGCCCTGTAAGTAATGGTGCATCAAATGTGTTGTGCTACAGTGGGTCTGCAACAAATAGCAACCATGTCAGTCCGGCTGAGTATGCACAGTAATGGAGTACATTATGAACGGGCCTTGCTGTGACCCAAATCCACAGCTGGAATAGTCCCCATTGTCCCAATCTCCTGGGTAGCTAATGCCAAAGGGGTATGCACACATGTGTTTCCCCAAGGACGGCAAGGGCTGTGTCCCAATGAAGCAGAAACATTCCTTCTTCCCTTTACAGTGTCTTCTTTGCAGCACACCATCATTGTGTACTGTTAAAAAGTTCCACACGCTTCCATCGATGACATTGAAGAGCTCTCCATGTAACAGTATCAGTTCTATACAACAGTTTCCTGTGTAGACAACATGCCCAGAAACGTTGTTGCGCAATCCCTGTGGCTCCACAGTCCCATTTCCATGGGTGCCATCTTGAAAATTCCTGGATGTGGCTTTCGTGCTATGTGCGAGTGTGGAGGAATAACTTGCAACCAGGGTAGGGGGAGATTTTTGCAAGGGACGGCTCTCAAAAGAGCTTTTATTTTTTTATATGCTTCTAGAGAAAAACCTTTTTTCACGTTTTATTTGTTTTATTTTTGTTTTCGTGTGCGGACATTTTAACAGTAAACTCTTCACTGCATCTTGTAGACAGTCAAACAAAACACCATTACCAATCAGCAACAAAGAAATGCCATTTAATTGGAAAAAAACATTTCATTTCCACAACCAGTCAGGTCATTGTTGCAGAACATCCCAGCAGTGGACAAAAAAGTATGCATACTTCTGTTGATCAGACACCTTCCTGCCTCTGGTTCGGAACAACTTCCAGGAGCAATGTCCCATACTCTTTGTGGTGTTATAGATGAGAAAAGCACCATGGCAGTGGGAAAAAGCATTCTCACTAGTTTTAGCAACCTCTTCAGTTGACGGAACAAGCCTAAATAAGACATGTAACCCATATGCATGCCGCCCTAGTGGATGACGATAACATCGGCTCTAGCAAAAGTGGCCAGGTCTTTGCAAAGGGCATCCATGTTGGCGAAACTGTGCTCGTAGACACCGTTCCAATGTGACCACTCCTTCCAATCCAAAATTGCCAGCAAACTTTCTTTCCAGGGCATACTTGTGCAGATCTAGTAGAAAGGCAAATGCGTTCCCCATGTCAGCCAACCTCACTACGCAGAGTTTAATGTACACCAGTTTGACCGCCCCTTCCTGCGAACCATACCCACAGTACCTGATTGGATAATACCGAAAGTCCCATGTCCATTGGCCAGGAAGGTGAGAAGCTCAGATTGTGGCACATGCAGTGACCAAAGTACCATGAAGGCTGCACTCCAGTAAAGCAGGAGCAGTCATTCTTTCCTTTCCACTACCTTTTGTCCAGCTCAGCCTCCTTGGTTACGGGTAAATGGGCACACACTATTCCACCAATGCCATCCAAGATGTTACCCTCTAACATTGTCAGATCTGCACAACACTTCATTGGTACCGTTACAAATTCAGCATGCTAGTGTGTTGTCACTGAACAGCACGTCCAGTGGAAAGTCGAGTAAAAGATTGCAAGATTTGTGCATCCACATTCATCCACTTGTGTACCCATCACCAAAAATCTGATGCATGGAAACTTTTTCTGCACTATGTGTATGACTGGGTTATAAGTGCATCTGCGCACGGTATATACCACTGAGCAGCCATAGGTTCTTTAAAATCATACTGGTTGTATCCCATCCCCTGCCATGAAGTGGCACTTCAGTGATATGTGCTTGCAACATTCTCATATAGCCATATCATACAGGGTAATTTCGAAACAGGAACTCTCTGCTTTCCTTTCGACAATGCTACAAAATGTTTTCCCCATTAACCCCCCTCCTAAGTAAATCGTAAAAAAAAAATGCCACCAATAGCAACATTGAATGTATGCTACCAAGCGAAAGCAATTTTCCAAAAGATCGCTGTCTGAACAGCTGTACTTCTGGCTAAGCTACACTATTGCAACAGGGTCTTTTTAAATCTGCCTCCTTCAACTCTCCACCCTCCGGAATGCATCCAAAAGAGGAATGCACGACTTGGATTGGTATCTCTCCTGCACTGAAATGTCAGCAATAGCTCCCAGTGTTCTGCAAAAAAACAGTTGGTGGTAGTTGTGCTTTTTCGCCTGCGGCCTACCTCTGTAACAGCCTCCCTGGCTGCCTCACACTTGAGGGGAACTATCGCTGGTTCCGGAAGCACCTCAACATTTTTCTCTTAGTGCCTGCTGTTTCTGCTCCTTTCCTCGGCTAACTGCCTGATGTAAACTGCTTCTGCACTACTTCCCTGGTGACTCTGTGAGGTTGGGCCCATGTCACTTCCCCCACCAGGCTAACCCCTGCACTGGCTTTCTAGCAAACCCCGCACTTCAGGACTGATTTCTGTATGCCTTAGAGTGCATCCACCACCTGTTGGGTGCACTTATCCATGCACTTGGCACAATAGGCCCTTATTTTTACTTATTGTAATTTGTTCTTCTTCCCATGTACTGTACCTTCCCCTCCCTCCACCCATGCACTTGGGCGATATAATTCACACCTGGTCTAGTAGGGTTGTTGTCTCGGTCTCTCCTCTGTTTACCCTCCCTTGCCTCATTGCGCTTTGGTAGACGTGTGTGTAGGTGCATTACGAATGCCATAGCATACAATGGCACATGATATGATATCATACGCTCAATGTATGCAACACAGTAGGATGCCTGCCACATACCGTGTACACTGTAAAGTTGTTTTTTTGTTTTCTGCAGTACCCCACTTACTGCACACTTTTCAATAAATATTGCGCACACGCAGCACAGTTTGCATGTTACTAACAGCAAATAAATACATACAGTTCATGCATACGCCCAGGATGCCTACCCCTTACCTTGCACGCTTCCACCATATCCTTCTGCACTTATTTGTGCAAAAAGACCTTGTAGCACAGTGTTTGTATACACACCAGACCCGCCAACCTTATAGAGCAGTGTCTTTTGCGCCACAATTTCATTTCCATGGCTCCCATCCAGAAAATGGCTTCATGTAGCACGTGGAAGCATGAAAGTACAGCGTAATCTGCTGAGTTTTCGCACGAGGGAAAGGGGTGGCAGGGAGTAGGCGGTCGTGGGGGGTTGTGGAGATAAAGGTAAAACAGGGTAGGGGTTTGAGTCTGTATTACTGTCTCAGAAAACAAACGTTTTTTGTTTTTTTGTCCTGTTTCTGTTATGTATGTGCTTGCATACAATTTTTTTTTCATCCATTTCAATTACTTTCTGTTTGCTTCTCCTCCTCATATTTGCATGGAGTGAATGTCAACACTTCTCTTACAGTTCTACAGGATTGTCTGCAACAATGCCTGCACATTGGCAAACAAAACAGCATTGCCAATGGAGGTAAAACAAATGCAATTTCCTTGAAACCACTGGAAATCTTGCTTGTTAATGCTGTCATAGTCGGTGCAGAACATCCCAGCACTGCACATAAAGTCACACATGCTTCTGTCTATGAAACAACTCCCAACCTCTGGCTGTTGGCAAATTCCACCAGCATGGTCCCATGCACCTCTTGGTGGTATGGAGGAGAATATCACCTTGGCAGTGGGAACAATCTGCATCACTGCTGTCATCAACTTCTTGAGGTGATGGAGCAAAGTGAGCATGGCATGTACCCCAAATGTGGGACTCCATAATCCACAACCACAACATCCACACTGCCAACAGAGCCCACACATGTGCAAAGGAGAACCATGGCTCAAAACCCCAATCATACACTGTTCCCCAAAAAGCCTACACACCATCCAACTGAAAGTTAGTGTGAAAGCCTCTTTCCACGGCATACCTGTGCAGATCTCTGCATCTGTCCCTCTCTGTCAACCTCTCTGCATTGAGGTTTGGGGAAATATATCACCCCCATTATCACCCCCATTCCTGTGACCTACACCCTCCTCAACTGATTGGATAATACCCACAGTTCCATTTGCAAAGGAACCATGCTCAAAAGGGCAGATTGTAGCATGTGTGCCTTCCCAGCTACAGCGAGTGCCACAACCCCGTAAAGCACAGGCACTCCTTACTCCGTTTCCACAATTGTATATGCAACACTGCTGCATTAGGTAGTATGCAATAGTCACACATGCATGTAGAATTCACATCCAAGACATCCACATCGAACACTATTATTTCTGCATGCACTGCAGATGTACCTTTACACACTCACAGTAAGGTCTTGTGTCATGTGAAAGCACCTCCAGGTAACAGCTCTCCAAACCGATGTACGCTTTAAGCGTCCACATTCACACAGAGCGACACCCAGCACCACACGCTGCAGGTAGCCATCATTATTTTCCTCCCAGCACTCTACCAAATCCAATTATAAAATATTTCAATTATAAAATACTTCAGTGCAGTACAGTAGTTAGTAATCTGAGCAACACACACTACTCAAGCACATACACTATGCAGTTGAACCCTATGCACTGGTACACACACACGTTCTCACCACAGCACTCAGTGGACACACTGCAGAACTGGTCACTCCATAAGCTCCTGACATGCACTGGCAAATGTACCATGTGCGAACAATGAGCACACCCATGCAATGAACAATGCATTCACAACTCACAAACCACACACGAAACACAGCCATCTGAGGAGTAGTTGCAAGCAACCCACATAGCTGTTTGTGTAAGGCTTCCAGCCATACATCCAAGACGCTAGGCCCTCACCCCACACAGCACTCCCTAGTGCACCCCACGTTGCACTCCTCATGCCATGTTTAATGTGCGTGCCTCTGTACATTGTCCATATTGCAACTTTCTGATGCTGCTGACTTCCTTTCACGGGGCAATGTGGTCAAACACTTTCTCAAGCAATGGTTTTATAAGGGCCTAACCATTGCAAACGCAAATGGTGACATGTAGCTCCCTATTGTGCAATGGGGCAATGGTGAACACCATATGATAATGTACGCATAGCACCTCACTTCTGCTGTTCTACCAAGTGTACAATGTCCTCTGCAACCATTATTTGCTACTCACCAACTCCAAATGCATGCAGAGTGACAAATGCCTTGCTGCATTATGTTGTTGTGGCTGTGATGAAGGCATAGGCTGTTGGATGCATGGCTTACGGCCTACGGCCTTCGACCATGCACCCAACAGTCTAGGTCTTGGGTACACTCACCACAACATAACAGAGCCATGCAAGCAACCATGTAGACATGTGCCAGAAATCACAAAGACAACATACGCCCAGCACTTCCACCCAACCGTCTTACCATAAAGCAGGGGGGCAAGGGCACGTGCCCACTAACCGTGCAGAATGCAGAAACATATGGATGTGGTTGGCACCGCTACCCACTTCCAATCACAAAGCATTATAAGCATGCCAACCAAACAAGACAATCTTCACACCATTGGGCCTGCTCCCAATACTCTAGTATGTGCATAAATCCAATGGTGCATAGTGCACTGCAACACTTACTAATCTTTGCAATTCACACTACCCAAGCACATATAAGAACCAGTTGCACCGTGACCTCTTCCATATGTACCCTATTCCATGGACACACTGCACGACTGGTCATGGCAGCATCTCCACCGATAGACCGACAACTGCAGGTTGTTCTACCAATCGCCACAGCCATGCAAAAAAGATTGTGTGCACTGCAGCAGAACCACAGACAAAAAACAACAATGTGGCACCTACTTTCAAACAGTGGACATACCTTTTAAACCAGTGGACATACTTTTCTGTGCTAGAGCTGCAGCCATACATCGCTGGGGCTACGGACTTACTCTCACACAGCACACCATAGTACATGATATGTTTAAATCCTCATGTCTTGTGGAATGCACTCCCCTTCTGCAAATGTGCCTGCAACCACTCATCACAGAAAGTCATCACTTCTGCAGCTGCCATGCCACAACGAAGGCTGCCTGCAATGACCACACAAGATTGTTGCCCGTTGAGGTATCCACACATTGGCAGAGGATCCACGGATAGTGCTACCACACCACCGTCTTCTTCTAATGAGATATATCACATGAAGCACTTGTCACTCCTGCACCCTTTCAATCCCTTCTTCCCACCTCCAGATGACGTACACTGTTTTTCAGCCCCTTTTGCCATCGTATTGTCCTCTGATACAACATGTCGCTGTCATAGAACACTTTTGACACAAATACTGTCACTGCACACTGCATTGCAATCAACATTTTAACCCCGCCGTGAACAGGGAAATGGGACGCCGGAGTGGAGCCAGGTATGACTAATTTTATTGCGCACACTGCTACTTACAAGAGGCCCACCCATGCACACAATGGCTTAGAGCCTTGCAACACACACCACAACACTATTCTCTGATACACCATGGCAGCGTTTCCAAAAACCTTTGACGTACAGCATGCTTCCCTCCAGCCAACCACAAGCCGCGTCCAATGTTTGCCGACAGCACGGCATACTGCAGGCCAATGAGACTTCAGTCTACAGAGCAAACAGGGAAATGGGTCCATGGAGCGGACACAGATATCACTAATGTTTTCACCAAACACAAAAAAGCACGCTTTCTGACCCAAACCCCCGCTCCTGCTGAAAATTTGGTGAAAATCCATCCAGCAGATCGGCCTCTAGCCATGCACAAAGTTTTACCCATTCAGTCTATGGAGAAAGAAAAAATTGGGACACCCCCTATAACTTTGCCCCCTGCATGAAACCTTACCGAACTTGGTGAAAAAATTCGGAGCCGTCCATATACGTTTTTTTGCAAAGTTTGGTGAGGATTCTTCCAGGGGGAGCGACGTTATAAGCCGCGGAATAAGTGCTCTTACAATGAGGTTAGCATCTTAACCATAACTACACGCCCGCTATATATATATATATAAATATATATATATATATATATATATATATATACATATATATATATATATATATATATATTCAATGAAAAAACTTTGTTAAAGGAACGTTATGGTTAAGTTACACTAGTAAAAACCTGTGAAATTCAATGGAAAACATTGTTACAGGGACGTTATGGTTACAGGTAGCAAAAAAAAAAAAACAGAAATTCGCCAGTTACGGTAAGCTAAGTAACGATGTGCCACGCATGTGCACTGCTAAGACTAACACCAGTACATCAAAGATGACATCACAAATGTCATTGATGACATCACATCTGAAATAAATTTTGATGAAAAGTCCCTACAAGGGCTTGTGTTTATAATGTTGGTAGCAAGATGTCAGAGGTGATTGTGTAATGTTAACCATGTAATAACTAGCTAACAATTCAAGACTTACTACACACTTGTGCTAGTACAAACAATACATATGAAGACCCACAATGCATACAAATCAGAAGCACATACAGGGAAACTAAAGTAAGGAAGAAAGAATCAGCATCATCAGAAAATGTTAATATCTCCAAAGTGTATCTTTATGCATACAAATGCATTGTGTGTTTGAGGCCTGCTATTGCCCCGTGTATGTGCACCATGAGCTGAGAGCAAACCCTAGGGAAAGTGCTTTAAGAACATATGACAAGGTTAACGTCTAGATATACAGAACCTTTTGAATTTTAATAATCTAGCAGTGAACAAAACCAGCTGGCCTAGATATTTCGGTGAACAGAAATAAATGGGCCAGATATGTGATGTCATCAGTTAACAGTTGAAGGTTTCTGCACCCAAGCTCTCAATAAAGGTGAGAAATTGAAAGAAGTTGACTCTCACTCACTTGGCTGATTGGGCTATTTGCCTTAATAAAAAAGATATGTAGTACTGATCATTTCGAAGAAACATCCACTACACTTCTGAACTCCCTTAGCTCAGTCACCGAAAAGCTTGCACCTATTAGAAACAAAACACAACTCCTAACAGTACGCAATCCTTGACTTAATGACAACCTAAAGGAACTTAATTGCCAGAGGCGTTCCGCTGTAGGAAGGAAAATCCTTTTCCAAGAGATGGCCACCATGGAAAGAGAAGGTGGGGCTCAGAAAAGAGCCCCTCTTCCCTTTCCAAGGCAGCCTGCAGAAGGCGATGTCAGAAGCCTATGACCATATTATCATGAGCACAATGTATTTCCCTTTCAAACCTATCCTACTTTCGAATAACTTTATCACATAGCTGGTCCCAGGTGGACATGGCCACAGGCATTTTTCATCTCTCGCGGTCAAGGCCAGTAGCCAGATTGACTGGGTCATGACCTTATGCCATGACCCAGACAATCTGGCCACTGCCCATGGCCACAGGCTACACCACAGTCACCTAAGGTATATCACAATTATTTTATACCTACATATGACACTTGTCAAACAATAAAACTTGCTTGAAATCCGCCCTTGTTTTTTTTTCATAAGTGTCAAAATGTATGTACATACAATAGCAATATAACTTAGCCCCCAACTTGACAAAGTCCATTCAGACTTTACACAAACATTCAAGGTTGGGTCTATAATCTTTCTGAAAATGTTTGTCCACATTCGTCAAACTGCAACAAAAATATAAGCCATCTAAAAATGTTGAGACCACCACTAATTTTGCCCCCTCTTGAGAAAATCCCACCAAACTTTACAAAAACCTGTATATCTAGATTTAAAATCGTTTTGCAAACTTTTGTGCAAATTTGTCAAATGGCACCACATTTATAAACCTTTACAATATTTTGGGACCCCCTCTAATTTTGCCCCCTATTGACAGAATCCCACCAAACTTTGCAAGAACATGTATATCTAGTTTTAAAATCGTCTTGTAAACGTTTGTGCAGATTTGTCAAATGGTGTACATTTATAACCCTTTGCATTATTTTGAGACCTCCCCCCTAATTGTGCCCCCACCTTAAAGAATCCCACCAAACTTTGTATTGCCTTTCGGTACCAGGTCTAGAATAGATTTCCGAAATGTCATGCAGTTTCATTGAGTGGTGCCAAAGTTATATGCCATCCAAGAATTGCTTTTCACCAACCCTATAGGTGTCCACAAATGTCACAGGAATGTCTGCGAACATCCATACCATTTGCGGACATTTACAGTGAAACACACCAATTTTTTGGCTTCTGATGGCCACATCCCATCCCATCCACATCACCCCTCAACTCCCCAGAGATTGTTTGATAAGTTTGACAAGAGTAATGTTGTGTTTTTTTAATGTTTTTATCGCGATGACCGCAGGCGTTGGCTGAAGTCTGTAAATCCTCCATGGGGGGCGTTTCCAAAAATCTGATGCACTTCTTGCTATTCACCATCTAATCAGGGTGTGCTTTCTATGCCCGCTGACAGCACGTAACCCTCTGGACCAATCATATGCCTGTCCACGGACCAAACAGGGAAATGGGTCCACGGTGCAGAGCCAGATATCACTAATCTTTTTGACCTACATTTTGCCTGTTTTAAAAAGAACTACTGGATGGATTTTCCACACAATTTACGAAAGCACGCTTTTGGGACCAAGCCGCCACTTCTGCCAGAAATATGGTGAAAATCCATCCAGCGGTTTGTGTTGTAGGCCTGAGCAAAGTTTTTTTCCATTCAGTCTATGGAAAAAAAAGATTTTGGGACCCCCCCCTATAACTTTGCCCCCCCTTGACGAAACCTCACCAACCCTGACATAACTATTCAGAGCTAGCAATATACTTTTTGAAAAGTTTGGTGAGGATTCATCCAGGGAGGGCGAAGTTATAAGCTGCCCAAAAGTGCTCTTCCTATGGGTTTAGCAACTTAACCATAACTACACGGCCGCTACCGTAGGCTGTGTAATATATATATACCTTAACTTTGTGCTATGTTCTTATGGTACTTTCTAAAGAATTTGGCCTGTGCTCTTGGTGCACATGCATGGGACAATACGCCGGTCCCAGACAGACTATTCATTTTTTATACATGTTGATGAATACTAATTTTAGTGTCCTTTTCTGGTCATGGTGTTTCTTTTCTTCTTACTAGAGTTTCCCTGTGTGTTCCTGAGATGGGTATGCATGGATGCTCTCCATGTGTATTTTTTGTACTAGCACGTGTGTTGTACTTCTTGTATTGTTATCTGTTAATTCCAAGTTAAACATCAGTCAAGATTCTGGAAGGCTTGGATTTATGATTCTACCAGCCAATATTACCAGACCAAAAATATTCTAATTCAATGGTCCATGCTGCAGCCATTGCCTATGTATGTGTCATAAGAGGTCTCCCGATTACCCATCATATGTCGGTAGCTACATTCTAAGCAGAATCCGTGGTAGGGTCTTTTCACCAAAATTGATAACATCAATGATGCCATTCACAATGTCATCTTTGATGTTCTGGGTGTTAGTTATTGCATAGCGTGGTGGTGACCTGAGTTATGGTTAAAAACTTACCATAACTGGCAAATTTCTTTGTTTTTTTCTATTTTACCTTTCACCCATAACATCCTTTAACAATGCTTTTCTCAATGACTTGCATATGCCTTTATGAGTGCAATTTAAAAATAAAGTCCCTTTAAAAAAGTTTTTTCAGTGGATTTCATAGGTTTTTAATAGTGCAACTTAACCATGGATTTCAATGGTCTTTATAAGTGAAAATGTTTCATGATGTTACAATGTTACAGCACTACATATAAGTTATTAATAATTCCTCTTTTAAAATATATGAAAGCACTATGAACCTCCTTTCGCAAACATATTTTTTGCAGCGCATACTGATGTGTGTCATTTTCAGCTGCGCATGCTGGGGAGCAATTCAAGGTTGAAAGGCCTAGGGCTTGAGGCTCGACCATAACACCAGTCCCACCAAACCACCCCCGTTATCCACTACAACTAGACCGAATCCTGGTCCAGGGTCCACTATACCCACATAATGTGACCAATGGCCAGTGCTCAGGGCTTGCAGCCATGGGCTTCGACCATGTCGCATGCTCCAATAAGCATATCAGAGTAGACATTTGTCCTTGCTGAGGGCCAGGCCTTCTGTCAAGGCACCAAAGGTATATCACTATTTTTTGTACATACATTTTGACTCTATGTAAATAATAAAACACAGGACAGTTTTGTAAAAGCCTGCTTTCAGGTCCTTGCTGATGCTCCTCGCATAAATTTAATTCAGTTCCGTCCAGTACTTCGGCTGTAACCGCAAGCTTATTTTATTTTCCCATTCAAGGCTATTCAGATTTTTAAAGCATTAACACATGTCTCGGGAGGATATCTCAGGGGCAGCATGCTCGCCTTGGAAGCAAGACGACACAGAGCACCTCAGGTTTGATCCTAGGGTCCTCTGGGTATTAAGCACGTTATAAATAACCTATCATAATCATATCATATCATAGCTGGTCCCTGGTGGCCACGCACACTTTAACCCTATTTCCAGTCCCTAGTGGCCAGTGGTCAGAGTCTGGACAGTCTGGCCACTAGCCATGGCCTCAGTCTATACCTGAGTCACCAAAGACATATCACTGTTTTTTTTATACCTACAGTATAACACTTTTCAAAAAATAAACCACTGTCACATTTGCAAAACCATACTTTAGGTTTTTGCCAATGCTCCTTCCACAAGTTTGGTGCAAATCCGCCTGTGTTTGAATTTTTGAAAAGTGTCAAAATGTAGGTGCAAAAACAGTGATATAACATATTCCCCACTTGACAAAATCCATTCAAACTTTGCAAAGAATTGGGTCTATAATCCTTTTGCAAATGTATGTGCAGATTTTTCAAACTGCACCAAATGTATAAGCCTTTCAAACATTTTGGGACCCCCCTCCCCTTCTAATTTTGCCACCTCTTGGCGAAACAGCACCAAACTTTGCAAAAGCATTTAAAAATGGGTCTTAAATTATATTTAAATATGTCATGACATTTCATTGAATGACATCAAAGTTATAAGCCATCCAAAAACTGCTCTTCACTGACCCTATAGTGCAGAAATATGCATGGATGTCCTTGAACTTTTGTCAAGTCCGCAAACATCTCGTAAATGTCCTGTACATCTGATTTTTGGCTCTTTATGCCCATATGCCATCCTCATTACCCCTCACCTCCCCAGAGATTGTTACATTTGTTTCACAATTGTAATGTTGTGTTTTGTAATATGTTTTTTCTGCGATGTCCGTGGACTACGGGCGCATTTTGTGAATCCAACATGGCATCTGTTTCAATGGTTTTGACACACCTCACAGATTTAATTGATCAATCAGTGGGCGCGTACGATGTCTGTGAATGCTATGTGGCTCCCTGATTCACCCAGATGCATCCGCAGACACCAAACCAGGAAAACTCTTATCAAGCAGGTGGAATGTTCAAATAACAGTTCCCAAGTCTTGATAAGAATTTCAATCATACAAGCTTTTCATATATGTGTTAAGTATTGAGTGATCTGATTATAAAATGTTTACTGACCGTTTAATCATTAGTATTTATTAAACAGTTACTAAAACGTGTATTCAATTCTAAAATAATGTGATCTTAATAAAAGTTTACTTTCATAGCTCTTGCTAAAATACTGGATAAGCAGCTTTAGCCATTTGATTGAGATTTTAAAATCAGCACACAAGCATTATCTAACTCAAATTTCTTGCACCCATTTACATGTTGTGGTAGGGCCTATTAAATGCTTACATTAGGCATTCACTTAACAGTTTACTTGCTTAATCAATGCTCATCTTCACTGAAGTGTGCTAATCTCACATTTCAGCATGCAGAAACAGCTGTTGTTAATTATCACCAATAGTTAAAATGAAACTGACAGGCATCATGTGTTCCTGCAGCTACATCAGTTATATACCTATTGGAAATAGTATAACTGTAACAGCAGTGTGAAAGAAACTGCCTGTTTTACCATATACACATTTTATCAACAAGGATTGGGACCCTGCAGTGCAAATAACTGCCCCATCATTAAATGACTCTTTAAGGACCATGCCTGTCCCACACTTTAATCAACAGCACCTAGTGTCGATTTTGAGTCTATTTAAAAACAAGACAGGGTCAATCTTAACTCTGATGGACTCCCTCATAGTTTGATGATGCGTTCATACTATACTGGGCATTCCTATTGGTTATTCATAGTGGCAAGTAGGGACCCCAGCCGGCCCATAGGACTGGGGGTTTCCCAAACAGCACTTTAAGATGAGTGGCAGCACCCTTGAGATGGATGGGGATACAGATTAATACTCTTGCATCAAATCAATAATGACAACTCAAAAGTTTGGCACAGGGAGTCTGTTTAATGACAAGTACAGAAAACAGGAGTTCATGAATATCAGCAATCGCTTAATCTTCCTTCTCGCTTCAACTCCAATTAATTTCAGAAAAAACATATTTATACCAAAAAATCATCATCAGTGACGTGTAACTCTCAACATTTAGCACTCAACTTGATTGGTTCTAGGAAGGTAACTTTAAGTAACTTTAGTATAGGTACTATATCTGTATATGGTAACAGAGAAAGGAGATTGGATAAACAATGTCAGATGGGGCAACTAAGCCCTTCCTTCAAAATGGCTACTGTAAACGTCACTAAAAGTACAATTTCTCATTGGTTCTACTAACTATAGGACCCTAGATTGCATGGTCCACTATGATTGGGTTGGCATCAACCCCACTCATACTTTTCCACTTGCTTAGCACCATGCAGAATAGCCGGCCAGGTGCAGGGAGTTTGTCTGCACCCCCAGCTTCCCTCCAATTATAGTTTCAATCAATCATCACTTCAGTGGTCATGTGTCAATTATTTCTTTGTGGTTGGCCTCGAGTCTGCTTCATGGTCTGGGAAAGTTAAGATGTCTGGGCATGGCAAGGGTCCATGCGTAGGTGTGAAAGTCTCATCCATTCTGCTTGCACGGTCGTATGATTCCGACACCATGAAATCGATCTTTCCTTCTTGCAATTTCATGTATTTGATTTAATTCTGCCAGTTGTCTGCCATCTGTGGTTTATCTTGACCTTTCTGAACAGGATACTCTGTTCTTTTTCTCATTAATTATATCCACTGTTGACCTATTTCAGCCGATACGACCTTGGCTTCTTGGCATGACTACCCTTGTCTGAGCTTCTCTCTGTCTTTAATTCTCGATTTTTTTGCTGCAAAACTCTCCTCTTGAGTCCTTTAGTAACCTTTGGTTGATTCTGCTCCTGTGTGTAGTGGAAGTATACTTATATAAAGTGCTTTCTTGAGGTAGATATGTACATGTGGCACTTGTCGCAATCTATATTACTACCAAGCATAAGCAAGCCTCACAATTTCTGCATATGTACACTGTTAAACTAACTGAATATCTTTGTGCTTATGGCATACGTTTCTGACATTTTGACATCAATTGTTTCACTTTAGGCTTAGGATGTCACATGTCCATGGTGTTTCATCTCGTTTATCATCATTCTCAGGTCCTTATATCATCTATATGTGAGTCAGTCTGGGTTCTTATGACATCATCATTCGTCTTCCTTCAGCATCTTCTTAGCTTCTTCGGGTATTACATTCTGACAATCGTCATTCTGTCTCACTTGTCGATATGGTTTTCTCAATGGGTACCTTACTGTCCAGGTTTTCTTAGGTGTCGGTCCTTCAATAGGTGCTGTTATTCTGATAAGTACTGGACAGAGCCCCACTGCGGCTCTCTGCTGATTTATTTGTTCATCAAACGTCACATATTTTGGCGTGAATGTTACTTGAACTTCAAAATGGGCGGTAGGAGTGTGAATCGTGCTTGGTACCTCCTCTACACTATAGTTCTGGAAAGAGAGGCATGACAACAATAATTTTTTCCAATGGTGAATATCGGTGAAATGCAATACCGGGCACTTGCTTCCTCTTCCATATTATGGGGAAGGCTGCCTCATGTTGTGTTTGCCCCTTGGTGGCAATGGTAAAACTGTTTCCATAAAGAGTGTCAAATCTCTCAGAAAGATTCTCGTTTGGTAGACGGCAAACTGGAAGTACCTGGCTTAATGACTGCAACATTGCCGCATTAAGGATGCCACACCCACATAATACACATGCAAGAAAAGGCACACAGATTAGCAGTCGATAAGTAGAGTGACATACATCTGCTGGGAGCAAGAAAGACTCACAGAGATGTGGAGCTAGTTCCACTATGCAAAATTTAGTATAGTCACAAAGTATGAAAATTGCAACACTATAACAAGACAGTGGGGCTAGCAAAGCGTTCTGAGATGAGTAAAACACGATCAACATAAGAGAAGGTTGTAGGCCACAGGAAAAAAGTGGTGGCAGCACAATGCAGAGTTAATGCTTATGGGTAGATAGACTGGAGTTGGTAGAGAATATGCTCAAATATGGGCAGCTAGTGGGATGCCCTGACTGGAAAAATTATGAAAGGGACCAGCACAGAGTGCAACTGGGTATGGGTGAAGAGGCAGAGGCAATTCATAGGTTCAGAGAGTCACAGAGACATTACGCAAGAAGGGGCAGGACTCTAAGGCAGCCATGGAGATGCGGAGGAGGCGTAGTATTTAACAATTTCTTATTGCAGGGAGTGGTTTCGAAACATTGACACATCAGTTAAAAAAAGAGCACGTATCAGAATGAAATGGCTTGTGACAGTATACTGTGCATGGCAAGAACATGCTCTCTGCCAACAAGGCCAAAAAAGTATCAACCACGCCAAAGAAAGAAAGACCAATCTGTTTATGTAGAAATTGTAAAATGATGAAATACTTTTATCAGGTTGTAGAACAAAAGGGACAAAATACATCATACAGACTGAAAGTACTCCAAGAAAAACATGTAAACCAACACATGTTTGTAAGGAGTGAGAGATAAGAGAGAAAAGATAAATATACTACCAATAATAACAAGATCAAGATAACGTCAATTTCATACAGTTGACCTAGTTATTCATAATCCTATACAATTCTGGTGAATTTGCGCAACTCACAAAAACCTTCAAAAAATCTCCAAGATGTTATAACTGGATACACGTTTCCGCTCGAACATTGTGTTACCCTAATATTAGGTGCTTCTGCCTGGTTTAAGACGTTAAACCAAGCTCACACCCATGGGCTATAAAAGGCACATTTGGCTGTTGTTCATTTTCAGTCTTAAGAAACTATCTTAGCGGCAGCCTGCTTCTGGAGGTAGGCCTCCGGAATTTAGGGAAAGGCTAATACAATGGAATTGAGATCAGGTAGTTGTGTAGAAAGAAGAGTGTTGAGAGGTAGTGAGAGACTGTGGAATCAGAAATTTAGATTTATGGTAGGTATTTTGAGTGAATAAGGCACATGACATCCCCCAATTAAAAATACTGCATTTGTCCCTTTGCAATGGCAGGTGCAGGGCGAGAGAACTGCTCCACCTCCTCCCCATTATGGAGGTCAGCCATCTGCTGTTGCCCTACACGAAGAGGGCCCTCCTCTTGAAAGACCTACCAACATGATGATCCTCCTCTTGAACTTTCCCATCATCTGCATCCATGTACTAATGCCTGAAGATAACTTTGTCCTCTAAAATGCCCCACACACTCTCAGGAATGGTCTCACTAAATGTATTCAAGGGCTGACTTGCCACATGGCGTGCCCTCTTCTCACACCATCTGCATGCTCTCCTGCTCCACCACAGACACTGACTATCTCTGGGTCCTACAAGAGTCTCTGTCTCTGTGAAACCTGCAACAGAGGCCCCACCTCCTCTCGCTCTGTATTTAGGAGAGCCTCCTCAGATAATCCTGCCCCCTCTTGCACTCCTCTACTCTCTCCTTTTGGCTGCTCACAATTCATCAGCCTCTGACTTGGAAGCCGAACAATGCAACAATCACCCATGCCCATGAACTGGCACCAACAAAGAGCAAAAGGTTGACTGACACCTTCCTCATCAGTCATGGGGAATCCTCTTCCTGCAAGGAGAGATGTAGCACTTCCCTGTATCCTCCCAGCTTCTACAGTTTCCAGTGCTATGAGTGCACTGTGTTCCTACTGTTAGTAGAAATTGACATTTTAAAAAGTATACAACCGGGGGACTACAACCTGGGACCAAGACACACAACACTACCCTGCTTTTCAGTGAGCACAACAAGAATAACAAACAAGCACAATAAACACACAGGGAGACTATGACAACAACAAACCCACAGCAGGAAAATGGGACTATGGAAATAACTTTATGTTTTTGTTTTTTGTATATTTTATTGGGCAAAGAAAGAGGACTAGGTAGCTATGTTTGGCTTTTAAAGTTGTATCAGACGAATCAAAAGGGAAATTGACAAGAGTTAAGAGCAGTTATTTTTATTTTTGCATTTTATATCAGGGGGAGTAATAAAACACTGGACAAACATGAACATACAAAAGGACATCAAAAGAGACAACAAACACTGCTCAGCAACAACACTATAACCACCACAGTGCAAAAGCCAATACTAAAACAAACAAATAATGTTTCCCCTAAATAACACCTTCCCTTACAGGCACTCAAAACTGAGAAAGGAACCAGAAGTGAGCTGTGCTTTTTGAAAGAGCTTCAAACTTCCTTTAGGATATTTTAGAGATCTGATTGTCTGAACTAATTTAATATAATAGCCCAATACCAGTACCAAAGATAATCCTAGAGGCAAGGTTCCCATTGAGGAAACCATGCCTGCATACAAGGAGATATGATGGTTGTTTAAATGAGATTCCTGAAGAAGCAGAGCAAATGAATGGTCAAGACGAATGGTGACGTCACCAACCATCGCCAAGTAAACGTCACACAGAGCTGAGCTGACGTGCCTAGAAGAGATGCAGAGACCAGAAAATGCAGATGTTCTATAAGGCATCAAGAAAGTATCAATGATAAGTAACATCTTGGGATCAAGGTGAAGAAGTTTATGCCACAGAAACAGATGAAGACATTAAGACATTTTCAGCATATACAGATGCAAAAGAAACGCAAGCAGAAAAAGTAATCTTGAGGCTAGCTTAGTGAATAGATTGCAGCAAGTGCCAATATATATATATATATATGCATATGGATAAGTAAAGTATGGATGTTTCGACTACGCACTGTAGCAGTGCTGGACCTTAGCAAGGATGGCAGAGAAAGCATCATTTCTAGTGTTTTGTAGTTAAAAAGCAAATTGAATATCAAAGTGAATCTCAGCAGACAAGGCTAGATGAGCCAAAGAAGCCAAGGTCTTATTAAACTGGAGTAAACTGACATTTGATACAAATTGTGTGAACGAAAAGAACTCCTGTTCAGAAGGCATGAACAAAACAAGGAAGACGTCAGAAGTCTATTAAAATATAGTATTAAAAAGCACTAGAAGCTCGATTCCATGGTCGCTCGTCACACGAAAGGATGAAGTTGGACGAACAAGATGGTCATACTTACGCACGAGGGCAGAGCGTGCTTTCACTCCTTGAATTTCTCAGAGCTAAGAACACTCTTAATGCCGAGCTTCAAAGCCTAATTGACAGTAGACCACTGAGGTGACGATGGATTGATATGCTAATTGGTGGGACGAAATGGTTAAGGCGAGCTCACCAGCACCTGGATGGCCAGCCTGCATGCTGCTAGAAGTAGATCAAAAAGTACTGATGGGGATTAGAGTGCCAACCAATTATAGAGGACTACGTAATTAGGGGTCCCATAGTTGTGCAAACCAATGGGACGTTGTGTATTTAGTGACGTTCATAGGGGTCATTTTTAGAGGAGGCTAGGTGCCCCACCTGATGTTAAGTAACCAATCACATATTTGTACTTTTTTAGACTAGTATGGATCGTATACTTAGATGTTCACTCAGAGCCAATCACCTATACTCAGGTTTTTGCAGTTTGCCACATAGGATGACGTTAGTAAACACATAGGTTAACGTCCTTGATGATGAGTTTTGTGTATAAGATCTCAGTTTTTACTAAGACTGTTTGAGTAAGAGGATCGAGCAAGTTTGTTGATGTTCGTTATGCTGCCTGTTTTAGATAATTGATGTTTAAAAAGTCTTCCTTTTGCCAAATACCTGAGTCGTTTTGATTATTGATGTATGAATAAAACTCTGCATCTCCGTCCATCTCCATGGTAACTGCTACTCATCTTAAAGGGCTGGGTATCCAGTTCAGGAAGGAGGAGTTTCATAGAGCATTCAGCGATGGTAGGGAGAAGCAAAGTCAGGTAGATAGTTGGGATGAGGATGAGGGACATATAATATGCACAGGAAGGAAAAGAGGAGCTATGTGTGCAATTGGACGGAACTAGGCACAGCACCAGGAGGAGAGACAGCTGGAGAGGAGGTGTCCTCTGTCCAAGGGGGTCGGGGTGTCCATGTGCAAGAAAACCAATGTGGCAAAGGACTTACGCTTACATCCCTAGGCCCCAACAACATTTGGGAGAGGGTATGTGCCAGAAATCTGAATTTGACAAGATTACCAAAGCTCCATGAAAAGCAAGCAGAATAAACTCCCATTTTTGATGTCCTCGTTTATGTCATGGTTACCAAAACCCTAAGCTTGTGTGCACTGTACTGAAGGAAACAAAGGCTGTCTAAGGCCAGACTTTGGGCCTTACACAGTGTCATGGTGAGTTTAGGCATGTAGAAATCCAGGCACAAGAAAACACAAAATAGATGAGAACGTTTGTGAGAAAAGTGTGTTAGTGTTTAAAGGTGTTCTTTCATTGAATTGCACAAACTGCCCATAAGGTACGACGTATTTTATGAATGCAGGAACAGACATTAACAAAAGAAAAAAAAACAACTGTTCAAGGCTACTGACTTTAAACTCACAGTTTGAAATGATTACACACATTTTCGGAAAATATGCTTAAAAAATTGAAGAAAAACACTAATCGGCATCAGAAAACTGCTGTCAATGGAGGCTAAGTGCGCTTCAGGGATTCAGAAATTATCATCAAACCTTTACAGCATGCCTCCAAGTCCCTGTCGTTTAAAAACGTAGAGGATAAAACCGGAGATTGCTATAATCAATCTGCATTTATAAAGAAGGCACGTTCACAAAAGGTTCCATTCTACAGAGAAATGTTTATTCAGAAAGCTAGCTGATGCTTCCCGTGAGTTAAGCAGATGCAGTCAAGGGAAAATCTGCTTTGTCAGGCGAACCATGTAAGGTTTTATCAGAATATTCAAATGTACCTTATCGAGTTACCTTCAAAAGTGTTTATATCTCAGTAGTGGATAAGAAAACTAGATCACATGGCCCGCATCATCTACTACATGAAAGCATGCATTTCGTATTCTTTCTATCTATAATACTAGATGTGTTTTTCTTCTAATGCTTATTTATTTATTTTAATTATTTAGAGAATAAGCAAAATGCATTGACCTTGCAGCTTTCTTAATTCAGTATCATATCATATTGTTCTCGTTGCGCTCTCATCATTGTCCCAGAATGATGCCTATACAGTAATAGACACGTTTCCTACGTATCTGCCTACTTGACAGTAAGGACGTGTCACAACTGAGTAAAATAATACCGTGTTGCCATGGGAGCAAGTTAAAGCTTAATTTATTCGGTCCCCCTGAATGCATGAACATATCCGGCAGCCTACGGAAGATCTAGAGGGGGGTGTCAGTGGACAGATCAATTATGACACTGCTGAGAAAAATGGGCCAGAACAAGGAAACACCGACACTGCAAAGTACTGTTTTCTCTGGACATCATTAGCAGTGACAGTAGGGAGCGTATTAATGCGAGCACGCAAGGCTTTTATGCTCTGTCCTTGACAGCATCTTGCAGATAAACAATATGAAGCGAGAAGATAAGGGGAGCTTTGGAACTTGTCAGAAATGTGCAGTGGATGTAAACTATTGCACAGATAATACCCCACCTTTTCTCAAATGCTTTACTCAGTGGGAACGAAAGAGTTGAATTGGGTGGAAAATGATGCGGTTATAATTTGTGGTATACCACCAGTAATATGGCTTCCATAATGTTCACGTTTCTAACGTGTCCGCATTGAAATGAATTGCCATTAGCTGTGGAAGCTTGCTCATGTGCCATTAATGACACAATCTCAAGCAAATGTAGTGAGGGGTTGCTAGAGGGGGGGATGGTGATGGCCGGCTAGTGTGAGTTCTCACCCCAGGAAGTCGAAAATCTGTTTCTGTCCCAGGGAGAGTGTCCCCACCAATTGTGGTGAGACCTGCCTGGTGGCCGAGCCTACTACCGAGAACGTGGTACTGGACTCCGGCGAAAGCCGTATTGGGGTTGTGCCGGATCCCGGCCCGGTCTCAGCCACCAAAGAGGATCCGGCACGGTCTCAGCCGCCAAGGTGGATGAGGCCCATGTGTGCCAGAGCAACCTCAGTGAGTCTGGGCCTACATTAGCAGGTGTGGTGCGGGGCCGCTTCTAGTCTGCAGCATAGGCGCAAGCACAGACACAACACAAACAGGTGAGCAGGAGTCGGACTGCCTCACCGCCAGTGCTGCAGGTGGACCGGCCAACAATTATATAGGCGCTCATGCCAAGCCACACTCCCAAACCTTGAACACTCATTTCCTGTTCCTACACAGGGGGGGCTGGTACCCTGGGCCGGCTGTGAGGATGGGCCCACGGGGCACTGCCTGCTCCTTTTGCACTTTTACAGGGGGCACAGGTCTCGGTGGGGGCCAGAGGAGATTGAGAAGAGGCCTAGGCTGGCGGGTCAAAGTGGCGTAACTGAGGCTGTCATTGGTGCCTGGTAGCACTGCAAAGGTACCTTGCCTCTCCTGGTGCTTGGAGTGACTGGGCCCAGTGGTAACGTTCACAAGTGCCATGCTACCGTTCGGAGGGGAATCTGGTGCCAAATCCCTACAGGTGGCCTCTGCCTAGACAAAGAAAGTTTCCAGGCATACCTTGGACTGTCATCTGCAGCTTGGAAACTGGAATTCAGAAATAGTGCTCAGTGGAATGGAACCTATCCAAATCTCCCTGGCATTGTGTGGCAGACTATTGCTCCACGTGGACACGTTGTGACTATTAATCTAGCGCCACAGGCTTCTACAAAGAGGGCACCCAGTGGTGAATCCTGTGAGGGGCAGCATTCGGAGGATCTCTACTCCATTTTGCTGAAGGTGAAAAGCACTTTAAAACTTATGGACCAGAAAAAGGATACCCTTACCGGCAAACCGGAAAATTCCCAGCATATGCTCAAACAATTGTGTGAGTGATTGACAGAGGCAGATCTCTACACTCTTCTACCAGAGGACCTGGTCAGCATCGAGAGGGTTCCACAACTCAAAAAGAATGTGAAATTGGTAGAAATTAAGAATACAAATATTGAGACCAACGTGTGCCTCGATTATATCAGCACTTTTGGCTTACCTGAGGCTGCCACCAAAGGCCCACTTGAAGCATTCTTCGAGAAGCACCGGCCAGAAATGCTGGGTTGTGCTTCCTTTTCTGATCACTTCCTCTTAGAAATGCATATCGCCCTCCATTGAATTCATGACTGTGCCGATCTTGCCTCACCACACTTCCTGGCAAAGATACTGAAGTGTATGGACAGAGATTTTAATTCTGAAGGCGTCCATGGATACAGGGGATTTGATGATCAATAATGCACAAATTTCCTGCGTAGATAAAAATAATATATGAGGACAAGTTCCACGTCTTCACTTGACTAGAGGAAGTCTAGATTTATGTTGACTCACCAGGACACTGCTCGATCTTCCTCCATCTTTGAAATAAGTGTGTGAGGGCCTAAAGCAGGCTATATAACTGACCACTGAAACAGCTAAAGGTGGTCACAAAATATAATTAGATATTTGTCCCTAGAGCGTGCTCTTGTGTCATGTGCCCCGATTTAGAAAAGCACCCAAGTCCTATAGTGTTGTTCATTTCTATAACACATGTTTTGATTTTTGGGAGTTGCCCTGAAGGTTGCAGGTGTTCTAGTAAGGGTGGGATGCGGGCGAAGGATTTTGTTTTGAGGGAACACTCACAATGACAAGGGAGGTGGTGGTTTGCGGGATTCCCGTGACCCGGACTTGTTAGTTTATGGTATTACTGTGCTTGTGGAGGTGGTGGCTCAAATTGGCAATCAGTGTTGGCGAGTGCCCACAGAATTCATCTTTCATCCAGTTGTGTCACCTAAGGTGGAGGCGGGAGCAATATTGTTGCTGGATTTACAGGGATTGTTGGTCTCTGACAAGATGGTTGTCCTGATCAGAATCGTCATGGACTGGTGTCAGTGTCCAAAGTGCTCTGCATAGATCCAACTCTACAATTAAAGGAAGTGGCGGATGACAAGATTTTTGAGAACAATGACAAAATGGGGAAACATTATTAGAGATTTGTATCCCTGGTGACATAATGGTACATTACCGATGGTGCAGCACCCTCTGATGGCAGTACTAACCCCACCTCTATTTCCTTACAAAGAGTTACAACATGTGCATCCACATTTGTGGAATACAAATCCGCACAATGTGTTTCTACTGAATGATGTGGCCCCTGTGCATATAACATTGAAGCCAGATGTGGTGCTATCCAAGGTAAAACAATATCCATTATCAAAGGAGGCAACAGAGGGTATTAGAAAGACAATACAGTCCCTACTGGGCCAGGGGATAACTGTATCATCAATGTCTCCATGTAACATAGTGCTATACCTTGTTAGAAAATCAACAGGGGGCAATTGGAGAATGATCCAGGACTGTTGCCCCCTAAATGATGTGGTGCACAAAAGAATGTCCAGTTTTTCCTAATCCTGCAACAGTTTTATGCAATATCTCTCTAGAAGCTACATAGTTGACTCTAGTGGATTTGAAAAATGCATTCTTCTCGATTCCACTCCATCCTGAATCAAGGTACCTCACAATATTTACACAGGGCCAGATGCGGTTCGAACATACTAGGTTGCCTCAGGGATCCTGTGAGAGTCTGGCATCTTTAATAGGATACTGCACCCTTGTTTAGGGAATATACAGGTGCCCAGTATGATTATCCAGTACATGGATGAACTGTTAGTGTGTAGTGACAGTGAGCAGCACTGCCTAAAGTAATCCATTAAGATCCTACAATTGCTGGCCTATAAGGGGTACAAAGATGATAAGGCTATATTGCCAACAGGAGGTGTTCTATCTAGGGCAGTTCATATCAGTGAATGGTAAAAGGATAATACCAGATAGGGCAGCGTCAGTGTGCAACACCCCCAAACACGCCCCAGTAAAAAAAACGCAGAGGTTTTTGGTGCTGTGCAATTACTGTAGGGCATGGGTCTTATATTGCGTTGCACACCCGAGACCACTTTTGCAAGACGTTAAGGAAACACTCAAAAAAAATCATAAGTTAAAGTGGACTGCAGACATGATCAAACAGTTTGACGATTTAAAAAAAGTCATTAGGCCAGCACCCGTTGTGGCCACCACAGACTACACTGAGGAATTTTACTTATTCTCACATTCAGATGGCAAGCTCATGACAGCAGTATTGACACAGAAGAGCACCATGGGCAATAGGCCATTGGTCTATTACAGCGGCACTCTGGATTCAGTGATGCAAGGGCTGTTTGCGAGTTAACAAGCTTTAGCAGCTGCTGCTTTTGCAATATAAAAACGTTCTACAATTGTAATGGTGTGCTCAGTTATATTGTATGTGGAACACTCTTTATTTTCCATTCTGCAGAGGTCAAAATCTACCCTGACTACACAAAGGTCTTCTGTGTATGAGATTATCATTTCTAAACCCTATATTCATGTGGTTAGATGCATAAAAGTGAATCCTGCCACCATCCCAACATACATGACTACTACAGAGGATTTAACGGTGCACGACTTTGCCACATATGATAGGGAGCAGGATGACAGCCCCAAAGCAAACGACTGCACATTGTCGGAGGGTGAGATACTCTTAGTTGATGGGTCATCCACAGTTGACCAGGAGAGTGGACAAAGACACACTTGGGTAATGGTGGTATGACTTGAAGAGTACGAGACAGTGGTCATGAAAAGATTGCCCATGCAATATTCTGCACAGGCTGCAGAACTCATAGAGCTCATTGAAGCCATGAGGGTGTTGCGAGGGTGCCATGTCACAATATATTCAGACTCGCCATATGTCACAACAATGGTGCATGCCGGTCTATACAGAGGGTGGATGGATCCCCAGTGCAGCATGCAGCACTGCTAGAAATACTGATAGGAGCATGATCCCAGCCACACCCACGGGACAGACAAAATATCAATGGGGAATGCAACTGCTCATGCGGCAGCCAAAATGATGGCGTATCTGCCAAACAAAATGCCTGCTGAGTACATTGTCACCACCCCACAAGTAAGCGAACATCCAATACCTTATATACCGTAGCAACGAAGGCCTTGGAAACAAAAGCTCCCCCTGTCCGAGCCCAGTAACAGCATTCCACCCCCCAGGTGAGCCGGAGCTCACACCAACGCTGCAGGAGCAGTGTGATCAGCCCCCACGGAATGGCTAGGGAATTAGCATCTTCTCCCTGCCCTCGTGCGGTACCCAAGAGTGAAGCTCCCTAATATCTCTTCTCTACATCTACTGCATGCCCTTTGGATGCACTACCCCAGCGGTGCCCGTGTTGCACTGTAACAATTCCAAACAGCGTTACTGGACACCCAGCGCCATTCACAACCATGAGGGTTGCACCAGATCGTAATGGCCTCCGTCATCTTTGCCTGAGACCTGCACCTGCAAACCTCATCAACACAGCTGCGGTCCTGCTGATTGGCTCCTTGCTCCAACATAAAGTTACCGGTCTAGCCGGCAGGCAGAGCCGGCCGCAGCAACGAAGGCCGTGGAAACAAAGGCTCCCCCTGTACGAGCCTGTCAGAGCCAGAAGGGCTGAGGGCTGCACAGGACTCTCACCATTAAAGTATTTGAAATCAGCTGACTCACCAGCCTTCAACCCTTTTCCCATGACTCTACTCCCGCCAAGAACAAGCCCACAGCATTAAAAACGTTCTCTATAGTTGTTGTTGTTGTTACGAATGTATATTAACAATGATTGTATAATCTGCAAACCTCCCACCCATCACAGTAGCTCTATTTATAGTACCATGTTATTGCAATATTGCTAAATCAACTCTGCCATGGTCTATATTACTTATAAGCAATTACTGTATATAGTACTCAGTTGCACCTGCCTTCCATACTACACTGCGCCGCTGCAAGTGTCTCAATGTTTTATAGAAAGTAATAACTGCAATCTGCCCCCACACTGCTGTCCTAACTCAACCGGGCCACCCGTAACGTCCATATCGGCCTCCAACTGTACCCCTGCCTACCCTCCACCTTTGTATCCTATGGGTTATACACTAACCCTAGTGACCCCATCACATTGATTGCCCCACTCTCCCCTTTGTCAGAGCCACTGCTATTCCTGCCAACTCCCACCTTCCTGAAGAGCCCACACTCTGACCACCTCACTCCTATGCCCACTCACGTCTCTAGGCTTCACAACATGGCTACCACTAATCACTCCCATATGCCTTATATTCCTCCCACACTATTCCTCCCCTCCTTCTTCACACAACACAATGCACAATACACAGCACCAAACACGACATCCACACCACCAGCATACTCCGCTGTGACTGGTAAAACCAGCACAATCCGACCCAACCTCACCACCCGCCTCACATGCCCCAGACCATTCAACAGCAGAAACCAGCTCCTCAGCCTATGCTCACGCCACACACACCCCCTAACCATACCCCCACCATCCCTCGTAAGCCCACCACCACTGAACAGTACACTGACCCCATGCTACCCTCAGAACCACACCTCACCCCACACAGCCCACCAAACACAACACCAGCACCACCACAACAACCACGAATGCTACCACTGAAACCCCACACCATCCCACACAACCTAGCACCACTACTACAGCAAGCATCGCACCCACTCCAAATACATCCTCCAAGCCATCTGAACTCACTCACCTACAATGTGCACTCATCAACGCAAGATCTTTCCCAGCACACACCACAGAAATCTTTGACATCATTACGAATCTAGACCTAGACATCTTGGCTACACCAAGCTTCAGGACCAGCCATCTCCTTAGCACTCCCACAAGGGCACTTGATCTACAGACAAGATAGAACTACAACCGAAGGTGGAGGTGTAGCCTTCATAGTAAAAGATTCCTTAACCATTAGAGAAACTGCCTCAAACCTTGGAGAAAACGCTGACTGCCTCACAATTAAGATAGCCACATCAGCCAATAACACAATCACCATCTACTTAGTCTACTGCCTTCCAGGCCCGATAGGCAACTTCCACGATAACCTTATGCACCTTGCAAGTGACAATATCAAAACTTCTTCCAAACTCCTTGTTTTAGGTGACCTTAATCTGGGCCTCAATGACACTAAAGACAAACCAGCCAAAGACCTAGCCACAGCACTCTCTGAACTCGGCTTCCAGCATAGAAACTTCACACCTGCACACTGTAAAGGTTGCACACTTTATTGGGAAATTGACCTCAACTGCCTAGCAGATGCCAGCTCCAACACCCCTGTTCCCTGGTCCGACCACCACCTCATCCACTTCTTTATTCCCACATGCACCAACACAACCAAAGTTAATGTTCCCATCCCTCAGGCTTCAGCCAGGAGTGCCCGAAACCTAACCAAAGAGAACATCCTCCCTCTCTTAGAAATACCACCTCTCCTTCGCCCACCTCCACTGACCCCATGGTACTCGTAGTCACATACAATTCCATCATTGAATCCGCCATTGAAACCACTGCACGTCTATAAAACAAAAAAATAAAACACAATAACACATGGTTCACCAATGAACTCAAAGAACTCCGAACACAAAAACGCAAAGCTTTGAAGAATTGGCTAGGCTCCCCACATGATACCACGCAATCAGCCTACAAAGCCATTGCCGCCACCTATAAAAAAGCCATAACTGTCACGACTCGCTCCCTTTGCTCCCGTTCCCGCCACTTGGGGCATGTTTTTGGGTTTATTCCCTACTGGACATTTCCTCCGAACCTAATGCTACAGTGTTGTGATGTATTGGGAGCGCTAAAACCTTATTTTCCAGGTTACTTCCCTTCAGGATCCATTCCAGGTTTTTGGCAGCCAGCATGCTACTTTACTCAAATGACTATGCTTCCCAGAATGCCTGGCTGACTGCTTCACCTCCTCCCTTGCAGGACAAGGTTGGGTGGAGGATAGGCAACACCTGTGGCTGCAGGTGCAGCAGGCGGCACACCGGAGGGGTGTGCTCGTTAAGCAGCTTTAAAAGCCTCAGTTTACTTCAGTCCAGCGCTGGTCATCGTTGCAGTGTTCCTGTTGTGACTAGTCCCTTATTCCTTGTTCCTAGCTTTTGTGCCTAGTTCCTAGTTCCTGTTTCTTGTTACTCCGCCCTGGATTTCGGATTCATGTACTAAATTGATTTCTGCTTTCTGGATTTCCCTTTCTGTCTTCCTCTGTCTGCAGGCAGCCTTTCTCTGTGCTTTACCCTTTGATGCAGCCCAATTTGCCTGTGTTTTCTGTTTCTTTGATGCTGTCCTTTGCTACTGAAAAACTTGATGCATTAGTCTTTCCTTTTTTAGATTTAGTTTCCTGCTTTTTCTCCTTGGATGGGTGGGTAAGGTTTCCTTTTGTGATATCATTTTCCCTGCTCCTGATCCTTACTTCCTATTGGGATCCATGCCATGTTTTCCATTTCACTTCTGCATTTATTTCCCATTTGATTATTTAGGTGGGGGTGCTGTAGTAACTAGTCCCTGTGTGAATGCCTTTTGTTTTCCTCACTATTTCTTTAATCACAATTCCTACTTGCTCCTTGACTTAGGTCTTAGGTATTGAGTTATCCTCCACCCGTTGCTGTTATAGCCTTCTGGGTCCCTGTTTGATCAACTGGGTTTGTGGGTTTACTGACATTCAAGTGGTCTTTCCGGTTCTCGTGAGTACTGTTTCTAAGTTCCTTATTCAGTATCATCCAGAGTGTCAGCACACAAATCCTGTCCTTGCTTGCCCTCTACGTGGGCTTAGCGCTGTCAGTATCTGTAAGAGCATAGTGGGTAAGGAGTTTTCCGACTTTCCTTTCAGTCATAAGGAGGTTCTAAGTGCTTACCCCACATCCCTTTTCATATATAGGTATTTTTGTTTCACTCTATCTGCACTCCTGGGTTTTAGTATTATGAGTCGTGGTTCTTGTGTGCACGTTGTTTGATTCAAGGTTATTCACTGTGCGATTTTGTGCACATTTCCCTTGCCATATTCGCTGCCTTTTGTACTCACCAGATTAATCCTGACAATAACATCCACCAAATCCTCATTTTACAACAACAGAATCACTAAAGCCACCTCCAAATCCAAAGAATTTTTCACTGTATACAGAGAACTCTCCATCCAAGCCACCAAATCGCTAGAAATCAGGCATCAGGCATGGTGCAGGAGTGTGTAAACAGCTTTACTAGGTAAAATTGAAAAACTACAGGTCAAGATCCAGGAACGCCACAAAAACCTCTCTAATCTCATTAATCTCGCCCCCTGTACTGAAATCAAGACCAACCCACAAACAATCAAGCCATTTTCTTTCAGGGAAGTTACAACATCCGAGGTAATAGAAATAGTCAAAAAAATCAAACCTTCCAACTGCAAAGGCGATGCTTGCCCCACCAAACTAGTCAAAGAGTGCACCAAAACTCTAGCCACCTTCCTCAAAACCTTTATCAATGCCTCATTTAACTCCAACACCGTCCCAGACTGCCTTTAAGAGGGCTTGGTGCGTCCACTACTTAAGAAGCCCACACTAGACCCTGAAATAGCTACTAACTACAGGCCCAATACCACCGTTCCATTCTTGCTCAAGATCCTGGATAAGGTAGCGTACACTCATATTCAACAATTCTTAGAAGAAACCAACATCCTAGGCAAAAGACAATCTGGATTCCGCCCTGGTCATGGCACAGAATCCACCTTACTAGAGCTAAAAAATCAACTCATAGACATCATGGATAAAGGGAAACCGGCTCACCTCCTCTTATTAGACCTGTCCGCAGTCTTCAACCTCATTACCCATGATATTCTAGGTAAGCAACTAAAAAATCTGGCCCATTCCTCTCCTGAAGCTACAGCATGGATTGACTCGTTCCTCCGTGGTAGACTCATGAGAGTGTTCTCTGACTCCGCCTCTGCCAGCCCACTACCATAAATTGTGGAGTTCCACGGCACCCACTCTCTACAACATTTTTACCCTCCCATTATTCAATGACCTTGACAGTCGCAACATAGCCTACACCAACTATGCTGATGACACACAAGTCTTAATCCCACTCAGCGGCATCTATGAACAAGATGCAGCTACCCTAACTAACATCTACACTGCAATCCAAACCTGGATGGCAGCAAACGGATTGTGTCGCAATGGAGACAAGACTGAGATCCTTGTAGTAGGCACCAAAGAAATGCTAAACAAACTATCACTGCACTATAAATCCTTCACTGTTGACAACACTACCATTACAGTATCGTCAGCTGTCAAAACACTAGGGGTATATCTCGGCTCCTCCCTATCTGTGACCCGACAGGTGAATTCCATAGCCTTGTGTGCAGCTCTCACCACTAAAATCATTAACGCAGTCAAACCCTTCCTAACAATACAAAACTGCCTATCCATTGACAGAGCCACTGTCGGCACTAAACTGGATTACTGCAATGCACTCTTCCTGGGTTCCTCTGCCAAAAACATACACAAATTATAAGTAACGCAAAACAACGCCCTTAGAGCTGCACTCAGTATGCCCAATAGGGAGCACATATCGCAAGCAAGAGAAGAAGCACACTGGCTCCCTATCAAGAGCGCATTCTCTTCAAAACATTAGCTATCACACACAAATGCCTTTCACTCAACGCTACCCCCTACCTATCCAAAAGAATCACCCTCTGCACTTCTTCCAGACCTATTTGAACCCACCTCTCCAACCTGATCATCATCCCTACATTCAAAAGATCCAAAGCTGGTGGTGCCAGCTTCCAATATCTAGCCCCAAAGTATTGGAACGCACTCCCCACAGCATTAAGAAATGAAAAATCCTATACTATGTTCAGAAAAATGCTCAAAACTAAACTGTTTAACTAATTACTCTGCATATGCAAATGTACTTAAACTGATTTCAGACCATGATCAACTGTAACGTTCTAACTGACCTGTAATTTGCCTCTTACGTCATCACCACTATGTAAGCAGACCAAGAACGCTGCATAGCCTGTATGCAATTAATCTCTGTAATCAACAAGTACTCTGTAACAAGTGCTATGATGCCCTAGGGCCGCTCAGTGCTATACAAAACCAAATAAATCTAATAAAAAAATAAAGCATTGCCCATCTCCCAGATTATCGAGTTACAAGGAAGGGCACCAGGAAGGGCAAAATAATTATGGCCATGAAAGGGTTACAAGCAATCCCCAACAGATCTGTTATGGCGACAAAAGAGTTCCAGGAAGAGAGTAATGCCTGAGGAGCTGCTAGCAGTAGCAGTTGAACAGTTACATGATCCGCCCCAAAGTTCAAAGTTGCACATCGTAGCAGATATACAGGAGGATATACAGGAGGATTGGTTTATACCAAACATCCAGGAAAGCATTACAGAAATGGTTCTACATTGCACCACATGTCAATGTTTCAGTACAGGGATGACACTACAGAAATTATGGGGCACCTTGCCCCACCCTACTGGGCCATTTTGTGAGTTACACATAGACTATGCTGATATGGATGAGCGTTGCAATGGCTCCCGGTACCTCATAGTAGTAGTTTGCCCTTTCTCAAAGTAGGTGGAAGCGGGGCCGTGTGCACATCCAAATGCCAAATGTGCTGCTAGATTTTTGGTACGAGAGGTTTTCCTCAATGGGGTGTGTTGTGAGCTTTTAACGTCAGACAACGACACATATTTTTTCAATGCACTGTTTAAGTACGTCACAGCAGTACTTGGCATTAACCACTGAGTGTGTTCAATTTACCACCCACAGGCCAAAGGCATTGTGGAGAGGATCAATGTGCTCCTCAAAAGTAAATTTTCCAAACTGTTTACCATGTTAAAAAATAACTCAGTGTACTGTTTGCTCTGGACCCTCTTCAACCTATGTACACAGCCCACAAAAGACCGCTATTTGTCTCCTCATGATGTGGTCACTGGTCGTTGTATGCACACCCCCATATCTCCTGTAAGAAGGGCTTCAGAGACACATAAGGCAACAGCAGTGTTAGGTGATGAGTTCAAAGATTATTTCACCACACAAACAAGGGCAATTTAATGAATCTCCCGACAGACTGACCTCCCATGATGGAGACGACAGAGACATTTGAGATAGCAACCATGACGACGACAGATTCTAAGTGCATGACCACACAACCACGGTTGCCTGGTGGCTTTGTGTGCATTCACAATTTTGTGTGCAGGTGGAACAACCCTCGGTTCCACCAGCCCTATTAGGTGGTGTTTTGCACTCCCCTCTCGGTAAAGGGCTTGCTATATTGGGTCCAATAGCTGCACCCCATCTACCTCACCGGCCTGTCCAGGCATGATACGTGTGCAGTGTCACACTCCATTGATGGCCAAAGCTCAGCTGCTAGCTCCATATTCTTATTTTTCAGGAGCTCTCTCTCTCCCTTTCTCTCTCTCTCTTTCTCTCTCTCTCCCTGTAAAAAAGTGCATCTTGTACATTCTCCTTTTCATTGTTTTGTGTGTCTGTGATTTCAGGAGAGCAGAAGAAGTACATGACTAATGTAAATAATTGCTTGTTAAGTAGGGATCCGAAGTGTAGATGCACAAATGAGAATATATGAACCTATGCTTAATATTGTGTGTTGACCATTATTGCAGGTCTATGTGTGAAATTGATGGTATTATTCGGAATGTATAGGGGAGCTTGTTATAGGGGCCGGTCTAATAAAGGGGGGAATGGGATTGTATACTATTCAAATGGGACAGTAAATATAAATGTTAATAATATTAGCGTATTTACATGTATTAGTAACAATATGAACGCAAACTATAATAATGGAAATTAATATAGGAGTAACAATAGTGCTGATACAAGGGTTAGTGATGAATGTAAAATGTAAAATGTACATTACGACAGCGAAAGTACCTGCACCATTGGCAATGTTGGAAACAGTGAAAAGGTTGTTTTCAGCAAAGCGTAGATTGTTTAACAATTCAATAAAATATGTAGTTATTTTTGATTGCACTATTTATTTATTTATTTATTGTTTGCTTACACAAATAAATATATTATCTTTAAAAGTGCACAGAGGGCAGCAGGGAGGGAACATGGGATAGTAGTACAATTAAATACAAAAAATACAGCGGTGTAAGGGACGGCCAAACCTACTATGCCTTGTGAGTATTCAGAACATGCAAGTGCAGGAAGGAAGAGGGCAGTGGGGTAGGTGCTGGTGTGTCCATGCTCAAGGTGAGCCATAGATGAAGTGCAAGGTATTGTAAGTGCTATGATGCCAGTTTTCGTGTTGGGTGGAAAGTGTGCATCTCCAGTGCAGAGGGTGTAAAGAGGCAGGTGCTGCGGAAGACAGTTGCTGTGGAGATTCATTGTGAATGGCCGCGGGCCCAGAGGATGCATACATGTCCAAGACATCAATCACAGAACTGTGGGATTAGCAGAGGAAGGAAGAAGGGAAAGAGGAGGAAAAGAGGAGAGTCTTGATGTGCTTTTGGAATTTCAGAAGGCCCTGCTCAAGATGCAGCAGGAGGGGGAGTCTGTTCCAGATGAGGGATCCAGCTGAGGAAAGCGATCAGCCTCCTGCTCTCTGTATTGCAAAATTATTTACACCCAGAGAGGTGATGCCAGAGGAGTGTTGATGTCTAGACGGAAAGTGTTTGGTAAGAGAGGGTTGCTGATAGTGTGGTCCCTGGCCCCAGACAGCCTTGTGGATGATGCACAGGGATTTGAATTTGATCGGTGCAGCATTCGGGAGCCAGTGGAGGCTTTTTAGGGCAGGAGAGATGTGGTCACTGGGCTTAAGACCAAGGATAAGCCTTGCTGCTTGATTTTTGTTTAGTTGAAGGGGTCGCAGAGTTAAAGAAGGTAGATTGAGGAAGAGGCAGTTGCAATAGTCAAGCCTAGTGAGAACCAGGGCTTGGGAAACATTGAGCTTCTGGGGAAGGTGAGAAAAGAGAGAATTCCTTTGAGAAGGTAGAGTTGGAAGTGGGACTTCTTGGCAATGTCCGGAATGTGAGGGAGGAGAGAGATGAGTCAAAGATGACTCTAAGGTTTCTAGCTTTAGAGGAAGGAGCAGGGGGAGAGCTCAATGTGGGAGGCCAGAGAGAAGGGAAGAAGGAGGGAGCAGGGGTCCTAATTGGAAGGAACTCAGTTTTGCTGGCATTGAGGCAGAGATAATTGGAAGAGCACCAAGTCTGGATGGCAGACAGGCAGTCAGAGATGACAGAAGGTGCAAGTGAGTCAGCAGGAAGTTGAAACAGATTTGGGTGTCATCTGCATATTACTGGAAGTTGGGAGAGAAAGAGGAGATGAGGTATGCCAGCTGAGCAAGGTAGATTTTAAAGAGCCAAGGGGGGAGTATAGATCCTTGTGCGACACCACATGAGGAGAAGGAAGTAGGAGAGAAGAAGGTTCCCAGGATGACATGGGAAGAACCGTTAATTATTAAGAAGGTCAGCCATTCCAGAGCACATTCCGAGATACCAAGTGTATCATGGAGCCTTTGTACAAGGATGGAATGGTTGACAGTGTCAAAGGCAGAAGAGAGATCAAGTAGTATGAGGACAGCTGGGTAGTTGCAGTCCAGGGATGTGAGCAGTTCTTCACGGGTGTTAGAAGAGAAGTTTCTGTGTACTTTGGATGCTCAGAATCCAGATTGATTTTCGTGGAGACCACAATCAAGTTCAGTGTGAGAGGTGAGTAGGGGCATGGCCAGCTTCTACAGCAGTCTTCCCAGGAGAGCGTCGATTGAAATCGGGGGGTAGTTGGATGGACAGGCAGGGTCTGCTGAAGGCTTTTTCAATAGTGGGTGCACAAGGAAGTGTTTGCGGGAGGTGGGGAAAGAGACAGTGGCGAAAAAGTGGTTGCAGAAATCAGTGAGTGCCGGAGCAAGATATCCAATGTTGTCCTTGAAAGTTCTGGATGAGCAGGAGGAACCTGTTTAGAAGAATCCTTCATAGAGCGGAGAACTCTGGTGACTTCTTCAGGTGTGACGGGGTGATGGAAGAGAAGGAGGAGGGAGGAGGGGGATTGACCAAAGGAGGCAACGTATTGCAGAGGGCCTGGGAAGGAAGATAGAAGGAAGAGATTGTGGAAAGGTTTGGCTAGCTCCAAGCAGACTTTGAAAAGTTCAGCCATGTTATTGGATGCACCTGATACCCGTGCGTGAATGTGTATCCTTTCTTTGGCACAGATGGTGTTTTGCCTTTGGAGCAGGCAGCAGACCAGTTTGTCAGAGGGTGAACCTGAGGTTTTCCACTTCTGTTCTGCTGCTTTGTTTCAGGGCTGCAAGTTCAGAGTCGTACCAGGTTCTAAGCTTAGAGGCAGGTTTCAGGTGGATCCTCATGACTTTGGCAAGTATGTCAAGGGTATTGGTGATTGCTGAGTAAAGATTGCTGAGAGCAGAGTCCGTTGTGGAGTCTGAGGTAGGGGGCGAGAGGGGATGAAGGTAGAGGCAAAGGCAGCAGCTGACACTCGTTTCATCGGGTGAATGTTCAAGAACGAGGTTGACAGGGCTTTAGTAGGGAGGCTGAAGGGATCCAAGTGGGATTAGAGCACGGTCTGGCCAGGAAAGCGCGGTGACCAGAGGGGGAGCGAGTCAGAGTTTGGAGCGGATGATGGCATCCAGGGTGGCTCGAGCTGAGTGGGATGGACCGAGGCGAGGATGGAGAGGGAGAGGGAGGCCCAGTAGTCAATGAGCAGAGTCGATGCTGAGGCAGAGGTGTCCATTTGGATGTTGAAGTCCCCCAAGATGAGAAGGTTGGAAGTAGAGGAAAGTAAGGCGGAGCAGAAATCAGCCAATTCTGAGAGAAACAGGGTGGTTGTGCCAGGAGGCTGGTAGATGGTAGAAATGGTCAGAGTGGTGGATGACCAACTTGCAACCCAGGCTCTCGAAGGAAGTATAAAGTTGGGTGGGTACGATGTAAGAAGGAACCCACTCAGGATAGATTAAGACAACACCACTGCCAGCATGGCGGGATTGAATCTTTTAAATGATCTTAAAGCCGACACGGAGGAGGGAGTGAAAAGCAGTGACTGAGCTGGCATTGAACCAAGTCTCGGTGAGAGCGAGAAAGTCAAGGTCTGTGTCTTCAAGAAGAAGGCAGATGTCAGCAGAGTGTTTGTTGGACGAGCAGGCATTAAGAGTTGGCAGGTGGACGGAGGTCTCTGCCTTTGATAGTTTTCTGAGGAGGAGTATATGGGCGTGGTACTCCGGTCAGGGAAGGAGGGACATTGAGAGTGGTGAGGGGAAAGGCAGCAGAAGGAAGGAAGTTAATGAAGGAAGGCAGGATCCGGTCAAAGAGTAGAAGGCTGGGTTGAGGTTCCTGAACCAGGATAGTGCCAGTGTGGTAGACATTAATGATGCAGCGTGATGATCAGAAGCAAGCCAAGAAGACTTCCCACTTGGTCCCAGCTTTAATGGGAAAGGAAGTGAAAGGGGAGAGAGTAGAGATGAGATGAGGAGTCCAAAGACCTGGAGAGAGGACAGGGAAGAGGATGTTTGTGAAGACCTATCTGACGCAAGTGTCTGCGATTGGAAGGCCAGGGTTTGCATGCAAGATGTCTTTTTAGTGATTTTTCATTCCAGACCTAGTGAGAGAGGGGGTATAGGAGATAGAGTAGCAGTTAGAGAAGATAAAAGAGATGGTGAGTGCCATTAGGGAGAAGAAGGGAAGTTGAAAGGAGAGAGGGTGACTGCACTGCACAGTTCTGTCCTAATCTCACAGGTGGCCTAGCAGTAACACAGAACACAATGCAGTAAGGTTATAGTGGAGAATGTAAATACACACATCTAAAATCAAATTACAATGAATCACCACAAATGCAGTGAACCAGGGTGCCGGATGACGATACAACCTGCCAAAAAAAAAAATGATTTTCATGAAAGGTCACAAATGCTGTGAATCAGGGTGCAGGATGACAATACATACAACCAAAACATGATTTTCACGAAAGGCCACAAATGCAGTGAATCAGGGTACAGGATGACAATACACACAGCCAAAAAATAATGTTCATGAAAGCACACAAATGCACTGAATCAGGGTGCAGGATGTGAATATGCACAGCCGAGAATGATTTTGAGCAGAGCACACACCAGAGAGAGAAGAGAAAGGGGAAGAGGATAAGCATAGTGAGGTGTACAAGATATAGATCAGCGTGTGAGGGGAGAAGTTAAAAGAATAGTTCAACCATCGCTTACTGGATGCTCAAAGGCTTGTAGGGGTGCTGAGACTCAAGTTCATTGGAGAGCAGATGCACCTAGCTGGCTGCAGCATAGTTTGTGGTGGGAAGAATGCATGGAGAGCCCTCCCAGCTCTCCAGGCCTGGACAGGCTCAGACAGGGCCTTAGGCGTGGGCCTTGGTTGCGGCTGACTTTCACCTGCCAGCTAGGATGATTGTATACTTGGGCATCCAGTAGCCCAATCAAAGGCGAGCACAAGCCAAGGCAGGCCCTCCAGTAGAGAATGAAATGGTGTCGGCCATGATGGAAAGGGGGCTGGGATCCGGTGAACAATGGTGTTGTTAAACACTAAGAATGCTGACGCTGAGTGCTGCAGAGTCCAACAGATCACAGAGGATTTTTGTTTTCATTTAAAAAAAAAAGAAAGCATTAATTAAACCCTGTTGCAGCAGATTGCTGAGCTTTTCAAAGTGCTCTCAGTGTGTCGTGTGACATAGTTAAAGCTGGCACCCCCGAGAGTGTGTAGAGAATAATGAAAAGAGAAGTACGAAAAAAGTATGATACATATCAAGGACTGGGTTTGGATGCAATTGAGGATATTTGTCATCCCAAGTTTACTAACTCATGGTATACTAACATGAGTGGTGTGGGGAAAAACTCTGTGAATGGAAGATGTTATGTGTTTTCAATCATTCCACACACATCAGGGGTTCCAAAGGTGTTAGTACTGCATGCAGTCCCAATTACAGAGGCACAATACATCATTCATCTTGGTTGTGCAGAATAAAAGGGACGGTACAGGCACATAGTGTGCAACTCCAAATGGTAGGTCCAGATCTTGTGAAGTGCAACAACGATCCAAAAAACATCAAGTTTGTAGAGCTACCCTATCTGATGGTGAAAGGGCATAAACATGTTAATAACAACTGGCAGAACACCACCCTACCTTGATTGACAGAATGACTGGTAACAGAGGATATCACAAAGTTGACGTGGATTGCAACAATGAAAAAGCTGGTGCGAATGCACAAGGAAGACAAATATAGACTCTGTTTCTGCAGCAAGGGTACAGTGTTTGTCGGATTTAACAAACATTGCTATAAGACTCTCCTGATCGCAGACATAGAGAAGGGAATGGCAGCAGTGATGGATTACAAATGGGTCTGTGGCCAACAAGCTTGCATGCACCTCCTACCATCATGGAGGGGCTGTTGTTCGCTGGCCATGTTGCACTCAGTGCTAATAGTAATCCCAGAAGAACACCTGAAGGGGAACACTGCCTGTCGAGGAACCAACTAGTTTCCCTGCATTCGAAAATTAAGAAAAGGGTCCTTTGCCCACATAGGAGCTCTGCATCTTGCCAGGGAAAGGTCAGTTCTAAAGAAGAAGAAAAGATTGAATTCAATATTCAAAGATTTGTCCGCATTTGTTTTTTATTTGCCTTTAATTGAAAACAATGTTTTAGCAAAAACAAACTTTAAAAAATAAAAAAAGTCCAAAGTATAGCTTCCTACATCTTTTGGGAAGTTTCCCATACTTTTCCTATTAAAAAATGTAGTTAACAATTTCACTACAGCAATCACATAACAAGACCTGCTTCCCTCTATCAAGGTTCTCCACCATATTTCTTAATCACGTATCCGATACTGAGATAGTAGAGGGCCAAAGTGAACTGTATGTGCATCTGTCAGAGCTGGACAGAATATGATGAGGTGTTTTAGGGTTTCTGGCGCCAGGGCATTGCTACAATGGCAGCATTTATTCCCTTCTGATGTGCCACAAATTGCCTGTATCTCATTTGTAGGGAGGAGGTTTGAGCGAATTCTCAAGAAATGGTCTATGAATTTTCTATTAGGGAACTGTTTTAAGTAATTGCATACAACATACAGTTTTCCTGGTTCCAAGGGCAGATCTGCGACTGATTGATAGCTAGCCGCTGCCTCCATCGTAGTGATCCAGTTTCGCTCTTTATGTTTTTCTTAATTCATGTAGGGTTATTTAGTAAAAGGTAAATGGGAGCCTCCAGTTTCTTCCATTGGGGTGGTTAGTTTTAATCTCCATTGGCTCAACATGGACTTTTGAGATGTGATAGTTTCCCTAGGGAGCATTTCTAAAATGTCTGGCCTTGGCGATGTAAAGCATTTCTTGAAGAGAGACATGCTACTCCATTCTACTGTTAGTTTTAATGGAGTCCCAGCTATCGCCACACAATTTGAATCAGTGCAGACAAAGGAATACTCAGCACTCCCTTCCAAAACACGCCTTCCAACTGTGGCCATACTAGCTCTGGGATGGTAGGCATTGCCTTTGCTCCGTAGGATGATAGTACCGGCATTATTGAAAAGCAGCCACACCTCTCGTTCACAGCACAGGCCTGGCTCACCAGGCCTTTGGTTTTGGCCCTTAAATGTGCCACCATAGGGGCCTCTGATTTTGAATCGCAGAGCCATACTCCCAAGTACTTAAACGAGGGGACTTGATCAATACGCTTTCTCTCCAGAACCATGAATAGCAGTTTTTCCTCTGTTTGAATTTCCAAAGCTCAGAATGTTTCTCCTTACTAATGTCCAGGCCATTAGACTTAATATAGTAATACAGTGAGTCCAATTGACGCTGTAATCCTACTTTGGTTTGATCTATTAGGACCAAGCATACAGTAGGCACAACAGCTGCACACCCCCCACCAAAGGGGGAAAAATTCTTGTTGACGCATTATGGTGTTTCATATCCACCAAGAAGAAGTTGAATAGAACCAAAGCCATTGTGCACCCCTGTTTGACTCCCTTTGATGTAACAATTTCATTAGATAGAAGGTCGGACCTGTTCAAATGAACTCTTAAAGTTGTGTTCCTGTGCATGGGCTTTATAGGATCTAATAATGCCACCGGACAATATTTTGCTTCAAGTTTTGCCCAGAGTTTATCATGGTCGATCTGATTGAAAGCCGGGAACAGGTCTACAAAGGTCATGGATAGCTTATATTTCCCATCATGGGCTCTGCCTTTCAGTATATTTAGTAATAACATGTTAGCTAAGGTCCCGATACCCTTGACAAAACTCGTTTGTAAGGAATCATTAGAGCCTATTCGTAGACAGCAGCTGTGAAAATGGTCAAGGAGTATTGTACCATAGAGTTTTCCAATCACGTCGAGGAGGGCGATGGGTTGATAGTTCTTAGGGTTCTCCTGTTATACATTTTTGACGATTGGGACCACTATCACCCTCCTCAATGAGCTTGGAATTTGGTGAACTGCTGTGACTTGAGTCAGCAAAGCATGTATAAAGCTGGCCCATTCTTCGGGATGTTCTTTCAACATAAAGTTGGACAAGCCATCCAGTCCAGGAGCAAGCAAACCTTTCAACTTTTTAATACGCCTTTGGATATCGCTAATATCACTAGAATAGACCCAGGGCTCTGTCCTTTGAGAAGGTAGAGAGATTAAGGAGATGTTCGTTTCTGTGGCATATCGTTTTTCAAAATGTTTTTTCCAGCCGCTTTGCTTATAGAGTTAGACTGCTCATCGTTGGCTGTGAATCCCACTGATTGTGTCAATGGCCAGAAAGTCCTGGTTTCCTTAGCTGCAAGTGCCCTAAGCATAGCTTCAGAGTCATTCTGGCATATTGACACTCTGATGGAGTACAGCCAGTTTTTGTATTTCCTTTTTTCTCTATGGGCGTCTTCTTGGTCTTTATATGAGTTGGACTTTTTTGCTACCCTTGAAAGCCTCCTGACCTCTTTTCCTTGTTACAGACAAGCAGATGGTTTGCAGTTGGTTTATTGATCTTCTTACAGTGGATACAGTGTTTTTCCAAGAGTGCGGTATATTCCACAGTAGCACCTGCTTGTTTGAAGTCCATTGAAAATTGCTTTATGCTTTTATTAGAAAGTTTTAGGCGAGAGCCGCCATTACATACTGATACTGTCACATGCATCCTTTCCTGGGTGTTAAGGGTAGAAATGGTCAATTTTAGTAGTAGTAAATGGTGATCACTATTGCTTGCTTAACCACTTCAAATGTGGTGACCAAGGGTAGAAAGTTTCTGGAGACAAAAATATAGTCCATCACTGATTAACGGTCCATGCTTTCCCACGTCGGCTGTGTCGGTATATCACCACTGGTATTACCGTTCAGCATGTGCATATCTTTTGCGTCCATCAGGGAACTCAACATAGCACCTCGGGCGAGTCGGGCATTCGTATGAATAGTCCCTTGACCGGTGGGAACGCTGATCAGGCCTGGTGTATTTAGATCGCCGCATATGACTACATATTGTGTCTGCTGGATTATATACGCATTGTTGATCAAGTCTGTGATCGGGTCTAGAAAGGTCTCATACAAGCATAGGGTTCCAGCAAATGTTTATTATAACCGTTTTTAGGGCTTTCCCTGTTTACTGTGATGGTTAAGCCAACTCCCAAACAATAAGAAGTTCTTATGACAGGAGACTCAATGAAACTGTGTCAATTAGATTCAAAGGGCTTCCAGATTTCAGAGCTGTTACAAGACCGGCAGACGGGCACCCTTTTTGTCCTTTGATGGCTGTACTTAATGACATTTCAAAATCATCTAGGATGGGGGTCTCCCAGAGCCATGTTTCTCGTAAACAAAATAAGTTGTAGTCCCCCAAATTGATTCTACTTGGTTTAGTAAGATGGATAAAGCCTCTCATGTTCCAGGAAGCTATTTTTTTATCGACTCATCCTTGAGTTATTTAGCACCCTCCCCAAAGTCAAAGATGGTGAGGGATCAGTCCATGTGAGTGGCTAGAGCTTATCCTGGAGTATTAATGATCTCGGCACCCATGACCAATCTGATGTTTTGCTGTTTTGCTTCCTGCGGTAAAGCCGATGGCAGTACTATCGAGCTGCTTACATGGCACGGCAGGGGTTCCAGTTGGGTCACAGTATTTTGCTTATGGCCCAAACAGACATCAGCATCAGCTTAGATTTTTTTTTTTTATCTGCTAGGGATTGCTGTGATGTTTGTGCAGTCTCAAACTCTGAAAACCCTAATTGCTGTTAAATCAAAACCCAACATTAGGAGGATTACCGCCGCTTCCATCAGCATGTTCTTTACCACCGGGGAGAGGATGTGGAGGTAAATTGAGTCTGTATGATGCTGATCTCCAAACTCAATGATCTTTAAATTCTCAGATGTCAGTTGTCTCAAATAAGGGATGCAATGAAACAACTCCTACACCGTTCTGTGGTTGAATATTAGATTGTCCTCCATGTCCAGGATTCTCTCGAGTTTGAGTGAGCGGTGCTTCCGGTTTTCATTTCTCAACCCTGTTGATCCACTGCTATTTTGGTGACTGAAGTTCGACTTACCCACCACACATCTCAGGAAACTGGTCCCTGATCTCGTTTTATGGAAGGACAGATGGTAGTTGCTAGATCCAAACTGGTTAGGCTCTCCCTCAGACAGTCTCAAGTCATTCGGTGTATACGTCAGAGGCAAGCCGTGTCCATAGGTAGAGTCGAGGGGCATTTTCCCATTGGCTTGTTCTTTATCAGGCCTTGTGTTTGGTAAATGTGTGAGGTCAATTCCCCCTTTGAGGTTTTGATAGTTGGTCAACATTCTCCTTTTCTCCGAAATAGTTAAGAAAGAGTCCTGCCGGCTCCCTCTCTTCCAGTGGGCCACTGACTTCCTCTTCCATCGAGTATGTCGAGAGGTCCAATAAAGGTGGAGAGTCGGGCTCATCCCCCTTAGGATTGGTGCACAAGCTGGCAACACTGCCCCCTCAACAAGTGACACCCCAAGTGCAGAAGTGCACAGGACCTTATTTTATTTCGATCAGGCCTTCCTTGGGGTCGGTTTTGGGGCTGCCCTCTTGATATTTTGGTGTTTTGGGGAAAATAATTTAGATCTTATTTGATGGGTGTCAGCACATGTCTGTTTTTCCGTCAGCTCAATCCTGGCACTCTGGGCGGCTTTTTTTGAGCAAAGATAGCAAAAGACGGATTTGTATGAGGAATTGCAACATTCCTCCACTGGCCAGATTTCTTCCACTTCTTCTTCCCGACAGATTCAAGGGGCACCCTTTTCCCTGCAGGGTCAGGTGCCATCACCCTCAATGTTATTTTGCAGATTTTGTGGGTTTGATCCGCTGACTCCCCTGTTAGATCCACCAACTGCAAAGCATTCAATGTCTGAATAGATTTCGAGGAGGTTTCTCCCTGACTGAGCTCTATATGATGTTTCCCACTGGAGGAGATCCGTTTTGGCATGATGTTCTTTAGTCGTGAGAAATCCCTCTAGAAAGTTAAGTTTAGTATGCATCATCAGCAATAATGTAGTATTATCTTTTAATGTGTCATTGAAATGTTCATAAAGTTTAGTGAACAGTGCCAAAGTGATGGAGTTGGTAGATATCATAGTAAAAAGATCAGGGTTTTCTCTTCTAGATGAAACATTCAATTGAGATGGACAAAAGGGATGCTCTTCTCGATTTTCATTAGAATCCACAAGGTCAGGGGTCATTTGTGGGGACCCATCTCTGAGAATTTGAAAGTTTCTGTTGTTGGTGTGAAACTTTTGTTCGAGAGCCGTATCTCTGGGTCTTTTGGCCAAACTAGTATAACCTGGCTGAGCTAGATCAGGCACCAACAGAATGGAGTTTTCCTTGAAAATGTTCTCAGGGGTAAGCAAAGGTGCTAAAACATGCTGCCACACTGGCTGCTCTGGTACCTGGGCTGTACCAGGAGCTCTGTCTTTGTCTAAAGCCACAGGAATGTTAGCAGATTCCAAGATGTTAGGGCACCTTGGCAGATTTGTAATACCATCTGTCGACAAGCCCACTTCTGTAGTGTTTGAAGAATGTTCCAAGTGAACTCCTAGGAGCCCTTTAAGACGAGGTAGCAATACTCAGAGGTGGATGGGGATGAAGAAGTTATGCAAACATCAATAATCAGAGCGACTCAGGAAGTTGGCAAATTGCTTTCTGTTTTAATATCAATAGTCTAAAACAGGGAGTACACCGGGCATTATCCGACACCACACAGCCCGATCTTGCAAAAGTTAATAAAAAACAGTCCTTTTATTAACAAAAATGTGTCACTGTTGCATACTACGTGGCAAACTACAAAACTTATTAGTACGGGTAGTTGGCTCTCAGTGAACATCTATATTTACACGTTCTATATAGCCTCTGGTTATGATTGGTTACCTAAGTCAGGTGGGTATCAAAACCCACCACCAATAACTGGTCATCATTGTCGTCACTGAATACATGACTATCAATTGGTTCTTCAACTATAGGGCTCTTCATTACACGGCCCACTATGATTGGTTTGGCACCTGTGTACCCCTCTAGAATCTTCCACATGCTAGCAGCATGCAGGCTACCATCCCAGGTCCATGGAAGCTCGGCGTGATCATGCCTCCCCTCCAGTTAACCCACTATCCATTAGCACTCCTTCAGTCCCTCAGACAATTAGGCTTTTGAACTTGGCCTTGTAACTGTTGACTTTATCTGGGAAATAAAGGGACTATAGCTTCACTGTGTATTTTAGTTTTGCTACAGCCTGATGCAAGTTATTTCAATCTCCCCATGTGACTTGAAGACCACTCATTTTGAGCCTTTTTCAGCATTTAATCCTATTAAATGATGAACTGTAGAAACCTTTAGTGATTTTTTCATGCTGCTTCAAACAGAAGCGTGTTGCTTTCTCACATTCGTTGTAGACTTCTTGAAAGGCATATTTCACTGTGGTCTTATTTACTTGGTTCTGGGCCAGCCCCATCTTCTCTGAAACTTGCCTTTGCCATTGTTAATTTCCAACTGCGCCACTCATTTGAAAGTCTTTTTCCTGTTCATGAACTTTCAGGCCTGCTAAAGTGTGTTGTGGAACATCCGGGTTATATACATTCCTATGTATATACATAGCAAGCCTTATGAATACTTTTCACTACTTGTGTCAGCACTGTGCATGTGTAAACTAACTTACATATTTTCCAGATTTTCTGCAGCATGAGCATCTTCTTCTCAAGCCCGAGATGTTGTTCATCTGTACCATCTGTTCTTCAATTCTTAGAGAATACTGTTATATTTCTTCTCTTAATCCAACCTTTAGATACGTCAACTCCTATTTCAAGTGACATCATCAGGCTCCCTTCTTTGCTCAAATGCACATTTCTTTCGGTACTTTATCCAAAAGAATACTATGTCTATGTGTGTTTATGCAGGGTTTCCTCAAAGGATATCTTGTCTCAAAGGTTCTCTGTGGTATTGGGATACTGACTGGGACTGCACATGTTGTCATTTCTGGTTCCCGACATACAGGCAACATAGGGGCGGAGCATGGAGTGAGGATTTCTGACTGTACCTCTACACACCACATTCTGGGTTGATTCATCGACCACTTCATTATCAATCTTTACATCAAGACATCCTCGTCTGAAAACCTGTTTCTTTGGGACCCAAATCTTCACAAGTCCTATCAAACCTCCTGCTGATTTCACATGCTCATCAATGCTCCAGGTCATAAGTGTGCAGTGTCCAGTAGGACTACAGTAGACCCATCTTCCCACGTACTTCTTCTGGCATCTTGGATACAGAAATGTTGTACCTTCAGCTGCGTGTATGCTGCCTGTCACATAGTGTCTGATTTCTCAATTCCTTAGTCTTCCATCCTGAGTCAACATCAATCATGATCTTCATTCCTACAGCTTTCATTGCAGTATTCTTGCATTGTGAGATTATTATTCTGATTACTCAAAATCCAAGCATGATCATCACCAACACGGCTCCAAGAAACTTGAACATGTCTGCCATCCATTGTGGAACCCATGAGAAAACTGCTCCAAACCAACTGTCATCAGCAATGTCTTTGAACTTCATCAATCATCTGGACGTGTAGGCCTGTCAACATGGATTTGGTCTCTGTCAAGATGCCATCCTCATCATAATGAGAAGGTATAAATGTGCAACATGATTTTACAATTTTGGCACACACACCTTCATCCATAGCTGTAATCATATCCAAGACATTTCTGTTTTGAAGAGCCATCAGTCTTATGGCTCTCAGTTCCTCCTTCATTGCATTGAATCCTTTTATGGTATTGTTGATCATTTGCAGAAGTTCCCATATGGTTATCTGCATCCATTTAGTATTTGCATCCGTCTGGATCCTGGGCATGAAGAGTATTGTGAATATTGATGGGGTCTTGCTGAACAGTCTGTGTTCATATGGGATAGAATCAAAAGCTTCTATTGATGTTGCTGAGAAAAAGTTCTCCCTCTTCATTCGGCTCAAAAGTTCTGCAGACCTCTTATTCCTCAGATGTGCATATACTTTCGGGATTTTTCCAATGTTCAAGTCACTTTTCGGATTCACCAAAGCTGGAACATGGACATTCACTATAGAACACAGTCCTCCCCAATCCTGGGGCAGATTCATATAATCTCTGAATCCACAAGCCCAGTAATGATCCATTATCACTGCTATTTCAACACTCATTCCTTGTGCATCAAAGATTCAACCACAATTCTGATTTCCTCCCATTTTTCTTGTGCCGTTATTTCTGAAACACAGCTTTGCACTTTCCAGAGGCACTATCTGCAAAGGTCCTCCTTTGACTTCGACACATATTAGTAGTTTAGCAAGTTTTGACCATGCGGGTTTACACAGCCTTTCCACATTGTCAACAGTTGGCTTGTAGTTACCCATTACTACCCAAGCACTGAAGATTACCAAACCTTCTTTCCAACCATCTGGAGAGAGCACTGAACCCCAGATGGCCTCTTTCCTTCCATCTTCGAATCTCCTATTTAGTTTATCCTGAACTCTCCAGTTGTCTGTTTCCTTCCCATCTGATTCCAGCTCATTTCACTCCAGGCTGTTCATACCTGATCATGTGATTCTTAATGTGGGTTCTTGCTCTTGTTTGTGTGTCTTATACATAGTCATCTTTGTCTGGACCTGTCCATTTAGTTGCCCATTTTAGGTAAGCTGTTTGACCCATAAACTGGCCAATTGTTCGACAGAATGCTATGTGAGATAGGCAGTGTGCTGTTAGGACATCTATTTCAATGGCTATGGTGACTTTACATTTTCCCATACTATAAGGCAGGAGTGCACATACATAGCAGTCCTCCTCAGACGTCCCTTACCCACCTCTTTTATGTGCTGATACCAAACATTGTTTCATAAGTGTGCTGTGCTGTCTAGATAATTATTCAGTTCATTATCATCTTCTGGTGCATATCTGGTAGGTCTCCTCATTGCCACATGAGGCTGAATCATCATGTCAAACAGTATAACAGCATAACCTTTTCTTACTGGAGGGATCATAGGAACATTAGTCAGTGAAACTGGTGTCTTTACATGTACTACTGGTGTAGGGGTGGTTACAGAAAACTTATTTTGTCTCTCCCTAAGAATCTGTATCTGATGCTCAGCAATAATTTCCCAGACGCCCTTCCCTGAATAAGGATGCCTAGTGACATGTGCCTCAGAACTAGGTGCTTTCACATAATCTACTTGAGTAGGAACAATCACATACGACCTAGGATCTCTTGCGACCTGGACTGCTCCCTTACCTTCAAAAGTAAGGAAAATAAAAGGAGCTCTCCCTTTTTTCGGATCCATAACATATGCAACATGTATTAAAAGGATTAGAATGACGCCAAAATGCATTAAGCAGGCATAAATCATGCACCAATAAAAGATGCCAAAACAAATTGAAGACGCTGATCATCATCATCTCTCTCTTTCTGGAATAGCTAAGTGGTTTATGGACCACATGATTTGCCTGTGATTAACTTTAAGGAAAGACAAATGATTTATTCAGACAATCTCATAACCACTCTGATAGCTGCTGTATCTTTTCCACAAGTTCCACAAGCAACTGGCCGATTGCTGGATGATTAATAGGGTTCTTACTAAGGACAAAAATGTTGTCCTTTCACCAAACAAGGTAGGGATGTGCTTTCAGTAGATAATAGAAGATCAACACCAATAAGTTATGGATATTTTCCTGTTCACAACACCATTCACTAGTTCATGAAGAAACGTCGTACAAATGATGATTTTTTCCATTATGTCATGCAGAAATTGATTAAGGGCAAGCTGATTCCTTGAATCTCTCAGAAATGTACAAAAATCAGTTTGCCTACCAATAAGATGCGGGCATTCTTCAATTAGGAAATGGAACACCATCATGCATTGTTTATGAGCATCTTCACTGGATAGATCATTAGTTTGCTCACAGAGATGCACCAGGCGGTGAATGAGCCTGCTTGTAAAGTTCACATATCAGTCAATCTGATGCAGGTCGATTTCTGGGATCCCTCAGAAATACACAAGTGATTGTACGCTGTCCAACAAGATGAGGATGCTTTACGAATCAAAAGGTAAAGAATCAATCCAAGTAGTTTATGAAAATCTTTATCAAGGTTGAACCATCTATATGCTCAAAGAAACGCTCAGCCAACAGTATGATTTGGTCTAGAATTGCTGCCAAAAGTTGTCTAATCACTGGACCATTCCTAGGATCTTGGAGGAAAGTATGAATATCACCACAGTGGCCGACAAGAGCAGGGTAAGCTCTGAGTATGAAGATAAAAACAGCAAGGAATAGTCTGTGTATGTCCACATCAGTGAGGACCATAGAATTGTCCAAAAAGGAACTCTATTTGAAACAAATCCGGGAACTGCTCTCTTTTCCAGTTGTCAAATAAAAAATCCAAGTCTGGCATTGCTCTTTTCTTTCTTTTGCAGTCCAAAGTTAAATGTCAACACTTCTCTGTGGCTCAAGAACAATGATTTTTCCACTCTCCAATGTAGCAAATGCAAAGAGTACTTTCCAGGAAAGCCACAGTCTCCTTGTTTACTATTGGATAGACTCTGCATTCTTGTTCATCATCATTTATCTTGTCTGCATGTGCTTAACTGCTTCTTCTTGACTTGCTTCCGCATGGTGTGAGGGTGCAGGGGCCTCTCCAGTGCAGATTTTCACGTCACCTTGAGGAATCAATGCTCTTCTTCCTACAACTTTTATAGCTGACGGTGTAGTGATTTACACAATTAAATGGCCGCCAAATCTAGGCTTGTGCCACTTTCTAGTGAAATTGAGAATCAGGACATGGTCTCCTGGAAAGACCTTTGGTACAGAAAGTTCTTGCGCTCGAGTTGCTGAATGGTCTTCATCTGTCTTCTGAGCCCGAAACCCTGTTCGGCTTGACTTGGTCTGAAGGGACTGAGATACTTGTGGTCATGCATGTTAACTATTCTTGCAGATCATTTCCTAATAATTCTGCAGTTGTTTTTGGCATCACTCCCAATCCTCGATGGAGGAGATAGAGGCATTCTCATTCACCTCCCAATGACTAGTTTGTGGGGTGTGAGGTGGTGGTCAGAGCCAGGTTGGTTTCTAAGTGCATATAATGCAAGAAGTAGGCAATACAGCCACCCCTTCTTCAGGGTCAATTTAATCTTGGCTATCCTTTCTTTTAGCAAGCTGTTGAGCCTCTCACATATTCCATTTCACTGTGGATGATAAACTGAAGAAAACTTGTGTTTTTTTACCAGGCAGCAAGCTAATTTGCTCAAATACTTTAACAGAATAGGTGCCATTATCTGATCTCAGCACCTCACATACTCCCCATCTAGGAAAGACTTTTCAAACTAAAAATCTTGCAGTGTAAGTGGCATCAGTATGTGTGCACGGACCAGCCTCGATCAATCTCAAGAAAGGGCACAGTACCACTATCAAACACTCATAACCATTATAGACTTGCAGCACATCCACAAAATCTATGTGTAGGTGCTTTGTTCGAGGGATGCCTCCTCTGACTGTTCGCAGTGTGTGCCCAGCAGTAAACATTTGACATACAATGCAATTGACTAAATAAAATGCAACGTGTTCTAGCACAAACCAATCCTGTGCAATGGTTGCTGCAGGCTTTCTCTAGTGACATGCATGGGGTAGTGTAGCTGTTCCAATGGCACCCTTAATAATGCTACAGGCATTAGCGGTTTATCAGTGCTGTCCTGTCACCATAGTGCTTCGGTGGGGGATACAGAACACCGCCTCTGTATCCATAGATCTTTTTCCTCTCAGGAAACACCACCCTATTTTTCCATAATCTGTGTCTTTCACAGGTTATTAAAACTTTCATTCACAATCATCATCACCACAATCTTCAGGTGTATCAAAGGTATTTATGTTTAAATAATATGAAACTCTTTTTGCTTCTCTGTATGCAACTTGGTTTCGGCATGAGAAAAAGTCTGTTCTGTTAGTGTGTGCTGCAGAAATGAGATGGTAGTCTTGCACTCGTCATTACGTCAAACTCCCCATTCACATTATGCTTTAATACAGGAGCACCTGTATATTGTTGTCCATCAGTTTCATCGATTCTCGAGCAACCATCAATAAAAACAATTTCTCCTGCAGCAAGAGCATTTTCTTTCATACTCGGGATATCATCATAGAACTCTTCATAGTTTGAGCAATCATACATTTATTCACCGTCTGCCAATGGTTCGGTGACAAACATGGCAGGTTTCACCGTTTTGCATTGGACTATTTGTTCATCGGGTTTGACATTACCACTTCAGAAGCAGATGTTCTTTGAGACATCAAGGTACCCTTAGCTTTCTCTAAAGCAGCAAATAGAGCATGTTCAACAAATAACGTCATAGAACACCCCATCACTATAGTAGCCGACTTATAAATAGCTAACGTGGCAGCTGCCAATGACTGTTCACACGGAAACTGACCCCCTCATAACTGGGTCTAGAATCCCACTGTAATACGCCAGGGGCTTATACCCTAACATAGTTCTCTGCGTAAGCACTGCTGTCATAACTGCTCCATTTGTTGTGAAAATAAAAATAATTCTTCTGCGTAATTAAACAAATTGCTTGTTTTAATTCATCAAAGTCTTCCTCCATTTCCTCAGTCCATTCAATCTTTATTAAACTCTTCTGCGCTTTTTCAAGGCTTGCAGCAATGGCTTAGTATATGAACTGCAATCAAATTCCCATGCTCTAACATAATTGCATTATCAAACACCACTTTGTCACCTGACAGGTTGTCCTTAAACATGTGCTCGTCAGTGACGTCAGTCAACCTGAACCCTTCTTCAATGGCAATCACTTTTTTCCATGGCCAGCCCTCGTCATTGAATCCTTCGAGCAATGCCAATTCTCCTCGTACTATGGCTGCCTGTTATTTTAAGGAGAATATCTGTCCTCTTTCCTCATTCATGGGTATCTGTGGCCTGAATAAAAATTCATCAGGTATTCTCATTACTTTGCCCACTAATCGAGGTAGCCATGTTAACAGAAAACGCACTGAATAATAAAAAATCTCAGGCTCTGAGATCCACTATTTGCCCTGTGAATGCCAAGATAAACTTGCCCTGCATTTAAATAATGCATTCCTGGTGTTGAAAACACTCAGGAAAAGTAATTATCATGTTCATTAAATCTGACCCAGCATATAAACTGGCGTCTGTTTTGAATACAATAATGGAACAGACAATTGTTTGTGGTAAAAGGAACTCTACTTGAAGCTCCTGTGAAATCTTGAGTATTCATGGCATTACCTGATAACAAAAATATTCCCTCTCGTATACATGAGCGTGTTGCTCCAGTATCAACTAAAAAAGAAAAGGATCTGCCTCCCATCATGACGTAAACCCTTGGTTCCTCATTAGGATTAGGCGTCACTGACTGTACTGGTCACATCAGGTCCCCCAGTGAGCTGTCCTACTGTGGGTACATGTTTATCCCTGTAAAAGGATTGTCACTCTCGACAATGACACCCCCTATTCTAGGAGTCAACAATTGTGCCGTGTTTGCGCGCTGTTGTATCTGCATAGGTGCATGCTGTGATTGTCCTTGTGGCACTCTCAATAGTGCTTGCTGTGATTGCAAATCCTGCTGTGTTCGCAGTGCTTGTGTCAGATATACTGGCTGATCTTGGGCAGGACCATCCCTTCTGTTTCCTATATGCTGGAGGGTAAGCTGTTCTCCCCCTCTTGAGAATTGCCCATTCTGTACATACCCATTGCTCCCACATGTTTGCGCAATGTGCCATGTCTTCCTGCATGTCCAACATACAGGAGGGAATCTCCTAATTTGCCCATCCTGCATGCCTTGATTACTACCTTGGATATTCTGAAAATATCCTTGCTTATTTTGAAAGCTTCCTCGTCCTCGGAAACCTCCTCTTCCTCTCTATATAAATCCATGTCCTCCTTGATCTGGCGGGTGTTGGTTATTCACCTACAGCATACCTGCAGTTTGTTGCGATTCTGTCTCATCTCCACTGGTTACCTTCATTGGCATAATAAGGCAGTTTTTTTGCACTAGTTTAGCTTCCTCTACCTTTCTAGTATCCAACTTTTTCTTGTTTTTCTCTTGCAACAATCAGCAATGATGCGCAATGGTCAGCTGGATTTCTGGCCATGGTTTTGCTTCCTTACCCACCAAGTTCTTGAGCTGTCTCTGTACTTGCTATGGCAATCCCTGACATAAAATATGATAAAACAAAGGTATAGATATCCCCTATGGCTCTCGCATTTCCAAAGACCACTGCTCTTGAAAGCTTTTAATATAAGCACGCAAATCTTCCCCTTCCTGCATCTTTCTTTTGCCATTGTAGCTCTAATATCTGACATATCAAGATATTGCACTCTAAGTGTTTTCCAGACTGCTGCTCTACAATTATTAAATGGCACACCATTGTGTGCCATGTTTGGCATGGTAATTCCTGTGTATCCTGCTCTAGACCAGATGTCATCAGCTCTTTCCCCAAGAATGGCTGCAAGGAGACCTTTAATGTCTATTACCTCCCGTCATTTTCTCTAATTCATAGATCCATTCTCTGGCACCCGACTTTAAACTGGGCAACTGTCATCTTAATTTGTCCATATCGACAGTGAGGCCATGGAATATACTGTGGTCCGACCCCTCCTTTCTCTAATAAAGGAAACTGTGAAACCCCAAAATCGCAATCGGCTTCCATCGTTTGCCGATCCATAGTAGGGACGATGGTTCCTGATCGCCTTCTTCCTGGCAATTACTTTAATCTGTTCACATATGGCAGCGATTCACCCCGCACACTCTGGGATCGCCCTTTAGTGTGACCAAGCTGCGCCACTGGGTCTGGCGTCCACAATTTAGGTAGGTCTAGGTCTGACCATCTAACCTCCTTATCTTTCAATAAACATTCTCCGAACCCACACACTCTGGTCCCTTCTTCCTCACGGAAGGTTTCTCTTTCTTCATCTGACATTTCCTGTCCCCAACTTGTGTGACTACCCTCTTTCTCGTCCCTGTTCAGAGTCAGCCTGTCCAAAGACTTGTGCTCAGAACTACTTCCCTCCTTTGCTCTCAGTTGGTAAATCTCAAATTGAACATCTTTCCCTTTACTTTTCAATTCATTTTTCGACTTCATTTCATGATATGCTTTTGTAATTCTATCTCTATTAGTTCTCTAACAAAATCCTTCTCTAGGTTTACTCTAGAAGGCCCTGCCATCGGCTCTTGCTGCGGGAAGAACTTCTCTATGTCCTCCCATGCTACTAATGGATTCAGATTCCTTAACTCTTTCTCAATGCAATCAATGTCTCATGCTCTCTGCCTCCTTTTTTGTTCCATTTCCTCATCAAATGCTCTTCGATTATTTGCTTCTACCCTAATTTTTTCTTCCTCCTGTCTCTTCATCTCTCTTCTCTCATTCGTCCTACATATTTCATATTTTATTTTGCCTTTGTAGTCTCTTTTCTCTTAACTTCTCTTCCTCTTCTCTTCTCTCTTCTTGTCTATTCTATGTTGTTCTTTGATTGCTCGCTGCCTATTATCATATTCCTTTGCTCTTCTGCTTGTTCTTCCTTCCTCAGCAGCTCTTCTTGATACAGCTCTTCTCGTCTTTTTCTATCCTTTCAATTAAGCTCATCATCTTTCAATCATTTCTCTCTATCCCTATCTTGTTTATCTTGCTCATCCTGATCTTCCTTTTGCCACACCTCCCCAATGCTCGCTCCATCGATTTTGAGCAATATCGGACCTCCCATCCACTCATTTTGTATGAGCGCAATCTCATCAGTTTTATTTTCTCTCTTTTCCATCTCTTAATTCCCCTTTCTATATCCAGGGTCACACCTGATTGTTCGCTTCTCTCTTTATCCCGTGGGACTGTAGAGACCACGTCTTTCTCCAGACCTTTCTCTGAACCCTCGTCACTGCCACAAGCAGGCAATTCATAAGCTCTGTGAGTGGATACACTCAGTCATCTTTTGGATTATCGTCATTTACTTCAGGCACGGTTGGGGGAGCAGAAGTCTCATCACCCAACTCTTTACATTGACTTAATATCCAGTCTTCAGAAGGCGGGTCTTCCCGTTCTTCCTGGTACATCTTCCGTAGCACTGCAAGCACATCCCTGCTGGTCTAGTGGCTTGCCGGCCACGGATTGGGCGCTCTGTGCCCTATCTGAGGCCAGCAATGCTTACACAAAAGGTGTTTTTGGAAAGACGCCACCCTTTCATGTCCTAACAAAAATCCATGGTGGCTAGTGGTCCCCAACCCCCTGCCCCCTTCCCAACAGTCCAAATTATTATTGTATTTGTTTTAAATCTTTTTCATATGCCCCCACCACTGGAGCAGATAGTCACCCATCTGCCCCCAGGAGTCTCCATACCTGTGGCCCCCTTCCATCCGCTTTCCAAATCTATCCCTGGTGGCCTAGTGGCATTGCTGAGCACGGATTGAGCACTCTGCACGAGATCCGTCCCAGCAATGCTTACACAAAGGTAGGGCTGAATTAGATGCCCCCCTGCATTTTGTGTAGGGGGGAGAGGGTCACCCCCCTTTACATTACAAAATTACCCAGCTGTTTAGGGTACCTCTCAGCCCCCCAACCCTAAATTGAAGTCTACCATTTTCATTTTTTTTCTTTGTGTACCAAATTTGCCTTGGTGCAGATGGGCACATTGGTGTGTCAATCTTCCCTCAGGGTGCCAGAACCATACTGTCCCACCCACTGGGGTGCCTGGTCCACATTTTTTGGTGGCCCACTCTCACCCACCCCAAATGGAGGGGGGTGTACCTCACACAGCTGTTTGTGGGAGGCATGCTTGAAGTGCCCCCCCAACCATTTGGGGTGGGGGGGAGAGATCCATCACAAAATGTCAGACAGGCCCCCCAATGTGCGGGGTTTTGGGCACCCTGGGGGCAGAATGGCACACTATTGTGCCCATCTGCGCCAAGGGGAGTTGAGTAAACAAAGGAAAGCAGTGAAAATGGTAGACAGCATTGTAGGGGGGGTGGCCGTGGGACACCCCAAACCACCAGGAAATGTTCTAATGGGAAGGGGTGGTGGCCCCATCACCCCCCACCCACAGTGGAGTGGGGCCATGTCATGTGGCCCTCCTTGGGGGCAGATATCTGCTCCTAGGAAGGGACCCATGACCCCAGGGAGGAGTGCATGACAGTCCCCACCCTTATGTACCCCCAGAAAGGGTACATGAGATGCCCCGCCCCTCCATTTGGGAGGGGTGGAGAGGTGCACCACCCTTTACATTACAAAATTCCCCGGCAGTTTAGGGTGCCCCTCAGCCCCCCTAAAGTGCAACCTGCCATTTTCAATTTTTTTCTTTGTTTACCAAACTTCCACTGGGGCCGATGGGCACATTAGTGTGCCAATCTTGGCGCAGGGTGCCCAAACCTACTGCCCAATGCAATTGGGTGAGGGGGGGGCAGTATAGGTGGCTTAGTATTTGGCTGGGCTGACACAGATAATTTATGTTTTTCTTTCCCTTTGCAGGTCTTGAGCAGTTCAAGCTTCTCCCTTGTTATGTCTGTATGGAATTTTGGTTATTTCAACATTGTATAGTACGTGGAGGGCAGATTGCTATTGGGTGGGTGGGAACTGGGCCTGTAGTGTTGGTGGTGTGAACGGGAGTGGGTGCTCTGGGAAGGTATTGGGGTGGCCAGTGACACACTTGCCGGGGTAGCGCACAAAATGCCCCCAGTCCAACTGAATAGTGCTGTTCCCCTAGGAGGGCAGTTTGCCACTTAGCCATCTGTACAAGGTTTTTTTTGTGCTGGGGGTTGCCATACGCCTATTGGTCTTATTCCTATTTCCTATCAGTGTGCAGTCCAGCCTTCTGTGGTTGTAGATGACTGAGATGTGTCATGTATCTGGTGAAGGAATCGACAAGTTTGCAGATAGCTGCCAGACAGTTGGGATGTGTTATTGGTAGGCAAAGCACTGAATGTAAATCCTTTTCATTTCCTATGCAATTGTGGCTACTGGAAAGCTTTCGCTGACTTATGTAAGTACTATATATATTACTTTTGTTGATATGCATAGTAACTTGGGGGTGGATGAGTACTGTGGTGGAAGGAACTGTGGCTTCAGTGTCAGTGGTATGGTGGTAATGGGTAGTGGGGAGGTTCTGGGGGTAGTGATGGGTGTGCCTTGCATTGAGGAAGGTGGCTGCCTTGTAGAAGAAAATGTTTGGTCAACATAAGTAGCAGCAAATTCTCAAAAATGTTTCCGGTACTAATGCAGATGGTCATTTTTTCTGAGCATGCTATGCACACTTGGTACAGAGCTCATTCCATTTACAGCAATGGTCACCATTTCTGTGGTCCAATTCCAGCAGTGGTCACAGTGAGCCCCGCCAGGGTCGCCATCCTTTTGCAGAGGGAAAAGCTGTAAGGCTTTGACAAAATAATATATATTATATAATATGTATATATATATATATTATATATATACTATTATAATATGACAAGTATTTGACAAAACTCACAAAAGCAGCACGTATTATTGCAAAACAGCTTGCGCCCCCATTCACACAGGAAGCGGCAAATGACACTGTAACACCAGCCACTGATAGCCCTACTGGTCAGCTCATGCCAGGGGAGATGGTATATATGAGGAGTTTCGTACGTCGGTGGAATACCCCAAGATTTCATGGCCCATATGAAGTGGTATACTGTACACCCACCGCTGTGAAAGTAAAAAGGCTGAGGTACTGGATACATTTGTACGACGTACGAAAAGCATATGACAGTGTAACCCCAGAGGGAGAAACAGACAAGACAGAAGAGATGACACAAACTTAAAAGGAAAAGTTAGAAAAATAATAAGCAATGCGTAAGAAATGCATGTGCAGGTGACATTGGTAAGAAAGATGCAATGAACTAAGTTGTTCAACTCTCTCTCTCTCACACACTCTTTCTCTCTCTCTGTATTTCTCTGTCTAAAATGAAGTAAATGGAAGAAATTGGATTAGTGTAAAAGATCATTTACAATGCACAGAAATTGAAATATAACAAAAAGTTATTTATAAAATAACAAAGTATCTATATATGTGTATGCTTAATGCCCCTTTATGTCTCATTGTGCAGGAGCAACCATGGCAACGGAGGGGGCCCCTGATGTCAACAATGTTAGAGTAGATAGAAATGGAAATGTTAATTTTAACCTTAGAAGATATAGCTATGAGTGTGGTTTGTTCTTCTGCATAGTAATATTCTTTTCAATGTTGTTTGGCTTGATAGTATACTGGGCCGTGGCATTTTTATGAATAGATTTAAATGAGGGGGAAAATGGAACAAGCATGGTAAAGAAGGGGACACATCTCATCGGGGATGGGGTAAAACTGATCTGGGAACACGGGAGGAAGAGAAATAAAGTACATCATACAAATAGAATAGCCAACACTACTATAACAGTGCGCCCCATTGCCCTATATAATGACTCTGAGTTCAACATATTTGGGATGAATGACCCAGACTCGTCTGAATTTCCCTGGTTAAATGATGATTCTGACCCAACTGAATCACTTGAACCTGACACAACAGAGTGATACGAGGCGTCCAAGCGCATGGTGGATAATGATATAGAAACTGCCGAAAGGTTCTTGGCCCTATATAATGAGTAGGAAAAGGTGGCGGAGCAGGTGGGGAAACCTTAATGCAGCAGGCCGGAAAGAAAACTCGGCGACACACAAGGGACAGCAAGAGACGTAAAAAGGTGGCAGGACGGAGAAAGTACGATGAATACCACGTGATGGGGTTAGATACAATAGAGGACCCGCAACACCCGCACCAGTCCAATAAATGGTATGCAGACATGAGTTATACTGCAAAGCAAACAACTAATGAGAGCTCTTATGTGTGCTCTCTAATACCCCATGCCTCTGTTACTCCTAAAGTCCTGTTACCACAGGACTCGCCTATTTCAGATGCACGTCTCCTTCATCTTGCATTATGCAGAATTCAAAACACTTTTCAAGCACACACTGTCTCCTTTGAAATGCTTCAAAATGAAAAGAGCTGTTACTCGAAACCAAAAGGAGTAATATGTCTGAAGGAACCCTTTTTAGTGATCAAAGGAACATTATATGTGGACAATAAACGTCAAGATGAACAGATAACATGCAAAGCAGAGGCTCTACAAGGGCTGCCAGAAGAAAAACTACAATGGATCCAAAGAACATGCACCCCGATATGGAACAGCCACATCTCAAAGCTAACGAGGGTAACAGCCCTTGAAAAGCCATTCAAACTGCATAAAGAGATACCTTATGAACTTTGTTTTCTTGGAAAGGGAAAAGTAAATATTGGCAAGAACAAGAACTGTAACAAAACGCTCATCATCCCAGACATGAAAAAAGGAACTGCTGCACTAATGGACAATTACTGGGTTTGCGGCAAACAGGCATACCTGCACCTTCCACAGTCATGGAGGGGCACGTGCTCTCTGGCAACACTGCATTCCACTATGATGGAGATACCTGAAATCCATATCCAACGGGAGAAAAAGCTGCCACCCACCAACAATCCAGAACCCATGCAGCCAACTGAAGAAGCTCCCATCTATGCCATATCCGAGGAAAGCATGCAGAGCACAGTCTTACAAAGAATGACCTCATCAAACTACATCTCCAAGGCATCTTCTGAACTTTTGGTGCAGATTCCAGATCGATTACGGTTGTTTAATTCCACTGAGACATTCTTTGCTTCCCTTATTCCTCGCATCCAAGCACGGGCCAATGCAAAATGGCTGCAATTCACCCGCTGGGAGCTGATCCAACTGGCGAACGACACAGAAGAAGGGTTTAACGTGATACAAAGTGGAGCTGAGGGTCGTGCGGTTGATGGCGATGCAAAACAGGGATGTCCTAGACCTGTTGACAGCCATGGATGGAGGTGTTTGCCGAAAAATCGGGAGTGCATGTTGCACTCTTGTACCCTCTGCAAGTGCGGACAATGGAACTCTGTCCCATGTAATAGCAGCCGTGCATAACCTTGGCAAGCGGATGAAAGCAGAAGGAGGGGTGCAGCCCAGTATATGGTTCGATGAACTTTTTTCGTAGGTTCCTTCCTGGCTCGGGATGGCTGTCAAACTGCTAGTACCCACCATTATTTTCCTGCTCTTGGTTTTTTGTGTGTGCCAATTAGGTCTGAGGTGCTGCGCAGATGCAGTGGCTAAAAGTGCAATGATGATGGTGACAATGGGCAACACAAAGAGAGTGGTATAGATGACCCAAGATGCGCAAGTGCAAACGGGGAAAGACTCAGGACCTAAATATAGATTGGCAGCATTATACTATGATGGGTATATTGTAGATAGGTTATATCACACAACTATAAAAGAGCCCTGGGAGCTAGCTTGGTACAATGAGGTGTGGGTGGATCTGGAGGGAGATGGAGGATGCATCTACATGACTTGTACTCCTGATGAGCCTCAGAGCTGTGTGCAGGGCAAGGATGCCACAAAAGGGAACACCTGCCTGGGTTGAGGCCGTGGCTGAGGAAGAGAAGCGCAAAAGTCTGGTTGAATTGCAATATCCGTTACTTAAGTAATGAAAGGGGGGAATGTATGGGAGGCAAGGTCCTTGAGACCCCCTCCGCTCCATTCCAACCCATGGTCAGATCATGATTTGTCCACCGGCCACCCATGCGCCTGTGGCCAGGGATGCGGGATGGCTGAGGGACGACCCATATATATGCACACATTAGCCATTAAGCTGATCCCAGACTCCATTTTGTACCACAACCAGATTCCATGTTTTAACACAACCAGACTCCATTTTGTACATGGTACCACAGGCCTCACAGACAAAGGGTGACTGTGGAACTGCAGCTCTCCCCTCAAGATCGCATACAGTGAGCCAGTCATCTCCCTCACCGTCCTCCCCACTGCGTCCCTGGAGAAGGCCTGTTACCACGGGAGACTAGGTGTAAACAAGTTACATGACAAACACTGTAACTTTCACCTTACGCAGTTCTTCACTGACCTGTGAATGACTGGGCAAAGGCTTGTGTTTGAGGAAAACAATTCATCTCCACAAACATGCCATGTCCCCTTGCAGACCCCACATTTATGACATACACTGTGGATAACCGCCAACCTTGCGCTTCGTATGAAGTAACAGATAACGACCCTACGCCTGTGTGCCAATCTGTTTCACCCACACTGCTAATCCCGCTGTAAAGGCTATACATCCCCTCCTTTAGGGATGTATAAATGGGCTGATTCTAGGAAACGAAACAAGAAGATCTTTACCTATTTTATTGCACACAAAGCTATCGGTCATTTGTCTATGCCCCATACTGTTGAACAAATCTTGCTCTTTGAAAAAACACTCAGACTAATGTATGATATGTCAATTTACTTGTCCGATATAATGCAAGGTATACAATCCAGATGCTCACTGGCTTTTCAAATAAATATGGGTTCACAAACATGCTCAACTTGCATACGGTTCTAAAATCTATATAATACCAGATGGTAAAGCCAAAAGGCTGTTATAGATAGAATTTACTTTGTAACATGGTGCTCATGCTCATGATAAACGTAAACGTGTAACCTATATTATGATCATAGTTCACATATTATTCGATGTACCTGCAACCACAATGGCCAAATTCTACCTCGCAGTCTAATGATTCATATGTAACCCCGCAAAGTAGACTGGCTAGAGGCCACAGGGCCCTCTCTCCCTTCTGCTGCAGCGCCGTGTACTCAGCCCCCACCTTCCTCCTCTCTCTGGCCGGGCTGACATCTAAAGGCCCTTGTTTAACTTACAATGTGATGCTATTATTGTAACCCCTTACCCTTCCACTGAGCCTGCAACAAACATCCTCTCTCCCCCAAGCCCTCCAGACCCACAATAGCACCATAAACTTGCTCCACACCCCCAGACTCTCGTTAAAGAAATATGAGCAACAAACCTCTCATCCCACCGCCTTTTGATGTACCTGCTATGTGCCCCCTGGCCCATCCCACCTCAACCCCGACTGACCATGGTGGCAATATATATACTCTTGTACTAACACACTATAAAGATGTCCCCCACTAGATCTAACATAGAAGAGTTATAGAGGTATCCCTGAAATGTGGCCCCTGATAAGCAACCTGACCCCGTGAAGCAGTCCATTTATTGTGTAATATTTTTATTATGATGAAACACGAACACCTACAGTTATGTGCTATTTTTCTTGTGATGTTAGAATAACGATGTGTAGGATTTACAGGGCATTATGAATTATAGTCAACACTGAATAAGTATGCATGGCCACAAGGGCAAATGTTAGTACAGCTGAGATGTATCAATTAGACATCGCCTGACCCAGCACTCCATCCAGACGAGTCCAGCTGACCTACAAGTATCACTGTGACACCACGTGGAGCCTCACCAATCCTGAAGCTTGGACCCTACATATTTCATACTGTCTACTCCCCATTGCCCAATCTCATCGATTCATGTAATCCCTAGTTCCCACATCATAAGTGATGTGGTTTTGTAAAAAAATGTAGATGTTTTCTGATGTTTGGGAGCGCACTCTCAGAGTTTGCAGAGTCCTCTGCTTGCCCTCTTTTGGTTTTGGATAAACAATACTTTTTATCTTCACGTGCACTTGGTCCTGGTCTCATTCCCTCCTGGGATGTGTCCGTTATTGACTCTCATTGGGGAGTTTGGTATTGTATTTTTGGGGACGCTTACTTTCACTACCCAAGGCATTCTTCAATAGGGTATGCAGGATGCTGATCAGGTTCTACTTGGTGGGAAAAGCAAGCAAGCATTGCATGGGAGGTTTTCCCCCTTCCATTTGAGGACCCAAATTTTGAAAACTATTATCTGATATTGTGGATTAGCCACATAAATTACTGGTATGGTTGAGAACCATTGTGGGTTGCATATGCAGGTCCTCAACCTAAAAACTGCATTTAAACAATGCCACCAAAAAGGCTGTGTTGTGTTCTCCCGGGCACATGGATGACAAGCATGTGAGCAACCCGGAAAATGGCCCTACAGATATTGTTCCTTTCATGTGAACCACAAAATTACTCGCTGCATTGAAAAACAGCTATACATTTGCTGTTCTGTCATCTGAATACCAAAGTTGTGCACTACATTCAAGACAGCCCTGTGTTTGCTGTTCTTTCAACAGAAATACCACAAAGTTATGCGCTGCTTGAAAAACAGCCCTGCATTTGTTTTTTTTCCACGTGAATGCCAAAAAGTTAGGAAATACATCAGAAATCAGCATTATCCGACTGTAAATTCACATGAGGGGAAAGGATTTAATCAAAATGCAACTTGTCACAGCATTGTTTTCCCTTTTCATGAAAAACGCAGTGCTCAAAACATTGCTAATGAAATACAGCTTGGCTTTTACTTTTCACTTCATGTCACATCAAAGAAAAGGTGCCGTACCCCTCTGTGTCTATGTATCAACTACAAATACACACCCATTCAAGAAGGATAAATCACAAGAAGCTTCTGACTTACAGAACCGCATTTTTAAACATTGGATGAAATGCGGCTGTAAAAGAGGAAAAAGGAAAATGTCTTTTAAAAGCCACTGTGAAAAGGGAAGCTTTGCTTGCACAGATTTGTCATTGAATATGTTGGGGATCGGGGGCGCACAAAGACATGTATATTATGTTTTCCCCCACAAAACCTCAACCACATTGAGACTCAGAATACTAGTAAAACGAGTTTTGGGGCTCAATTGGAAGCCTGGCCTCCCACTGCAAGTCAAACTCATAAGTGAACTATCCCACAATGACATATGAGGTGGCTGAGGCCATGATAATTACCTGTTCTTACAGACTCACATGCAGTCCTAGCCGAAAGACAAAGAATGCAAGTGTGGCTAGTGCTTGACCAAGAAGTGCAAGTTCCTTGTTGGACCCACTCCTTAGGATAAACTGACAAACTTCAAAGGCTACAATAAAAGTCCTTTGTTTGTTACAAGCTGAGCCAGAGAGAGACAGTTTGCCGTGGGGATGATGCATCATCCTCCCATATGTGACAGATCATCCAAATTGATATTAAATTGGTATTAAAATAGTGAACAATTTCATTTTATGCTATTTTTATATTTTTATTTATGTAGGGTTGTGTTTTAGTGCATAAATAACTTTTACAACACTGTTGGAAATTCCTATGATTTCATGCTAAAACATTTACTTTGTTTTCAACTAGACACTGCTGTGTAATTGGAATACCTTACTCCAAACATTATCATCACATTCATCATTTGTTTACACATCATTTGCTACTGAAAGATTCAAACTGTTGTTGTACCACAGTCCAAACGTTCTAAAGTGCAAAAGTCAGAAATACAGAAGAAGAATTAAGACACATTTTCCAGAAGTGAGTAGTTGCCACCCATTCAAAATGATGGTAATAATGACTATACCGAGCCCTGTAAAGGGCCTCCAATTTTGGACATAAGGTAAGCACATGTTGCACTGTCTCTAATGTGCCTGCTACTTTACATATACGGCACATCCGTTGGCTATGAGCAAGTTTCCATTGTGAACCATGGGTGGCTCTTACAGGTAATTGATTAGTGCGCATCAAGAGTTGAAACCTCCGCACATCAGGGCTAGGGCACCTAATCAGGTATAACTGTGGACTACTATAGCAATGCACAATACCTGTTAGGAAAGTATAATTTTTGAGACCACTTAAATGACTGGTAGTGGCTTCCCAGTCTTTAAGACAGGATTTCAACTTAAATGATTTTTTTATTTCCTTGTATCTGTCACAGGTTGATCGCTCAGTTGACCAGTTCTTAATTAAATAAGACTTCATGCACATGACATCATAAGAATTTACAGAGACAGCTCCCGGTCTTACAATTGTAACATTATGACCAATGGCACAAAGCAACTCACTGGAGGGATGACACAAAGCCCTGTGTGGTAATAGATCTCTCTGAAGGATCACCAAGGCCTTTAAGGATGTTAAGGCAAACTCAGCTCTTATATATTGCATAGGGCACAGAGAAAGAAGAACCAATATAGAGCACCAAAATGACTTTCTATTTTGTTCAACCATAGAAGGTTTTGAATTATAAGAGCCTCTAAGCCATATGTCAGAGCAGGAACAAACCATTGTTGATACAGCAATAGGATACCCCTGAGAGTAAAACTAGCATATTGCGTCACATGTTTGTGAATCATTAGTGTAATTAGTCTGGTGCTCTTAATCCTAGACTCTATTAGGGAAAGATTTCCTTGTTTACTGTCCATTTCCACTCCAAGATATGTATAGACCTCGGTGTAGTCAATCACACCCCAGCTGATTTTCATGGTAGGTCTATTTACTTTCTTGGACAATATGCGCATTTTTTTTTTAAAGTTATCTACCATGTCATGTTCAGTTGCAAATACACCAAGTTCCTCTAGTATAGCTTTCATACTGGCTATGGTGTGATCAACCACCACAAGGTCAACTGCATACAATATTGCAGTGATCCTAAGCTTGGCAAACCTTGTAGGACAACCTGCCCGACTCTCAAGTCGTCTTATTTATGCTGTAGTGTAAATGTTAAAGAGCTGAGCCGCTAACAGACAATCCTGCTTGACTCCTCTGTTTATTTTTATTGGTTTAGCAAGTCTGACCTCATTATCTAGGCTGAAGCAAACGATGTTGTTTTGGTGTAATTTAACTATTATTTCCAACAACGATTGAGGGAGTTGAAAATCGCGCAAAATTTTCCATAATTAATTACGGTTGACTTGGTCAAAGGCACTACTAAAGTCAACATAAATTACAAAAATTGACAGATTAGATCTAAGTTTGGCCTTTAACATTATATGAACAAGGAGGCGGATGTTGTCCATAGTGGATCGTCCAGACTGAAATTCAAATTGAAATGGATGAAGAATCTGGTTGGCGTCAGCCCAAGATTGCAAATGGGACAGTACTATGGAAGCAAAGATTTTACTAGTGGTATCAAGTATCGAGAGGATACGATAGTTGATCGGTAGATGTTGCGAGCCTGCTTTGTGCACAGGTATTAGTATAGACTTAGACCAGGAGTCAGGGATGGTCTTTTCCTGACATACCTTGTGATATAGAGAGGTTAGGATAATAGACCAAGTGATGGGGTCATTTTTGACTACACAAGAAGCAAGACCATTAGGACGGGGGGCTCTAGAGTTATTGCATTTGGCAATTATACTCATGACATCTTTTCTATTAAATTTAAGGGGCCAGGGTCCCTCAGAGTTCAAAGTTGGCTCAAGAATAGCAATATCAAACATGGTCTCAGCCAGGTGTTCAACCCACATTGATTTGCTAATTGCATTAAGTGGCTGGGGCAAATCATTCAAATTGATTGTGGGATGTATTGACCCACTCTGCTATACTATGCAGCATCACTCTGCTACCTATGATGCAAGAAACAGCAAAAATGGTGGCAAAATTATTGTGCACTCCAAAACCTCCAAAACTGCATTTTCAAAACACAAAAAGATGGCTGCACAACCTGCCACCCATGGTGCATGTGTGGTGGAATAGAGCACACGCTACAGAAAAATTGCCAGTGGGCTCCATGACAAGCAAACATAGAGTCCAGAGGGAGAAGCAGCACTTAGCAAGTGAAACTCCAAAATGTGCCTATGATGCTAAAAATCCAAAAATCCTGTACACAACACTCTCAACACTCAAAATCTGGCTTGGCACTAAAATTCATTTAACCTAAGGATGCATTGTTAATGTACAAAGTCCTGAAAGGTTAAAAGCAAAACATTTTCCAACAAAACTGGATTGCCTGTGAATGACAGTTCCTGTCAAATCTGTGTACAGTAACCTGGGCTACCTGTGAATGACAGCTCCTGTCAAAAATCTGAGTGCAGCACACTGGGCTCTCCTGATTAGACTATAAAGTTATCTAAACTAAAAGCCTGCCATTTTAGCAAATATAAAAGGATTGTTGATGAAAGAAACACAGATATCAGTTAATTTTTATTCCACAGGTTTAAATCTAAGAATGTAATTTACCTATGTTATCTGATGCAACAAGTTTGTTTTCTGCTGGATTTCAAGTCAAGAAACTAAGAATAAATAGATTATCCTGGCTGGGCCTGCCAGAAGTTGAAAAACAGGTTTTTCACCCAAGAGGAGGGCCTTCCTCTCAGCAGATACTCACTGACATATGATAATTGTGGGGTAGGACAGACTTTTGTCTGTAGCCAGAGACTGAACAATGGCAGATTATACAGGCCAGGAAATAGACGTGTGAAGAGGTCGTAAACTTGTCTTACAGAAGGTTCCCAAAGGTGGGGGCTACTCCTTGAGCTCCAGGGAGAGACAAAAGGCCGACCATTTTCTGATAAGAACATATAATGAACAATTTTTAGGGCAGATTTGTTAGTCTAATTTTTGGCGCTACATTTCAAGATGTGATGGAGCTGTGCAGGATATTTGGAACAGGAATGGCCATATATGTGGTTTTATGGGACTGTATTCATGCTAGAATTGTTAAACTTTGCACACTCATTCCTATGATAAACACACATAATTGTGGAAATTTGGAGAAAATTTGGAAAATGTTTTCATGGTGAAATGGACAAAATGCTGCAGAAAGGTGAACAAGATCTCACAGCTGCGGGATTTTGAGGAACAGATATTCCATAACATATGTAATCCCTGTATGTGATTTTTGTAGAGGTTACAAGTGTATAAATATATATTTAGGACAAAATTAAATTTTGATACTAGTGGCTAGGGGAGGTTTCTAAGGATGGTAAAAGCCAAAACATAAATGTGACATCATCTGACTTGGATCCAATCACTTGTGTGCTAGGCGGAGATGAGACTCTGATATAATCCCATTACACAGGGGCAAGTTTAGTTAAGCCGGCCCATACACCCATTTTTGTGATGTCATTTGAAAGGATAAATAGAGACAGCTGACAACACATACTCACTGACTCTTCTGAGTCCAGCGAAGCACTCTGATCCAGCATTCAACATCCAGCAGTTAACATCCTTCCAGATCCAGATGCCAAGGACCAGGCCAAGCAGTAGCTGAACCATTTTCAGCAAGGCCTCAATCCTCAAACATATCCTCACAACCTAGTGAAGTGCTGTGGTGTGAGAAAGCATCCTGAAACTAGCATCCTGTAACTATCTGGCTTGCTACCACAACGCCTGCCTGATGAACTCGCAATCCCACTGAATTGAAATATCCAGAAACAAGAAGGGCAGATCCTGTGCAGTTCCGTTGACCGGCCTATCTGATACAGTCCCACGCCTGATGTGCTGTCTTTCCTTGATAGAACCAATCCATTGACCAGAACCGTGACTGTCCAAAAATATTAAATCCCACGGGATTATGAGTATTAATAGGATGCTAGAGAAATATTGTATACCTTGCGTTAGCTTGTTCCCCTCTAATCTCTGAACTATCCTACTTTCATGACCAGTAACAGTGTCAAAATCTTTAGGGCTATCTTATTCTGTCTAGTTGCTAAAGCGCCATTTGCATAGTCATCTTTATTTGTGTAACTCTGGTCAGTAAATCCCACTTTGTGTCTTTGGACTGGTGCCGCCGGGGAAGGTGATGGGGATCTGTTACTGAAGTCATGAATCAGTCTCAGAGCTTACTTTGTCCTGACTTGGTTGCCTAGCCTGAACGCTCTAGCCTTGAGTAAAAGCATCATCCATATTTTCTGATTCTAAACTGAAGTCCTTGTCCAAATTCTTGTCTTTATTTTCAAAAAACATCTCTCACTAAAACCTCCATAACTCCCTCAGTTTTTAAGATAGAAGCGAAACTCCGACTTGTACCTAACATCCTCAGCTACATTCTCAACTCAAAACCGCAGTGCGAAACAGTACGGTTCACCTGTTATATCAAAAATCGCATAAGTAAAAGTTTGCCGCAAATTTACTGTTAGCAAAAGTTTCACACATGTGAATAGCTTTAAATTATTTGACCACTTTGACTTTGAGATTCCAATTGTTTTCTTTTGATTAAATCATTGCTTTTGCTTGCCTGCATCTGTTCAAAGCAGCTCCCGCAGGAATTTGTACGAATTTAAGCATTTTTGAAAATATTTAGTGCTTTTGTTCAGCCAATTTCAAAGCCATCCTGACAGTTGAAAACTCAAATCTGTTTTTCTCTTGTGTTTAAGGCGGGAAGGTGGGAGCAATACTCTGTTTGGTCTGCATTATTCCCAAGTACCTACTCTGTCCTCACATCTATTTAAATTGCCTATTGGTGGGTTGAGGGGTGTTGCAGGGGGACCCCTAACCATAGTGCTATATGTTCTAAACCAACCCAAAAGTATTCCTTTCTTTGCTGCATTCTTTTTGTATTAATTAATTTATTCCTAGTGTATTAAAGATATTATTCATTGTTCCTGTCACCCCATTGTCGATTGTTGTTACCTATTAAAAATATATTGTGCTTTTAAATTCTAAATAAATAAACAAATAATTACCTATACAACTAGCCTGATTCCTGTTTCAGTGTAACCTGGGGGTATTTTGAGAAGGGCGTGATATGAGTGGTATATCATTCAGAATATTGAACATATAGATACAAATAAATAAGGGTTTCATTTGTGCAATGCATGTTAGGTGAGACTTGGGTATGTGCCTGATTGAAATCACTTACAGCTTGGGGGCTCGTGACCGGGATACTGAATTTGACATACCACTCGTGACAGGCTAACACAGCATACTAGCCAGTGGGGTACATACACCTTGTTGGGTTGCCATACTGTGCTACACTGTACAAGTGCCCCTCAAAAGAAATACTCAAAAGAATTGGGCCTGTTTGCAAAGGTAAATTAAACCTGAGATAAGTCAGGAGGAAATTCATATTTCTGGATTGGCAACCTAGGTGGAAATTAATATTGCTAGGGAACACTTCCTGCACAAACTGTTTTTCAGGGGTGAGTGGCCAGAACAGGATAAACAGGTATGGCTGCAGGAGATAAAACAACAAGTCACTGCAATCGACCTTGATATCTGACAGGACAAGGGTCCATTACATCAAGCGCTTAGCAAGCTGTATATGTCCCCAAAAAGGAGCAGTATAAGATTGCTACACATAGGAATCATACAGGAAAAACATGCAGACAATATAGATTTAACAAAGAGGGAAGGGGAAGCGATGTAGAAAATCCAGACCAATCTGGACTCTCCAGGAAAGCAAAGAATCAGAAACAGAGGCTAGGCAGTATATCACCAAACTCCAAGAAGATCTGGCTCTCTTGCAACATAAGAATGTAGAACAAGATTTGCAGGTACTGCAAGAGGAGTATCAGGAAAGAGTTGACTCTCTACAACAGAGTCAACAGAAACTGGAGCAACAATTGAATTATAATAGAGTCTGTGCAGAACAGATAGTCACCCTACAAAACCACCTACAATCCTTGAAAGAGTAAAATAATAAATTAATTATTAAAGGCATCCACTCTCAAGAGGAGTTTGATGAGCAGCCAGAAATTTAGTGCATTTAAAAAACAGAGGGATGACCTGGCTGAGCAGAGGGGCACTCTAACTCAGGAAGGGACGCCTTAGGCCAGGAAGTCAGCCATTTAAAAACTAAGTTAGTGGAAAGAAAGCTGGCCCTTCAGGAGTTTAGTGAAATCAAAACTTATTATGAAAAGCTACTAGAGCACCACTTAACAATAAGAGACCAACGGAGTAGTTTAACGACGCCTGGACCCAACTCCACTGAGACTTTATAGACAATATGGGACAAAAAAGGGGCCAGTCGTCAATCTCCTGTGTAAACTAACTCCTTTCTACCAAGCCTCGGCCCATGGACCAAATAGGAACTGAGTCATGAGTTGTGAAAAAATATCAAAATCTAATTTATTCAAAAGAAACACACAATATAAATGTCATCATTAATAAAACATCACATTAAAAAAGTGTAAAACCTAGTGCACTTTTTCTAAAACATGCAATAAAGAACAGTAGTACATACTCAAAATTGATTTAAAAATACTGAAAAAACAACAACCTGCCTAGGTGTCACCTATACACCTCAAAACTCCTGCCTACACAAATATACCCAGTACAATATGTAATAAACAACATAATATACCCTGTGTATAGCAACACTAAGGTTGGTAGCACCTCAAAAAGTCAACCCTTGTTTATTTAAAGAGGTTCCCTATTAATGATCTGCCAGCTAATCGTCTACCCTTCTCACTGCTACTAGGGTGACTCTAACCACTCACTAGGTTAATTGAACAACCCCTTTCAAACTCAGGGTACTCTAATGCCCAAGCTACTAGAGCACACCAGGCGGGGGGGATGCTCTGGCAAAGAACAATCAGACCAATAAGGACCAAACTCAGGAGGTGAGTCTCCTGCAGCAAAAATTGGCCCAGTATTTCCAATCTAGGCAGGAAGCACAGAGAGACAATGGGGCTCTCTGTGAAAAGAATGAAAGGCTCCACAAACAGATAGCTGTGCATGAACAAATCATTCAGACCAGTAAGGCCTTAATAGAGGAGCAAAAGGGTCAGATTTTGCATGTCATTAAGGAAAAGGGGCTAAAAGAGATGAGGTAAAATGGGAAAGAGACACCCCTGAGCATAACCTCAGGACCCCTGTCATTAGGGACTTTAATCCCTTCAGTTCCAGGGACTCTGCCAGCCTCATGTCCACTGACTCATATGAGCCAAGGGCACAGGGTTGGTAGACTTCAGCACAATGGGAAATATGGGACTGACAGATCAGCGCCTCCCAGAAATGGATGGGTGGGCATCACTGTACAGATTTCCAAATGTGAGGGCTAGCCTCTCTGATCGGCAAGACTCCAGTGAAGAGAGAATCAGAGAAATGAATCCCCAAAAATATCGCCTACCAAGCCATCAATCTGTTAAATTTGGTGGGGAACTTCATGAAACTAGAACCACCAAGAGCATCTTAAAAACATCTTCCCAGCTAGGGCAGTGTGGGGTGTACTCAGCCAATCCTGGGAGCAACGGAGAGTCAGAAGACTCTTCTGAGCACCACGGGTCTCAAGAGGCTAGGCCTCCACATTCTGCAAGCCATTCCCAAGCTCACAGAATCAGGGAGAGTCTAGAGGATCAGATAGCCACCTTCTGTAGCAGTGCCTCTGAGTCAGAGGATGAGTGGACAAGGGTGACCAAAACGAAAAAGGCCAACAAAATTTGGAGGGCCCTACTGAAAGATCCCCTGAAACAAATCAAGGCCATTAGGAGCATGATAACTCCCTATCATAAAAATGCCAAATATTCAGTTTGGGAGCACCTCGTGCTGTTTGAGAAAATTATGGATACTTTCCACCTGATGGATAGCCAAAGTTGCATTCAATATGTCAAGTGGACATTTTCCCCTGAATACTCCAGCTTCTTTGCGGGGCTGGAGGATCAGAACCACTCAAGAAGGTCCACCTATAGGGCGGCCATCTTAAAGCATTTCTCTATACATAGAAACCCTCAGGAGGCCCGCAAGGCGGCCTACAATCTGCAATGTGGGGAAGACCAGGCCCCACAAGAATTTGTACAAGAGTTAAAGCGTGCCTTTGCGCAGACCACCAGGAGGGTGTGCACAGACAGTAGGGAGTTCATCAATACCTTCTTTCATGCATTCCCTAAGTACATAATGTCCCAGCCGGTGAGGGACTTTCATGAGAAGAGATCACTAGACTGGGTCATTGAACAGGCAACTTGCATTTATGAAGAGCAGAAACTGGTAGAAAATAAAAGTACCAATAAAAACCCCAAACCAACCAACACCCCTACTGCTGCTGCTAAGGTGGCAGAGGTGAAGGTTATCCCCGTTTTAGATCTGGAGATGGGGGGGCCTAAAAACATTCCTGCGCAAAATCCTCCGAATCAAAGACCCAAAGGGCCCTCGGGCCAATCCCAAACAGGTAGTCAGGGAGTTAACCCCACAAATGGGATCCCTAACTCCCCTGACTACATCAGCCCCCGTTACAAGGGCAGCAGACCCATCCTGTGTGGACTCCCCCAGCCAAAAAGGGTGGGAATCCAACCAGGCAGCTGCCAACCCAAGAAACTTCCCTCCTAACTTTCCCCAGGAGTGCAATAATCCCCCAAATGCCAGGGTGAGTTTCTTTACGGGTACCCGCCAAACATCAACCCCCAAAACAACCTTTCTTTCTTTCCCCACTTCCCTGAACCCAGACAGCCCAATGCGTGAGAGGGGAGGCCAAGGGTGGAGGGGTACCAAAACTATCCTAGCCAAGGGTATTATGGGAGAAGGGATAGTAACCTGAAAGATACCAGGACACTGTAGGTGAGATAAAGTTTTAATCTACGGAGCTCCCCGGAGCCCCAACACAGCGCTAACTTTCAAACTCCTCCAACCGTCTCTCGCTGGTCACGCGGCTCTCCCAGCATACAATTCAGAGAGTGCGCGAGACCAGCTCGAGAGCAACATTGCAACCATAAGCTCTACACATCTTTCCCCTTATGCAGAAAATAACTAAGAATAAGAAAACCTAAATTATTTCTATTACATTTCTCACTTAACCAAAACAGTCCTAAAATAGAGATATGCTGTGCATACAAAATTAAATCTTAAATTTTGAACATTTAAATTTTGACTTGCTTTCCATATGAATGTTAAGCTTCAGTTTCATAATCTCTCATCCACACAGGCTTTGACCTATGCCTATGTGAATCTTCTTCATTCACTCTTACACCTGCATCCTTCTTTTCCACATCCACCATTCCTCCTTTCACTTCCTCATCAACAACTCCTTACTTCACCTCATCTTCCTCTTTCTTATTCTTGTCCACACTCACTCTTCTTCCCTTCAATTTCTCCTCCAATGTATCGTCTTTCTCATTTCCCGCTCTTGCCAACCTTCCTTTTGACCAAACTTCCCCTCCCTCCAAGACAACAACATTGCTCTTAACCGCACATATCTTTTTTGGTCCTAGGAACTTACTTTCCACACATTTGTTCACCAACCTGGGATTTTTAACATACACCATCTCCCCGACCTTCCACTCCTGTTCTTTCACCCTCATCCTGTCATCAAACAGTTCCTTGTTTCTTTCCTGATTCAATTTAATTAGTCTCATTATGTGATCACGATCCACACTGACCACCTTGGCCATACCTAGCCATCCTGGACAAAGCCTTGTACCAGGTTCCCTGCCTTTCATCGATACAAATGGAGATACACCAGTTACAGAGTGTGGTGTAGTGACATAACTCCATGTTAACATCCTCAACATCTCCCTCCATGGTTGTCCCGACTTCATTGCCAATTGTAGGCCCCCTTTTAAATACCTATTGATTCTTTCAACCAGACCATTCGCCTTGGGATTATACAGTGCAGTCCTCGTGTGTTTTATGCTGTAGCCCGCAAGAAATCTCCTCATTGCCATGGACACAAACTGTACTCCATTATCAGACACACTTTCCTCAGGAACACCCTCCTTAAGGAAAACCTTTTCCAAGAAACCAATCAACTCCTTAGTCGTTACTTCTTTCACCGCTTCCCATTCGAACCATTTAGAATGAAAATCTACTACCACCAATAGAAATTTAAGTCCTTCTCCCAGGCCGGTCACCGGGCCCATAATGTCCACTGCCAACTTGTTCCAAGGCTGATCTGGTATCACATTAGGTATTAATGGGGCCTCTCTTACCACTCTGCATTTGTCACTTGTTTGACAACTCCAGCAATCTTTAACATACCTTTCAGCACTTTTGTCAATTCCCGGCCACCAATAGTTCTGCCTCAACTTCCTTATCATGGCAGCTTCCCCTGGATGTCCCTGATGTGCCAATCTCACCAAAACCGACCTAATTGGCTGAGGGGGAACCAAACACCTACCCCTCCTCAATCTGCCTTCACACAAATTCAATTCATCCCTTATCTCCCACCATGTATTGAATTTATTATCCAAATCCTTTTTAGCTGGCCACCCTTTAACTGTCCAACCCTTGACAAGTTTGAGGTCCTCATCAGACTCTTCTTCTAGTGTCCACTCTTCTCTACTGACAGCACACTGTATTTCCGCCACCACTGACTCCTCTTCTACTTCTCTTTCTCTACTCCCTTTCCTTCCATTGGCAGCCTGGACAGGCAGTCCGCCACCACATTTCTCTTTCCCGGCAAGTAGCTTGCATCAAAGTTAAAATTTTGAAGTCCTAAACCCCACCTGCTTATTCTTGGAGAACCCAAAGCCCACCTTCCACTTTCAAAGAGCTGCACCATGGGTTTGTGGTCCGACCTGACCACAAATCTTCTCCCCCACAAGAAATACTTAAAATGATTTACAGCCCAGAACATGGCTAATGTTTCCCTTTCGATGACGGAATATTTACATTCTGCATCTCTTAGCGTCCTAGACGCAAATGCAATAACTCTCTCTGTATTGTCTTTGTCATACTGCACCAACGTTGCCCCCAACCCCAACATGCTCGCATCAACCACCAACACCCTTCTATCCTTAGATCAAATCTTCCTATGGATGGTGCTGCACTCACCGCTTTTTTAATGCACTCAAAAGCCACATCACATTCTGTTGACCATTCAAATCTCACACCCTTCTTGAGTAACACTCTAAGAGGAGGTGACACTTTGGCAAAATCCTTCACAAATCTGTGATAATATTCAGCCAACCCTAAAAATTATTTGACTTGTTCCTTATCCTTTGGTACCAGTGCATCCATCAATGCTTCCACTAGATTCCTCTTAGGTCTCACTCCTTGCTCATCAATTTCATGTCCCAGATACTCCACTCTGCTCACCGAAATCTTACATTTACTCCTTTTCACCGTTAGACCTGCCGCACCCAATCTGTTCAACACTTGTTTCAACACTTCATCATGTTCCCTAGTGGAACTAGCATATATCAGAACATCATCTTGGAACACAATAATGTTTTTTACTCCATCCAGTACTGTCTCCATCACCCTTTGGAATACCGCTGCTGCCGAGGCGAGTCCAAATGGCATCCTGCAATACTTAAATGTTCCAAATATTGTAATAAATGCTGTCAAATGTTGACACTCTTCCTTCAATGGAATCTGATGGTATGCCTGAGAAAGGTCAATGACTGAAAATACTTTGGCGTTGTTTAGTACAGATAATTTATCACCAATTATCGGCAGGGGATGTCTATCAACCAGGATGCTTCTGTTCAGATCCCTCAGGTCTACACAAAGTCTAATGTCTCCACTTGCCTTTGCAGCCACCACCACCGGCGACAACCATTCTGAGCTTTCACTCTTTTCTATTATTCCCTTTTGAAGCAATGACTCCACCTCCACCTTCAGTTTCTCGCTCAACTCATGAGGTACTGGCCTCACCTTATGCACTTTTGGGCTTGCGCCCGCCTTCAGCTGAATTTGGTGCTCAAATCCTTTCAACATTCCCAATTCATCTTTGAATACCATGGGATACTCCTTCTCCCACTTGTCCTTCAATTCGGCCACATCAATAGGTCTCTCTGCATTTGCTTGGATTCTGATCCCTAATTTCCATTGTTCACCCCACCCCAGGAGTGATGACCCTTCTTGTGTCACATATATTTCCGATTCACAGCTTCTTCCTTTATATTTTATGGAGGCCTGGAACATCCCTACCACATCAATTTTCATGTTCCCATATGCATAAGGCTCAATGTTGTGTTCTTTCAACATTTTCACGTCTCCCTGCATGCAACTTAGAAATGTTGCCTTTGACATTAAAGTCCACGGTGAACAACTGTCCACCTTCATGGTCACTACTCTCCCGTTGATCATGAATACGTCTGTGGGTGCACCTCCTTTACTTGACACCTCAGAAATCTCTAGCACATGCTTTGTCCGGCTGCACAGTTCCATTTCTTGATCCTCTACTTGTTCCGGTACTCTTCCTCCTATTTCAATGTTCTGCACCACACCTGATTCCCAATACACCCTCGCGAAATGGCCCTTCTTCTTGCATTTCAAACATGAGATATTCCTGGCGGGACAAAACATACTTGTGGAAATGTGGTGGTTGCTCCCACACTTGTAACATCTTATTTCCTTGTTTGTGACGCTCTTACGGAAACCCTTCACTGCAGCCACTTCTCCTTCTCGCTTGTCTCCCTTCATAGTAGACATATATTTATGGGTTTGTTCCATACTCCTTGCTGTATCAATGGCTGATTCAAGTGATGCATCCTTTGATAATAGTCTTTCCTGTATTTTCACATTATTCGTGCATCTGACCAATTGGTCTCTTATAAGGGAGTCTGTGAGCATCCCAAATTCACATGTATGGCTCAGTGACCTTAGTGCCGCAATAAAGTTCTCCACTGGTTCCTGTGGATCTTGTACCCTTTGGAAGAACTTATGCCTCTCAAACGTTAGGTTTTTCTTAGCCTCAAAATGGATCTCCAATTTTCTTTCTGCCATTGAATATTGGTCGATTTCTCCTTGGCCTTGCTGCACGAGATCAGGCAATCCATCATAAACACTTCTGCCCTCAGTTCCTAAGTTATGGAGTAGGATTGCTTCTTTTTTCGCCGATGCAAACTTATCACCCCCTATTGCAATCAGGTAAGTATCAAACAAATTTTTCCACCTGTCCCATCTTATTGGTGGAGTACCGGGTTCTGACAAGAATGGGGGTGGTGGTGACATACTCGCTGCAGCCATATTTGTGTAGTATAAGCCAATTTATCCAACACTATGCTCTTTATGCACAGTTGCACACTAGGTGCATTCACTTGATACACCTTATTTATTCTTATCAGTCTTCTTATAATCTCTGCCAGTATTCCTCTCATTCTGGCTCTATGGCTCCTCCCTTTACACTGTCCAAATCTTCAAAAGTGCTCACCGTAGGTTTAACAGTCATTTACTTAACAATAACCTTTGTACAGGTTCTCTCCTTAGGATGGCACTTCACCCTTTCTAAATAATTTATTAGGGATCCTGTAGATGGCACTGTTTTCCTCTTAAAAGTGCCTTCCCTTATGGTTGTTCTCACTTTTCCAATAATTCCTCTAGGATCCTCTAGATGGCACTGTGTTTGTATGTGCCTCCTCCCCCTCTTGTTGTGCTCACTTCTTATCCCCAGTCCCCTCTCCCCCTTCGTTCTTCCTCCTCACCTCTATGTCTTCAGGGGTCTGGGGTGTGCAGCACCAACTGGTTTCTCTTGGTGAGGTGGGGAGAGTGAAGAGCTCTTGCTCCACACTCCTCCTCCGCCGCGGAGACCGTCTCCCTGCAGCTCCGAAACTCTGCTGCTGAGACAGTCCCCCTGCGGCCGCCGCGGAGACCGTCTCCCTGCAGCTCCGAAACTCTGCTGCTGAGACAGTCCCCCAGCGGCCCCCACACCTCTCTTCCTGCTACTCGATATTCTGCAGCCGTTGGGATCGGCACCCCGGATGTCCCGACACTATGCTCTGTGTCACCAGAACACCCCGCTGGCTCCGTGGCGAGCTCCCACCTTCGTCGCCATATGAAAGATACCAGGACACTGTAGGTAAGATAAAGTTTTAATCTACAGAGCTCCCCGGAGCCCCAACACAGCGCTAACTTTCAAACTCCTCCAACCGTCTCTCGCTGGTCACGGGGCTCTCCCAGCATACAATTCAGAGAGTGTGCGAGACCAGCTCAAGAGCAACATTCCAACCATAAGCTCTACATAACCCTTCCCCTGATCAACCTAGGATGGACCAGAGAACCCCATATCAACCAGAACGGGTGTCCCAACTGGAGCACCAGGTCCAGAACTTGGTACATGATCTGGGTCACATGTTGAGGGCTCAGCAGAACCCTCAGATGAACATGGCAGCCCAGAAACCCTCAAATCAAGGGTCTGGTACTCCAGAGCAATGACGGGGAGAGTTCTCCGACAACCCACTGGCTCCCACGGAGAAGGCACAGGGAGAAGGGAGGTGTAAAGCCTTAGAGGAGGCTTTCTTCCCCACTCGTGAAAAGCCCCTGGAAACCCAGGAACTGGAATGAAAATCTCCTACCCCCGAACGCCTATAACCTAAGGAACAGAGGGAGGGTACGAGAAATAAAGGGCCTAAAAAGACCTATTTTGTGGAGGAGGTTAGAATCTTCCAATTTGAAGACGAGGGGTCCTCAGAGGATTCTGGGAAAAGGGTCTTCTCCTTCAGGGATGGGAGAACTCCTCCCAAAGGAAAATGGGTCCCAAGAGATCCTGATCATGACTGGGTAGATGTGGGGACTGAGATAAAACTGCTCATCATTAAACCCCAGAATGACAAACCAGAAAATCACCTAGCCCAAAACAATTCTGGTGACTGCCTCCAAAAAGAGGGGGGGGGCAGCCCAGTATCAGAACCAGGGGAGTCCAAAACTCCTCCCATATCCAACTGTCCTATTTTCGTTTTGCACATCCCCAAGGTCCCACACAGTATCATGCCCAAACCTATTCTGGGGACCACCTCCAAAAAGGGAAGAGAAGAAGAGTCCTTAACTCCCCAAAGCCATTCTGAGGACTGTCTCCAAAAAGGAGGGGACAGCCCCGAATCAGAAAGTGAGGAGCCAGAGACTCCTCAAATCACTGAGTGTGAAACTGTGTGCTCAGATTCCCAAACCACCAACTTCACTCTGGGGACCGCCTCCTAGAAGGGGAGGGCAACCCAGAACCAGAACAAGAGGAACCCCAAACCTCACCAACCACTTCTGTTGACTGCCTCCAGAAAGGGGGTGGAGGGGCAGCCCAGAAACAGAACAAGGGGAGCCCAAAACTCCCCAAATAGCAGTGTGTCAAAATTCTGTGCTAGATTCGTCCACTCCAACACTGTCTCTTGACCCAACTATCCTGGTGTCAGAGTCAGAAATTAGCAAATTGACCATCAAGCTTACCAAGAGCACCCTTTACCTTTGCCCCTTGGAGGAGAAGGAAGGTAGATTCTATGCCTCCATCCAAGTGCAAGCGCAATGTGCAATTCCAGCACTGGTGGACACTGGATGCCAAGCAACTTTGCTGTCAAAGAGGATCTTTGAGCAGCTAAATTCAGGAAGGGGGGAAAGATACCAAATTCCTCTCACCCTTCTTCCTGGACAGCTCCAGAACTTTGACGGGAAGGAAATTCCTGTTGAAGGGTCTGCAGAGCTGGAAATTAAAATTGGGCGACACAAAATGAAGCACCCGGTTCTAGTTGTGGTGCCAGAGGGAACCCCCTGTCTAATAGGGAAGGACATCCTCCACAGGCTTTCTCCCCTCATAGATTGTGTAAACAAGGTCCTCTGTATCCAGACTCACAGGCCAATTAAATTAAAACAAAGTGTCAACCATGTTAGTCTAAATGGCACATGCCACATGGTTGAACAAAAACCGTACCAAATCAGGTTCTACTTTCAAAACAATGACACAACCGACGTCACTGTCAAAGCAGTGGGACAACCAACTGGTGATGAGAACTGCTCTCCATTTCTGCAAATTAGCCTCCCTTCCAGTCTCAAGTGGCATTCCACCTGGAAGGAGATACATTGAAATGTTATACTAATGTACAATCCAAAAATCCTAAGTCCATTGCCAAAATTGATACCAAACCAGCACAAAACATAGCTGGCATTCTGAAAAAGGGTGAACAGCTCTTCCTCCCGATTCAGTTAAATGACAGGAAGGAGTCTGTACTCACCCGAGTGGACTTGAATAGCAAAGAAAAATTAATCAGCGAAACATTATTAAAAAAAACTCCCAAAAGACCAGACACTACCCGCCGTAGATTCAGTGCAGCAATGGGTATGGGACATGGAAACACCCTGCTCCAAACATCCTCTGCTTAGCAGTTGCATGGGCAAAATTTCTAGGTATGACAAAAGCATAGTACATAATTGTTGGGTTGTGCGAGGTGTTCCTTCCATCTTTTAAATGAGCAGTGACCTCCTCAACCAACATGAGATTAATTTGGACCCTAGTTTTTGCCAAGCCCGGTCCCAACTGGAGAGTAAATCTCAGGGTCCTGGCAAATCTAAAGAAAGCCTTCCTGTCAGCCCTAGTGCTATGGTAGGAAGTGGAATTTCAGAAATGGAGGAGAGGTGACCATCCCAGTCCTCACCTGCAGAACCCACCTGTTAAAACCATTAGGGCATAAAACCGCATATGGAAACTAAGGCACAATAACCATATAGACTACTGACACGACAGACACGAGGTTCAATTTCCAAACAAGTCTGGTTTATTTCAAAATATCTCAGTCGGTTGACTGGGTCTTAACATCTCGCAACATGTGTTCCCAGACCTCGTGAGACGCAAGAGAGCAAGCAACGCTCAAGCAGCAATATACATACATAACATACAATCTTTACGAAGGCAATTCGATCCGCCCATAAATGTATCATTCAGGCTAGGATTCGGTGATCAACAGTAATGACAAATATGAGACGTTATGTAAAGTCTTCATTCAGTCTAAACATAGTTATTCTAGCAATGGCAGCAGAGACAGCTTTCTTATTATGGGGAACATGGAGCTTCTGGCTCAGCAAGAATATTGTGTTCTCAGCAGGGAAAACATTCCTTATTACATTACCTGTATGACTCGGGTCATGAGTAAAAGGGCAGATAGTTCTGAAGCAGAAAATTCTACTCTCCGCGAAGGAGTACCGCTGAAAGAATATAATTCATGTTTTAACTGCCCTTTACTACAGCGTTTGCAAGACAGGCTGGCACCTGGACTACTGATTAGATGTGGCTTCTGCTCGACTTCAAGGACTTAGGTGGGGGGGAAGAACAATGTATCACTGTATAGTTTGGCATTCCTGTCTGTGTTAGAATTTCAGCATTCAGGATGTGGCCTTGCACCGCGTGTGAGTTTGAAGCATAGAATACATTTGCAAAGCATTTTGACACAAAGGAAAAAGCAAATGGCCGACATTTCACAAAATGGACGCCCTCTGGTTATATTGACGATTCTGCGATTGCAATGTTTGTCACATGATGCGATTGGTTTCTAGCCACCATACTATTCATACTATAGGGTTGTTTCTGGTCTAACAAACATAGGCAGGGAATATTGCCAATTTTTATGGAATGCAAGTGTCTTTCCCACTGCTGACATCCCCCGAAGATGTGTGGACACAGTAGTGGGAACATTTCCATAAACATGCTATGTTCTGTTTTCTGGCTTTTAAACTAAGAATCATCCCAAGATTCGCCAAGGAGGACCACTCGGGGACCGGGAGGAAAAACCCAAGGAATCTGGAGTTTCGCCCCATCCTAACCTGAACCGGCGAGGAGAGCGTGTCTCCTCAATCACTGACGGGAGAAGCAAATGAATTCTATCCACCTCAACAGAAAAGAACATCCTGATCGCCCAACTCCCTCTCGGCTGGAAGTCAAAATGAAGTCATCAGGGGGGATTTGTGGGATGTATTGACCCACTTTGCTATACTATGTGGCATCACTCTGCTATCTAGGGTGCAAGAAACAGCAAAACTTTTGTGCACGCCAAAACCTCCAAACCCTGTTTTCAACACACAAAAAGATGGCTGCACAACCTGCCACCCATGGTGCATGTGTGGTGGAATAGAGCACACGCTGCAGAAAAAGTGCCAGTGGGCTCCATGCAAAGCAAACATAGAGTGCAGAGGGAGCAGCAGCACTTTGCAAGTGAAACTCCAAAATGTGCCTATAATGACATTTACTTTGCTGCTAAAAATCCACAATGCCTGTACATACCACTTTTCAATACTCAAAATCTGGCTTGGCGCTAACATTCATTTAACCTAAGGAAGCATTGTGAATGTACAAAGTCCTGAAAGGTTAAACTCAAAACATTTTCCAACAAAACTGGATTGCCTGTGAATGACAGTTCCTGTCAACAATCTGTGTGCAGTACCCTGGGCTACGTGTGAATGACAGTTCCTGTCAAAAATCTGAGTAGAGCACACTGGGCTCTCCTGATTAGACTTTAAAGTTATCTAAACTAAAAGCCTGCTGGATTAGCACATATAAAAAAGGATTGTTGATGAAAGAAACACAGATCTCAGTTATTTTTGATTCCACAGGTTTAAATCTAAGAATGTAATGTACATATGTCATCTGATGCAACAAGTTTGTTTCTGCTGGATTTTAAGTCAAGAAACTAAGAATATATAAATTGCCTGGCTAGGCCTGCTAAAAGTTGAAAAACAGGTATTTCCACCCAAGAAGAGGGCCTTCCTCTCAGCAGATACTCACTGACATATGATAATTGCGGGGTAGGACAGACTGTTTTCTGCAGCCAGAGACTGAACAATGGCATATTCTCCAGGTCAGGAAGTGGACGTGTGAAAAGGTTGTAAACTTGGCTCGCAGAAGGTTCCCAAAGGTGGGGCTTCTCCTTGAGCTCCAGGGAGAGACACAATGCAGACCATTTGCTGCTAAGAACAAATAATGAACATTTTTTAGAGAATCATAACTTGTTATCAGGAATAGTGAAAAATATAAAAAGGGCAGATTTGTTAGTCTAATTTTTGGTGCTGATGTGATGGGTGATGGAGCTGTGTATTCGGAACAGGAATGGCAATATATGTGGTTTTATGGGAACTGTATTTATGATAGAATTGTTAAACTTTGCACACACATTCCTATGGTAAACACACACAATTGTGGAAATTTGGAGAACATTTGGAAAATGTTTTCATGGTGAAATGGACAAAATGCTACAGAAAGGTGAAACAAGATCTCACAGCTGTGGGGTTTTGAGGAACAGATTTTCCATAACATATGTAATACCTGTATGCGATTTTTGTAGAAGTTACAAATGTATAAATATGTATTTAGGGCAAAATTTGATTTTGATACTAGTGACTAGGGGAGGTTTCTAAGGATGGTAAAAGCTAAAGCATAAATGTGACATCATATGTCTTGGATCAATCACTTCTGTGCAAGGCAGAGATGAGACTCTGATCCAATCTCATTCCACAGGGGAGAGTTTAGTTAAGCCGGCCCATACACCCATTTTTGTGATGTCATTTGAAAGGATAAATAGAGACAGCTGACAACACATACTCACTGACTCTTCTGATTCCAGCGAAGCACTCTAATCCAGCATTCAACATCCAGCATTTAACATCCTTTCAGATCCAGATGCTAAGGACCAGGCCAAGCAGTAGCTGAACCATTTTCAGCAAGGCCCCAATCCTCAAACATATCCTCACAACCCAGTGAAGTGCTGTGGTGTGAGAAAGTATCCTGAAACTAGCATCCTGAAACCATCTGGCTTGCTACCACAATGCCTGCCTGATGAACTTGCAATCCCACTGAATTGAAATATCCAGAAACAAGAAGGGCAGATCCTGTGCAGTTCTTGTGACTGGACTAGCTGATCCAGTCCCGCACCTGATGTGCTGTCTTTCCTTGATAGAACCAATCCATTGACCAGAACCGTGACTGTCCAAACATCTTAAATCCCAGTGGATTGTGAGTATTAACAGGACGCTAGAGTACTATTATATACCTTGCATTATCTTGTTCCTCCCTAATCTCTGAACTATCCTACTTTCATAACCAGTAACAGTGTCAAAATCTTTAGGGCTATCTTATTCTGTCTATTTGCTAAAGCGCCATGTGCATAGTCATCTTTATTTGTGTAACTCTGATCCATAAATCTCACTTTGAGTCTTTGGACTGGTGCCTCTGGGGAAGGTGATGGGGATCTGTTATTGAAATCATGAATCGGTCTCAGAGCTTACTTTGTCCCAACTTGGTTGCCTAGCCTGAACGTTCTAGCCTTGGGTAAAAGCATTATCCATATTTCCTGATTGTAAATTGTAGTCCTTGTCCAAATTCGTGTCTTTATTTTCGAAAAACATCTCTCACTAAAACCTCCATAACCTCCATAACTCCCTCAGGTTTTAAGATGGAAGCGAAATTTCAACTCCTACTTGTACCTAACACCCCCAGTTACATTCACAACTCAAAACCGTGCGAAACAATGCGGTTGACCCGTTATATCAAAAATCGCATAATTAAAAGTTTGCACAAATTTACCGTTAACAAAAGTTTTACACGTGTGAATAGCTTTAAATTATTTCTCGCTTTGACTTTGAGATTCCAATTGTTTTCTTTTGATTAAATCATTGCTTTTGCTTGCCTGCATCTGTTCAAAGCGGCTCCTGTAGAATTTATAAGAATGTACGTTTTTTTTAACATATTTAGGGGGTCATTCATAGATGTGTTTCCTTTTTCGTTGAGATCATCGATTTGGGCTTTAAGGTCTATTAAAGCTGTTTCTGTGCCGTGCATACGACAGTCTGCGCCAGCCGCGTGCGCCAATATCCATTTCCGTGCACAGCGTATTCAAGGATTTCAACATCCATTACCAGCCGTGGCGCAGAATGGCGCAGCGACCCTGCAGCAGCGCCAGTTACGCCCCCAACCCCTCGCTGTGCGCCATGCACAGTGCACAAATCCCGTACATGGCGCACAGGCCAGGGGACCAGCATACAGCCCCCCAACCACAAAAACACCTGTAAAACTCCATGCCCACCCCTCCAAATACATGTACACCCCTGCGCAGGGAGTTTCACATGCGATTGGGCCTGTGCGAGTGGGGTACGTGTATTACTGGGGTTCACGTGGAGTTTCACACGCGATTGGGCCTGTGCGAGTGGGGTACATGTATTACTGGGGTTCACGGGGAGTTTCACACGCGATTGGCCCTGTGTGAGCGGGGTACGTGTATTACTGGGGTTCGCGGGGAGTTTCACACGTGATTGGGCCTGTGCGAGCGGGGTACATGTATCACTGGGGTTCGCAGGGAGTTTCACACGCGATTGGCCCTGTGCGAGTGGGGTACATGTATCACTGGGGTTCACGGGGAGTGTCACACGCGATTGGCCCCGTGCGAGCGGGGTACGTGTATCACTGGGGTTTGCGGGGAGTTTCACACACGATTGACCCTGTGCGAATCGGGTACGTGTATCACTGGGGTTCGCGTCCAGTTTCACAGGCGATTGACCCTGTGCGAGTGGGGTACGTGTATCACGGGGTTCGCGTGGAGTTTCACACGTGATTGGGCCTGTGCGAGCGGGGTACTTGTATTAATGGGGTTCGCAGGGAGTTTCACACGCGATTGGCCCTGTGCGAGCGGGGTACGTGTATTACTGGGGTTTGCGGGGCATTTAACACGCGATTTCACTGTCAGAGCGGGGTACGTGTATACAGTGGGGTGCGTGGGGAGTCCCACACGTGAATTGGTAGTGTGGGTCCTCCCAGGTGTGCCCTCTAACCCTCCATGGCCCCTGCAGGCAGCCCACACCACAGAGGACTACCCTGCACCCCTGGTCATGTCCCGCATGCAGCCCAACCACCATGGGCATGCCCCCAGCCAGCCCACATGTCACCTTGCATTAGTGATCACCAACTCATGTCCCCCAGCACCCCCACCCACCCAGCATTGACAGGCACCTGCCAGCAGCCCCCGACTCATGTCCCCCAGCACCCCCACTCCCCAGCATTGACGGGCACCTGCCAGCAGGTCCCGACTCATGTCCCCAAGCACCCCCACCCCCCAGCAGTGAGGCTCAGGCCCTGACTCATGTCCCCTAGCACCCCCACCCACCCAGCATTGACGGGCACCTGCCAGCAGGCCCCGACTCATGTCCCCCAGCACCCCACCCACCCAGCATTGACGGGTACCTGCCAGCAGGCTCTGACTCATGTCGCCCAGCAAACCCACCCACCCAGCATTGACAGGCACCTGCCAGCAGGCCCCGACTCATGTCCTCCAGCACCCCCACCCCCTAGCAGTGAGGCTCAGGCCCTGACTCATGTCCCCCAGCACCCTCACCCAACCAGCAGTGAGGCTCAGGCCCTGACTCATGTCCCCCAGCACCCCTACCCACCCAGCATTGACGAGCACCTGCCAGCAGGCCCCGACTCATGTCCCCAAGCACCCCCACCCACCCAGCATTGACAGGCACCTGCCAGCAGGCCCGACTCATATTTAGGGGGTCATTCATAGATGTGTTTCCTTTTTCGTTGAGATCATCGATTTGGGCTTTAAGGTCTATTAAAGCTGTTTCTGTGCCGTGCATACGACAGTCTGCGCCAGCCGCGTGCGCCAATATCCATTTCCGCGCACAGCGTATTCAAGGATTTCAACATCCATTACCAGCCGTGGCGCAGAATGGCGCAGCGACCCTGCAGCAGTGCCAGTTACGCCCCCAACCCCTCGCTGTGCGCCTTGCACAGTGCACAAATCCCGTACATGGCGCACAGGCCAGTGGACCAGCATACAGCCCCCCAACCACAAAAACACCTGTAAAACTCCATGCCCACCCCTCCAAATACATGTACACCCCTGCGCAGGGAGTTTCACATGCGATTGGGCCTGTGCGAGTGGGGTACGTGTATTACTGGGGTTCGCGTGGAGTTTCACACGTGATTGGGCCTGTGCGAGCGGGGTACTTGTATTAATGGGGTTCGCAGGGAGTTTCACACGCGATTGGCCCTGTGCGAGCGGGGTACGTGTATTACTGGGGTTTGCGGGGCATTTAACACGCGATTTCACTGTCAGAGCGGGGTACGTGTATACAGTGGGGTGCGTGGGGAGTCCCACACGTGAATTGGTAGTGTGGGTCCTCCCAGGTGTGCCCTCTACCCCCTCCATGGCCCCTGCAGGCAGCCCACACCACAGAGGACTACCCTGCACCCCTGGTCATGTCCCGCATGCAGCCCAACCACCATGGGCATGCCCCCAGCCAGCCCACATGTCACCTTGCATTAGTGATCACCAACTCATGTCCCCCAGCACCCCCACCCACCCAGCATTGACAGGCACCTGCCAGCAGCCCCCAACTCATGTCCCCCAGCACCCCCACTCCCCAGCATTGACGGGCACCTGCCAGCAGGTCCCGACTCATGTCCCCAAGCACCCCCACCCCCCAGCAGTGAGGCTCAGGCCCTGACTCATGTCCCCTAGCACCCCCACCCACCCAGCATTGACGGGCACCTGCCAGCAGGCCCCGACTCATGTCCTCCAGCACCCCACCCACCCAGCATTGATGGGTACCTGCCAGCAGGCTCCGACTCATGTCCCCCAGCAAACCCACCCACCCAGCATTGACAGGCACCTGCCAGCAGGCCCCGACTCATGTCCTCCAGCACCCCCACCCCCTAGCAGTGAGGCTCAGGCCCTGACTCATGTCCCCCAGCACCCCTACCCACCCAGCATTGACGAGCACCTGCCAGCAGGCCCCGACTCATGTCCCCAAGCACCCCCACCCACCCAGCATTGACAGGCACCTGCCAGCAGGCCCCGACTCATGTCCCCCAGCACCCCCACCCCCCAGCAGTGAGGCTCAGGCCCTGACTCATGTCCAACAGCACCCCCACCCACCCAGCAGTGAGGCTCAGGCCCTGACTCATGTCCCCCAGCACCCCCACCCACCCAGCATTGACGAGCACCTGCCAGCAGGCCCCGACTCATGTCCCCCAGCACCCCCACCCACCCAGCATTGACGGCACCTGCCAGCAGGCCCCGACTCATGTCCCCCAGCACCCCCAACCCCCAGCAGTGAGGCTCAGGCCCTGACTCATGACCCCCAGCACCCCCACCCACCCAGCATTGATGGGCACCTGCCAGCAGGCCCCGACTCATTTCCCCCCAACACGTCATCATGATCCACAATCATGGGCCTCATGGCCTCCCAAATCCCACCACACACCACCCCTGTGCAAAGACCCAACCAAGTATCCCATCCACCCCACATTGAAATGCCCATTACATGATACAACCCAAATGGCAAGAATGTACATCAACACATGTCTGTCTCACACACACACAATGGGTGCTGGTGATTGTGAAAACCTACACCGTGACATGCATGAAACCAATGAGAAAATACCACACATCAAAGTAATAAACCAAAATGTATTGAACACAAAAAGAATGTAATCAAATGAAAACATGAAAAAAATGTTTGAATAAAAGATGAAATGCAGCATGTCCAAAACACAAAAAGAAAAACATGAATTCTGAATCCAAATAAATCGAAATGAAAATGTGTCCAAAGTCTCCGGCCACCAAATCAAATCCAAAGGAGATGGAAACAGTAAAATCCACTGCTCCATGGTGAGAAAAATAATAATAGATAAATCCACTGTTCAACTATGTACAAAGAAGTAATCCAGGGTCCATGAGCCCAACAAATTAAATGAAACCTAGCAAAAAAACTACCTAATAAAGAACTATATACGAAAAGGTGGGGCATAGTCCAAGTGCCCCAAATGAATGAAAAAGATGAAGGAAACCTAAAACTACAAACTATATACAATGGCGGCGGGCTAGTCCGACGGCTCACTTCCTGATTTCCCGGGCCAGGGCATCATCGAACTCCTGCTCGATGTCCTGGAGGCGGTCCTCTTCCATGGCCCCGAGGGTTCGCAGGGACAATGACATGTTGACGTCCAACTCCCTGCAAATTGCCTCAAGGCACTCGGCCCGCCTCAGTGCCCTCTACATGGAGTTCTCCGCCCTGACCATTGTGAGCCGTGCCTCTTCCGCCCGCCGCCGCTCCGCATTTATGGCCTGGCCCAACCTCTACCACACAGAATACACTTGTAATCCTGGTTCCTACTGCCCTCTGGCCGATGCCTGCCCCTTGGATGTTGAAGGCCCCGAGCCATCATGGCTTCCACCTTGTTGCTGCTGCTGCTGTGCCATGGCTTTTGCTGCCTGCACGTGCTCCTCTGGCTGGGGTGCAGTTGTTGAGGTGGCCACCCCTGCTGGACGTCCGACTCCCGACTGTGGCAGGGATGTGTCCTCCACCAGCTTAGCCGCAGGGTCAGAGGCAGCTCCACAGGGTACCCAGGTGATACATGGGTGGGAAGATGGCATGGAGGACGACTGGCGCATAGGGGGTTCAGGTGAAGAGGGGGTCGGAACAAGGTCCAGCATACAGAGGAATCCAGCCCTGGTGACCCATCCCAGTAGGTCAACGTGGTCAACGAGGCATCCGAGATGACGTGCAGTGTCTTCATGAAAACACTGCAGGTCACCTCGCATGCCCCCTTGACGCAACGCCATCCCAGCCAGGACAGACTCAACCCGGTCCCGGATTGCCACATCTGCAGGGAGAGGAAGGCCAGTTGTTGTGAACTCATCCCCTCCCTGAAAACGGGTCTGAACGTAGGCATCCCTGCTGGTGCAGGATAATGCAGTCACAGGATCGGGGACAGAATTACACACAGGCACATCCTTGGCGGCCTGTGCTGCCTCCTGTCCCTGCCCCTGCACTGCACCACTAGCACCAGTGGAATCCCCACCACCAGACCCTGTGTGTGTCCCTTGCATGGCCTCCTCCTCCACCAAACCCCCCACCAACCTGGATGACTCCATGCCATCTTCCTCCATCGGACCCTGTGGGGTCTCAGCTGCCCCTTCTGCTGCCGAGGAGTCCACCTTCGACCTCCGCCTCTTGGACATACCCTCGGCAGCTGTGGCCTGGGGCGCGGCACCAGACTCCTCACTCCCTGATGAGATGACAACCTGGGAGGGGAGCCGGGCTTGCTTCTCCAGCTGGTGGTGTGATCCCTGCCGCTTTGCTCCACAGCACCCTCTCCGCCCTCTTCATCAGTTGACGCTGCAGACAGGGAGAGATAGAACACAGGCATCAGGGCACTGTACAATGGACTGATACACACATGACAGTTGCACATGAGTGGCAGTGTAAAACTACAGACATGTCATCACACTCACCAACACACATGTCATTTCAACTCACACACATGAGCAAATCAACAGGAATATTGCACCAGGCAGCACCGTCCATACACAAACAACAGCACGAGCAGCCGAAGGTGAGCCTGCCGTCACATGAAACACAGGGAGTGCACAATATATGCACACATGCCACCAGACTGACATGTATCTGTACATCTCCACCACTGCAGTGATAATGTCACCATCCATGTCACATCTGGCAATCAGCCTCCTACATGTCAGTGTCACATGCATCCATGTTGCATCACAGTTGCACACTTGTCAAATACACACACATGCACATGTACACAGTGCAGATACATGCAGTAGGAACCACCATCCACGTGTGACACCACAACCATGCCAACGTACATACACAGAAATTCAAACATGTGTGCTCCCACACCTGCATTTGGCTAGCATGCTTAGCAACAAATGCACCATTGATGTGTCTCACACATGAGAGGACTCACATGTGGCAGCCTCACACCCCTGTACATACACATCCATACATGGCCCTACAAAAACACATGTGCAACCTGCACACTACTGGCACACCACAACACGCACAGCGTCCAATCAGTATGCATGTACACTTACCGGTCGACTCCAGACGGGTCTGCCTCTCAAGGACCTGGATGTGGATCGCTGGGCGGGTGCGTTCCAGGACCCTCATTTGGTGGTCGGACAGGTGGCCCTGGCGCCCCTCCACATCCGCTGCCTTCAAGAGGCACCAGGCCTTGTTGAGGGTCCAGGACCTGAAATCCTCCCAGCGCTTCCGGAAATGTTTGATGTCGCGGACTGCCACCCCCTCCGCGTTGATGGCAGTCACGTTGTCCATCCAGATCCTGGTCCGTCCTTGTCGGCGCGCAAACTTGCAAAGAGGGCATCATACTGCCCCAGGACTTGCTCCACCAGGACACCAACTTCCCGGGCACTGAAGCTGGTGGCCCTCTGCCTGGAGGTTGCCAGTGGTGCCAAATTGTGTTGTGCCCGACATGGCAACCCCAGAAGCAGCTGTGGGTGGGCAACTGTGTCCTGGGGCTGGGCTGTAGAGTGATGGTATCCCAGTCGGGACTCTTCAGTTCCAGCAGGGGTGGTCACAGCAACTGCACCCCTGGCTGAAATGCAGGCACCAAATAGCAGTGCACGTGGGCAGCCGGCAAGCAGGCAGCAGCAGATGGTAGGTGGGAGCGTGCTCATGACTCTGCGCGGCAGTAATTCGGCCTTCTGGGCAGGAGCGTGGTATTCCGTGTGTTGTTGCGTGGCCAGCTTGATACAGAGTGATTTGGCACGTGACAAAATTGCACGTCAGCGTGTAATTCGAGGAAAGACCCTTAGCGCGTAAGCGCATCTGTGATGCAGCACGCACAGGCGTTTCCCTTGTGAAATGGGCACAGTGGTTCAGCGCGCACGTGAAAAAACTGCACGTCCGCGTGTGAATGCGTGTAATCCGAGGAAAGGGGCTAAGCGCGTAAGTGACGGAACGCGCGCGGGCGTTTCCCTCAGCATGGGTTAAAGGTGAGCCGGGCCAGCAGTCCGCTGTACGTGCCTTTCGTGGAGACCGACGTGTGTTGCTACTTCGTGTTGTTTTGCGCACCATCACAACTTCATAGCGGATCTAGGACGTATCTCTTCTTTTGGTGGGGGTTTTTAGCTACACGTGTTTTTCATTATCACGCTAGTCAGACGGTGAGTCACGCACGCTATTTTTCCCACTGCGGTTGCACCTGTGTATCGCACCCATTTTCGAGGTCATAGTAGCCTGAATATCCCATGTGTACGCATTTTTTCGTGTTACTGGGTGCCACCGCGTACTGCGGGAGGTTAATTCCACACACGAAGGTTGCAGGGTTGCATGCACAGTTTTACTGCAGTTTTGGGGTGCCTGAGCATTGCGTGACCCGTCACTACATCACTGAGGTCACATACAGCCTTGCAGGTGCAGGGGGGCTGTTAACATTTGCATCCCACCCCCTTCACCCCAATTTCCCAGGACAATTGTGGTGTACACCTCCCATCTGTGCCGGCACTACTCCATCTGTGCCATGGTTGGGAGGCCACCAAAGGTGAGGGGCGCCTCAGCGGGGCGTCCTCCTCGTGGCAGACTTGGTCAGGGACGTGGCCGGGGTGACCAGGGAGTAGGGGGAATCCATGGTGTCCAGGGTGGCCACAGAGGGGGAAGAGGCAGGGGTGAGCCACTTGAGCACGATGTTGTGCCATGTGTCGGTGCAGTCATGAAACCACCACCTGTGGTTCCGGGAGATGCAGCTTCTGCATCTGGCACTGGCGCCCATGTGACCTGGCAGTCCGTTTCATCGACTGCCACGGGCCCAAGGGTAGTGGTAGCTGCAGGTGCAGCTGTGGACACCACCACCCAGGCTCAGGGTCTGCCAGTGCAGGCTGCTTTGGCACTTGAAGAGTCCTTGGAAGATTTCCAACAGGCCAGGAGGGAAACCGTAGGTGCACGCAGGGCTGCCCTGACCAAGACACGTGTCCCTGGGGCAGTAATGTCATCTGCTGCCCCGAACAGCCAGGTGTTGGCAAGTGCAGGGACAGATGCAGCCAACAACACCCCGGTTGTGAGTCTGCCAACCAGGACAGTCGCGGTCAATGATCCTGCTACAGCAGATGTTGCTGCGCAGGGTCCATTAGAGGGCACCCAGCTGCCACTGACGCAAGCCAGGCCTTTGGTCGTCCCTCCACCTGCCACTCCCTTGGCTCAATCCACCGGTGCCACTGGCCATACTGATCAGGGCGGCATTTGCCAGCCAGGGTCTGCGCCACAATCCACGAGGAGGAAGGTTGCACCTGCAGCACAGGCTGGGACCCCACACACAGCCATGACCTCCTGCAGGTCGAGGAAGAAGCCTTTCTGCAACCAGGAACTGGACTTCCTCGTGGACTACGTGCGGGACCACAGCCGGGACATGCTAGTGGGTCCTAATTGTCAGACTACGGCTGCCCACCGTGATACCCACTGGAAGCAAGTTGCAGAACATGTGAGTGCATTCGGCCATGAGGTGCGCACGGCGCAGGAGTGCAAAAAGCGTTGGAATGACCTCAAACGCATCGCTAAGGTTAAGCGTGCCTCAAATTACAACTTGACCCTGGTGACTGGCAGTGGGCCTGCACCTGAGGAGGAAGACCTCACTACGCATGAGTCACTCGTTGCGGAGTTCATACCATCTGAATTGGTCGATGGAGTGGGAGAGATACCGGACTTTGATGCCCAGTCCAGTGAATGTTGCTGCATGTTTGTTGAGGACATGTGTGTTTTACTTGTGTGATGTGTTGTGCATGACTGCCACTACATGTCACGTGTACATGGTTCTGATGTGCAAGTAATGCAATGCTTCCCTGATGCATGGCTGCTCTGCTGGATGGTGCACATGTGGAGTGGACCAGGACGTCCGCATTACCACTATTGCACCCTACTCACATGCTGGTCACCAGGATGCCCCTCCAGTCCATGTTCCAGCTCACTGGCCCTTCTGCATGTAGCGTGGGGTGACCTTCCTCTCAGCCCAGGGACTATGTCATAGCATGACTGACGTGCATGTGTCCTCTGCCTGCATGCAGGTACTCCATGTAGGCATGCTCCCTTACCCCTCCACCCCCCGCTCTGCACCCCAATTCTACCTTTGCACTGTTCTGCTTCAGTTTTGCCGTTGAGTACTTCCCTGTTCATGCGTCCTTGTACATGCTAACTTCCAGCGGCCAATCTGCCAGACATATGCTGTGTGGTACATCCTTTCTACTTGATGCAGGGTGTCTCACTTGGACTGTGCAGAGGTCAGAGGCCCCGCAGGGACATGAGTGCCCATTCATGCTCCATGTGTATTCCACGCATGCCCCTATATGTCCTTGACTGGATGATCATTGTAGTACAAGTCCAGGGTGACCTACATTGCATGGCATTTCATCAGCCTTCCCATGTCCACTGTGGCTCAGTCCTGCGTCGCACACATGTTTAGGGTGTGACAGTCTGTGTGGGTCACAGGCCTCAGCTTGTTTAATGGCCAATGACTCTGTCCAACTGGTGTAGTGTCTTCTTCACATGTGGGTGTACTCCTGAGGTTTCATCATGTGTCCTGCTTACTGTCCCATCATCATATGCTGTGTTGTCACTTGACTCACATGATGCAGTTGATGCTAGTTAACACTGTCTTTCAATACACAGGTCTATGGTCAGCCTTTTGATAACATGCTATGCATCCCTGCATTTGCACTTGGGGGTAGGGGTGGTTTGCTTGTAGCCATGCTACCCATTGAATGCACATTGCACGTGATGCCTGAAGCACTGCCTTCACATTTTCTGACACTCATCATGAAGTACTTGTTCATGTAGATAGTGAGTAACGTACAAATTTGCTGCACTGCCTCGACGCACTTCTGTGCAAACTGACACCATTCTACATGCCTAATCACAGAAGCAATGTCAAGTTGACCCGGCATGCATGGCAGGTTCTATTTTGTGTCTGCTTTATGCCTTTGGTGTCTGTGTGATGTCTGTGTGTGTGTGTTTTTTGTGCTTCTAACATGTGTAGTGACCTTTTTTCTCTCTACTTTTCAGATGATGTCACAATGGAGCCAGAGGATGGTGTTGTCATGCCAGTGGCAACAATCTCGATGTCAATATCCCTGCTTCCATCTTCAACCTCCTCACATGTTGAATCAGAGTCCTCTTCAATAGATCTGAGAGTTCGATGCGCTCTGTAGTCCTTTTCTTTTTTTCTTTGTTGCGGATATCTCCCACGAGAAGAAGCCACAGTGAGAACGATAGGAACGCCCTGACCGTGACCCCCTCCCGTGAGAGACCGGAAAGGGAAAAAAAGCCAAGTGTAGGCAAAAACCCCAGGAATTCACAACGGCAGGTGGGAATCCTGATGGAGGTTGTAGCAGTTGAACTCAACGGAAATCAGCAATTCTCAGTAATTGAAAGTGAGGAAGGAATAACAGGAAACAGGAAGTGTAGGAAATGCAGTAACTCCCACAACAAATAAAACGAAAAAGACTGCAAGCAAACAGGATGGTTAATAAACCAAAGAATAAGAAGGAAAATAGAGAGAGAAAGGTCCCGGGAATCAGAGCCTAAAAGGACGAGGAGGAGTAGAGAGAGGAAAGCTCAGCAGAGCCAGAATACAGCGTACAGAAAACCGTGGCAGCAAAAGAAAGCACAGCTGCCCGGAAGGGTTGCAACGCACAGAAGGAAGATATGGTGTGGCTTAAATAACGCCACGTTGCTTAAACGGAGAAAGACTAGACCGTCAAGTGGATGTGACGTGAAAGACGTGACACGATTTAGGAAGTGTGTAATCGGAATCGGGGCCACAGATGCCAGGTACGAATGCGTTGCATGACAGCCAGGCACAGGGTTGTTATCACTACAGCAACCCGGCACAAGTGGGGGTCATGGGGTGGTAGGCAACGAAAACCCACATGTGCTGCAGTCTATCTTGTCTTTGGCTGGCAATGAGTCCAGCCCTGATGAACACTGTGACGTCCCTGTTGAGTTGTGCATCAGGTCCATATGTTAGGGGTGAGTGATTCTGATGTGGGCACTCCTCTGTCCGCGACACCTGCACTGAGGGGTCAGACAGTGTTGGAACCTCCGCCTGTGGTGGATCGGGACACAGGGTCACCCTCCAAACCAGTCACTGATGTGCCTGGGACATCACATCGACGGGGGCATGTAGTCATGCAGCCGCGGGCGGTGCCAACACAACGAGGACACCCAGTCCTTGGGTCCCGCAGGGGTCAAGCCCAGCAACGCGGTCACTGCGCGCTACCGCAGTATACTGAGTGGGAGCAAGACATGACTGCCAATTCTGAACGGCAGGGGGCAGCAATGGAGAACATCGCTGAGAGCATGGAGCGTGTGGCCCACTCCGTGCTCCCCCCTGCTAGGCAGGTGCTTCTCCAGCAGCAGGCGGCATGGTCCATGGCCCACTCGCTCAGGCTGGGCATGGCGGCCTCAGACAGGGCACGCCAGGCTGAAATGTTGTCTCTGCGTAAAGCAATTGCTGCTCAGGCAGAGGCACACATGGAGGCCCTGAGGCAGGAGTATGCTTCCCTCAGATCCACTCTGGGTGTCCTTATGATGTCCCAGAGGGAGCGGGCAGAGGAGAGGTTTGCGCAGCTTGAGCGTACCATCTCGGCTGAGCTGCATGCTTGCCAGGAGGTGCAGCAGTTGTCCAGCCAGGCCTTGCAGGAGGAACTCTGTGTTACACGTGCTACCTTGCAAGAGGAAGCACGTGTATCACGGGAAGTTCTGCATGCAGACCTAGGTGTCATTGCCACACAGAACCAGGCTCACCCGTCCGGCAGACTTGCTACCGACGAGGGGCAAGCTGTGGCTAGGCGTGGTCAGGCTCCTGTGTCACATCCTCCTTTCCAGGAAGAGCCAGATTCAGACGACAATATATCTCCCACATAGGTCGGGCTGTGCAGGTGTTGAGCCCATGGAGTTTTTTTTTTCCTCAACATCATTGCATGTGGGTGTTGAGCAGCACCGTGTACCTCCCCCATCCAGGGTGCCTCCACCCCCCCGGGTCGTATGTGGCCATTTTTTATTTTTCTTTTGGTTTAGTTAGTTTAGTTTCAATTTGATAGTTAGGGTAATTAGGTAATGTAGGTTTTTCATAGTTAGTGTAATTAGTTAATATAGTTTAGAATTGCTTGTCTATTGTGCTTTCATGTGACGGTGTGGTGCTTTGTGGCTTTGACAGCATCCACTGTCTGTTCCAGCCGGGCCCTTCAAGCTTGTCTTGTGTATGTGTTTGCAGCTTGGGGTCCTTGACTCACATATGCCACTCCTGCTTCCCTTGTCCATTGGCTCGCAAGGATGGTTCGGTGTAACAGCCTATTACACAAGGGCTTGTCTGCTGCTGTCAAACTTGTGTTAACACCCCCAGTGGGGATGATAGGGTTGTTATTGACCACTGGTCTTCTTTCGCTAGATGGGGGGTTTCATGATTCATGTGTACATTCATTGCTATGCATTGTGTAGTATGTTTCTTATCTTTACTGTACATGTGCTTGTTGCAATTCCTGCCGTAGATAGTGTGTTCCAAACTTTGCCTGTGAAAGACGCACTGATGGTGTGTTTTCTGATGTACATCTCCGACATGGTCCAGTCATGAAATGCCTGAAGAGACACACACAGATGATTTTAAAGCATTAATCATGTGTTTCAAGTCCTTTCTGCAGGGGGATGAGCCTCCAGACCGCCTTTGCCAGCAGACATGGGCCATTGGACATCTGGAAGCTGGACACGTTTGGTGGTGCCGACATGTGCATGTGTGCGCAAGCAGAGGCACAGGGATTGCGCTCATACATCCAAAAACAGCTGACATGTTTCAAGGGACTCCAGGCAAGGTGAGCAGCACAGAGGGGCCACAACGCAGCAAACCACCAGGCCAGTTGCACATGCATGCTTAGTAGCAGCACTGACTGTGATCTTGGACAAATATTGGTGTTTAAGTGCACAATACAGCTGAAATGCGTTGGTGGACTAATGGCTAGTTGATGGGAAAGTTGTCTGGGGCACCTGCAGGGGCAGTGGCACATACCCTCTGGTCCACCATGGTCCATTGAGGCACTTGTATTAGCCATGTAGCATTCCAAGACATGGAAAGAAGCAGCTCAGAGGGACAGACAGCAAGGGACAGACTCATGTGCAGTGCATTTCATTCCCATGTAGAATTTGACACATGCACTACCTACTTTATTTCGGTCATGGTGGAACACAACTTGTTCTGAAGTCATACCTTGCTATATGCATCTGGATGCTTACCCAGGAAACATTGCATGTTGTGTGAATCGTGACACATTGGTCTTCCATTTGCCACACACCCACCGGCGCCTCACTTACTGAATTGACTGTGTATGAACCATCACAGCGGTAATGTTACGCATGGGTACGAAACATCCACACCAGATTGTTTGTTTGTAGAGTAGTTTGTTACTATGGGGCATATATGGTGGTGTGTTTGTGTGTTGTGGGCATGCACAGATTAGTAACTGTGGCTCTCTTTGCAGTATTGAACTGCTCCTGTTACCAGACCTGAGAGTGCGCAGGCAGGAGGCCAGCACTCACCCCAGAGATAAGTTTCTCTTTGTCTTCCATTTGAGTAATTTGTACTATGTGCATGATGATCAAGTTTGGTGTACTTGTGTATGTGTTAATGTGAGTAGTACAGTTTTGTGCATTTTCTACTTTCCCGTGTCAATCCTACTCCCCTCTCCTGCCCCTTATTCCGGTTATCCAGTTTTGCAATGCCTGTCCTGACTGCATATCCCTGACCCCCCTTCCCCACCAGTGTCTCAGAGGCCTGTGTGAGTTTGACCTTGCAGGCACCCAGACCACGGTGGGGGTGGTTGGTTCGTGCCACTCCTGCACCTGTACACGGGAGCTGTGACAGTACACATCAGTTCGTGGTGCATCATTCTGTGTTATGTACCACACATGGTACACATCCTGTTGTGACATTGTTTTACTGTGCTACCTTGGTTGTTACGTCATTGTGGTAGTACTTGGGCTTTGTGATGTACTGCTACTTCAAGTCATCTACTGGAGGCTCTTCTGGTTTGTTTTGCTGGCTGCAGGCTTTTTGCTTGGCTTCTGTGTTGGCCTGCTTTGAGTTCTCTTTGATTAGGTGTTTTTGCAAGTCAAGGTGGCCTCTGAGGGTGATGGACACTTTTTACACACAAGGTGGGAGATGGTGACAAAGGGGAAGGGTGATCCTGTGGCCAGGTGAACTTCAAGGATGAAGGCTTAATAACCCAGGTGTAGTTGTTCAGTGGGTCATGGTGATTTTTGAGGGAGGGGGGGTGTTTTGTTGTTGACAGTTGATTTGCCCTACAGTATGATGCGCATCCTGACATTGTAATTGCGGTATCCTAGGTACATGATGTATTTTGCTGATCAATGCCTGTTCATGTGTTGTGTTTACCTTTCAGGTGTGAGGGAATAGTTGTGGCTTGACATGCTTGGGTGCACACATAGTCAATGTTCACATGTGATGTGTAGAGGAAACTGATGGTCACTTGATTGCACATGCATATATTGAGTGCATGTCCCTACTGACACACACACTCGGACTATGATCCACTACATGTACAACCACCCTTCCATGTCCAAATGTACACTCTGTTTGCCTTCTGGTGCGCACTGTGTCCCTGCAGCACATGATCTATGACCAATTGTGGATCGTGTACATGCATAATTTGCTTTTTGATGTAGTTTGTCGCTTAGATGGGATGCTCAGGGTGTGCGTCACACACAATGGCTGTTCACTATGCTGTACACTGAGCAGTGTGTTGCAGGAGATGGACACGGCACACAGAAGCTGCAGTGTTGATTTCGCAATACACAATGTGCATGTAGACAGGAATTCATTGTTATGTTACAACTACAACTGTTGTAATGCATTTGGGTATGACTCATTTTGGGTGGGAGGTTGTTGGTCAGTCATTTCAAATGATTCCATTTCGGGCATCATTGTCTGATGCCACTTTACATTTTTCACATGTCAATGTGTACCTTGTTGGTACTGTGTTGGTGTATAGCTATTGCTTGCCATGCCATGTTGTGGTTTGGGAGGTTTTGGGTGACCTACCAGTGATAGTCATGGCCTGTTTTGCAGGCCTGTGTGATTCACACCTTGCATGTGTGCCTTTTGGTCACACAGGATTGCTTATGTTTAGGTAGCTAGGGATGCACACAATGTGCCACTTCCATGGCAACATTCTCAGGGTGGTAAGGTTGTGACAGTTGACTGTCTCTTTGTCATCATCGATTGTCACCTGGTATGTGCCAGGCCTGTGTGCACTTCCCAGGGGTGGGAGTTTAGGTGAAAAATGTGGCCACAAGCTGGGTCCGGGCTTCCTCGCCATGTGCCCTATCCCCTCCCATGGGCAGCGCCTGTGCCTGTGGTTGGGGATGTGGGGGCACCACCATGTCCACCGGTACGCCCTGACGTGTTGCAACATTGTGCAGGACACATGCTGCCACAATGATCCTGCACACTACTGGGGGGGCATAGAGTAGCTGCCCACCAGAGCGGTCAAGGGAGCCGAAGCGTGACTTGAGCATTTCGAATGTGCACTCCACTATGGCCCTGGTTGCAATATGGGCCACGTTGTATCTTACCTGGGGTGGTGTGGTGGGGTTCCAGATTGGCGTCATCATGTGGTTGCTCAGAGGGTAGGCACTGTCCCCTGGAGAGGTGATGATGGTTGTGATTATTGGAGTTGGTGTATTTGTGTGTGTGTGACATGCATGCATGTGCACGGGCATTTGTACTCACCTAGGAGCCATGTGTCACCATGCTGCCCAGCTTCCAGGGCCCGGCTCAGGGCGGACATTCTGTATATGAAACTGTCATGGGTGGAGCCAGGGTAGTTTGCATAGACAGAGGTGATGATTCCCTTTGCATCACATACCACCTGCACGTTGATGGAATGCCAGTGCTTGCAGTTTCGGTAGATGTGCTCAGTGGCCCTAGGTGGACGTAGGGCCACATGGGTGCAATCTATGGCACCGAGCACTTTGGGGAAGTGTGCCACCCTGTAAAAGTCCTGGACAACAGCCTGCCTTTCTGCGGGTTTTCTGGGCATTATATATGTGCCTGTGGACTGAGGGGCGTGCTGTCATGATTGCCAAGACCTGGTGTAGGTAGCGTGACTGTGTGGCCTGTGAGACCCCCGCACTATGGCAGTAGTCCGCTGAAATGACCCAGTGGCCAAAAAATGCAGGACATTGAGCACCTTCTCCAAGGGGCTCAATGCTTGGGAGCAGAGGGTGGGGGATGTAAGGTCATCTTCCCACTCCCTGACCAGGTCTAGGATGATACGAGGTGGAAACCTATACCTGCTGTAGACCTGGTCGTCAGGCATCCCAAAAAGGCTTGTCCGGGGTGAAAAAATGCGGGCCCTGGCTATTCTCCTCCTCCTGCGGTGTCCCACGATCAGTGCTGCGACAAATGGGGCATTCATCGTAGCTGTATATATGTGTTTGTTGTTTCCGCACACGTTTATACTGTGCACGGGGACGCTTCTGCTTGCCTTCGTGTGGTGGACGCATTGACGCCTATGCGCGTCTTTTGCCATGCGCGGGTTTCCCGTATTCGAATCCATGAATACGGGTTGTTCACGTGCGTGTGGGCGTTCTATGTATTTCCGTGCAGTACTTCCCCAGTTACGCCTTCTTTTTCACATGTTGTTCCCCATTCCACGTGTTATGCCCACTGTTCCGCTCACTTTGGTTGTGTGTGCTGTGCTATGTGCGCTTTTGCTGTGCGCATAGCGCATGCCATTTGATGACGTGTGCGCCCGCATGCGCCACGCACGTTTTGGCGCACAACCAGTGGAAAACACGCGCAGCGCCTTCCTTGAATCGCACGCGTGCACGTGTGCTTGCTTTCTCACACTTGCACCACCTTGCACCAGCTTGCACTGGGATTTTCGGCGCACGTTTGTTCCATGTATCGGCCCCTTCGTGTTTTTGCTCAGCCAATTTCAAAGCCACCCTGACAGTTGAAAAGTCAAATTCGTTTTTCTCTTGTGTTTAAGGGGGGAAGGTGGGAGTCATATTTTGTTTGGTCTGCATTATTCCGGAATACCTGCTCTTTCCTCACATCTATTAAAATTGCTTATTGGTGGGTTGAGGGGTGTTGCAGGAGGAACCCCTAGCCATATTGCTATCTGTTCTAAACTAACCCAAAAGTATTCCTTTCTTTGCTGCATTCTTTTTGTGTTCATTAATTGATTCCTAGCGCATCAAAGATATTATTCATTGTTCCTGTCTCCCCATTGGTGATTGTTGTTACCTATTAAAAATATATTGTGCTTTTAAATTCTAAATAAATAAACACATAATTACCTTTACAACTAGCCTGATTCCTGGTTCAGTGTAACCTGGGGGGTATTTTGAGTACGGTTATTTTGAGCATTAATTAGTTTTTTCTTTCACAGCAGATATTCGTCCCAACATATTGGTATCTTTTTTAATGTCCGCAATTCACGGCGATGGGCACGCCTCACTAGCACCAGATCTCTGTCATATACAGTGTGGCAATGTTTCCCGTTGGCTAAAACAGGGGGCCCAGGAGCAACCACTAGCTCTGTGCTCCATTGTGTAATAGTTTGTTCAATGTCGTTACGGTCAAGTAAAGTATTAATGGAGAATGACATTTGCATTCTTTTATTCAGTTTTCTAATCTTGGCACCATTCCATTTTATACGAGTACCGGAATTAAAGATACCAAGATTGGTAGGGCCACAGTCAGGGTGGCTAAAGATGGGAAGATGGTGTTTTAGTTTAACGGGGACATGATGATTATAGACCAAGGGACAGACTGATCATCACTGATGTAAGAGAGAGCAGGAGTATTACCACACCAGTAATCTAAGGTTGCAGATTTATTACCAATAGTCCAGGTGCATTTACCTGGAGTATCGCTTATAGTCCTACCATTCAATGGCCAAAACTCCCAGTCATGGAAGAAATTATTCCAAGAATGCCCTCTGTCATTACGCATATTTTTAAGCATAACATTAGTTTGTGAAAAATTATTAAAGGTCATCTTCATGGTCGATATCCCACAATGCGCATTGAGATCACCCCCAATTACAACTATCTTAAAGCCACTAATCATCAGCCAACTAGTCAACAGTTCATCAAGACTGTCATGGATGGTATTCATACAGGCTGGCTGGGCATCATAGTTGTTAACAAATAAAATGTCGGGGTTTGCGTACCCATTTTAGCTTTGATTTCTACCGCCAATAACCAATCATTACCATTTACAGTTGGAATTTCATTGGCGTAAAAATCATGGGAGACTGCTGTTATAAGGCTACCATGGGTACATCCTTTGGGGCCCTTTTTTGCATAACACTGAAAGATGTGATGTGAATCAATACAAAAGTCATACATAAGCCATGTTTCCTAAAGCAAAACATCGTAATATTAACTAATGATCCTAGGGAGCCACCAGTTTTCAAAACATTTTCATGGCCTCTTCTTTTCCATGACATTGCTTCCAACATTCATGCCTCAGGGCACTCTAACTTTCCCAGTAGGTTCTTTAACCATTTCCAGTCTGCTTGATTTTCAATGTCTTTCACTGGGCCGGTAGAGATATGAGATTTTTGGTTTGGTTTCGTTGTTTCACAATGTTCACATGAATTGGACATTGAAATTTCAGGAAATGGAATATCTAGTTCATATCCAAGGTAGTTTATGGATTCTTCCTGCGAGCGAATAAGTGACGCAGTTGTGGGGAGTACACAGTGGAGTCTGGTGGCTGCACCAAACTGGCACTTTGCTGGCTGCACAAAAGCAAAATCATAAGACTTGAGTATTCTCAGAGCAGGAATCTTAGTAAATATTTCAAGATTCAAGTATGCACATTCTGTTCAGGGAATTCTTAGTGCACTCATCTGGCCTCTCACTAATAATGACTACTCTGTTGTAAAGTGGCTCATGATTTATTTTTAGATCTCTTGTTGAGGTGTCAAATTTCTCATTGGCAGAGTTACCAGTGAGTTATTTTGAGTTATCGGAATGACCACAAGCCCCAGCTTCATTTGTCAAAGTGTCATTTGATACGGAGTCTTCCATTACTTTGGGTACTTCCCTCTCCGAAATACCTTCTGAGATTAACCAACTGGATAATGTTCCAGGTTGTACCAATTGCCTTTTCTTCTTCCTGTTTTCACGTTTACGGAGCGTTTTACTCAAACTTTATTGTTAGCCATTGTCGCAATAGTGGAATTCAAGGACAGATGGTCATTATCTGGTATTTCATCGATACAACATGCAGCAATTGGCAGAGTCAACTTACGTTTGCGAAGTCTATCTTGCTGCTTTCTTTCTTTTTGTACATGAAGGATGACCATATAGGGACTCCGATACGTTCTAGGAGTTGTTAGGTTCTATAATTAGTATAGGCAAGGCAGAAGGAACAGGTGGTGTAACCATTTCTACAGAAGGTTTTTGGGTCAAATTATCATCAGCATTCAGTCGAGCTTCAGTTTTTGACTGCATAAGTGATTCAAGCATTAGTTTGGTAGTAGGTTTGGTCCGTTAGTTTGATAAAACTTTTAATAGCAAAATGAAGGAGTCCGATGTTAGGGAATAAGTTATTTTCACTTGTGGTTTGCACCTTTGTTTTGACAGAATCAGTCTCACCGGAAATATTATTTATTTCAACTCTTTCATTTTGAAACGGAATTTGACAGCTTGAAATACCCGATAACGGGAGCTGTGACGGGGTACTGGACAATCGAGGGTGGTGAAAAATTTTTTTCTGCAGTGACATTAACAGCCTGATTCATGGAATTATGTGCGTGAAAAATGCAGATTTGCGCGCCTTTCTGCCTAAAAATCCCTGTTTGAAGTATGGGGATTTTCTGGCAGAAAGGCGCGCAAATCTGCGTTTTTCACGCAAATAATTCCATGAATCAGGCTATAAGTGTTAACGTTGATGATTTGTCGCACATATGTTCAGCCATTGCGACTTCAGCCTTAGCAGTTTCCCTGTTCATTCTGCACAAGCGGTAACAGAGTTCTAGTAAGGAGTTGTTATCAATGGCTTCAGGCATGGATCGCGGGGGGGTGTATCCATTAACACTGGGTTGGCTGGATGAACATCAACAACAACAGTCGAGCACTGTGGAGGTAGATTGGATCTTAAAGTAGCAGTTTCTTTTCCAATGGGTAATGGGGCTGTAGTATCAAGATTTATTATGGAAACATTGTCAGTTTAAAAAAATCTTTAATTTGGGCAGATGAAATAGAGTGCAAGGATTTGGCTATTCGTGGGAGGCTCAGGGACCATTTCCAAATGAGGGGAAACACTCACTTTGTCCAATTGGCTTAGCAAGTCCTTTTCCTCTCGCCGATAACTAGTGTTTTTCCCATACCTCTTCCCCTTGCGTGAGTTATAATGGCTCGTTGTGGGGGCTGCTTTGCCTGGCATATCAATTAGCAGGAGGGATATGCACTTACCTCTACACAGCTGAACCCAGCCAACCTCACTCTTCCCATACTCCGCTCATGCTCCGCGTGGGGCTATGGGTTTATAGAGTGCAGGGAGTCCGGCAAGAATGTCTCTCAATAGATACGGAGAAAATATTTCAACAGTGAAGTAGCACGTAGTAGCAGGATAGACTGCAGCTCCTCTCACAGCCAAACACAATCTGCCCACACTTTGCGCATGCTATTATTCCATGCAATTTCCAGGCGGATGTTAAGAGAATGAGTACATGTTTCTAGGAGTTTGTGAACTGAAATGGCAGGGGAAAGACTCATTTCTAGCTGATTTTAAAATGGGACAAATATGACGATCAGTGGGAAGATGGAGATGTACACTATGAATATACTTGGTCACTTGCAGAATTGGAACTGTTATGTATTTCATGAAAAAGGCAAAATTGCAAGAAACGGCCATGCTACCTCGAACAGAGTTGGCGATCAGGCTGTCTAATTCGCTCTGGCCCACTGAAACCAACTATCTACTTCTTATGGTGGTGGCTAGTATAAGTTGAACTTTATGATGCATCATAACTCAGTTTTGCTAAAAAGTGGACCTGGGAACAAAGAACTGTCATAAATGCCAAACAAACTGATGATGCTCTCTCCCCTTGAACCAAAGACGCCAGGGGGTGGAGGCAAGAATGGTAGGCTGTCCTATCCCACGGTAGGAGTACTTTTAGGGTACTTCCCCCAGATTGTAAAATAAATGATGTAATTTGGGCTATATAAGAGTAGACTAGACTAGACACAAGGATCAGAGCAGACAAAGACACAAGAATCCGGGGAGACAGGAGGATGACGGAGAGGAGGCAGCTGATCCCATCCAAGAGAATACAATGAACAGACCCTTGCCTAGCTGTCCAAAGAGTGCTGAGATCCAGCGTGGCTGTCAATAATCCCAACGCAGAGACAAGACCCCTTGCCTAGCTGTCCTGAGGGTCCTGAGATCCCACTGATTTTCCAGAATCCCACACCAAGGATTACTTTGTAAGTAGCAAACCCTCTCTTTGTAACATTAATCCCATATAAAATTGAATAGGAAATCCCATCAAAAACCAATTGAAAGTCCCAAATTGCCAGTATCATTCTATCACCTTTCCATAGAAGAATCGGTATTAATCTGTGTATGTTAGTGCATTCCTTTGATACATCTTTCATTTGTTTGTATAAATCCTTGATCTCATTTTGAAGTAAATCAATTAATTCCCCTATAAGGAAATTCACAATGCGAGCTGGTTAAAATTCAAAACCCCTTTGTGTCCAGTGTCTTTCTTTAATAACTATAGTCTTTAAAATATAGCCAACAGCGTTAGTCTCCTTGTCACTGAAAACAAAATGTGCCCGTGTCTTGTGTGCATTACCCCATGAACTCTTAATTTGCATTTGTCCCATTGAAAAAACCCAAACCGTAGTCCCATTGAGAGCAATCCATTGTGCCTAGCAGCTTATATATCATGTACTTCTGTCGATGACCGTTTTCCGATTTTGACAGCTAAACCCTTTCCTTAGCTGCCTGTCATTACAAATCCTGTCTAAAAATAAATTCCATTTTGCTGTGCATCTTTTTGTTTTGCAGGTGTTTTCTTCCTTAAAATCGATTTCCCTATCTTGTTTTCGGGTTGCCGTGGTGTGCTGAGTAGTAGTCTTTAGGCTTTGTTATCTCCTCAAGAGTAGCAACATGAATTTCCTTTCTAGCTGTCCCACCACGGTTGTGAGCTGCTGCGTGAGTAATCAAGCAAATCCGATTTTGCTGTTTTGCTCACAAAGCATGTTTTCATTTTCTTTTATGACATCCCATCTTGGGTTGGTGGGTTGTATTCTAAATCTGATGTTGCTCTCTTTATCTTTACTCCTTGCCACTGCCTTCCATCCAAAGGGAATGAAGTTAGATGATGTTGTAGGGGGAGTGCTTAACTTCAGTGTTAGCACATGCTTTCCATTCAATTTTTCCTGTTTGTCATGAAAGATTCATGTGAACTGCGTAGGATTTCTGAACCAATTGTTCTATAGGAAGCATTGCATTGTGTGCCACAACATTGGTGGCTGTTGTCAAATTGTTTGATTTTGCTTTTTCCATTAAATCATAAATTAAATAAATATCTTATTGATACACACCGGTCTGGTCCCTAGTCCATTGTGACACAGGGTGGTTGTAAACGGTGGGTGCAAGATGGGTTGGGGCCTACTTAAAACAAATCTGTGGTTTATTAAAGATAAAACGCGTTTTTATTGTGCGCCACGCTCATTGTCTGGGGAAGGAGTCCCTGCCAGGAGTGTGCCGTGTTATAAAACCATGACAAAGGGGGGGCTCATGCCTTGATTGAGATAAGTCTTTTCACCCGTGACAGTCCAACACAGCAGACCAACCCATTTGTATTTGTATTTATTTATTTGTATAGCGCACCAGGCCCAGGGGCGTCTGGGCGCATATCTTTCAAGGTTACATGAGACAACCTCCAAGTAGAAAACTTGGGGTACAAGTTACAGTTGAACGTGGAATATTAAGAGTGGAAGCAGGCAGAATAGACACATGGAAATATATAATGAAGGACGTCAATATCTAGGAAAGCCTACAAAGTAGGGTCCAGATAGTGCCGTCAACTAGATTTCGTGTATCTAGTGAGAGGGGCCTGGCTGGAAGGCATTGGCTAAGTCTTGCTCCATGAGCCAAATTAGGCTGTTTTCTTAAAGGTGGTGAAACGGGGTTCTGACCTAAGTGAGTTAGGGAGTGTATTCCAGAGTTTGGAGGCAAGTACAGGGAAACTAGAGCCCCCAGCATTGTGCTTGTGCAGATCTGAGTGGGCGTATGGCTGTGTGGGCAGTACAATGGTTGGACAGGTATTCAGGGGCTTGTTGAGCTCTGCACTTTTGTGTGAGTGCAAGGGCTTTGAGAGATATTCTGCTAGCCACGGGTAGCCAATAGAGATTCCGTCTGGTGTCAGAGATATGCATAGTCCTAGGGATATTAAGGGCCACTCTTATGGCATTATTTTGAATTACTTGAAGCATATTTAGATTCTTTTCGCTGGTTCCGAGATAGAGGGCATTTCAATTGTCAATTCTGGCTATTACAAGGCTTCTGGCCTGAATGATACAGTTGGGTGTGGAGATGAAGGGTCTACAAGCTGTTACAAGTTTGCAAGTCTATGTTTAGGCTGAGACCACTGAGTTGATTTGTTTAGTCAGAGATAAGGTAGAGTCTAAATGAATACCTAAGGTTTTGGAATTGTTGGAGACCTTGATAATATTACTGTTGATGATAAAGGCTTTGAAGGCGGGATCCAGTTTTTTAAGACGTGTCTGGGAGCCTAGGATGAGTAACTCGGTCTTATCATCATTTAAACACAGTCTGTGATGTGCCATCCAGGCTTGGATGACTGAATAGACATTGTTAAGAGCCTTGAGGTCAGTAGGGTAGTCCCCCATGATAGGAATGAGTATCCGGGTGTCGTCCGCATAGTTGGTGTTGGTAACACTCAGATAGTCAAGGATATTGAATAATGGTTTGGTAAACACATTATATAATGTGGGAGACACGCAGGACCCCTGCGGGACCCCGCAGGTGACAGGTGAGGGATCAGCTGAAGCGGTCGGTGAGAAAACACCCATGGATCTGTTAGCAAGGAATGATTTGATCCAGGATGAAACCTCATCTGAGAAGTGGGGTTCAGTTTTAAGGTGGTGACAGAGAATTTGGTGATCAACAAAGTTGAATGCTGCGGACAGGTCAAGTAATAGTAAGAGAGCTAACTTGCCTTTGTCTTTGATGTCCTGAATTTGTGTTTTAAGATCTAGGAGGGCTCTCTCAGTGCCATATTATGGGCGGAAGCCTGATTGTCGGAGGCCAACCAGTTTATTAACCTCAAGGTAGTCCTGGATTTGTAAATAGGCTGCTCGGTGTAATATTTTCAGGAGGAAAGGTCTATAGTTGGAAGGGTTGCTAGGGACAAGTGTCCATTCTTTTATGAGGGGATGACTCATGCGTCCTTGAGATTGTCAGGTACTGTGCCGGTTTTAAAGGAGGCATTGATGAAGGAGCTGATGAAGGGGGCTAAGTCATAGGCTGCTTCCTTGATGATAGGTGCTGGACAAGAGTCTCCTTGACAGTTAGAAGGTTTTAATTTTTTGATGATGTTTTCTACTTCCCATGTATTTAAGGGCGAGAAGCTGAACGGTTTACAAGTATGCATAGGCGCTAGCAGGCTGAGGATAGGTAAAGGCAAAAGGGGGTCTGTCATCAGATTACATTTTTTGTTGTTGATTTTAATTTTCAAGGTAGTGATTTTGCCCATAAGTCGTTTTTGTATGCTAGAGCACCAGGCAACATTGGTGTCACATTTATCTGTGGGGGTAATGGGGGATTCGAGATCTTTAAGGATCTTAAATAGCTCTTTGGTGTTGGATTCTGCCTGCAGAATCCGTTTATTGTAGGTATCTTTTTTTGCTGCAATGATAGCTTCCTTATAGTTGACTGATGCCAGGATTAGTGAGTTTTTGTTTAAGTCTGTAGGATGGCTTTTCCATAGTGATTCAGCCCTTCTTTTAGCTTTGCGAAGATCTCTCAGCTGAGGTGTTAACCAGGAGTTGAGATGGGCGCGCTGTTTAGATTTGTGTAATTTTAGTGGGGCTACATGATTTAACACTTTTAAAATAGTTTGGTTGTAAGTATCAACCAGGACTGTAGGATCAGAACAGTCGTTTGCCACTTTTTTAAGAAGGGGGATGATGAGAGGTAGTAGTTTCACCTTGGTAATGTCCTTCTTATTACAGGTTTGGATGGAAGGTGCGATTCTAGCTTTGGTATTCAATGAGGTGGCTTTGAGTGAGAAGGTTATCCCAAGCAAGACGAAACGCTCACTGACTCCCTGTTAGAGAGAGTATACTCTTCAAAGCACTCTCCACCACCCACGCCTGCCTGGTGGATCCAGCTTCACGGTGCTCGCACCCAACAACTGGAAGGCTCTACCCCTGCCCCTCAGAAAAGAACCCTCCATCACCACCTTCTGTAAGGCCCTCAAAACACAACTTTTCCAATAACACTCTAAGGAACATATGCCACTATGGATCACGGACTTAGAGAATTTCTTAGTCATCAATACTGCATACTATCCTGTACTCTGTATACTAATCCATCTCATGAATACTATGCAAACCTATCCCTGTATAGATATGACTTTACCCTGTATAGACATGACCTCGCCAGACCCAGAGATCTATGTCTATGTATAAACAACTGTACCCTGTATAGACATGACTGCTCTAGACCCAGAAATGTATCATCTATGTATAAACAATTGTATCTGCAAGCAAACTTCCCTGTAACAGCGCCACAATGACCCCAGCTGTGGGCGCTTTATAAATCCAAATAAATAAAATAAATAAAAAATGTGATGGTCTGTCAAGTTGATACTGCAATTATAATCAGCAAGCCAGTCAATGGTTCTCCCTTTAGAATGTGTTGGTTCATGTATATGTTGGATAAATCCTAGGTCAGATAGAGAACTAGCCAGCTCAAGGGCTTTGGTGTCATTAGGGTCTTGGAATCCAAGGTTAAGGTCCCCTAGAAGTATTAGTTTAGAGTTCGGCTTGGTATTGATGGTGAGGAGGGTAGATATCCTCAATGAAGGATGAGATAGGGCCAGGCGGTCGGTAAATTAGATGCACTGTAGCAGTTTGCTTAGGAGATAATGCTATTTTGACTGATACTGATTCTGCTGATGGAAGCTGTATGTTGGGGATTTGTCTAAGCTCAAGGAAGTTTTTGAAAATGAAAGCTACTCGTCCGCCTTTATACTGGTTGGAGTCTCTGTCATTTCTGATAATGGAGTAGTTGTCTGGTATTGCTAGGGCAAGGGAAGGTCCTGAAGCTACGTGGAGCCAGGTTTCCGTAACGGCTAGGAAGTCTAGGTCCTCATTAGTGATAAAGTCAGCAATATCAAGGGCATGAGCAGGGAGCGATCTGGCGTTGACCAGGGCCCCTTTAAGCTCAGTGGCTTTTCTTGCTAGGAGGCTAGAGGTCTATGTAGGGGGTGCGTTTTTGCAGGGGGTGTTGTTATCATCAGAGCCAGTTTCAGTGGCGACAGAGAGGCACATTTTTTTTATTAGTTATGGAGCCAAGCCTGTAGTTTCTAAGACTAGTTGAACAGGAGTGGTTAGGTGTAGGTTTGCGTGCAAAATGTTCAAGCCAGAGTGCAGGTGAATTCAGATATGGGTTAATGCTGTGCATGATATGCTTGGACACGGGGCTATGCGATGCAAGGCCATGTAAGATACATATGGGGTGATCAAGTGGGGATGAAGGAGAGTAAACAAAATAGTTATTACCAGATAAGGTTTCAGTGTGTGATAATGCATGGAAGAACACTGTAACATTGATTTCTGTCATTACAAAGGACAGAAGAGATCCTAGCATGTGGATGAGGCAACGCATAGTTAGTTAGGTAAAAAGACAACAGGTAATGCTACATGTAAAAGCAAAGTCGGCAATTGCGATAGATAGGGATAATTATTCAATGCTAATGTGACTCTATGACTTGTAGGTCAGAATATTTTTCTTTGGCCAGTACAATGAGGGCAGGTAATAGACTGGCTTGCCCTGCAGCTAGGCAAACGTTATAACAGCTAATACAGTTGCAAAGGCTGTGGTGGTAAGTCATATATAGGTGGCTAGCACTGTTCAGAAGGTACTGTTACTTTTGGTGGCTAGGAAACTGTGTTACACTCTAAAGGCACCATTCCAAAACATATACACTAGGTATCAGGTCTGTGTCTCAAAATAAAATAGTTTAACTCTAAACTAGGCAAGAGCAGGGTAGATATTTTGTCCTTGCATAGATAACCAAAGTAAGAACACTCTTCTTACTGAGCATTGTGGAAATTAACATGGCTAGGCCACACCTTCTGTACAAATTATTCATTAGAGGGGAATGGGCAGAACAAAAACATGAAACCTGGCTATCTAGTATGATGCAACAGGTGACCTCTATAAGCATGGATGTGTGGCAGGACAGCAGAATCTTACATCAAGCCCTGACTGAGTTGTATATGACTCAGAACATCAGAATTAATATGGTCAAACTGACTGCGTACATGTACTTCCACATGATAGTTATGCAAGAAAATACCAAGAAAGTGTAACTACTGTGCAAAACCAGTCTGAGTTTTTAAATCAAATACAAAGTGAGTTAAAGCAGGTAGAGGAGAAAATGCGAGAAAGCCAACATTCTGAGGTAGAATTAGGAAACCTCATTCAACCGCTAAAGAATGAGCTGGCAGCTCAGCAATAAACGGATTCAGAACAGGAGGCCCAATTATCTGCATTAAAAGAGGAGTGTCAAGAAAGGGTTGACTCTCTGAAAGAGAGTCGACTAAAATTGAACCAACAAGTGATCTATTGTAGAGCCTGCTTAGAGGATATGATTGCTTTGCAAGATCAAATTAAGCAATTAAAATATGAAAATAATCATTAAAGTACATTCCCAAACAGAATTTGACCAGGAACACCAGAGGTTAGGTGCCATAAAACAACAGAGCTACAACCTGATGGAAAAGATTGGTTCCCTGAATCAGGAGAAAGATGCCCTATGCCAAGAAGTGTGCAAATTAAAATCAGACCTGGAGAGAAGTGAGTCATGTTTTCAGGAACTTACTAACATAAAATTAGAGAATGAAAAATGTATGGGGCACATTAGACAAATAGAACATGATCTAGATTAGACAATGCAGAAAAATAATGCTCAGAGTGAGGAGATGTATATCCTGCAACAGAAATGGTCTGAGTACTCCCAGACAATACTAGAATACCAGAAAGAAAATGAGGCCCTTGGTGATGAAAACAGGGGACTCCAGAGCCATGTAGTAGCACAAGGGAAGGTCATAGAGGCCAGTTGAGCCCTGATAGCAGAGTGCAAGGCTCAGGCCATTGCATTCTATCAAGAAATGGGGCTGAGAAACAGAAATTTGAGAGGTTAGAAAAAGTGTGTGTTAGGGTAAATAAGGACTTGAGGAACAGGGACGTCATTTCACCAAAATGCCAGGGTAGCGGAAGTGACATCACACAACCCTTGACCCCCTAATGACATCCCCTGAAGTGATGTCATTTGACCCCACTCTGAAGTGATATCACGGGAAGCGATGGTACACGACCTTTCACCCGTTGACACAACAGGAAGTGGCATCACTTAGCATTTTACACTACGGAAAATATGGTTACGATATCACTATAATGTGATGTACATTTCATACAAGAAAGAATCGCCATATGTATCGTTAAGATCAGTGTGTATAAGCCCATATTACCAAATTACTGTGAATGCAAGCAGACGTCCATGACCAAATGTTAATGATGTGTTATTGTATAGCACTTATGCTTAAGCGTTTTATATAGAAAAAATATACACCCACTATCACCCAACCTGTGTTGGTACTCATGTATTGTCCTCAGAAGGATGAACGGCTGAGTTGAGGCATTTAAGAACAGACTTAATCAGTGACTCACCCCCTGAAGTGTGCCTGAAATAATCCTTTAATGAGTCTAGCAATTATTGTATAGAATTCCAGAAAGACACATTATTTGGTATTCCTATTCTTTCTTATTTCGGGTCAGTGCTGAAAGTGTTAGACTTGTGGCACTCCTGTTCTTATTTTTCTTCTTTTTTCAAGGGGCCTGCACAAGAAAGACAGCCACTCCATGAGTAAAGAGCCACATGGTGCTGGCCACAGCCCAGGAGCTTGCATTACAAAAGGGAGACCACAGCAATTGCGCCCTCTGGCGACCCCTAAATGACGTCCCTGTTGAGGAACCCAGAACAGTTAGAAAGTGACATGGCAACCCCTAATCACAGTGTGATGCTCTCTGTACTGAGGGCCTCAAGCCAACTTACCACCCTGTATGCACAAGGCCCTGCTAACCTCATGTCCATAGGTACACAAGAGCCAGAAACCATGAGGCAGCTGGACTCAATTAGGCCCAACATGATTGAGCCGGCAGGCCAGTGTCCATCACATATTGATGGACGTGCATCACTGTTCAGGTTCAAACATATTGTGGACAATGTATCTGACTAGGAAGACTCCTGTGAAGATAAAAACAGGGGGTTCGACTGGCTGAAACATCAGCTACACAGGACCCACCTGGTCCACTTTGAGGATAAAAATGAGTCTGAGTTTAGGTCCCAACAGAGTATTGTGAAAACCTCCACCCAATCAGGGAGGTGGGGGGAGTTCTCCACCAACCCCAGAAGAAGGGAGGATTGAGATGACTGCTTCCCTGTGTGGAAGAGAGAGACCAAATGAAGTGACCCTGGGAGCCCACAATACAACAGGGGAGAAGAGGCTAGGCCCCATCATTCGGGGAGAGACTCTCAGTCTGCCACAATCAGGGAGCACCTAATAAAATAGGGATGTGACCTCAAATAGCAGCAGCTCTGAGTCTGAGGGTGAATGGACTCAGGTGCAGCGGAAACACAAGGCTGCCAAACAAAAGAGAACTCTGTTGAAAGACCACATTAGACAGATAAAAGCCATTAAAAATGCCAAATACCCAGTCTGGAAGCATCTGGAGCTATATGACCAGAAGATGACATAATTTGGCATTAAAAATTATCAGACTTCTATGGAGTGTTCCAAATGGACACTCTCCCCAGAATACTCCAGCTTATTTGCTGGGCTGGAGGATCAAAACCATTCAAGGTGGTCCACTGAGAAGGTGGCCATCTTGAAGCACTTCCCCACACACAGAAACCCCAAGGAGGCTTGCAAGGTGGCCTACAACCTGCAATGCAGAGATGATCAGACCTCGAGGGAATTTGTTCAAGATTTGAAGCAGGCATTTGCACAAACCACTACATGGGTGCACACGAACAGTAGGGAGGTCATCACTACCTATATCCATGCATTCCCTAAGTGCATTATAACGTAATTGGTTAGGGATTTGCATGAAGAAAGGACTCTGGACTGGGTAATAGAGCAAGCTATCTGAGTCTATGAGGTCCAAAAGCCGGTATAAAATAAGAATCCTCCCAAAAAACCCAAACAAACCAATGCCCCCGCTGCTGCCAAGGTGGCAGAGGTGAAGGTTACCCCATTTTGGACCTGGAAATGGGGGGCCTAAAAATACACATCCCCTAACCAACCAAATCGGAGGCAGAGAAGACCCTCTGACCAGTCTCAAGCAGGTGGTAGTTTGGCAGGGTACCCCCCAAATGTGTCACCTGACTCTGCCAATTATATCAGCCCCAGGTACAAGGGGAACAGACCCATCTTGTGGTATGTATGGACTCCCCCGGCTCAGGGAGGATCCAACCAGGTGAGTACGGCCCCAGGAAATCTCCCTCCTAACTTCCCTCCAAACATCCCTCCAAACTTCCCACAGAAGAGCAGTAATCTTCCCCACTCCAGTTTGAGTTTCTTCCCGAGGTACCCTGAAAACCCCAACATTCAAAACAACCCTGCTTACTCTCCCCATTTCCAGGAGTCTAGACCACCAAATCAGGGTGAAGGGAGGCCAAGAATGGAGGTTTACCAGGGAAACCTTCCATATCAAGGCTACTCTGGGAAAAGGGACAGTTACCCTTCCTGGAAGCAGCAAAGAGTTGACTACAGACCCCCATATCAGCCCGAGAGGGTGTCACAACTGGAGCGGCAGTTCCAGAACTTGACCCAAGACTGGCGTCACATGTTGAGGGCTTCGCAGAACCCTCAGATGAACATGGCTGCTCGGAACAGCTCGAACCCAGGGTCTGGCACCCCGGAACAATAATGGGGAGAGAACCCAGACAACCAGGTTCCAGAGAGGGAGGCTCGGGAGGAAGGGGATGCAAAGCCCTAGAGGAAGCTTCCTTCCTCACCTGTGAAAATCCCCTAGAAACCTCTGAACCTGAACAAAAATCTCCTACCCCCGAAAAGCTGAAACCTAGGGAACACAGGGTAAGTAGGAGAAACAAAGAGACAAAGTAGACCTATTTTGTGGAGGAGGTCCGCATCCTCCAGTTTGAAGGGGAAGAATTCTTGGAGGCTTCTGGGAAGAAAGTTTTCTCTTTCAAGCAGGGGGGGATTCCTCCCAAAGAAACATGGATCCCAAAAGACCATAACTTAGACTAGGTAGGTATGGGCACTGACCTAGAACCGCTGATCACTGAACCCCAGAAATGTCATCCTCAGAACTTATAAACCACAGAGGGATCCTCCCCACAAACCAATTCAAGTGACTGTCTCCTAGAAAATTGGGACAGCACAGAATCAGAGGAAAAAGGGGATTCCCAAATTCCCAAAACTAATCGAAGTGACTGTCTCCAAGAAAAAGGGGACAGTACAGAATCAGAGGAAAAAGGGATCCCCAAGTTCCCCTAACCAATCCAGGTGACAGTCTGCAGGAAAAGGGGGGCAACAAAGAATCAAGAGAGAAAGGGTATTCCAAAACTCCCCAAATCTCAAAGTGAAAAATTTTATTTACAGATTCCCAAACTCCAACACAAAAACCGGCCCAAGATCCCACAGTGTCGGGGTCCAAAATAAAGAAGTTAACGGCCCAGCTGGCCCAAAAAGTCCATTACCTTTGGCCCATGGAGGAGAAAAAAGGTAGGTTTTATGCCGCCATCCAGGTGCAAGGGCAGTGTGCAATGTTAGTGCTGGTGGACACCGGATCTCAAGCCGCTCTTTTTTCCAAAAGGTCCTTTGAGCAACTTAATTCAGGAAGGGGGGAGAGCCACCAAATTCCCCTCACCCCTTTTTCTGGACGACTCCAGAACTTCAATGGGAATGACATTCCCATCGAGGGGACTGCGGATCTGGAGATCAAAATTGGGCGACACAAGGTGAACCACCCGGTTATAGTCGTAACTCCACAGGGGACACCCTGCATCTTAAGGAATGACCTTCTTCGGAGGTTGTCTCGACTAATAGACTGTGTGGACAAGGTCCTCTGGGCACTGGCTAACCGGCCAATCAAATTAAAACAGAGCACCAACTATGTCAGTCTAAATGGCACATGCCAAATGGTTGAGCAGTGATCTGACAAAATTGAGTTCCATTTTCAGAACAATCAAGCCCCAACATTAATGTAATTGCTGTAGGACAACAAAGTGGTGATGGGAACTCTTCTCCATTCCTGAAAATCAACCTTCCTTCCAGTTCCAAGTGGCATACACACTGGAAGGAAATACCCTGAAATGTTATACCGATCCACAATTTGAAAACCCAAGTACATTGATAAAAAGTGATGAAAAACCAGCTAAAAGCTTAGCTGTTATTCAGAAAAAGGGTAAACAGCTGTTCCTCCCCATTCAGGTAAATGAGGGGACGGGGCCTGATCTCACCAGAGTAGGCCTGAATAGTGATGGAAGCTTCATCAGCAAAGTGCTATTAAGGAAACTCCCAAAAATTCAGACCATTCCCACTGTTGAGTTGGTTTATCAGTGGGCATGAGGCCTGGAAATTCCCTATTCCAAACATCTTCTGCTTAGCAGTTGTACACTCAAAATGTCTATTTCAGGTAAAAGCATTGAACATAATTGTTGGGTTGTGGTATGTGTTCCCTCTGCCTTCTACTTAGGCAGTAACATTCTCAACCAATTTGCAAATTAATTTGGCTCTCCTTAATTGCCAAGCCCGGTTTCCACTGGAAGATAAACCCAGGGGCTTTGAAAATCCTGAAAAAGCCTTCCGGTCAGCTCCATTGCTACCGTAGGCAGGAGAAGTTTAAAAATGGAGGTCACCATCCCGGGCCTGGCCCAACAATTCCCTATCCCCATAAAAACTAAGAGAGCAAGACTTGTGGCTGATTGAAGAGCCCCGGGAGAGTAGAGAGCAGGAGTCCTCCAAAGGATACAGGTAAGGAACTGGAAACGGATGGAAGAAAATCCTATTCATTTATATAACAGGGAGTAATTTTCTTGGTGTTGTTAAACAAATGAAAAATAAAAGTAAAGTGAGATATGGAAAAAGAATAAAAAGATAAAAATGTCTGATAAAGAATTGCAAGCATTATTGTTGTTGTTGTTCCCTTGTTGTAAATCTGCAGGGAATAATGTCAGTAAAATGTACTAAAACTTAACTTCCTTACATTCCAGCCTGGAGAGGAATGCCCGTGGACCTGAAGGAGGAATAAAAGAGGGTACCGCGCCACACTCTACAACGCTAAGACAGAAGGGGATCCTGGAGGGCCGCTCCATGATGAAGGAGAATTCCGCCTAAGGAAACCCCACTCTGCCCTACTCTTCCCCAAAAAAAAGTCATGGAAGAGCAGGGGGTGAGAATCTGTGGGTTGCATTTACAGGCACTAACATAAATCCTCCACCTCAAAACCGCATTTAAACAACGCCACCAAAAATGGCTGTTTTGTGTTCTCCCTGGCATATGGTGACAAGCATGTGAACACTGGATCCTGGAAAACAGCCATATAATTTTTACTCCTTTCATCTGAACCACAAAGTTACCCGCCGCATTGAAAAACGGCTCTACATTTGCTGTTCTGTCATTTGAATACCAACGTTGTGTACTGCATTCAAAACGGCCCTACAATTGTTGTTCCTTTTCCCTGAACAATAAAGTTGTGCATTGCATTCAAGATGCATCTGCACTCGCTGGTCTGTCATCTGAAGATCAAAGTTGTGCACTACATTCAAGACAGCCCTGCGTGTGCTGTTCTTTCATCACAAATACCACAAAGAGTTGCTCTGCCTGAAAAACAGCCCTGTGTTTGTTATTTTACATCTGAATGCCAAACAGTTAGGCAATACATCAGAAAGCAGCATTATCCGACTGTTAATTCACATAAGCAGCAAGGATTTAATCAAAATGCAACTTGACACAGCTTTGTTTTCCCTTTCATGTAAACTGCAATGCTCAAACATTTCTAATGATATAAGGCTTGGTCTTTTCATGTCTAATGATATAAGGCTTGGTTTTTTCATGTCACATCAAAGAAAAGGTGCCATACACCTCTGTGTCTATGGATCAACTACAAATGCAAACCCATTCAAGAAGGATACATTACAAGAATCTTCTGATTTACAGAAACGCATTTTCAAACATTGGATGAAAAACGGCTGTAAAAGAGGAAAAAATGAAAATGTCTTTTAAAAGCCACTGTGAGAAGGGTAGCTTTGCTTGCACAGAATTGTCAGTGAATATGTTGGGGGTGGGGGGGTGACAAAGCCATGTATATTATTTTCCCCCACAAGACTTCAAGCACATTGGTAATCAGAATGTTTGTTTGTTTGTTTGTTTATTTGTAAATGTGCACCAAACCCTTAGGTAGCTGGGCGTAGCAGTTTACAAGTATACTTACAGTTTAGTTACAACTTGACAAAAATACAATAATGACATTTGGAAATGTCAAGGGAACAAGGTAATATACAGAGGACATGTGCCATGGCCGAAACAGTCATCTGTTTCAACAGATAGCTGAAGAAATAAGAGGGTGGTCATGTGCGCATATAGGAAAAACAAGCAGGCAAATATTAGTTGTCATTAGCTTGAAGCCAGTTTAACATGTTGCGTCTGAATCTGGTGTAAGGCTGTTCAGTTCTGAAGGCTGTGGGGAGTGTGTTCCAAGATAGAGCCGCTTTCACTGGGAAGCTGGTTCCACCAGATTTGGAGAGTTTAAATCTAGGGATTTCTAGACACTAAGAGTTGGATGATCTCATGGGGCGGGTCGATGTTCTTCTCGTCATTCTGTCTGAAAGATAGGGTGGTGCTATATTGTTCAGGCATTTCAAGGTAAGGGATACAGTTTTAAGAAGTATCCTATCACTAATTTTTAGCTAGTGTTGGTCTCTCTTGATGATAGGGATGTCCTCTCTACTGGGTATGTTCAGGGCTGCTCTAAGGGCATTATTTTGTAATGTTTGCATTTTATCTAAGATGTATTTGTTGGCCCCTATGTATAGAGCGTTTCAATAGTCTGGTTTAGACATTAATAGTGCATTGGCCAGTGTGATGCAGCTAGCTTTGGAGAGGAAGGGTCTGCAAGCCCTGATAAGTGTGTCTGTATAGGCAGTTGAAGATGCCATGACACTAACTTGTTTTTTTTAGTGATAAGGTAGAGTCAAGGTAGAAACCTAGTGTTTTCACCTCAGTTAATGCTTTAATTACATTGCCTTCAATATTGAATGAGGCATAGCTGTGACTACATTTTGTTTAGGTTGGCGTACGAGCACAGAATCAGGATATCAGTGTTGTCATCATTTAGGCAGAGGTCATGTGATGCCATCAATTCCTGAATGAGGAGGTATATCTTGTTTACCAAGGCCGTGTCCACATCAAAATTGCCCGAAAGCGGTATCAGGATCTGGGTATCGTCTGCATAATTTGTGTAGGTGATTCCCAGTCTGTCCAATTTGTCAAAATGAGTGCTCACCGTGAAGGGCGGATGCAAAATTGCTGGGCAGGTGATCGAGGCCTCGATGCAAGCATGCACGTAGCACGTGTTGTGGAGGGGCACACATGTGCAGGATGCAGGCTGTAGCTGTAGAACGAGATGGGCTCCTGCCCTCTCGGGTTCCTACAGGATATCGACTGTCGACAGGAATACTACTTAAACTAGTTTTTGGGCTCAATTGGAAGCCGGGCCTCCCACTGGAAGTCACACTCATAAGTGAACTAACCCACAATGATACATGAGGTGGTTGAGGGTGTGGTAATTACATGTTCTTCCAGACTAGCAGGCAGTCCCAGCAGAAAGACAAAGAATGCAAGTGTGGCTAGTACTTGACCAAGAAGTGCAGGTTCCTTGTTGCACCCACTCTGAAGGACAAACTGACTAACTTCAAAGGTTACAATAAAAGTCCTTTGTTGCAAGTTGAGCTAGGGATAGACAGTTTGTTGTGGGGGATGAGGCACCGCCCGCCCATGTGTGACAGATCAACCAAAATTGACATTAAAATAGTGATTCATTTTAGGCATTTATGTCAGCACTCAGAATCAGAAGCAATTTCATTTTATTCTATTATTCCATGCAATTTCCAAGAAGTTGTTAAGAGACTAAGTACATGTTTCTAGGACATGGCCAGCCAAGACTTGTTTCTGGCTGGTTTTAAAATGGGACAAATATGACAATCGGTGCAGAGATGGAGATGTACATTATGAATATGCATGATCATTTGCAGAATTGTACCTGTTATGTATTTCATGAAAAAGGCAAAAAGGCACCAAAGGGCCATGCTGCCTCACACAGAGTTGGCGATCCAACTGTCTAATTCCCCATGACCCACTGAAATCACCTATCTACTTCTTATGGCAGTGGCTAGTATAAGTTGGATGTTATGATGTATAACTCAGTTTTGCTAAAAAGTGGACCTTAGAACAAAGAACTGTCATAAATGCCAAATAGACTGATGATGCTCTATCCCCTTAAACCAATGATGTCAGGAGTTGGAGGGAAGAATGGTAGTGTGTCCAATACCAGGGTAGAAGTAATTCTCAGATACTTCCCCCAGATTGTAAAATAAATGATGTCATTTTGGCTATACAAGAGTAGACTGGACTAATCACAAGGATCAGAGCAGACACACACACAAGAATCCAGGGAGACAGGAGGAGGATGGAGAGGAGACAGCGGATCCCATTCAAGCTAGTGCAGAGACCAGACCTTTGCCTAGCTGTCCAGAGAGTCCTGAGATCCCACCACTTTCCAGAATCCCACACCAAGGCTTACTTTGTAAGTAGCAATTAACCCCAGTCCCATATTGCATACCCCTCTCTTTGTAACATCAATCCCATCGAAAATCCCATAGGAACTCCCTTGAAAATCCCATTGAAAGTCCCAAATTGCTAGTATCATTCTTTCAGATTTCCATAGAAGAATCTGCATTAGCCTGTGTATTTTAGTGCATTCCTTTGATAAATATTTCAGTTGTCTGTATAAGTCCTTAGTCTCAGTTTGAAGTAAATCAATTAATTTCCCTTTAAGTAAATTCATGGTGCGAGCTGGTTCAAATTTGAAATTAACCCCCTTGTGTTCAGTGTCTTTATTTAATAACTATAGTTTTTCAAATATAGGCAACAGAGTTAGTCTCCTTATCACTGAAAATCGAATTTGCCCATGTGTTGTGTGCATTACCCCCCGAGCTCTTAATTTGCATCTGTCCCATTGAAAAAACCCAAACTGTAGTCCCATTGAGAGCAATCCATTGTGCCTAGCATCTTACATGTCATGTACCTCTGTCGGTATCCCTGAAACCGGATTTATGATTTTGACAGCTAAGCCCTTTCCTTTGCTGCATATTATCACAAATCCTGTGTAAAAATAAATTGCATTTTGCCATGTGTCTTTTTCTTTTGCATTTGGTGTCTTTTTCTTTTGCATTTGGTTTCTTCCTTAAAATTGATTTTCCTACCTTGTTTTCACGTTGCCTGGTGTGGTGAGTATTATTCTTTAGGCTACCTTAACTCCTCAAGCTTAGCATCACAAATTCCCTTTCTAGCTGTCTCACCGCCGCTGTGAGCTGCTGTGCGAGTAATCAAGCAAATCCGATTCTGCCGTTTTGCTCAAAAATCATCAGGTTTTCATTTTCTTTTCTGACTTCCCATCTTGGGGTGGTGGGTTGTATTCTAAATCTGATTTTTCTCTTTTTAGCTTTTCTCCTTGCCACTGCCTTCCATCCAAAGGGAATTAAGTTAGCTGATGTTTGAGGGTGAGTGTTGCAGGGGGAATGCTTAACTTCAGTGCTATCACATGCTTTACAATTATTTTTCCTGTTTGCCATTAAATATTCATGCGAACTGCGCAGAATTTCTGAATCAATTGTTCTGTAGGAAGCATTGCATTGTGTGCCAAACATTGGTGGGTGTTGTCAAATTGTTTGATTTTGCTTTTTCCATTAAATCATAAATTAAATAAATATTGTATTGATACACACCAGCCTGGTTCCTAGTCCTTTGTGACACAGGGTGTGAAACGGGTTGGCCCACCCAAAACAAATCTGTGGTTTATTAAAGATAAAAAGCATTTTATTATGCGCCACGTTCATTGTCTGAGGAAGGAGTCACTGGCTGGAGTGTGCCGCGTTATAAAACCGTGACACCATACGCCCAGTATGTAGCCTTAGAAAAGGGACATAATATCACCAATCAGGCTCATGGCGGCAATGTGGGATAAATGGCAAATGACGCACAAGAAAATAAACACAGTTTACACTGCCCTGTGTGAACTACACTCTCTGCACACTAACTATGATCAGCCAGAACTCTTACCAATTGACATATTCTTTGATGAAGTAGAAGGGCTGAAGAACACGGTCGACACAGGGGTGCATAGGGAAATGGCAAGAATAGGCATAGTACAAATTGATGATTGGTTTAGGGCAGCCATCTTCATTTCGATAGAGGAATTTTAAGACATGGGGGTACAACACTCAACCTGCAGCTGAGATATCATAGGGTAAGGAAGGAAATCAGAGCACACCCACAAAGCTCCACTGATTATTTTTGAATCAGTGACCAGCAGAGCAGTGGCATAGGAAGGAACTCTAATCATATTTCTGTCCGATCTCAAAGCACATTTTAAGGGGAAAGAGCATCTTTAAAGAAGCACAAGGTATCCCTATTGGCAAGGCTAACCGCATGTTTACATTTTTACTCCCTGAACAATCATTTGACTCCAAGTAGGGAGCCAAATCTTATTAGAGCCTTACTTGTAACCCTAACAGAGGACGGGAAATGACACGACACACAATACATCTTACAGTTTTGCTCACCATTCCTCACCATAACCTGGATGAAATTCAACAAGAGCCTTACTGAGGTTTCCTATGGCACCATGTTGAAGGAAATCTCATGGATATATATATATATATATATATATATATATATATATATATATATATATATATATATATATATATATAATTTTTTTTTTCAGTGAAAAAACTTTGTTAAAGGGACATTTTGGTTAAGTTGCGCTACTAAAAACCTATGAAATTCAGTGAAAAAACTTTGTTAAAGGGACGTTATGGTTCCAAGTAAAACAGAAAAACCCTTGAAAAATCGCCAGATTGGTAAACTAAGCAACCATAACTCGCGCCACCACCGTGCACTGCTAAGCCTAACACCCAGGACATCAAAGATGACATCCCAAATGTCATTGATGACATCACTGATAACATCACATGTGCATTTACCTTTCATGAAAAGTCTGTACAAATGGGGGGCAACAGCAGGGAGACATGGGGCATGAGCGGGGGGGGCAACAGCAGGAGACACAGGGCATGACCGGGGGGTGCGGAGCAACAGCAGGGAAACACGGACATGAGCGGGGGGTGGGGGTTAACAGGGGAGAGACACGGGGCATGAGCAGGGGTGGGGGGCAACAGCAGGGAGACACAGGGCATGAGAGGGGGTTGGGGGGTAACAGGAGAGAGACACGGGGAATGAGAGGGGGTGGGGGGTAACCAGAGAGAGACACAGGGCATGAGAGTGGGGTGGGTGGGTAACAGGAGAGAGACACAGGGCATGAGCGGGGGGTGGGGGGCAACAGCAGGGAGACATGGGGCATGAGTGGAGGGTTGGGGGCAACAGCAGGGAGACATGGGGCATGAGAGGGGGTGGGGGTAACAGGAGAGAGACACGGGGCATGAGCGGGGGGTGGGGGGTAACAGTAGAGAGACACGGGGCATGAGCGGGGGTGGGGGTTAACAGCAGGGAGACACGGGGCATGAGCGGGGGGTGAGGGGCAACAGCAGGGAGACACGGGGCATGACCGGGGGTGGGGGGAACAGGAGACAGACACGGGGCATGAGCGGGGGGTAGGGAGCAACAGCAGGGAGACACGGGGCATGACCGAGGGGTGGGAGGCAACAGGAGAGAGACACGGGGCATGAGTGGGGGATGGGGGGCAACAGCAGGGAGACACACGGCATGACCGGGGGTGGGGGGCAACTAGAGAGAGACACGGGGCATGAGAGGGGGGGTTGGGGGGTAACAAGAGAGAGACACGGGCATGAGCAGGGGCTGGGGGGCAACAGCAGGGAGACACGGGGCATGACCGGGGGGTGGGGGTAACAGGAGAGAGACACGGGGCATGAAGCGGGGGTTGGGGGGCAACAGCAGGGAGATACGGGGCATGAGCGGGGGGTGGGGGGAACACGAGGGAGACACGGGGCATGAGCGGTGGGTGGGGGACAACAGCAGGGAGACACAGGGCATGACCGGGGGGTGGGGGCAACAGGAGAGAGACATGGGGCATGAGAGGGGGGTGGGGGGGCAACAGGAGAGAGACACTGGGCATGAGAGGGGGGTGGGAGTAACAGGAGAGAGACACGGGGCATGAGCGGGGGTGGGGGTTAACAGCAGGGAGACACGGGGCATGAGCGGGGGATGAGGGGCAACAGCAGGGAGACTAGGGGGGAACAGGAGAGAGACACGGGGCATGAGCGGGGGGTGGGGAGCAACAGCAGGGAGACACGGGGCATGACCGGGGGGTGGGAGGCAACAGGAGAGAGACACGGGGCATGAGTGGGGGGCAACAGCAGGGAGACACACGGCATGACCGGGGGTGGGGGGCAACAAAAGAGAGACACGGGGCATGAGAGGGGGGTGGGGGGTAACAAGAGAGAGACACGGGCATGAGCAGGGGGTGGGGGGCAACAGCAGGGAGACACGGGGCATGACCGGGGGGTGGGGGTAACAGGAGAGAGACACGGGGCATGAGCGGGGGTTGGGGGGCAACAGCAGGGAGATACGGGGCATGAGCGAGGGGTGGGGGGAACACAAGGGAGACACGGGGCATGAGCGGCGGGTGGGGGGCAACAGCAGGGAGACACAGGGCATGACCGGGGGGTGGGGGCAACAGGAGAGAGACATGGGGCATGAGAGGGGGTGGGGGGGCAACAGGAGAGAGACACTGGGCATGAGAGGGGGGTGGGAGTAACAGGAGAGAGACACAGGGCATGAGCGGGGGGTGGGGGAAATAGCAGGGAGAGACGGGGCATGAGCAGAGGGTGGGGCAACAGCAGGGAGACACGGGGCATGAGGGGGGTGTGGGGTAATAGGAGAGAGACACGGGGCCTGAGCGGGGGTGGGGGCAACAGGAGAGAGACACGGGGCATGAGCGGGGGTGGGGGTTAACAGGAGAGAGACACGGGGCATGAGCGGGGGTGGGGGCAACAGGAGAGAGACACAGGGCATGAGCAGGGGGTAGGGGGTAACAGGAGAGAGACACGGGGCATGAGCAGGGGGTGGGGGGTAACAGGCGAGAGACACGGGGCATGAGTGGGGGGTGGGGCAACAGCAGGGAGACATGGGGCATGACCAGGGGTGGGGGCAACAGGAGAGAGACACAGGGCATGAGCAGGGGGTGGGGGGCAACAGCAGCGAGACACGGGGCATGAGCGGGGGGTGGGGGAACACGAGGGAGACACGAGGCATGAGCGGGTGTGGGGGGTAACAGGAGAGAGACACGGGGCATGAGCAGGGGGTGGGGGCAACAGCAGGGAGACACGGGGATGAGCGGGGGGTGGGGGGCAAGAGCAGGGAGACACGGGGCATGAGCGGGGGGCGGGGGTAACAGGAGAGATACACGGGGCATGAGCGGGAGGGTGGGGGCCACAGGAGGGAGACACGGGGCATGAGTGGGGGTGGGGGGCAACAGCAGGGAGAAACGTGGCATGAGTGGGAGGTGGGGGGACATGAGGGAGACACAGGGCATGAGCTGCGGGTGGGGGGTAACAGGAGAGAGACACGGGGCATAAGCGGGGGGTGGGGGCAACAGCAGGGAGACACGGGGCATGAGCGGAGGGTGGGGGGCAACATCAGGGTGACACGGGGCATGAGCGGGGGGTGGGGAGAACACAAGGGAGACATGGGGCATGAGCAGGGGGATGGGGGCAACAGCAGGGAGACGACACGGGCATTACCGGGGGGTGGGGGCAACAGGAGATCGGCACAGGGCATGAGAGGGGGGTGGGGGGTTACAGGAAAGAGACATGGGGCATGAGTGGGGGTTGAGGGGTAACAGGAGAGAGACACGGGGCATGAGCGGGGGGAGTGGGGCAACAGCAGGGAGACACGGGGCATGAGCGGGCGGTGAGGGGAACAAGAGGGAGACACGGGGCATGAGCGGGGGGTGGGGGGAACACGAGGGAGATACGGGCATGAGCGGGGGCTGGGGGTAACAGGAGTGAGACACGGGGCAGGGGGTGGGGGGCAACAGGAAGGATCACAGGGCATGAGCGGGGGGTGGGGGGAACACGAGGGAGACACGGGGCATGAGCGGGGGTGGGGGCAACAGCCGTGAGACACGGGGCATGAGCAGGGGTGGGGGGAACACGAGGGAGACACGGGGCATGAGCGTGGGTGGGGGGTAACAGGAAAGAGACATGGGGCATGAGCGGGGGTGGGGGGGCAACAGGAGGGAGACACGGGGCATGAGCGGGGGGTGAGGGGCAACAGCAGGGAGACACGGGGCATGAGCGGGAGGGTGGGGAGAAACAGCAGGGAGACACGGGGCATGAGCGGGGGTGGGGGGAACAGCAGGGAGACACGGGGCATGAGCGGGGGCGGGGGTAACAGGAGAGATACACGGGGCATGAGCGGGAGGGTGGGGGCCACAGGAGGGAGACACGGGGCATGAGTGGGAGGTGGGGGGACACGAGGGAGACACAGGGCATGAGCTGGGGGTGGGGGGTAACAGGAGAGAGACACGGGGCATAAGCGGGGGGTGGGGGCAACAGCAGGGAGACACGGGGCATGAGTGGAGGGTGGGGGGCAACATCAGGGTGACACGGGGCATGAGCGGGGGGTGGGGAGAACACAAGGGAGACACGGGGCATGAGCAGGGGAATGGGGGCAACAGCAGGGAGACACAGGGCATGACCGGGGGTGGGGAGAAACAGCAGGGAGACACGGGGCATGAGCGGGGGTGGGGGGAACAGGAGAGAGACACGGGGCATGAGCGTGGGGTGGGGGCAACAGCAGGGAGACACAGGGCATGACCAGGGGTGGGGGGCAAAAGAAGGGAGACACAGGGCATGACCAGGGGGTGGGGGGCAACAGGAGAAAGATACGGGGCATGAGAGGGTGGTGGGGGGGTAACAGGAGAGAGACACGGGGCATGAACGGGGGTGGGGGGCAACAGCAGGGAGACGACACGGGCATTACCGGGGGGTGGGGGCAACAGGAGATCGGCACAGGGCATGAGAGGGGGGTGGGGGGTTACAGGAAAGAGACATGGGGCATGAGTGGGGGGTAACAGGAGAGAGACATGGGGCATGAGCGGGGGGAGTGGGGCAACAGCAGGGAGACACGGGGCATGAGCGGGCGGTGAGGGGAACAAGAGGGAGACACGGGGCATGAGCGGGGGGTGGGGGGAACACAAGGGAGATACGGGCATGAGCGGGGGCTGGGGGTAACAGGAGTGAGACACGGGGCATGAGCGGGGGTGGGGGGGGGCAACAGGAGGGAGACACAGGGCATGAGCGGGGTGTGGGGGAAACACGAGGGAGACACGGGGCATGAGCGGGGGTGGGGGCAACAGCCGTGAGACACGGGGCATGAGCAGGGGTGGGGGGAACACGAGGGAGACACGGGGCATGAGCGTGGGTGGGGGGTAACAGGAGAGAGACATGGGGCATGAGCGGGGGTGGGGGGGGGCAACAGGAGGGAGACACGGGGCATGAGCGGGGGGTGGGGGTCAACAGCAGGGAGACACGGGGCATGAGCGGGGGGGTGGGGAGAAACAGCAGGGAGACACGGGGCATGAGCGGGGGTGGGGGGAACAGGAGAGAGACACGGGGCATGAGCGTGGGGTGGGGGCAACAGCAGGGAGACACAGGGCATGACCAGGGGTGGGGGGCAACAGAAGGGAGACACAGGGCATGACCGGGGGTGGGGGGCAACAGGAGAGTGATACGGGGCATGAGAGGGTGGTGGGGGGGTAACAGGAGAGAGACACGGGCGTGAGAGGGGGGTGGGGGGTAACAGGAGAGAGACACGAGGCATGAACGGGGGGTGGGGGGCAACAGCAGGGAGACGACACGGGCATTACCGGGGGGTGGGGGGCAACAGGAGATCGGCACAGAGCATGAGAGGGGGTGAGGAGTCACAGGAAAGAGACATGGGGCATGAGTGGGGGGTGGGGGGTAACAGGAGAGAGACACGGGGCATGAGCGGGGGTGGGGGGGCAACAGGAGGGAGACACGGGGCATGAGCGGGGGGTGGGGGGCAACAGCAGGGAGACACGGGGCATGAGCAGGGGGTGGGGGGCAACAGCAGGGAGACGACACGGGCATTACCGGGGGGTGGGGGGCAACAGGCGATCGGCACAGAGCATGAGAGGGGGGTGGGGAGTCACAGGAAAGAGACATGGGGCATGAGTGGGGGGTGGGGGGGTAACAGGAGAGAGACACGGGGCATGAGCGGGGGAGTGGGGCAACAGCAGGGAGACACGGGGCATGAGCGGGCGGTTAGGGGAACAAGAGGGAGAAACGGGGCATGAGCGGGGGGTGGGGGGAACACGAGGGAGATACGGGCATGAGCGGGGGCTGGGGGTAACAGGAGTAAGACACGGGCATGAGCAGGGGGTGGGGGGCAACAGGAAGGATCACAGGGCATGAGCGGGGGGTGGGGGGAACACGGGGGAGACACGGGGCATGAGCGGGAGTGGGGGCAACAGCCGTGAGACACGGGGCATGAGCAAGGGTGGGGGGAACACGAGGGAGACACGGGGCATGAGCGGCGGGGGTGGGGGGTAACAGGAGAGAGACATGGGGCATGAGCGGGGGTGGGGGGGCAACAGGAGGGAGACACGGGGCATGAGCGGGGGGTGGGGGGCAACAGCAGGGAGACACGGGGCATGAGCAGGGGGTGGGGGGCAACAGCAGGGAGATACGGGGCATGACCGGAGGGTGGGGGGCAACAGCAGGGAGACATGGGGCATGACCAGGGGGTGGGGGCAACAGGTGAGAGACACAGGGCATGAGCGGGGGGTGGGGGATAACAGCAGGGAGACACGGGGCATGAGCGGGGGGTGGGGGGCAACAGCAGGGAGACACGGGGCATGAGCGGGGGTGGGGGGAACAAGAGGGAGGCACGGGGCATGGGCGGGGTGTGGGGCGTAACAGGAGAGAGACACGGGGCAAGAGCGGGGGTGGGGGGCAACAGCAGGGAGACACAGGGCATGAGCGGGGGTGCAGGCAAGAGCAGGGAGACATGGGGCATGAGCGGGGGTAACAGGAGAGATACATGGGGCATGAGCGGGGGGTGGGGCAACAGGAGGGAGACACGGGGCATGAGCGGGGTGGGGGGCAACAGCAGGGAGACACGGGGCATGAGCGAGGGGTGGGGGGAACACGAGCGAGACACGGGGCATGAGCGGGGGGTCAGGGGTAACAGGAGAGAGACACAGGTCATAAGCAGGGGGTGGGGGGCAACAGCAGCAAGTCACGGGGCATGAGCGAGGGGTGGGGGCAACAGCAGGGAGACACGGGGCATGAGCTGTGGGTGGGGGGAACACGAGGGAGACATGGGGCATGAGTGGGGGTGGGGGGCAACAGCAGGGAGACACAGGGCATGACCGGGGGGTGGGGGGAAACAGCAGGGAGACACAGGGCATGAGCGGGGGGTGGGGGGAACACAAGGGAGACACGGGGCATGAGAGGGGGGTGGGGGGTAACTGGAGAGAGACACGGGGCATGAGTGGGGGGTGGGGGGAAACAAGGGAGAGAAAACGGGCATGAGCAGGGGGTGAGGGGCAACAGCAGGGAGACACGGGTAATGAGCAGAGGTTGCAGTGTATACTAGATTGTTTGCATCACACCAGACCCCTGTATCTTTGAGTAGGATTATACAACTACTCAGTGAAACCATGTGTGTATAGCAGTGAGTTACAATATCATTTTTTAAGGTCTATGAAAAATCAAACTCTGAACACTTGATAAGGAGGCAGATTGTGTGAAAAGCATTCCTTTCTGAATATGCATTGCCCTAATACTATACATGAGTAATACCAGGCATAGTCCATACCCATTAACCCTTGCATACCAAGTAAATGAAATTAGAATGTTGATTTTAACTTATAGGGTAATTTTGTCAGTGCTAAAGTAAGAGATTCTGAGCAGGACATGTGTCTACTCAAAATCTTTAGAGGGCAATTTAAGTTATAATAATAATGCATTTTATAATGTGTTAACTCGCCATGGGACTGCTTCAAAGCAAGTGTGTGACATATGCACTAAGAATAGGAAGAATGGGATAAGGTTACACATCCAAGTATCCTGCTTACTTACAGTCAGTATCCAAGATTTGAGCTGATAGTTGTGTTACACAGTCTGGGTGACACTTTTGCTAAGGCACCACTAGTAACAGATACGCTAGCACTTAAACATTATTCATGTTACAACAAACATACAACAAATGGATCTAGGTACAAATCTGGTAACCTTTCACAGAGCCAATAGAGGAAGAGTCAAGGTTGTCTGGTAATATCTAAATGTGGAGCATTGTTTAGAGTCATAAGTTAATAGCGTGGGTGAGTCAAGTATAGAAGTCATGGGTCGATAAACTGAGGACGGAACATTATTTGCTTAATGTTTGTAGGCATATCTTAGATTGTTCTGTCAATGGGCCACCTTTTCATATTAGATTTTACCTCTTGTGGCTGTATTCTGTTTTAAAGGTGTTTAGGTCTTGAAGGTCACACGTGCAGAGTAGGGTATTGTAAATGAGCTAGACCAGAATGTCATGACTAGTTAGTTATTTCAAGAGAAAGCACATGCCAGGTAATTGCTGTGGCTTGTTCCTTATTAACTCGTTTTATTTATTTATTTATTTGCTTTTGATTCTTGAAGAACCACTACACACCTTTAAAAAGACAAGGAAGAAGAAATACATTTTAAAATATGAATACATTGCATTACATGAAAACAATCTGTCATATAGTCAGGTAATAATCAAATAGATCTAATAGTTCAAAACAGCCATTAGTTTAAAACAATTACAGGAAATTTTCTATTTAAATAAGGGGTTATTAAAAATGTCATAGAGTTCTTTTGATTGTAAAACTCTACACGCTCAGGCAAATAAATTACGGAAAATATTATATGATAATGCGATAAAGCAAGTTTTGTTTGTTCAAAAAGATCTACTTAAGGGATCATACTGTCCACCTAAAGTAATTTACAAATATAGCGCCACAGCCAGTACTGCGCCAGGTGTAGGTTTTCCGATTTTGAACTGAGGCAATAAACCCAAAACTCCTCACTCTTTATCGAGTCATAGCTTTAGACATACTTGTTGAACATTGTCCTATACAAGCATGCCAAGCCCTTGCATTCAGTCAGTACATGTCTGGCAGTTTCGACCATACCTGATCATTTACACAAAAAACATATCCTTTGGGCTAAAGTGATGAGATAAGCACCACATAACACAAGTAGTGGTAGTTGGTTTGTGTGCAGTCTAAGAACAAAGTTGTGCACCACCGGCTTTGGGCTCTGTCTAGGGTTCCATTGAGTTCTTAAATAACTGTGCAAAACCTTAACTGCATGTCTGTATGACTGTAAGGTGGATAGGTTCTCGTAGTTGATGATGAATGGAGGGGGTATCCTTAAAAGGGAAAGGGGGATGTCATGTCTCATCTGACGATGTCTCACTCCCTCCCCTCAGGGTTGCCTCCCACCATGTTATCCTCCCTTGCATAGTCACCCCCAGGGTCAGGATTAGGTAGCAACTGCCGTCCCCTAGCCACATGGAGAAAGGCTATGCCCGGGATAGGAGCATCATCAGATTCATCACAGAGGAATGTCTTTAATGTTTAGGCCTCTGCTGGTACTGTGCAAAATGTTTTAAAAGAATCTCATAGATGGTAGAGCCACTTGGCAGGTTATCAAGGAAAGGGACACTCAATGGGGGTCATTACGAGGTGGGTTGTAAGGGATTACTGCACCGGTAAGGGCGCCGGTGCCGGTAATCCCTTACCACCCTATTCCGAGGTCCCTTAGCGGTTCCCCTCCCTAACGCCTGGTTTTACCAGGCATTATGGAAGGGACCTGTTAAGGGACTTCAGGGCTAATATTAGCTCCATCCCCATTCCCATTGAGCCGGGGAACACAGACCCGGAATGCAGTAAGGGGGTAGCCATGGCGCTAATAGCGCCATGGCTACCTCCAACCTCGTAATGACCCCCATTGAGTGAATTTTGACCCAGAGCAAGCCTTTCTTCTATCAAAGTAGAAAATAATAGACTCACCCATCCTCACTCATTTATACACCACTAAACCTTCCATTCTTCCTATTTGATTTCACTTCAAAGGGGCTGGGTGATGTTCTGTCCCAAAGGGACAGCTGTGGGCAAGCCACTGTAGCCTTTACAACACTAGCTTTGTCTGAAACTGAAATAAATTGCTGGCATTTGTATTGGTGGCAGAATATTTTAGGCAATTACTGTGGGGTGCCCAGTTCGATTACTGATGAATCACAAACCATTGGGTTAAGTTATACAGGTGGGAGGGGCATGCAAACTTTCCCCACACCTAGCCAACATAGCTTGCAGATTAAGAGCGATCATAATTAAACAAGTCAGGGACTACCAGTGTCGTGACAATGGCTGTCCCAAAAGTCCTTTTCAGGTATAACCGCACACAGCTGGTGTCAAGGGAAATGAATGAATTTCTGAAACTTGCCATGCACATTACCACATCAATAATCCATCCAGAGTCAATGCCATTGTAGAAGTGTTCAACAGAGTGATTGAACATGCCAAGCAATTACTAGTAAGGTCCAAATATCTGATCAAGTGAGGAATACAGAACTTGCTGCCCTCCCACAGGGTCATCCAGCATGACACCGTAATCTAGACTCCAGCCTTCCTTCTGTCCTCATCCTCCATGACCTTTCCTCTGCTTTGATACAGTCAGTCACACCATCCAGATCATTCAACTCTGTGAGAATTTAGGCATCATGGATCAGGCCCTGGAGTGGTTGACCTCCTTCCTTCTGGACCGAACTGCCAGGTCCAACTTGGGACCTTTCTCTCCACCACCTCTCTCTCTACATGTGGCTCTACCCTCTCTCCCTGGCTCTTCAATGTCTTCTTGGACCCTTGATCCACCTGATCTCTACCTTCTCCTGTAACTTTCAGTGTTATGCGGATGACACTGAGCTCTCTTTCAGGCTCCTCTAAGCCTCCTCTCTTCTCTTGCTCATCCCTGACTACGTATCCACGATTCAGAATTGGTGTACCTCCAACAATATCTGCCTTAATGCCAGTAAGATTGAATCCTTCTCATTGGGACGCCTGCTCCCGCTTTCCCTCTCTCACTTTGGCCTCCCTCCGTGGGCCCTCTTCCTTCACCTTCCTTTGAGACAAATAACCTTGGCGTCATCTCTAACTCCACTCTCTCTTTCTCTCCTCACATCATGGACCGTGACAAGAAGGCCCACTACCAGCTGCATCTCCTCAGAGGTATTCTTCCTTTTCTCACTTTACCCCACAAGCTCACTGTCTCCAGATCCCTGGTTCTCTCTAGGCTGGACTACTGCAACAAGCTCTTTCTCAATCTGCCTTCCTCTGCTATCTGCCATCTTAAACTTATCCAGAACAGAACTGCAAGACTTATCCTTGGCCTCAAGCGCTGGGACCATATCTCTCCAGCAACGAAATATCTACATGGGCTCCAGGTGACTGCAAGGATCAAGTTCAAGACCCATCGTCCACAAGGCTTTCTGGTGCCAGGACCCACATTACATCCACCTCTCTCTTCCAAAATACCTTCCTTTCGAGCCTTTAGCTCAGCTACCTCCAACTATCTAACGGTCAGAGGAAGAGAGTGTGCGGTATATGTCTTTCCTCTGCAGATGCATCCCTGTGGAATGGTCTCCCTGCCCCTCTCAAACCTGAGCCGCACCACCTGAAGTTCTGGAAGCAGCTTAAAATCTTCCTTTTCTCGTCTGCATTCTCTCATTCCCTCCCCTGCTGACCTACCTGGCTGCTGCACCGGCTGGATGCCTGGCTATCCTCAGAGCCTCACTGGGTACCAGGCTCCAGCATCAGTCTGTACTGCTTTGCCTCTGGGCCTACCGCATACTTAGGGGATGTAACTGTAACCTATACAGTCCCCTGCCTCCTTGCACTACCCAGAGCCATGCTGCCATGGCAGCACTTACTCAGAACATTTTCTGCCCTGATTGCATTTCCCATTTCCCTCTTCCTTGCACTACTTTGCACTGTTGCACTTGCTCAATCTGAATGACACAAGGCCTAGGAAGATCGTTTGTGTTGTCCTCCTTCTGTGTTCTCTACCTTGTCTTGTCTCGCCTTGATACACTTGAGTATAGGCGCGTTATAAATGACATACATCACATTACTGGAGAGTCACTGTTCAAGCTTAAAAGGGGTAGGAAACATTGCTGAATGAGAAACCCACCTTGGTTAAGCAAACTCACAGTAAACCATCACAACAAGTTATCAAACAAAAAAAAATGCATGCCTAATTTACAGTGAGGAAATATATGACAAAATAAACACTTCACAAGAAGCCATATTTTGAGGTTGGCAACAAGCTTCGACATAATCTACAAATCAGAACAGAGAATGGGCTCTTTAAATTGCTCGAACAGCTCTGTTTCATAAGTGTTTGAACCCCCTCAATAGTCACTGAGGACAACAGGGCATGGGAGGTGGGCCATACCATGAGGGTGCCCAAAGTGTCAGTGTGTGGGGGGAGGGAGGGGTGCAGCAATAAAACACGTTAGCCGAATACCTGGCTGATTAGAGTGCTGCAGGAGCCAGGTGGAGGCAGCTAATCTCTTATAGGTCAGACAGATATCCAATTTAGCTGTTGCCAAACAGGGAGTGGTGATTTTCGGTGTAATCACCTCAATGCATCTCACATAGACGGGTATTTACATCCACAACACAATAACTCCGCCATGGTATATAGTTCCATCCTGAGAACACTGCCAGCTTTAGGGAAAGACATCCTGCCAAGAACAGTTACAGGAGGTGGCAGGATCCATAGATCTGCGCTGGAGCAATACAGACCTCAACCGTCATAAAGGGGATCTCCGTGATACTTCAGGAGCACTATCTCAATAATGAGGAATACACATTTCGGGGCTTAAGGCCTTGTACATGTGCCCTTGCAAAGAGATGCACAGTTGCATCATTGTAAAATGACACGTTTGATTTTGGTGTGTGCGTTCCTGTGCATCGAGCCCACTGTCTATATACAATGTTTGTGAATGTGGTAAAATTGTAAATAGCACACGTTTACTGTACAAATGGCGACAATTCCTGATTAATTCGGTGCAGAGGTACATTTGGGGAATTCATGCATTCATTTCAGTAAAATTTAAGTTGATTCAATTGCTTGTCTTTGAAATAGAGGGTATTTTTTATGATAACAAATGCAGTCGGAAATCAGAAAGGCCTTTCTTCATTTTCTTACCATCTTGGTTGCATTAGACTAATCAACACATGCCGTTCCGTTGTATTTCAGAATTTAGTAAAAGAGACATTCCATTAAAGAGCCATTTAACAGGGAGCCTCGCTATACCCTGTAGATTTTCTGCATGATATAGGAGGCAATCATGAACATCCTCACAACTGTCTTGCACAATTAAAAAATGAACTGTAAAATAATTCGTGCCGCAGCGCCATTCGGTTTGTAGAAGGTCCTTAATTGCATTGCTGCTTCGGTGCTATATCGCTGATTTAGTCTACGCGATGGACCTCACTGAATATATTAATTGCCATGCCTAATGCATCGTGGTCAGACTCGTGTGCCATTTTCTGAAGAATATAAAAAAAGGAATGTAATCATACTGTCTGGAACACACAATAGAACATTGATACTATTTAGAGAAAAGTTCAAATGTACCGTGAAACCTTTCAGAATGATAGTTCTTAATCTTACAACCTTATTTGTAATGTATCCAGAGGTCAAGTCCTAAAAAAAAATGGGGTGGCTCTTGAACATATGCAGTGGGTGTGACGTCATCATAAATTAGCATTTCAAGGTGACATATGCCAAGTTCATTCAAAAGGCTTTCCATAGCCATACAAAATGCACAGGATGAAAGGCATTTGCATTTCATAAAATCAACACCCAACAAAAATGAAGGGAGGATATTTTCTTCTAATATCATTTGAACATTTTAAAAGATCTATATGTTTTTAACTCCAAGAATCAATACCAGTGTTTGCCTTGGAACATACATACCCGAAATGTCATTTGAACTCTAATTATCTAGTGTATTACGTTATGTTTTATGTTTTATGGTGCAGTGGTGAAGTGCCTGGCCTGTGAACCAGACGCCTGCTGTTTGTATGCCCACGTCGCCATTAATTCAAGGAAGAGAGTCCAATGTTCACATTTTACATACGATCAACCATGTGAAAAAAGTGGCTGGACTCCATCCACCGGCATATACCCTAGACTTGAGCCCTGAATGTATCGGTGAAAATTGAAGGAAGCTAATTAGTTTGCTAATATGTATCACGTGTATTTAATATTTGTTTCTTTGACCACATACATGGATGACATCACTAAAATAATACTTAACATGGAAGTAGCATTTTCTACATCGAGAAAGCTTCAGTGAGCATTGGCAACACTCATTATCTATATTGAATCATATATGTAGATTATATGCAAACCAGGGACGTCATGCTGCGTTCACTAGCATTACTGCTACCCGTGTTCACTCCCTTATTACCCCTATTGTTGAACTTTTAGACACTGGAGTATAGCTCTTTTAGAGTATGTGTATCACGTGTTCAATGCAGAAGGACCAGATCAAGTCCTCTGCTTAGAATTCTTACTGTCACTGAACAAAATCAACTGCCCCAGATATGTGATGTCCCCAGTGATGTCATCAATGACATTTATGTTGTCATTGTTGATGTCCTGGGTGTTACTCTTAGCAGTGCATGGTATTGGTATGAGTTATGGTTGCATAGGCTACCATAACTGGCACATTTCTTCTTTCATTTTCGATTTTACCATGTAACCATAATGTCCCATTAAGAAATATTTTTTTAATGAATTTCATAGGTTTTTTTAGCGCAACTTAACCATAACGTCCCTTTAATTAAGTTTTTTCAGTGAATTTCATAGGTTTTTATTAGTGAAACTTAACCCTAACATCCCTTTAACAATGGTTTTTCAATTAATGTCATAGGTTTTTATAAGTTCAACTTAACTCTATTGTCTCTTTAGCAAAGAATTTACAGTGAATTTCATAAATTTGTAGTAATGCAACTTAACAATAACCTCCCTCTAACAAAGATTTTTCCTTGACTGTCAATGGTTGAAACTGTTTCATGATATAAGAGCACTCTCTATATGCGTTATTAATAATTCCTCTTTTAACGTACATGAAAGGCCTATAAACCTCCTGTAACAAACATATTTTTTGCAGCACATATTGATGTGTGTCATTTTCAGCAGCACATGGTAGCGATGCAAGTCATGGTTGAATTGCCTATGACATGAGGCTTGACCATGACCCTGGCCCCACCAAACCAACCAACCTTGTTATTCACTGCACCTAGCCTGCATCCTGTCCAGTGTCCACTACACCCCCATAATGTTTGCTATGGCCAGTGTCCTCAATCCATGGAGCATGAGTTTAGGCAATGCCACATGCCCCAATAAGAAAATCAGAGTAGACATTTATCCTTCTGGGGGCCAGTCACCAAAGTTATATTACTATTACTTGTACCTACATTTTGGCACTTTGAAACAAACAAATAAAACCCAGGACAGATTTGCAAAAGCATATTTTTAGGTCCTTGCTGATGCTACTCATGCAGGTTTTCTGCAAACCCATCCAGCAAACCATCCATTCTGAGTGCGGCTGCTGCCACAAGCAGAATTATTTTCCCATTCAAGACTATCCTGATTTAAAAAATGTGACCACATAGCCTGTCCCTGCTATCCATGCCCACTGTAACCCAATTGCCGGTCCCTGGTGGCCATGGTCAGTGGCCAGATTGTCCGGGTTATGGCTCTGGCAACAAAGTTACATCACTATTTTTTGTGCCTGTCTTTGGCAGCCAGGCCCACAGCCCACTTTAACCACAAAGCCGATCCCTGGAGGCCATGCCCAAATTATTTGCATAGACGGCCCCTGGTGGTTATGGGTTACAATCTAGCCTCTGCCACGGCCACAGGCTATGTCTCAGGCACCAAATATATATTACTATTGTTTGTACCACATATTGACACCTTTCACAAAAAAAAACATAGAAAAGATTTGAAAAAGCATGTTTTTGTGTCCTTGCCATTGCTCCTCACACAATTTTGCTGCAAATCCGTCCAGCACTTTGGGCTGTAGCCATGAGCAGAATGCTGTTCTGCATTCTGGCCAATCCTGATTTCCAACATTTAGTGGCCAGTCTACAATGTTGCCCATTCTTGACCAAATACCTTCAAACATCCACAAACATACAAAGTAGAGTCAATAATCTGTTTGCAAACCTTGGCGTGGATTCACTGCTCTTCACCAACCATGTAATGCACACATATGCATGGATGTCCTCAAACATCTGTCAAGTTCGCGATCATCACTGCAATGTCCTCGGACATCTGAGATTTTCACTAATATCATAAAATAATAAAACAAAACAATTCTGGCTTTTACTGGACATATGCCTAGTCAGAAAATGAGCACCTTTCCCACTTTTAGTTGCTGACTCCCAGTGAAGAAAAGCACCCAGTGTACATATGTCACTGAACGAAAAAAGAGGGAGCCACACATGTGATGTCATCAGTCATGACATGGATGACATTTGTGATGTCATGTTTGATGTCATGGGTGTTAGTCCTTGCAGTGCACAGGCGTAGCACAAGTTATGGTTGCTTAGCTTGCCATAACTGGTGAATTTCTGTGGTTTTTTTTGGTTTTACCTGTAACCGTGACATCCCTGTAACAACGTTTGTCCATTGAATTGCATAGGTTTTTACTAGTCCAACTTAACCATAACGTCCCTTTAACAACGTTTTTTTGTCAGTGAATTTCATTGGTTTTTAGCAGGATACTCTTAGTTTGTAAAGAAGAACTGTGCAACATAGTACAACTGCTGGCACCATGTTAATGCGGACAGAGGTTGCAGACTATGTATCTGTTTGCAGAGATCGTGTGGCATCCAACCTGCTGAGGAAGGCAAGTGCTCTCTTACATAGTGGTACCAATCACCAAATGCAAAGAACATAGACAAACAGCACCATGTGAAAGAATTGCCACGGAAAATAGAGTAGGTTTGAAAATTCTGTAGTTATGAAGCAAACAGGACAAAGGTATAGGGAACACACCATAACGGAATGCATCAACAACAGAAGTGGTGTCTTCCTTCACCAATCTTACTGCACTGCTACTGTAAAGGGGAACAAAGAACGAACGGCCAGAGTAACGATTGGAAAGTGCCAAGACCTGAACGTCACTACAATGTAGTATGGACCCTAAACTTTGTCTAATAATTGTACAGGCGCTGCAGTATGTAATAGTACAGAACCATAACGTTGTTTTGTAATGGAGCAATGGCAAGCACCTTAGAGCGGCAGGAAGAACATTTCCCTCATGAAGCAATGACTTTCTATAGTAACCCCATTGGTACACACAGTGCTGTGAACCGTAAATTATGCTGCATGTACACCAAACACATTCTCTCTTCGGAAAGAGAACTTGTTGGAAATGAAAGCAAGGCAGTACAAGTGGCAACCCTTCCACAACAGCATACGGGCATAGGAAAGGAAAGAAATGTTGTGCATAGGGAAATGGAAGGCAAAGTGTAAAAATTGGTGAACAATTGTTCCGCTTTAAAGTTTGCGTAGAAGGATATATTTTGGACAAAATGAAACAGCACTGGCACACCTGCACGTGTACTCCTTCCCCATGTTGGAGCCCACCATTCCCGCTAAAACTGTTTCATGGGAGACGTTACGGTAATAGATCAATCTCTTCCTCCCCTCACAAACAAGTTGTGCAAATCTCCATCTCCCCACAATAAGTATCCACTTCTGCTACCCCTTCCCTTTCAAATGGGGTGTATGCATGTGTACAAGTAAACAGTAATAATGAGAATGTTGCAGAGTGTTTGTGTGGTATTCTTTTTTACCTGAAATGGTGTTCTGACACATTTGCACACAGTCCTCGTTTCAATGACAGCAATTAAGAAAAAGATAGGTGTCCTACGGACACGGCAGCTGCCCGGTCTATCCACAATGACAATGGAGGCATCTGTACACCGCCAGCAGGCTTCGCATGTCCCCATGTTGTCCACTACCTATCAATGCATGTGGGAGCGGACGTTTATATGTAGTGCAAGTATATGCATGAGTATCTGTTCCTCTGTGTCCTGGTAACATCTCCACTGTGCAGCATATGCGAAGGAATGTTAATTAGGTCAGGGCGTCCACCCACGTCCGACATGTAGCTATACAGATTAACATCCCACCTGCTGTACCCTATAAATAGCCAGCATCTCCCAAAATGGTAGGCAACGTATTCTGCCCAAAACGAGTCCAGCGGACAGCCGTCCCAAAGGAGAACAGTCGCGACGTCACCATGTGAGTGCACCCATGCTGCACGTGGGCCCTTATTTCGGGAATGATAGCCGGACCATTGAATAGCAGCAAAGTACAGGGTTGAGCAATGTACACAGTGTTTTTCAGAAAGTACACGCTAACAAACACACCACATTCTAGCGTTGCACATGTATGTTTGTTTTGGAACAATGTAGGCCTGCTTTCCGGGTGAAAGTTGTCCACAGCAACCCTACAAAAGGGCACACCCCAGAGGTGCTGTGAAATCTGTTTGCAGCTTTTTATAACAGAGTAGCAGGCTGCATAGGTTTGCCCTGTAAGTAATGGTGCACCAAATCTGCTGTACTACAGCGCGTCTGCAACTAATAGCAACCATGTCAGTGCGGCTGAGTACGCACAATGATGGAGAAAATTATGAACAGGCTTTGCTGTGACCAACACCCGCAGCTGCGATAATCCCCATTGTCCCAATCTCATGGGTAGCTAGCGGCAAAGGGGAGTATGCGCACATGCATTTCCCCAAGGACGGTGAGAGCCATGTCCCAATGAAGCAGAAACATTCCCTCTTCCCTTTCCAGTTTCTTCTTTGCAGCACACTGTCATTGTGTACTATTAAATAGTTCCACACCCTTCCACCAATGACATTGAAGAGCTTAACAGTCCTTTCCATACATACCACACCCAGAAACGTTGTTGTCCAATCCCTGTGGCTACACAATCCCATTTCCATGGCCGCCATCCTGGAAATTCCTGGATGTGGCTTTGGTGCTGCCTGTGAGCATAGAGGAATATCTTGCAACCAGGGCAGGGGGGGTTTGTTGTAAGGGGCAGCTCTGAAAAGAGCTTTTTTTATGCTTCTAGAGAAACACCTTTTTTAAACTTTTTATTTGATTTTGTGTTTTCTTGTGCTGACATTGTTACAGTAAGCTCTTCATCACATCTTGTAGACTGGCAAACCAAACAGCATTACCAATTGGTGACAAAGAAATGCCATTTGCTTAGAAAAATTCTGCATTGCCACAACTAATGAGGTAATTTTTGCAGAAGAACATCCCAGCAGCGGACAAAAAAGTATACATTTTCCTCCTGATGAGACATCTTCCTGCCTCTAGCTCAGAACAACTTCCAGGAGCAATGTCCCATACTCTTTGTGGTGTTATGGATGAGAAAAGCACCTTGGCAGTGGGAAAAAGCCTCTTCACTAGATTTAGCAACCTCTTCAGTCGACAGAACAAGTCTAAACAAGACACATAACCCATATGCATGCCGCAGTAGTGAATGACGATAACATCGGCTCTAGCAAAAGTTGCCAGGTCTTTGCAAAGTGCATGCATGTCGGCAAAACTGCACTCATAGACACTGTTCCACAATGCGACCACTCCTTCTAACCCAAGCTTGCCATCAAAGTTTCTTTCCAGGGCATACTTGTGCAGACCTAGTAGAAAGGCATCACGTACAGGCAACACAATGCGTTTCGTCATGTCAGCCAGTCTCACTATGCAGAATATAATGTACAGCAGTTTGACAGCCCCTTCCTGTGAACCACACCCAAAGTACCTGATTGGATAATCATGAAAGTCCCCTGTCCATTGGCCAGCAAGGTAAGAAGTGCAGATTGTGGCACGTGCGGTGCCCAAAGTACCGCGAGGGCTGTACCCCAGTAAAGCAGGAGCAGTCCTTCTTCCCTTTCCACTACCTTTTGTCCACCACGACATCATTGGGTACAGGTAATCGGCACACATGATTCCACCGATGCCATTCAAGACGTTACCATCTAACACTGTCAGTTCTGCACAACACTTCATAGGTACCATTACAAATTCAGCCTGCTAGTGTGCTGTCACTGGACAGCACGTCAAGTAGAAAGTTCAGTAAAAGATTGCAAGATTTGTGCATCCACATTCATCCACTTGTGCACCCATCACCACAAATTGGAGGTACGTAAAAATTTTCTGTACTATGTGTATGACTGTGTTGTAAGTGCCTGTGTGCACGGTATCAGCCACTGAGCGGCCATTATGTTCTTTAAAAGCATACTGTTTTTTTTTCTCCCATCCCCTACCATGAAGTGGCACTTCAGTGGTATGTGCTTGCAATGTTGTCAGTTACCCATATCATACAGTGTAATATCGGAACAGGTACTCTCCGCTTTTCTTCTGACAATGCTACAAAATGTTTTCCCCACTAACCCACCTCCTACATAAATTGTAATAAAATGCCACCAATAGCAGCAATGAATGTATTAAAACAAGCGAAAGCAACTTTCCAAAAGATCACTGTCTGCACAGTTGTAATTTTATCTAGGCTGCACTATTGCAACAGGCCCTTTTTAAATCTGCCCCCTTCTACTCTCAGCTCTCTGGAACGCATCCAGAAGAGGAGTGCGCGACTTGGGATGGTATCTTTCCAGCACTGAAATGACACCAATAGCTCCCAGTGGCTGCGAGGAATAAAGCGAGAACACTCTGCATTATGCAGAAGGCCTTCTGGGTCCTGGGAACTCAATACCATCAACTCTAACTCCCTATATATCTGCGTGCATGAACTCTTCCCTTATCCACCTCCAACTCCCTCGGGGTCAGACGCTTCTACAGAAAAAACAGTTGGTGGTAGATGTACTTTTTCGCATTGGGCCTCCCTCTGCAACAGCTTCTCTGCCTCCCTGACATTTGAGGGGAACCATCGCTGTTTCCGGAAGCACCTCAAAGTCTTTCTCTTAGCGTCTGCTGTTTCTGCTCCTCTCCCCAGCTAACTGCCAGACGTAATATGATTCTGTACTGCTTACCTGGCGACTCTGTGATGTCAGGTCCATGTCACCTTCCCCCACCAGGCGAACCCCTTTACTGGCTTTCTAGCAAACCCCACACTTGAGAATTGTTTTCTGTATGCCTAACAGTGCATCCACCACCTGTTGTGTGCACTTATCCGTGCACTTGGCACAATTGGCCTGTATTTTTACTTATTGTCATTTGTTCTTCTTTCCATGTACTGTACCTTACCACCCCTCTACCCATGCAGTTGGGCGATCTAAGTCACACCTGGCCTAGTAGGGCTGTTGTTTCTGTCTCCGCTCTGTTTCCCCTCCCTTGCCTCATTGTGCTTTGCTAGACATGTGTAGACACATTAGGAATACCATAGCATGCAATTGAACATCATATGATATCACACACACAATGCATGCACAAAAAATGGGATGCCTGCCACTTACCATGTACACTGCAAAGTTGTTTTTTTTGTTTTTCGCAGTACCCCACTTACTGCAAGCTTTTCAAAAAATATCATGCACACCAGCACAGCTTGCATGTTACTAACTGCAAACACATACATACAGTTCATGCATACACCCAGGATGCCTACCCCTTACCTTGCACACTTCCACCATAACCTTCTACACTTCTTTGTGCAAAGAGACCTTCTGGCTCAGTGTTTGCATAAACACCAGACCCACCAACCTTATAGAGCAGTGTCTTTCGCTGCACAGTTTCCTTTCCATGGCTCCCATCCATAAAATGGCTGGATGTGGCACGTGGAAGCATGAAAGTACAGCATAATCTTCTGAGTTTTCATGCTACGGAGGGAGAGAGGGGCTTTGGGGGGTAAGTGTAAAACAGGGTAGGTTTTTAGTACTGCCTCAAAAAAACAAAAGGTTTTTTGTTGTTGTCCTGTTTTTGTTATGTACGTGCTTGCATACAATTATGTTTTTTAATCTCTTTCGATGAGTTTCTGTTTGCTTCTCCTCCTGACATTTGTACGGACTGAACATCAACACTTCTCTTCCAGTTCAACATGAATGTCTGCAATGCTGCGTGCAGAGTGGCAAACAAAACAGCATTGCCAATGGAGGAAAAAAAATGCCATTTCCTTGGAACCACTGCAAATCTTGCTCGTTAATGCTGCCATAGCCGGTGCAGAACCTCCCAGCACTGCACATAAAGTTACACATGCTTCTGTATATGAAACACCTTCCGACCTCTGGCTGTGAGCAAATTACACCGGCATGGTCCCATGCACCCTTTGGTGGTATAGAGGAGAAAATCACCTTGGCCGTAGGAAAAATCTGCATCATTGCTGTCATCAACTCCTTGAGGTGATGGAGCAAATGTGAGCACGACATGTACCTCAAATGTAGTGCTCCATAATGCACGCCCACAACATCTACAGTACCGACAGAGGCCACACATGTACAAAGGAGAACCATGGCACCGAAACCCAACTCATAAACCATGCCCCAAAAATCCTCCACTCCTTCCAACTGAAAGTTAATATCAACGCCTCTTTCCACGGCATACCTGTGCAGATCTTGCTCAAAGGTTTCACCCCGATAAGCATTCTGCATCTGTCCATCTCTGTCAACCTCACAGCATTGGGATTTGGGGAAATATATAACTGCCCCTTCCTGTGAACCACACCCTTGACAACTGATTGGATAATCCCCACAGTCCATTTGCAGAGGCACCCTGCTCAGAAGGGCAGATTGTAGCACATGTGCCTTCCCAGCTACAGCGAGGGCCACACCCCAGTAAAGCAGGAGCACTCCTTCTTCCCTTTCCACTATTGTATATGAATCACTCCCACATTAGGTAGTATTTAATAGTCACACACGCATGTAGCATTCACATCCAAGACCTCTGCATCGAACACTATCATTTCTGCACTGCTCTGTAGATGTACTTTTACACACTCACAGTACATGACTTGTGTCATGTGAAAGCACCTCCAGGTAACAGCTCTCCAAACTGATGCATGCTTTCCGCATCCACATTCACCCAGAGCAGTACCTAGCACCATGAACTGCTGGTAGCCATAGTTTTTTTCCTCCCAGCACTCCACCAACTCCAATGATGAAATACTTCAAAGTGCAGTACAGTAGTTAGTAATATTCGCAATGTACACTACTCAAGCACATACACTATGCAGTTGAACCCTATGCACTGGTACACACACACACTTTCTCACCATAGCACTCAGTGGGCACACTGCAGAACATTTCACTCAATAAGCTCCTACCATGCACTGGAAAATGTACCATGTGCGAACAATGAGCACACCCATGGAATCAACAATGCATGCAAAACTCACAAACCACACACGAAACGCAACAATCTCAGGAGCAAGCATCCCACATAGCTGTTTGTGTAAGGCTTCCAGACATGCATCCAAGATGCTAGGCCCTCACCACACACAGCACACCCTAGTGCACCCCATGTTGTACTCCTCATGTCATGTTTAATGCATTCCCAATCTGCATTTGTGCCTGCCACCTTTCACCCTGGCCACATCTTTGCATGCATTGCTCCATGATGTTGCATTGGCTGTGCTGAACGTTATTTGAGTGGCTCTGTACATTGTACATATATCAACTTTCTGATGCTGATGACTTCCTTTCATGGTGTAATATGTTAAAACAGTTCCTCAAGCAAGGGTCTTATAAAGGACATCCCATAGCAAATGAAAATGCTAACATATGGCTCCCTAATGCGCAACACGTGCAGTGACCTAAACCATGTGCTCATGAACGCATAGCACCTCACTTTGGTTGTTCCACCCAGTGTGAAATACTCTCTGCACCCATTATTGAAGGGTCTCCACCCTCGGAGAGATGCAGAGGCAACTCTGCATGGCTGCAGTGTGGTGTTCTGGCTGTCGTCAAGGGATAGGCTCTTCAGTGCATGGCCAATGACCTACCGACTTTGGCCATATACCCAATAGTTTAGGCCTTACCCACACCCAGCACAACATGATGGCATAATGAAGGGGAACAGTTTCCACATACCACAATCCACAAATGAAAATAGGATGGGTGGTGCAAAGGGCAACTCATGCCAAATGCAAATAGTCCCATGCGCCTCCCTAATTGTCCAAGGTGGTGTCATAATGTACACCATATGGTACTGGATGAATATCAGGTCACTTGTGCTGTTCTAGCACTTCTGCAAGGTCCTGCAGAACCATTTTTTTTAACGTCACCACCATCGAAGACATGCATACTTAAAACTGCACTTCTGCATTATGGTGGCGTGTTATGGTGCAGGCCTAGGCTCTTCGGTGCCTGGCCTACGGCCAACTACCTTTTGCCATACACCCAACGGTGTAGGCCTTGGCCACACCCAGCACATTATAACAGTTATGCAGGTGAACAAGTGGCCAGGTACATGCAGGTCACCCCTAAGCACTTCTAAGCATCCTCTACTTCACCACTTCTCCCACAGGACACACTGGAGAAGTCATCACTCCATCAGGTCCAGGCACATACTACACAGTGTAAGAATTGCAACCAATCTCCACAACCATGAAGGCTACATTTTATGCAAAGATCACAATCCACACACCGAAGGCAACAATGTGTAACCTACTTCAACCCAGGGCACATATTTGGCGGTGCAAGGTGGCCACCCATTCATCGAAGGGGCTACGGGATTAGGACATGCAACACACCGTACTGCAGTGTACGTTTCAAGTTTCATGTGGTCTTCATTGTACTCTCCTTCTGCCATTGCTCTACCATCACTGACCGCTAGGGCCTCACCACACACAGCACACCCTAGTATAACCCATGTTTTACTCCTCATGTAATGTGTAATGCACTCCCCATCTGTAAATGCGCCTGAAAACTTTCACACTGACCACATCTTTACATGCATGGCTCCATGACGTTCTGTTTCCTGTGCTAAAAGGTATGTGAGTGGCTGTGTACTGTGTATTGCAACTTTCTGATGCTGATGACTTCCTTTCATGGTGCAATGTGTCCAAACACTTTCTCAAGCAATGGACTTATAAGGGCCTAACCATAGCAAATGCAAATGGTGACATGTGGCTCCTTATTGTGCAACAGGGACATTGATGAACATCATATGCTAATGTATGCATAGCAGCTCACTTCTGCTGTTCTACCACAATGTCATCTGCAACCATTGTGTGCTACTCACTAACTTCAAATGCAAGCAGAGTGACAACTGGATAGCTGCACTAGGTTGTGGTGGCTGTGATGAAGGCCTAGGCTGTTGGGTGCATGGCCTACGCCCTAGGGCCTTCGGCCATGCACCCAAAAGTCTAGGCCTTGGCCACACTCACCACAACATAACAGAGTCATGCAGGTGACCATGTGGGCATGTGCCAGAAATCACAAAGGCAACATACACACCAGCACTTCCACCCAACCCACGCACCATAAAGCAGGGAGGCAAGGACACATGTTCCACTTACCGTAATGCAGAAACATATTGCTGTGTTTGGTACTGCTACACATTTCAAATCACAAAGCATTATAAGTATGAAAACCAAACAAGACAATCTTAACAACATTGGGCCTGCTCCCAACACTCAAGGATATGCATAGAACCAACGGTGCATAGTGCACTGCAACACTTACTAATCTGTGCAATGCACACTATGCAAGCACATATAACAACCAGTTGCACCGTGACCTCTTCCATATGTACACTATTCCATTAGTGCACCCAGTGGACACACTGCATGGCTGGTCACTGCACCATCTCCACCCTACACCGCCAACTTTAGGTTGTTCTACCAATCACCACACCCATGCAACCAACATTGTGTGCACTGCAGCCAAACTACACACAATAAGCAACAATGTGGTGACGACTTTCAACCAGTGGACATACCTTATCAACCAGTGGACATACTTTTCTGTGCTAGGGCTGCAGCGATGCATTGAAGGGGCTACAGACTTATGTCACCCAGCACACCATAGTACACACTATATTTAAATCCTCATGTCTCGTGGAATGCACTCCCCTTCTGCAAATGTGCCTGCCACCACTCATCACATAAAGACAGCACCGCTGCAGCTCGCATGCCATAACAAAGGCTGCCTGCAATGACCACACAAGATTGTTGTCTGTTGAGGTATCCGCTCATTGGAGGAGCATGCACTGATAGCGCTGGCACACCACCGTTTTCTTCTAATAAGATATATCACATGAAGCACTTCTCACTCCTGCACCCTTTCCATCCCTTCTTCCCACTACCAGATGCTGTACAATATGTCTTGTAAGCCCTTTCGACGTTGCATTGTCCTCCGATACAACAAGTCGCCGTCATGGAACACTTTTGACACACATCCCTACACTGCACAATGCAGTTCTCTTCAAAATTTTGATCGCGCAGTGAACAGCGAAATGGGACGCCAGAGCAGAGCCAGATATGACTAATTTTAGTGCGCACACTGCTACGAGAGGCCCAGCCATGTACACAATGGCTTAGATCCTTGCCACACACACCACAACACTATCCTCCAAAACACCATGGCGGCATTTCCCAAAACCTTTCACGCACAGCACGCTTCCCCCTAGCCAACCACCGGCCGCGTCCAATGTTTGCCGACATCACGGCATACTGCAGGCCAATGAGACTTCGTTCTGCAGAGCGAACAGGTAAATGGGTCTGCGCAGCGGACCTATATATCACTAATCTTTTGGGACGTACATTTCAGTTCTTTACAACAAAAGTACTGATCGGATTTTCACCAAACAGACAAAAGCATTCTGACCCAAGGCCCTACTCCTGCTGCAAATTTGGTAAAAATCCATCCAGCCGTTCGGCCTGTAGCCACATTCCGTCTATGGAAACAAATGTTTTGGGACCCCCCTATAACTTTGCCCCTCTGCACCAAACCTGGGGAAAAAATGAAGAGCTGGCCATATACTTTTTTTTGCAAAGTTTGGTGACAATTCCTCCAGGGGGAGCGAAGTTATAATCCACCAAAAAAGTGATCTTCCTATGAGTTTATCAACTTTACCATAACTACATGGCCGCTACCATGGCCGGGTAATTTATCAAAACCCCAGAAATGAAGCCAAAGTCACCTTAACTTTGCGCCCCGTTTTGTACAGCCTATGACCACAATTATGACATCACAGCTGACATCCCTGATGACATTACTGGTGAAATCACAAATTACATTATCTATGGGATCACTGATGACATCACTGGTGGCATCACTGATTACATTACATGCCATGTCCAGTTGCCACAGCCTTTGGCAATGCCCGCTGTATATTTTAACACATAAGGGCCACTAGCTATGGCCTCCAGCCATGGCCAGTGGTCGTGCCACTGTATATTTTAAAACACTAACAGGCCACTAGCCATGGCATTTGCCCATGGCCAGTGGTGGCCACTGTATATTTTACAACACTAACCGGACACTAGCCATGGCCTTTGGCCATACCCACTGTATATTTTAAAACATTAAGGTGCCACTAGCTGTGGCCTTCATCTATGGCCAGTGGCCATGCATCATTACTATTTCCAGAAACTATTGCTAATAGATTAATTTTTATACGTGATTTCCCTCACTGTAAATTATGTTCATGCACATTACATTATGTCTGAGAACAGAACAATGTGATTGGATGCTACATTTTTTTGAGGCAGCTAATTTTACAGTAATTGTACATTTTCTGAGCTAAATCAGCCAGTAAGGGCATGGAGTCCAAATTTCAGGCCCACACAAAGAGAGGGCATTAATGATGGGCCCTGTTCCTATTATTAGATTGATGTAGACAAATAATGTATTATAATTGCTTATTCTTTCTAAAGATAAATCCTCAATTTGCTAATAGCAATAATAATTTTTTTAAAAAAACTATGCTGCATCATTTCTACTAGTGGCTCTAAACACTCACGGTTTCCTTGTAAATTGATGAGAGCACTGCACTCAGAATGTCACTTGTATTTTTTTTTTTGGTTTTTTTTGGCCATGAACCAGTAAGCTTGGAGTACAGGTGAAAACATTCCTAATATAATAAATGAAAGGTTAGAATGGGAGAGTGGTGTTCAAGGGCTAGATTAGTGGATGAAAGGCAGGATTGTGTGGAAAGGAACAGTGTACAGATATGTCAAGTGAAGATAGCACTGAGGTTACTTCAAAACTCGGCTTGCAGGAGTACATTGAACCCAGGTTTGGATTAACATTGCCTCACACAACCTCCAAAGGTATCTACATTATCACTTCTGAATATGTTCCTTAAGCTTATATTTCAACTAAGGAACCCAGGATTGTAGTTACATAATATGTACAAAAACAATATAATAACAGTTAGAAACTATAAATGCATACCTAAGGTTTCATGTCTGTACAAATTTCTCTTTGTTTTTATTACAGATTACTTTTGTTGAGTAATTTATATAACCTTAGTAAAGAAACCAAGACACATAACCTAACTATGCCATCAGTTTTACTTAACAATATATAACCATGCCAACATTGTACAGTTATTATGTAAAGTAATAGATAGGCAGTAAACAAGACCCATTGTTTAAAGACATTAATATTTACTACAAGCTGTACTAAAGATATTAGAATTGCCATTACAATAATTCTTATAAAATCTGTTTCCATCCTTACTTTGTCCAACTACACACATAAAACTTTAATGGCAATATACAGCAATATGTACTTCATATTTCAATCCTTTTTCCCTTTAATTCTCCACTTGTTTAATTCCTTCATATACAGAGGGGCTTTAATATTACTGCATTCCTGACCTTCTCAATGCAATGTCCAACTGCAATTTTGAAGTACCTCAGGAAGTCCACCATGGTGGCTTAACCATGCAATATTCCTAAAAACTGTGGTAGCTGAAGGGCTTTTAAAATAGACATTTTGGCACTGATTGTCAACTACCAGTTACATTGGTTGTTCACCTAGTAAGAAGACAACACTAGGGACCCAGGATACAGAGTGAATTCCTTTTTTTTACTGATACGTTGAAATGTACATAGTGGTATACTAATTATTTCTAAATTGTCATTAAAATACATCTTTTGAAATATGTGATCTTATTTTGGCCATGTTCACACATAAGAAGTTAAACGCAATTTTCTATAATTTATTCTGGAAATGTTTTACATGTTTTTATTATTTGAAAAAGGATCTTCTTTTATGATGGCAAATTATGGACAAAATCCAGAGTATATAAACACAATACGTTTCCAGGCTTTTCTAGTAAGTGACACAATTGAATTGGAGGTACGTCAGAGAATCCACCAAGTAGTAGTTAAACTAGGTAGATTTGCAGACACAGATGCAGCTGAAGAGACTGTGTGATACAGTGATCTTCACATCCACCCCAACATGCTATTAGTATGACATCTTTACATGTAAGCCTACCCAAAGGCAATAGCCACACATATGTTTAATACATGTGGATGTCCCAATATTAACTTTCTTAAATCTTTAACATACACAAACATTACATTAAAACTATAATGGTTTTTACTTAATTGTCATTACAGTATTTCTTGTAAAGACTGTGTGTGTCCTTATGTTGGCCACCTACCCACATAAGAACACAATGGCAGAACACTACATTATTTAATTAAAATGTCAGTTTTCTGTCACAAATTATTTCTTTTAAAAAAATGTACTATTCATTTTTGCTCTGTTTGCTACTGTTTACTTGTTTCAGATGTAAACAGATATCTTTATCTACACCCCTAGCACTCAGAACAATGCACATGTAACCACTTACATAACCTGGTATTTATAGGGAACACGTTATACATGTTAATATAGTCATAGTGCTTTACTTAATAAAACAGAACTAGAAGATTGCAGAATGCAGTTTAGAAAAATGTTTTGGACGTTGACTATCTACTAAACACATTTGTTTTACAGTGATTGTATGTTGCAACATAATACATATCTGTTCTTTACATTTTACAAAGAAATTATGACCTATTTGACCTTTTCAAATGACCATATTGCATATTTATACTCAAAAAGATTACAGAACATACTTTAAAACATAGGTTCTAGCCACATTAAATAAGCATTCTTGAAATAATTTTTCCATCTAGCTTGGCATGTTTCTATAGAGTTATTGCACACTTCTGTACTCACCCATGTTTTGAAATGTCCACAGTGAATGGATACACCCTCATGAACAATGATTGCACATGTTTTAAATATATATATATATATTTTTTTTTTTAATTGAAACGTCAGTCTGAAATGTCACAGAGTTATCGCTGTGGCATCAGACTTTTATTACAACATTTGATTACAGTTGATCACAGTGATCCTCCTAAAAAAAGACGACAGAAAAAGAAAAAAAGGAAGGGAAACAGCCAGTGCCAACATTCAATCGCTCATCAGCATCTTAGTTAAAGATGTTGTAATTAATAATTTGCCTCCAATTCTAATGAGTCCACAAAGTCAACTATCGCACAGCATATTTTCACGGAATTGCCAGCCATGGCATATGACCACCAGTCTCGAGACTCTGAGCTTGCAGAACTAAAGTTTCCAAGGTGCAGCATTCGTTTTGACGTAAGCTTCGTGCATTTTGTTAAGAGATGTTCTATGGCTTCAGTTTCGTTCAGACAAAAGCAACACTTATCATCAGTTACTTTTTTTAGATGACGAAGCCGCAGCGTCGCTCTAGTATTTATAGCATTTAGGCGGATTCCGCAAGAACTGTTCATGGTGATGTCTAGACAGGCAATTTATTAGGTGGCTACATGGAGCACCCAGCTTGTGTTCGCCTATTCCGGAATCTAAAGTTGAAGCCATCTTAAGCCGTACCTCATTATTCTGTATCCAATTCGCAATTTCAAACTTTTTTTCACTGATTGCAGTCTCATTATCAGATCATCGGTATTCAACTCAGCACAAGCTAAGATCTGTACCAGGCGTTGTTTCCACTCTTCAAGAAGATTTGATTTACCTGTTCCAGGTCTTGTTGAAAAAATCTGATAAGCAGGTGGAATGGGCGTAGTAATCATCTTCCGGATTGCCATCAAGGATTTCCACATGACTCCGGCATGTAAGGAAATTAAGGACAACTCTTATCTCAACTGGATCATTGAGATGTAAGTTGGCAGCTTCAAGACACGCCGCCAGAATATGCCTTCCGGGTTCTGCCAAAATGTGACGTCAATGCTCCAACCTGCTTCTGATCCAAAAGTGATTGCCGGAACTACTTTTTGAGAGTAGAATGTCAATATCATGGTTACAGTAAATTTCCCGTAGGATTTATTTAACAACTGAGCTTGAATACTGAATTGAATCATACAATTTGTCAAATCAGTTTTCCAATGATGTTCACATAGTGAGTTGTTAAAAGAAATTCCCAAATATCTTATTGAGTCCACTACGTCAAGATGTTTCTTATCAACTTGCCACGTGAAAGAACGTTGTTTTTTGGGGTTTGTTTTGTCAATGATGATAATCTTTGTTTTTTCAATGTTTATTGCCAAGTCGTTGTTATTAAAATTTTCATGTAGGTTTGCCAATTGCCATTGTAGGCCTATCTGGGTCTTATCTAAGAGGACCACATCGTCAGCGTAAATGAGGCATCCAATTTCTGTGTTGTTTAAAATTGGTGGAAAGCATCTTACGTTTTTACGGTGCGCTGGAATATCGGCAATAAACAGTTTGAATAACTCGGCGGCTAATGGGCAGCCTTGTTTCACACCCATATTCGTAGATATTTGTTTGGATAAGGTCCCTTGATTGTTTAATCTTATACTAATGAATGTATCTGAGTATAGTGCTCGTATTGGCTCAATCAATTTACTTGGACAGTTCCAATTTTTTTGTTTTTGCCATAGTTTTGATTGATTGATACTGTCGAAGGCGCCACGTAGATCGATAAACGCTACATACAGTTGTGTTTTGGCCCTTATACTTTCGAGTTTTAAGATGGTCATTAGCAGCAAGTTCACTTCAACCCCAACGCCTTTAGTGAATCCAGTTTGTCGAATGTCGGGAATTTGTTCCACTACTGACCATTGTACTAACCGTTGACGTAGAAAAGACGCAAAGATTTTACCAATGGTGTCCGACAGGGCAATCGGGCGATAGTTGGTTGGATCTGCCCGATTGCCCTTCTTGTAAATGGGAACTATTATTGCTTTGCGCCAAGACGCCGGTATCGTCATTGTTGATGATAATCTTGAGATTAAAGATTCTATGAATATTGCCCATTCGACTTAGTTGTTTTTCAGCATTATATTCGTTATTAAGTCTGGACCGGCGGCGTTTGAATTCTTCAAAGACCGAATGGCCGTTTTTATATCTTCAGCAGATATTTGCATATCCCATGAAGGAAGGTTTTGTTCAACGCAACCTTCCTCTTCGTATTGTGGGTTGCTGAAAATTTTTGCAAAATGAAGTTCCCATTGCGCTGAATCAATCCCGTTTGTTACGATGGACTGATATTTTGAGTTACCAGTGTTGAGGATTGCCCATATTTCGCGTGTGTTCCTCTGGACTATCTGTTTAATTAGTAACTCTGCCTTGTCTTGTTCTATTATGAATTTCTGAGATTTTAGCCAATTTCAATACAGTTGGCGACGTTTGTGGATTGCGATTTTAATGGAGGTTGTGTCATTGGCGATCATATGCCACTTCTTCAGGTTTCTCACATCCCGTCGCATCGCTTTTTTGGCTTGCGTCAGTATCATTGATGATAGATGTTTATGTTTTTGACCCATAATAGAGTTTGACGCTCGTACAGTTACAAAATATGAAAACAAGGGAACGTACTCAACCGACGATTCTTTGTCATTAGTGAAATTCTGATTGATTTTTTGTATTTTTGATCTATCGATCATAAGACGATTTCCGCGAGCATTCACTAAAACAGGAATGTCGTGGGATCTAGTTTCTGTTGACCATTCCACTGTACAGGTGAGCCGCATAAGATTGTGGGCACTATTTAGCATAGGTAGAATTGATAATGACAATTCTTTTTCAATTAGATTTTGCGAAACCCAAAAGTAGTCAATGATTGAGTGAGTCTTGTTGTTCGGCCATGTTTGTCTGGGTGGTTGATCTCCTGACACATGTCCATTGACCATTTGACAGTTCCGAATGTAAGGCGCCTGACTCCACTTGTGCCCACGACAGACTATTTCGTTGGTCGGAGATAACTTATATATCTGGTTAGCATGATCGTATTTAAACCATGTACAGTTTAAATCATCGGCGCAAATGATTGAAAGATTCTTGTAGTTCAGTATGGCTTTATCAATGATATAAATCATTGAATCAGGAAGGATTTTGTGTTGATTTTATTCGGGTTCCAATACCCATTTAAAATGAGCAAGTGCTTCCTTGTCCCTGTACTTTGGTTGTTTGATTGCAGTAAGGCTCCTTGCACAAACGGGTTGGGAGTAAATGAGTCTATAAGCTGTCACCATGTGTTTATCCTGATCATCATCAGAAGGCCAGAGGAAGGATGACCCTTTGCATTTTTAATTGCTGGATTTAATAAGATCACAAATCCATCTCTGACCAGGGGCACGCTTATCCATGTCTCTTGTAGGCTGATGACAAATACCTTTCCCAATTCCACGTCAAATTGATTGAATAAATGGGTGAACCCTCTGGTATTCCAAGAAAGAAATTCTCGCAAACATTCATTTGCGATGGCTGGTGGCTAATGCCAGTCTACTTTTCCGTTTCGCATGTTGTGTTTTGCGGTCTGATCCGAACGCGGTCTTTGAGAATCCGCGTTATGCAGGTTCCGGCGTAAATCAATACATCTTTGTTCCGCTTTGTTGAGAGCGACGTGCTCTGGACTGGACTTTGACATGGCCGAGCCGGAACTAGATGGTTCAAGTGAAATGTCGAATCCAAAGCTCAGTAGTTCATCTGCAGCATTCAAGATGGTGATACGAACTAGAGCTGACGAGATGTGCAGTAGAACTTGGTCGCAGCATCGTTCAGTTGCATACTCCACAATTCGTATGTCGTCAGACGTGATTGTTCGAAGTGAAGGAATGCAGGTAAGTAGTTTCATCAAATTGCTGCGATTCAAGTTCAAGTCGTCGTTGTCCTGATGGAGATTTTGCAATCTCAGTTTACAAGTCGCAAAGTTGTTTCCAGATCCCAATGATGTAGAGGCCCGTGATATGTAGCGTGCTGGCTTGTTTCTTTGAGAGCTAGTGTGTTTGGGATTCAGTCGTGACAGCATCTTTTCCTTATTTTCCTCAGACGTCCCTGGCCTATGATCAGGCTTCTTGTTCCTGTTTGACTCAGAGGTTAAAATTGATGGGCGTCGAGCTTGAAGGGCTTCCCAAGCCACACCAGGATTAGATGTAGGTTGTTCATTCGCTATGTCATCGGAATATGTGGAAAGATCACAGATGTCGATCGTAGATCTGGGAGAATTGCTTGTAATACTTTCCAGATCAGAGTCAACTCTTTGACGCTTACTAGGAGGAACTGCATATGAGCCAAGGTCCTTTGTTGGATTTTCTCCATCCTTTATGATGTTCGGGGCGTTCAGATTAGACGTCTCGACCCGGTCAAATAGACCTGACTTGGCGTCTGCAGGTACATTTCGAATAAAATTTCATGGTTTCTGAGACCGTGTTCCTTTCCTGATTGCCTGCCCGCCTTTTCCTTGTCCTGTTTGAACCAATGGTCGCTTCGAAAAACTGTCAAACTTCTTTAACGTTTCCTCTAATGATTTTGCTGGTCCTTGGAAAATTCCAAAGGACACCGTAGGCATCGTAGATGTGTGTTTTAAAGGTTGTCCATTCATTGGTTGACACGTTGATTGAACTGGACCTAGGTCATTACAAGGTATATCAGAGTTTATTTCGCTTGCAAAAGAACCTAGACCAGAATGAGAAGTTGTTTTAGAAATCACCTTGGATGTTCATTTTATTTCACGTCTATTTGTAGACCGTTCTTGTGAATTATTTGGGTCCTGAGTCGTGGGTTCAACAGTGAGGGTTGAAGTTACATCAGATCTTCCCTCGCACAATGGGACAGTTGGTCGAAATTCGGTTTTAGAATTCATCACAGCAGACGAATGTCGCATCCACTTCACTGCCTCAAGTAAGCCGTCAGATAAAGAATCGTTTTGACAATGATGGCGTGCGGCAAGATCGCTTAGGCGTTCTTGCCACCGCAATGTTCATTCGGCTTCCTGCGTCAGCTGAGCTTGTAAGAAGTTTGTGGCTGAGTCAAAACTGTCCATCTTTTCTTTTAATGAAATTATAAGTGAGGTCTGATCCTTATGAGCCTCATGAAGGGACTCAGACATCTTCAAGAATGGCAAGAGAGCTGCAGATGAAGCGGCCAATACATTATTCTATATCTGCATAGCGGAGGCTGATGAGAGACTGGGTTTCGACTCAACACCGAGCTTTTCTGCTGAATTTGAGTGAATGCTGTTTGCTGATTCTGACTGTGGATCAGATGTTAATAATGAATCCCCAGTTGCATTCATTGAAGCGACTTTTGATGAGTGTAATTGAATTGAACGCGTTCCCCTGATTCTCGGTACACACACTGGAGGTGTCTTGTAATGTTGAATGCAAGATTTATGTGACAAGTGGCTTGTTTCCTGGGTTACTCCATCTTTGGAGGCACAGTTGATGCCTGTTGGTTGACCTGTAAGAATGAAATTTCCCGTTAAGACGTCCCTCTGCACCCCACAAGATGATTCCGAAATTTCATTGCTGGACTTGAGGTTGCGAGGAAGTGAATCAATTTGAGGTCTTTCATCTACATGAACGGATACTGAACTGCTTGTTTGTTTCATAGCGTTGTCTTTCTCAAAGAAATGGGGCCGTGGATATGTGAATATAGCACATGTCGGTGATTCTGTAATTGTTTTTGATTTAATTTCTCGACGTGGCACTACTCTTAGTTCTTTGTTATCAGAATCCATGTGATCCTTGGTGTTTAAATTGGCTACTGATGAGCTGCCGGCCAGATTGTGTCGTCATTGTCAGCGATGAAAGTTGCAAGTACTGACGAGGCCTTCGGCAATGTTACGGCCTAGTCATTCAGTGATACACTATCCTCCTCATCTTGCGAGGCTTCCATTAACTCTGCATCTGTTAGATCGAATGCAGTGAAAAACTCATCACCCATTTCAGATTGGTTTTGATTAGATGGGGCTGGTCTCAATGCACTCCGTTCAAAAGGTCGTAAATCAAGTAGAGATAATAATGGTCTTTGTCGAGGACTGGCGGGGTGAGCAGCCTCATTATCCAAGTCTGCCGTTGCAGCTGTGGCCTCGACTTCGCCCTCAGAGGCAAAATCGGACGCACAAGGATCCACAGGATTATTTACCTGACTCTGCCGCACCTCATCGACAACGGGATCGTCGGCAGACGTCGCGTCAATACTTCGGTCAGCGTGGTCATACAGCGACGGACAGGTTGAGGTGTCAGCATTATCGAGTGGAATGGTTGAGCCTGCTGTTTCGGCCCGATTCTCAAATATGGATGTTTCTGCATTGGCTTCAGGTACGTTAGTAGATAAACCTTCCAAAGTTTTGTTTATTATTACAGGGGGCGTACCGTCTGTGTGCAATTTGTTACAATCAATGGAGTTCAAGTGTGTGCAAGACTCCAAATGTTTCTTTGGCGCACGTTTACGTGACGCAGAGCTTACTTTCAACGTCTCGAGTGACGAGTCCGCTTTAAGGGCAGTCCAGGGATTCTGCATCCTACGTTGCTGGATGGTCTTTCGTCGGGTTAAAGGGCCATCCTGGCCTCCTATGCCTGATTGAGCCGTCATGACAGTCACGAATGTCCACTGCTCGCCTCTCAGCCGCGACCAGCCGTGGACTGCCGTAGACTGACTCTATACTCGACTCCGCCAAACCTTCTTCTTGGCATCCTTCCACGAACGACAGCAGAATTAGACTCTGCACACCACTCTGCTGTGGTCAACTTAAATAAGCCACCTAACAGCCACACAACAGTCGTCGCCCTTTACCCCTGACGGGCTTAACGCCGCAAGGGTGACTGTGGCCGGCTTTTACAGCAGAAAAAGTCACGTGATACAGCATGTGACTGCCAATAGGCTCAGCCCCCTCCTGGGAGCGAGCACAAGGCAGCAAGAGTCTCGGAGACTCACAGTGCTGAGCTGGATTCAGTGAACACTCACACACGTTCCTTCCTGCAGCGTAAGTACAATTAAACAGAATGTCCTCCTATATTTATTATGAAATGACTATTTCCAAAGTTTAACACAAAGCAGTGTTCATTTTCCTACAATCTATACTATGGGTCATTACAAGTAAGCTAGTCCGGGAAAAATGGCAGAAAAAAAGCTGGTAATGCCGAATCTGGCATTTTTTCCAGACTGGCACACTCCGAGTTTATCAGTAGGGGCTAGACCTGCTGGGAGTTCAGACCCCTACTGGCAAAGAAGCCCGTAGAATGGGAACCTACCGCTGTGGACGGCACCGTAATATCCTGGTAAAACCAGGATATCGGGCGCCGGTAATGGTAAGGAGAGCTTGCCGGTAACCCGCCTGTGCTACCGACGAGTTACTGGCAAACTCGTAATGAGGGCATCTTTGAAACATTTTTAAAAGATACTTATTAAAAACTAGTTTTTGCAGTGTAGATTGTAAATCACAACTACACTCACTGCATCTCATTGCATGGTATGCTTTTTTTACTAGATCAAAAAAATGTACACTTTTCTGATCTGGGACAGGAAGATATAGAAATCTTTCTTTAAGTTCTAGAGTAATGTCCTGTTGGAGACATTGTGAACACTCATGGTTCCACTCATAAGACCTGTCTACATATCTATCTACACTAACTGTTAGATATAGAGTTTGATAGTTGTATGGAAAATCTGGACAACAATAGAGAAAATATGAAGAAACAGGAGAGACTGTATGATGGGTTAGCGCAGGCACCAGTGGGGAAGGGTAATAAGGGAAATGGTGTGCAGCTGATCAGGGAGCTGCAGATTTAGTAGGATGCTGGAGCAATATGTGTGAGGTGTGGAGTGGTGCAAGTGGGAGTTAGCCATATATTTGGGTTTTGATCTAGGCCTTAAATTGATTGTTTTAAAGATGATTTCAAGAAATATGAATTAGGATCTGTGATTCAAGGAGATGAGACAGTGAACAGTGGTGGGAGAAGGGTAGGAGAGGCAAGTAACAAACCTGAGAATGTCCTTATGGCACAAAGAAGTTACAAAGAGAAGGCCTAAGAGGAGACAAGGGAAGTTGTCAAGTTGATTGAGTAGGACAGTGGATAGGAGTGTTTTAGTGGACTAGTACCAGGGCAGATTTTCCTAAGGTTTATTAGGTTGATCCACTCAGAAGGTGTAGGGAATGTGAAAAGTTGGTGGCACTGCTGATCATTGTTGAAGAGGGACACACGGTTTCCAGCTTTGGAATATGGTATTAAACTGCCACAGGAAATGAAAAGAAGGTAGAAAGATAAGTAGAGAAAGAACATTGTGTGTGGGGAGATTTGGTCTTAGAGGATTTGAGCATAAGATAATGAATTGCCATTGAGTGACAGATGGCAGAACAACTATGTGAGACAGGAGAAGAGAACAAACTGACCTTTTTAACACCACCCATTTAAGCACTATGAGAACTGGGGGAATGGGAAACATCGAGAGACTCTAAAGCTATTAAGGTTGGCTCATGGATTTTTGAGGATGGGTAGTACTTTGGCTACTTTGAAGCAAACAGGGACTATCCCAGTTTTGAGTTTTTGATTGGGAAAGGACGACATGTCAGAGGTGCTTGGGCCTTGAGTGATAAAGGATCACAAAGTTCTGGGGTGGCAACAAGCGTGTTTTATTTCTACAGAATGCATGCTACTTTTGCAGAGGTGAGAGTAGAAGTTGAGAAGCAGGAATGAGGTCGAAGAGAAAAGAAGACAGCTGCAGTGTCTTGTCCCTTCGGTGTATCAGAAGATAATAGTGGGGAAGGTTTCTAGATGACAGAGAGAGGGAGATAGAGTAAACATTGGAGAAAGAATCACCTGAAGCCTAAAGTATGGAGGGTTTGAATTATGGCAAGCAAAAAAGGTTGGTATAGCATTTGGAAGTACCTTCATCCAAAACGATAGACAGAACAGTCAGGGCATTCAAGTATACAATGAGGGCATTACGAGAGGCAGTCAATATCACAACTTCTTAAATGGGGTCATATTTTAATCTTAAGATGGCAATGTTTTGAGAGATCTGGTGTAGGCCTTGAGGCCTAATGGGGTACAAGTTAAAGCCAGGTAATGCTGATCTAAGGGAGTGCTATGTGCTGAGTTGAAGTTATGGAAGTCTTGTTTGTTAGAATGTACACTGGGGTGGGGAGAGAGGAGTTAAAATGGAGTGCCATACAAGGGAGCTAGGATGTCAGATTTAAACTTCCATTTTGTGAATTCGGGGTAAGGGGACATAGAGAGTGTAGGACATGCAGGAGTGAAGGTAAAAAGCGCAGATGGAAGAGATAAGGGAATGTTATATGAAGATGAGGCCCAGGGATGTTTCATGGAAATCCCTGAGTTGATCATGCAGGGTGGTCAATGGGATGTCAAAAAGTAGGGATTCAAGATCAAGTTAGAAACAACTAAAATTTGCAATAGGCCCCCTTCAGTGAAGGGGGCATCAAGAAGCATTTCTGAATAAGTGAATGTGAGGAGCCAGCAAAGAGACACAGACACAGAGAAATTAAGTTTGTTGCCATACACCTTCATTCAAATAAAAAGGGGTGGAAAAATGTACCTACTCTACGAAGAATTTCCCCACCTCAATCAAAACTACAGGTCTGATTCATGGAATTATTTGCACGGTTCAACGTGACTTTGCACTGCTGACGCAAACCCTGATTCATGGAACTGTCCAAAGTGTATTTTTGCAGTGTAAAGTCAGTGAAAAATCATTTTTGCATTACAAAATGAACTTTGCACAGCAAAAACTTTCAACTGTGCAAAAAAAAAACATGAATCGGGTCTGTCCAATGTCAAGATGTGTCAGAAATCCTATCCTCGACCTCACATTCTAAAAGCAACTGTAGGGTGCTAAGGATAATGTCTCTGGTCTTGAAAGGTGCACAAATGTTCAGGTTTAAAAGAAATATGTCTGTACTCCAACACAAAGGTTCCCAATGGATAAGTTTCACAGTTCCAGGGGATGGCTCCCTTCCCCGGGTTTCTCTTCAAGAGTCTTCAAGACTCCAAAGGAAACAAATCCTCCTTGGAGTCCTCTGGTCAACACATGAAATCAAATACCTTGTATTAAACACAACTTGATGTGAGCCCCGATTTCATAGGACACCTGGTGTACTCCCCTGCAAGGTTCTTTTCTACTTCAATTTAACTTTGCTCAGAGTCTTGAATTTTGTGTGGTGTATTCCTTTGCCAGGACTTCTTTATGTGATTTGTTTTACATACTTGCAAACTTGACTTTAGCCTGGTATACTCTCCTGTCAGACCTTTTAATGTGGTTCATATTACAAACCTGACTTTACCTGCTATACTCTCCTGCCAGGGCTTTTAATGTGATCCACTTTACACACTTGCAAACTTATATCTACCTTGTGTACTGTCCTGCACACTTGCAAACTTGGCTTTGTTACATTCACCTTTATTAGTTTTCTTTTGGCAATATTCAATCTCATATTCCCTTTCATTAACTTCACTACCCTTCAACGTTTTTTGGTAGCATTGCTGAAGTGCCCTGTTGTCTCAATATCCCTCCTTAGGAGTCACCGGCTTTCTGTGGCGTTCTTCGGTTCACTTGCGGTAAACCAGCTGAGGTTTATATGTGTTCTGAGGTAAATTAAGAGGGGGTCAGGAAGCTAGAGAGGAGTACAGAGGGCATACATCTGTGATGAAAAATCAGCAGTGAGAGCTTGAATTGACCCAGACTAGTGCTGCATGAAAATGAACCCTGAGACCTGGGGGGTCCTTTAAGACGAGGCAGCAATACTTAGAGATGGATGGTGATGCAGAACTTACTCATACATGTTAATGTTGATGTTAAAGGTATTTGTATAGCGCACTTTCACAAATGGAGTTGGTCCCCAGGCGCTCAGGCGGATCTGCAAATGAAAAGGCGGGTTGGGTTAATAAGGTGGAGGGGAGTAGGATAGTGAGAGAGGTGGTGTCCTGTTGACGGCTTCAGCTCTGTATACACTGTGCGCTGAGCTTTGATGCGAGTATCGATCAATGTCAGGCCTTGTGTGCTGTTGGTGAGGCTTATGTGTTGTTTATTTGTTGTTGCAGTGTGGTGAAGTGCGTGTGGCTTGCTGTGGGAGAGGTGGTTGTTTAGATCTTTGTATGATCTAGGTATGCATAATTTTTGAGCTTTTTTGGTTAGTGGGTTATATGCCTCGCAGCTGACCTTTGCAGTTTGGCGAAATGCCTAGAGTTAAGAATCCTGTATGGTGGGGCAGGGGCCCACGTCTCACAATACACTACGTTTCTTCATACAATAGACAAAGATGGAGGCTATACCTAGAATTGAGAGTCCTGTACAGTGGGCAAAGGTGTCAGTTCCACAGTAAGAGGGTTTCCCCATATGATAGACAGAGGTGGAAGCTACTCCTGGATTCAAGGGTTCTGTAGAGTGCGGGAAGAGGCCTAGGTTTCACAATACAGTACACCATACAATAGACATCTATGGGCGCTATACCTGGAATGATTGTCATGTGTAGCAGGGGAAGGCCTAGGTTCTGCAGTGGATTTTAACATGTAATAGACAGAGACAGAGGTTACACCTAGATTTGAGATTGCTGCAGAGTGGATATGACGCAGGCCAATGTTCACAGCTACGTCCAAGTGTGGCACTTGCCAACATCCACAAATCAATCTAGATGTGACACAGGTTAATGTTCACATTAGTATGACGTTAGACATTAGTGCTTAATGATCACAATTGTTTCTAAATATGGCACATGCTAATATTCACAGTCCCAGGTGTGGCACTTGCCAACATCCACAAATGTATCTAGATGTGAGGCAGGCTAATGTTCACATTAGTATGAGGTTAGACATTAGAGGTTAATGTTCACAATTGTTTCTAAATGTGGCACATGCTTATATTCACAGTTCTAAGTGTGGGACTTGCTAACATTTACAGTCATATCTAGATGTGACACAGACTAATGTTCACAATTCTGTCCAGGTGTGGCACATTGCTGACATTCACAGTCCTATCTAGATGTGACACAGGCTAATATTTACAATTCTATCTAAGTGTCTGATCTAATTGATTACCAATAATCAAAACGACTCAGGAAGTTGGCAAAACTTAGTGCTTTATTTGCAATTATCTAAAACAGGGAGTACAATTGACATCAATGGACGTCGCACAAGTAATCTCAACACATTTCATAAAAAAAGCTTTCTTATATAGTAAAAATGTGTCCTCATTGACATCAAACTACGTGGCAAAATACAAAAACCTACTTGGGGATGTGATAGGCTTACAGAAAACATCTAGTCATACTTTCTATAAGGGGCCAGGCTGGGATTGGATCTCTACAGTCAGGTGGACAACTAACCCCTCCTCTTGTGCAAATCTTCTTCATTGTCACAAAATACACAATGATTCATTGGTTACACAAACTATAGGGCACTCTGATATGTGGCCCTATACAATTGGTTGGCACACTTGTAACCTTTTGAAATATTCCACTTGCTAGAAGCACGCAAGCTGGTTACCCCAGGTGCTGGAAGGGTCTCCTGGTCCTGCCTCCCCACCCAATTAGCCCAATATCTATCATCACTCCTGCGGTCTGCCATACAGTTAAGGCTTTGAACCTGGCCTTGCAGAAGCTCTCTGTGACTGAGAATAAAAGGGAGGGTGGCATGGTCTTATCTTCTGGTTTTGGTGTAGCTCGACCCAAAGTCTATTTTCATCTGACCATGTGACTGTAGACCAGGTTTTCGAGCTCTTTGTTGCATATAATACTATTACATGATGAACTCTTGACTCTTGACTCCTTCAGTCTTTTTTCATCCCACCTCAAAAAGAATTTTGTTTCTTTCTCACATGCATGTAGCTTTTTGACAACCAGGCTCATGGTGGCCTCGACTCATGGCGCTTGTCCAGCCAGCCTTTCTTGAATTCTCCTTCGCCATTAGCTATTTTCCAACTGCGCCATACTCAAGCCCTTTTCATTCACGGGGTTCAAGTCTTGCTAAAGTGCATTGTGGAACATCCAGATTCTATACATTCCTATGTATATGCATTGGCACATCGCCGCAATCTATTCACTACATAGCCAACCTCAGGATTACTTCATCTACTTGCGTTAAAGCATCTGTACAAGTGTAAAATGACTTTGTATTTTCTTCAGCGTTATTTTGCATGAGCATCTTCATTTCGATCCCGAAAGGCTGCTTAACTTCGACACCTCTTCTTCAGATCTTATCGAATGTCGAAGTTCTTTTGTCGTTTGTCTTTTCTGGGTGCGTCATTTCTGCTTTTCATGACGTCACCAGTCCTCTTTCTCATCCATTTTCACACTGGGACTCTTGTCCAGAAGGCCATAATTTCTTTGTGAATGCCTGGAGGGTTTTCTCAATATTTAGGCAACATGGGGGCAGAGCTTCTGGTAGGGGTATTTGGCTCCTCCTCTACACTAATGTTTGTGAGGTGAGTTTGGAATCTGGTCTAATGGATAGCTCAATATGTTCACATTTACAATCTGACTAGTATAAAGAGAATGGGCCTCATTATAATGTTGGCGGTACGGTGTGAACAGTACCGGTAAGGAACCAGCACTGTTAGCGTACCACCGAATTACGAGTTCTGCTCGCGGGTGCCTGGCAGCCCGCCAGGTCTGACCTGGCGTGCTATGCGGCACCCGCGAGCAGAACTCATAATTGCGCTGGCACCGTTCACAACGGTACCGGTGCATCCATGCTCCCCACCCCCATCCTGCCCTATGGGGCAGAATGGGGATGGGGAGCCCGGCAATACCACCATGCGCAAATGGGCAATTACCGGCCCATTCAACTCGTAATGGGCCGGTAATTACCCATTCGCGGGTGGCGGTGCCGGTAGCGAGTTTGGCAGTAGCCGTGCCTGTAAAACAGGCACGGCTACCGCCAAGCTTGTAATGAGGCCCAATTTTTTTTCTACTCTGAAAATATCCACACAACAGGATTTAGATATTTCCTTGCACTCTTATGCCTAGTAAATTAAACCCTTGCCTCTCCCTTCATGGACCTATTCCGAAAAAGCAACCCTATAATCTGTCCCGTGCTTTGCATACATTACATTACAAGTAATAAAACATCCATTGTCAGTTGCCACATTAAACTATTAACATATATTAATCACACAAACTTTACAAGGACCAACTGCGTTTCAAAAAACATATGTATGGTTTCTTAGCTGATATACAGTAGGGTAGCATCACACTTCTCCTTTGATTTATCATACTCAAAGTACTCTGTCTACAAGTATTGGTTGTAGCCTGTGGGTCACATAAAAAGAAACAGAAAGATGATGAAAGCAAATAAGAAATTCAATATTAATCAGAAAGGGAAAGTAGATAGTGCCTGACAAAGATTACTTTCTTGATCCTGTGGTGAAGAGGAAGAGGAAGGGTTGTGGTAGGAAGGTGAGGGGAGAGTACTTGAGGACACTATTAATTGCACATCCCTACCAGTGCTAGCTGTAAAACGTAGCATAACGGAAAGTGCTCTTGGAACGGGGGCTTGGGCTGAACACTCCCCTCACATACAAATGGGACTGGAGCACCCAGTGGTCAAACAAACAGTAGTAGAGATGGTGGGAAAATACTTCTTTGTCATTTTAAAAAAAAATATATCTTTCATACACAGAGTTTTGAGTTTTGCATGGGCACTTCTGTGCTTTGTCCAGGCAGATCCCTTTATGGTAGTCACAGCTGCCTTGAGTATAATTGAAATGACACCCAACACAGCTGGCAGGTATTTTGAAAGGCAATCAACTCCCCAATAAGTGAAATTACAGATCTACATCTGTTCAATTGCTAAGCCTCCTACAGTAAGTGCCCAGAACAATGCAAAACCACCCATATCATGATGTAACTGAACTTAATTCTCCATAATTAGCGGAAGAAACTTGAAATCAACAGTGAGACAGAATTATGTGTAGAATGATCATCTGTTGAACCCTTGAGAAGAAAACCGGTTAGATCATTTGGAATGTGTCATACAAGTGAGTATGAATGATAAACGTAGTCTATATTTTATTTTTAAAATTGTTCCTTGAAGATTTAATGCCTTCAATTATTTGTATCTAAATGTGTTCAGATGATCTTAATTTGATAAATTATAATTGTGTAGAAGAATTATAAATGCATGTATATTCATGAGTATGTTTATTTAGCTACACTCCATCAAATAATGCACACACATTCCTATAATACAAATCCGCACATCAATATAAAAGTACAAAATACAAGACACACAAAATGGTGAGTAACAATATAGTTTAAAACCAACTGAAAGAAAAACATTGGGCCTCATTTCGACCCAGGCGGTAAGTTACCGCCTGGGTCGTACCTTTACCACCATGGCGTAAACTATGTTTACGCCATGGTGGTTGGCGGACTTACCACCCCATTCCGAGGTGAGTGGGGCGGTAAGTCCCCATTAACCCATTTACCCTTCCCCATTCCCATTTTTGCCCCATAGGGCATAATGGGAGTGGGGAAGGTGTTAATTACGCCACCGTAAATTACGGTGGCTTAATTAACAACACGGGCCCTTAGCGCCATGGATTTTAACACCTGCAAAAAGCAGGTGTTAAAACCTCCATGGCGCTAAGGGACCTCGGAATCAGGCAGTAAGGGTCGGCGCTGTTTACGCCGCCGTAAACCCCTTACCGCCTGGGACCTAATGAGGCCCATTGATTAATAAAACATTCTGACAAAAAAGTTTACTGTCTATTCATATAAGAGTCCATCAATTGTCTGTTGGAGCATGAAGACCATTTTCCATATATTCTTTTCTCACTTCAGTCACACTCCAAGATATGACAAAAATGCCCAAGCAACGCACACTTAATAAGTCAAGAGGAGATAATATAGTGTAGGTCAGGATTGTCTTAAAACAGGAAAAAGTGTACGTTTTCTAATAAGTAAGCATACAGGGCTGAATAAAACAAATTGTAGTAGATCTTTCACAGTTTTACTACAACATGGACAGCTAGTATCAGTAGAAAAACATGCCATTTTGCAGTGTTAGCTTTCAACAAAGACAGTGGAAACAGGCTCTTATAATGTATTTATTTATGTTTTGTTTGTAGAGAGCGCTACACACCTATGGACCTCAGAGTGCACAAATAACAAAACCACATTCAACAGGGTTCAAGTAGAACACAATGAGTACAGATGCGGGAGTCAGGTGGGAGAGGAAAGACTGTTAATCTGCTGAGTTAAAGAGAAGAGTTTTTATAGTCTTCTTGAAGACTGCCAGGGAGGGGAGTGATCTGATCGCTGAGCGAGCGGAGAGCATTTCATTCTTGTGGTGCATGGATTTCAAAGCTTTTGCTTTCAAACTTTTTCAGCCAGAAGCGAGGTTGATACAATGTGCAGTGGCCGCTGGAGCGCAACACTCTTGTATGGTCTTTTACAGAAAGCCTTCTAATCAAGTATTGAGGGGCCACAAGTTCTGGCATTTGTAAGTGAGAGACAGGACCTTATGCCTAATCCTCTGTTTCATTGGTAGCCAATGCAGGCTCTTTCTGAACTCAGAGACATGATCACGCTTGGCCAGTCTGTAAATTGTCCTAACTGCCCCATTCTGTGTCGTCTGCAAATGGGACAAGTTGGCTTGTGATGTGCCAGTGAGCAGAATATTACAGTAGTCCAACCATGAGTTGACCAATGCGGGGACCACTAAGGATCTATTTTTGATAGCAAGGTAGGGCCTGATCATATGGAGTCATTTGGTCACATAGCCACAGGAGGACCGTATGTTTGAGATGTGTTGCTTCATTGACAACTCAGAGTCAAAAATGACGCTGTAGGTTTTACGGATTTACTAACCGGGATCTGTTTGCCCATGATGGAAAAGTGGGAGTATGTGGAGTCAAGTTTCTTTAAGCGGGGGCCAGAAGCAACAATTTGGAGCTCTATATTCTCATTATTTAATGCAAGTGTGTTGCAGGCCATTAGTTTGGATTTCAATGTAGATGTTATTCAAGGTCTTAACGTCAGTGGCATATGTTCAGTCAACTTGACTAGCACTTGGGTGTAATCTGTGTAGTTAGCATAATGGACACCAAGACCATTGAGGAGATCAGGGACTGGCCTAATGTAAATATTGAAAAGAGTTGAAGATAGGCAATATCCCTCAGGGAATCCTCACATGGAGGAAATGGAAGAGGCCTCTGCGCTCTTGACTACCACTCTTGATGTTCTAGGGCCCAAAAACAATGACATTCATAGGGATGCTTCCTCTGAGCAGTTTACAATGTTTCTCAGCCTTTCTTGGAGAAGGTTGTGATCAATGAGATCAAACACTGCAGAGATGTCCAGCAGCATTAACAATGCTGGGTGGTCTAAAATTGTATTGTCTTCTGCAAATCTTTGCAGCTGCAGATATGCTACTCTATCAATGTTTAGAAGACATGGCATGTTTGCTTTTGGCCAATAGTTTTTGGTAATTGCTAGATCTAGTGTGTTTTTTAGCAGGGGAGTTACCCAAGCGTCCTTCAGAGAGACAGGTATCACGCCTTCCCTGAAGGACATGTTGATCATCCTGGTAATCCAGGGAGTGAGGATATCCAATGAGTCTTTGAGGATATTTGAGGATATTGGTGTGCATGAGTCCCCTAAGCATGAAGTAGATTTAAGGTTCATGACAATATCATTATAAAATAAATTTAAAATTAAAATTGAGGGGTTTGTCGAAGGCAATTTTCTTCCATTGTAATGCTAGAGCTAGTCTGGTTTCTATTGGATGGCAGACAAGCTTGTTGGTTCGCAATGTTCAGTTGGTGACTAGTGGTTTTATTCAGGAATTGATTTTGAATTGTCTGACACCAGGCAGAATCTTTAATGATTGGTGGAAATGGGGAGGTCTGAATTTCAAATTCTTTTTGAATCTTGAATAATTAATTGGAAGAAGATTTGCCTTTATCAATTCGTGAGTTATAGTTTTTTGCCTTAGCTTCGATGATGGTATGTTTGTTAGCATGTACCAATTCTTTATATTTTCCTAGGGTGTTGGTACCACTATTTTTTCACCAATCGAGCTCTAGCAATCTTTTCATTTCTTTATCATTAAACGCGGATTTGTTTATGGTTTCTGCTTTCACCCTCTTTGTCTTTTTAGGGTTCAAGGCATCAATGGTGGTCTTGATGCATGGGAAAGGTGACGCACATATCGGAAGAGTTGTTTAACATTTCTCCACTGTCCAATCTAGAAGACAGTAAGGTGCAGAAGTCGGTCGATGATACATTTTTTAGATTCCTGCATTTTATGTCAGTCCTTGTGTTACTGTTGAGTCTGAGTGGAGCAGGGGGTAATGACGACATTATGTTGACTAAGGAGTGGTCAGGCCAGGGGCACATCTGGGTGTCAATGGGGGTCCCAAGAAGGATATTGGTCAGGATCCAGTTTAAGGTATAACCTCATTGGTGTTTTTTTCTTTTTTTTACCATTTGGGAAAAGCTGATGGTTCCAAGGCCGGATAATAGGGAAGATGCCTTGGAGTCATTGGGATCTTCTGCCCTTAAATTAAAGTAACCCAGTACAATTATTAGGTCATGATTTTGTTTAATAATGCAAGGAGATGTTGCTCAAACAAAGGAAGGTTCTGTGGGGGCCTATACAAGGTAAGTATGGTCAGAGAAACATTGTGGTTAACTTTCATTTTTAGAAACAAGTTTTCACATTCTCAAGGTACAGGACATTTATAGAGTGACAGTCCAGGTGTTCTTTTACAATAAGTGCTACTCCTGCCTCTCTCTGCCCAATATGATCTGCTCTAAAGATTTTATATCCTGAATGTGTGGTGTCATCTGCGGATACCAGGGTAGCTTTATGCTGCCATGTCTCTGTTACTGCAAGCATGTCAGGTTTATGAATAGAGATGCATTGAGATGTGGTCAGTGACCTCAATCCCATGTTGGCATAATGATCAAGTGTTTATCAAATAGATGGAAAATTAGTCGACTCCGGTGGTGGTAGTGGGTGGTACAAATATCCTTTAACATTAACATTTAACATTATTGGGAGGAGTTTTCTTAGGGAGAATTTTGATGTTTGAATTGGTGTCAGGGAGTTTTACCTGGATAAAGGATGGATTATTTTGGATATTTTGTACCGGGATGGGGATGGTATCACTAATGTGCTTGCAAGGCAAATATGATGACTGCATCTCATCCTTCTCCTGGGTGTAACTCATGGATGTAGGAGACTGGTCTATCGCCTATAGAGTTGAATCAGCAGACACTAAAGGTGTATTAATGCAGTGGGAAAAGATAATGTCTGTAGTGTTGTTAGAGACAGGAAGAGGATCACCAACTGCATTGTTATTTTCACTTATGGGGTGGAGTCCCAGTCTTTGGTATTTCGCTAGGATCGCAGCCACTTTAACTTGATAATGGGTTCTCTCCAGAGCAGACATACTGTCTATAGGCGCCGGTGTGGTGCGGTGGCTTGACACAATAAGAATGGGTTCTTACCTTGTGTGGAGCCGAAGATGTAAAGGGCAAGTTCCTTTAATGTTGAAGGTGCTTGGAGCGACCTCTCCCAAACCTTCTACAATCAGCACTAACCGGACTGTCAAACTCTCCAGCGGTTATGTAGTTGAGACGGAACTACAACGGCAATAAGGCTGCTTCTACGAGTGTATTAATTTGTTTACAAGGTGCATGAGGAGCGCCGCTGTGCACAGCGTAGCAAGTAGATTAAGGAGAAATCCAATGGTTTTTGGCATAGCGTGCATATTTCAAATCTAAGTAGGTTTCCAAATATGTGTATGTATTATTCCACGTAATTCTGAGAATTTTAGCAATGTAAATCAGGTCACAGGCATTAAGAGTCACTAACTTCAATACAGAGTAAAAAGCAAACACAAACCAAGTAAATCAATTTTGGTCAAAAATACACACAGCAACCTCATGCACACTAATCAACCATCTGTCAGATTTCTTATGACTCAAAGTGAGATATAACAGTTGTTTCCTGTTGGTGTTTTTTTTTTTAATTCTTTAGATTCAAGCTGCTCCTTCCTTAACAAATCAATTACAAGTTTCTTTATTCTTTGGACATTATTCCGAATGGACGGTTTTGAGAAAAGTGCTGGTGCACTAATATGTAATAGGCTCGATCTAATGTAAGGCAGACAAGGAATTTTCATCGAGCCTTCTCTATTTAAAAGATTTTCAATTATAGACTGAGACCAGATACGCATCCAATGAGATAAAGGGGACATACGCTTTTCATTTTCGAGAAATCCAGCACCCAGTTGCATGTACACTGCAAATGTGGACCGGAACTCGGAAGACCCAGGATCCTTTTAAAGAATTTATTTTCCAATACTTGTAGCTCTGATATGTAGCTGGAACATATTTGCATACCCCCATAACGAGGCATCATAGTTAATAATTGTCTTCATCTGGGTATCATAAACTTTCAAAATCATATTAAGCGGTTGACCTTGGCACAATGCCATAAAGCGAGTAACTCCCCCTAAATATTCACTCATCCATGTTATCTGTTCCTCAATATGAGCACTGCCTCACAAATCCAAGGAAAAACGCATTCCCAAATAATCTGCATCATAAACCCTCGGTATAATTGCCCCAATACTCATAATTTTGTTCAGGTTTATGTTTTTTTCCCCTATCACAGGCCATAATAGCAGATTTTGCCAAATCCTACATTGAAAATATACATTGATTAGTTTTTTAAGTGCTATCGGGGTGCGTGCTATTAAGACAGCATCATCTGTGTAGGCCAGAACAGGGAAGGCCCTGTTTCCCAGTCTAGGATAGTTCACATTGGAGTCCAGTAAGGCTTTGTATAGACCATTATTGTAAAGGGAAATAGAACAGGGGCCAACACGCATCACCGTAGCATGCAAATGCCTGATTATCCCTATGCACTGCCTAAAGCACAACTAACAGCTCAGTGGGACAGTCTGTGGACCTGAGCACCTTCCACAATGCCCCTCTATTAAACTTATTGAAGGCTGCGCTCAGGTCCATGAACACAAAGAATATCGGCTCATTTCTAACATACACCAAATGTGCCTCCAACAAGTTTGAACCCCTGTACCCAAACCTGGTCTTAAACCAAAATGGATAGCAGAACATATGGAATTATTTAGAATCTAATCTTCCAAATGTCCCAGCAGGACCCTCCCAAAAATCTTGTAAATTCTACCCCACAACGATATCGACCTATAGGTGAATAGGCTCACACAATCCCCCTTTATAAGATAGGGAAAATAATGGCCGGTTTCCATGATGAGGGTATGACACCAGACTCCAAAATTGCATTAAAACTGACTGTAGGTAGTAGAGCCCACAGTTCCAGCAGATCTTAAAAAAGATCAGCAGGAACTGCATCATGCCCGGTGCGTGGTTATGCGCCTCATTGAAGATTGCTGAGGCCACCTCATTCAAAGAGAATTTAAATACCGAGTGTGAGGGTAAAATGTATGATAACTCAGTTGGTCCAGAATATACATTAGCAAAATGGTCTACCCAGGCCTCTGCTTCAACGGTTGTCTCAATTCCCTTCAACATACATTTATGGGGGGTAACCTGCACCACAAACTCCCCAAAATTAGCCATTTTATACTCTTCATTGAACCATTCTCTACATTGAGTTTTTTTCACAAACTGTTCCCTCTGAAAAATGGCAGACATTTTCCCTATTAATTTAACATACATTTTAGCAATTGCTAAGGGAACATTTGCTTCATCAAGGATAAACATAAACAGGAGCAAATGTGAGTTATTTTTAAAAAATGTTTATATTTTTTATTGTTGTTTGGTTCACAAGTAACCTTTAACAAATTTACAAAAAAAAAGAAACAATTCAAGATTGCAATTGAGAATAAAAGTTACAATTCAGAGTAAAAAGTTAATAAGAATAAACACATGAACATAAAATAATTACTCATAGTTTCGTGATTTGATGTTGTAGGTGCTAAAAACGTTTTTTAAAAAGTGAGTTGCGGCAGTCATCCAGTTGTTGCAACAATATTAGGTCCTAATGAGTTGCCACATTGTCTCAACCGAGACCTGGTATTGGTTTTGAAAGAGATGCCCAAAGTAAAACATGTGCCTCCCCTCCAAAGCCCTACAATGAAGTAAAATGTGTCGCAGGTTTTCCACCTTATCTGTGGAGGAGCACAATCGGCTCAACCTCAAGGGCCTAGGAACTTTGTTTCTAGCACCCATAATTTCATTAGTTAAGGCGCAACCTCATCACCCTATTACGCCAAGATGTACTAGACGACTTATTCAAATATTGTGGACAAGTTCCAACTGCCCTAACATCAACCAGCAAATCTGTGTATAGATGGTGTGTTCTCAGTCTTCCTATTGTGTCTATCCAGTCCTATTCCTTTAATTTCTTTTCAGTACTGTCGGTTGATACATAGCTATGTCTCCGTGGTTACCATACCTCCCACAGATTCTATAGCATTCAGACTCCCATTTATTTAGGGCTTTCCAAGATTTTTTGTGGAGCAGCTGCTGTAATAGCCACCATATCAAGCCCACCTTAGAACAGCAATGCTCCTCAATAAGGAAAGATTCTTCCAATTGAGGTAGAATTGAATGGAGGATAGGCCCAATTCATAACAGATAACAGCTGATGGAAGATTGTTAGGCAATTGAAAAACCTTCCTCCCAAAAAGTCCCTCCAATGGTAGGCATAACCTTCATCTTGCAAAACTTGAACACTGGAGAGAAGTGACTAAATGTAAACAAGCTTGGGTGGCAATCATTTGCATTTTGGAGTGGTAATGAGACTCAGTTCTATTATTTAGCTCAAACAATCTGCAGCCCAAATAACAAAAGTTTGACACTCGTTACAGGGGTAGACAGCTCACATTCCCACGGAACGTCTTATACTTTAATTTTCATCCCTGGTCTAAATGATAATATCTAGGATTTATTACTGTTAATGCTTACGCAATTTATTTCTGTATAGGCTGCCAAAGCATCCAGCTTGTGCTGTAATCCTATCGGGGTGTAGTCGAAAAAGACTCGGTCATCAGCATACAACAAATAATCCAGTTTGAGGTTAACCAAACTCGGGCAAAAGCGAAGAATGTTTTTAAAAATCTCAGGAAAGTTTTGACAGAAAGAGGCTGAAGAGTAACAGAGCCCGAACACAGCCCTGCTTGAGATCACGCATAGTAGCAATAGATGCAGAAAGTTTGCCCTGGGCATTAAGACAGAGTCTGAGGGAAGTGTTAGAGTGTAAAGCTACAAGGATCACAAGCAGGTGTTTGGGGCATCCCAGTCTCTAAGTTTGGACCATAAGCAAGCCCTGTCGAATGCCATAGAGAAGTCGATGAACGCCATGTCAAGTGGTTTGACTTCACCATTCTTTGTTTTTCAGTAGGACCAGGATGAAAATGCTGACGTTAGTACCTGTCCCCTTCCTGAAACTGGTCTGCAGCGGATCTAATCTACCTGCGCCGCTTGCTCAATCAGTCAGCTCCCTCAAAACGATCCTGGCGTACATTTCTGCAGGAACGTCTAAAAGCGCAATGTGTATATAGTTAGACAGGGGTGCAATCTTTGGCCCTTTTTGTAGATCAGGAAAATGATGGAATGAGCCCACAATTTTGGAATACTATCTGGGAATATTTTGGCCAAGATGTATACCCACAAATGAGGATCCAGTTTTAGCACCACATTGGACATACCATCTGACCCTGGTGCTCTGGACCTCTTACTTCGAGTAATTATTGAAACAATTAGCTCCTCTGAGCAAATCCAAGCCCCACGGACCAGATGGAGAAGCAGAGTAGCGATTCTTCTCCCCAAGTTCCCTGTTATACGCATTAGTGAAATGATCGATCCACTCTTATTCCGCAATAGGATTAATCATAGCACACAAATGTCAAGGCGCAAGATTATTAGTCACCTAAAGGAGGTGACATCCCTAGAATTGACCGACTCTAGCATTGCAGATGCATCATTTAATGAAATGTTATATCCATGAAGCAGGAGCCAAAGTCTATATTTTAGCTTCAGAGCCCTGCGTTGGTCAACAACCAAGAGTGCGCAGAGGCGTAAAGCACGCCTCAGATCACTTTTTCCTTGACTGGATCACAGGGTCATAGACATGATTCCTTAGCACTTTAACTCAGTATTTGTGGGACGGCATAGTTACGTATACTTACTTGGTCTAGGATGTCTCTATATGGGACAGTTTGCAGAGCCATCTCAAGTTTATCATTTGGAAAAAGGTAGAGAAGGGCCGCATAAGACTTCTCCATGCTCACCGTATTCCAACACACCCTGTTCTTACCAGAAGAAGACTCTAAGGGCTTGTCATAAATAGGTCTACCCTCTTCCAACTTGAGTACCTTCCAATCTAGAGACAAAGAGTAATGATCGCTAGTTTCAGTCTTCTTGAATGATATTCTGCAGGATTTCTCCCGAGACAAAGAAGTAGTCTAAAATACTGCTTGAGTTGCCTCGATGCCATGTCAGATTATAAGGAATGTCCCCCGTCACCATGCCATTCACCATATTCATATCAGAGGCATTCATAAGCTCCATTCAAGCACTTCCACACCTCCTTGCGATCAGATAGAGTTTTTCCCAGTTTGCCAATCATAAATCAAGTCTTCAATTGCATCAAATAAAACATCTTGACTAATCATGGTGGGGTTCCAGTAGAGGTTAACTATCAAGGTTGAGGACATTGCTACGTACATCTCCCTATCCCAAGTTAACTCCACTGCTTGAATAAAAGGATTCATAGTTGCATAAGCAGTAACCAATACTCCAATGTCATTCCGAATACCAAACAGAAGCCGGTCCCCCTTTGCCTCCTTTGTATGCTGGATTCAACAAACAATTGTATCCATCCACACTCAGGGACTCCAGAAGCCAGCACTCCTGGACACCACACATATCAACTTCAAATATAGGCGAGACCAGAGGGGAGTATAAATGTGCATAACCCCTTGAATTCCATGATGGACAATGACTGATTTGGCCTCTAGCTTGGGGCTCTGCTTGGATAGCTAATGATGATGCCCATGCAAACAAGCCGCTACCCAACTCCAGTCCATACCATCCTGTGATTCTGAGTTTCCCATGAAATGGCGTGTAGCTTGTCTGCTAGCAGGGTTGTCCCTAAAGCATGTTATAAATAAAATGGGAAGACATTGTGACACTGTTGCTAGCTAATCAGAACCATTACTGACACACCTATCTTCAGGAATGGACAAGGAAGTCGTTGGTTGGATACCGGGGTAGGGAGAAATTGAGAACCCCCATGATCATAATTGGGTCGCAGATGACAAGACCTGATCCAGGAAAGCCAAAATGAAGGATGACCTGTCAAGACTGAAATTGTTCCAGAACTCCACCTGCTTAATGTCTTCTCAGGGGAGATGCGATAGCACAGGGAATTTAGTTAGCAGCTTCAATACTCCTAACCTATCAATACCCTCTTTCAAGTCCCAGGAAAAAAGTAATAGCATGTTTGGGGATTCTGCCTTAGGAGGGATCGGAACCACTGTGAAGTCTCTGTTCAGACATTGTGCATGGTGATCCTCCTTCACATGATGTCTGCACTTGCCACCTGCTGGCCGCACTTTTATTTATTGCTGTTATTTATTCTATTTATATTTATATTGTCAATCCCATTTACTGCACTGTCCCTTCCCCTCCCCCTGCACTTTTCCCCTCCCCCTTCCCCTGCACTTGCACGATCTCAATGACACCTGGCCTAGTAAGATCGTTGTCTCTGTCTTCCCTCTTTTCCCCCTCCCTTGCCTCCTCGCACCTTGAAATACTTGTGTATAGGCGCATTATACATGCCAAATCATATCAAATCATATCATAGTTGTGAGCTGGGATGAACTCCCAGCACCCATATGCTGATGAGTCAGAGCCTCTGCCAGACCCTCATTTAACAGTAGGGCACAGCGCTCCTCCATGGTAATAAACTGGGGAGAGTTCCTAACCCCCACATGCTGGTAGATTGATTGCTGAGCATGCGGCCGCCATTCTTGACACACTCTTAGTGGGCTATGGGGGGCCTCAACCACCTTAGTGCACAGAGAGGTCACTTCTTGCTAAGGCGGCAGGCCCTCTAACAGGGGACAAGAAGGGCAGGGACTAAACTGCATCAGATCTGCCTCACCCTGGCCGACTGAGCCAGGAGCACCACCACTGTCGTAGTCAATGTTAAGACCCTCAGAATGGTCATTATCACTCAAGGCTTCATTCAAAGGCGTGGCTGAGGTTTCAAGAGTGTTTGATGAGAACAACACTTTTGGAGCATATTGAGGCCTGACCCAAGGGTATTTGCTGAGACTTTGGTTGCTGGGCCCTCGCTCATTGTGGCTCAAGTGGAAGGCACAGATGTTAAATTGTGCAGACATTTTCTTGAGCCCCTGCCTGAGTTCTTGTGGAGGCCTTTCCTATTTTTAGGTTTCTTAGTGGTCACAGCCTGTTCTGCATCCTCCACTCTCTGTTCACTCATATTGACTCTGAGTGGCTTGTTCACCTTCTTGACGGTCACACCACAGTCTGCAAAGATCGCAACGGGCTCTTAGGTTTCAATTGTTACAGCTGCCACTGCCGGGCAGTACGAGCCATGTGCCCCCAACCTTCTATCAGGAGGGCCTCAGCCATTTCCATGACGGTGGAGTCGATAAGAACCACTGACTCCACCATAATCCCCTCAGAATCTTCAAAGAAGCTGGCTGCAGCTTCTGCAAGAGGCAGCAGACGGCAGGCCTCTGCTTCTTCTTTTTCAGCAGTTGTGGGGGATGATAGATTAAGGCCCATGTAGAAGAGTCCAATGTCGCCATTGTTGGAGTGGATAGAGGACGAGTCACAAAAGCAAACAACTGACTCCACTGAGGGCCCCTTAAGAAGGATTCCACAAATGACACTCTGTCATTTAAATCAGATAACAGGTGAGGATTAGCTCTCACAGCCACATAGACCAGCTCTTGCTGATCGTATAACACCTTAGGTCCTTCTGCAAAGGCAGAGGAGAGTCACAAAGGGACACTGACTTGTTGAAAGAAGAGGATCCTTGGCTCACTGGCAGGTTACTGGTGTGGGTCTTAGAAGTAAGATCAGTCACCAGGGTGGCCGAAGGCACTGGTGCTAAGTAAAAAACCTCTAGCATGGTCATTGCCTGATTCACTGGGGCAGGAGATTTAGACAATACCCTTGAATTAAAGAAGCCTGCTCATCTAGACACTTGTCCAAAGGGTCCGAGGCAGCAAGGATCGAGGTAGGACCTGTTTGATTGACAGCAACATTGTATTTAAAAGAAAGAATAAGGGACCAAGGACACTCTTCATTAAAGTTTTTTAAGATTTTAATCTTCCTGTGAATACTGCTTCTATTTGCCCTGCTACCCATGTCCTATCCTCTATGCAGGACATGGGTCTTCCCCAGTTGATTTCTGAACCAACCCACATCCGTGGGAATACCCTTGACTTTCTCTTTGCCCCTATAGCTGCTCTATCCTCTATTTTTGTCAGTCCTGTGCTTTGGTCTGATCATTTCTTGATAGCATGTTCTTATCTTCTTCAGGCTCCCATTCCCCGCCCTGTTAAACCTTCTGTTTTCAAGCGTAGTTGGTTGAGAGAATCTAACCTCGACCTTACCTCCGCTCTGCTTGCTAACTCTGGCAATGCTGCGGACTGCTCTCTACTTAAACTTGAAGCTGCCTTCTTAGCCTCAGCCGACTTGTTAGCCCCCATTAAACTTTGTAAACCTAAAACTCGGACCCCTGAACCCTGGTTCACTGATGATCTTTCAGCACTAAAACTGCACTGTCGTCAGGCGGAGAGAAAGTGGTGCCTAGATTACTCCACCTCTGCTAAGAATCTATTTCGCCACTCTCTCTCTGCCGATCATAAGGCATCGATTACTGCTAAAAAGTTATATTATAGTCAGAAGTTCAGTCTGCTCTCAATAAACCTATAGCTCTCTTTGACCTTGTCCAATCCCTCTCCTTGCCTGAGAATGGTAAGGCCTCGGTTCCTCCTTCGCAAGGTCTGTGTGACTCTCTTTCGGATTTCTTTCTTGAAAAAATCTCTACTATCTGTGACCACATAAAGGATGGTCTGCCGTCGCTTTCAGTTCCTACAATGGCTACTCCTTCCCCTTCCCCTACTGCTTCTTGGTCTTCATTTCCACAGTTCTCTAACTCTGATGTACTGTGAGCCATTTTCAGACTAAAGTCTGAATCTCCTAATGATGCCATACGTCTTATTCTTTTAAAGGAGATATCTGCTAACCTCATCGAGCATATCACCACTGCTGTTAATATTTCCTTTTCCACAGGGTTAATTCTTCCCTCCCTTAGACACGCCCTGATTTTCCCTCTTCTTAAGAAGCCATCCCTTGATCCTGATGTATTGTCCAACTATCGTCCTATTTCACTTCTCCCTTTTCTTATGAAGTTGATGGAGGCTTTGGTGTCTCCTTTTCTTTCTAACTTTCTTGAGTTTTCTCACTTTTTTCGACCCCTTTCAGTCTGGTTTTTGCCCAGGGAGGGGTACGGAATCCCTCTTGAACTCGGTACTTGATGACATGGTGGAAAAGGGGGGTGTCGGAGCAGTCCTACTTCTGGATCTGTCGGCTGCTTCCGACACCGTTGATCACTCCATGTTGCTTTCTCGTCTTTCCAACGCCAGTCTTTCTGGCCAGGCCCTTGATTGGTTCACATCGTTCCTGTCTGATCGCTCTCAGTCTATTTCTCTTCCCCCTTTTCGATCTAAGCTGGCTACACTTGTCTGTGGTGTCCCTCAGGGCTCAGCACTCTCTCCTATCCTTTTCAATGTCTAAATTAGATCTCTTCTGCTTCTTGTTCACTCACATGGTTTCCGCTACTATTCTTACGCGGACGACACACAGATCCTCCTCCGCCTTGATCTTACTCAAGCTGAGACCGCTGCATGTCTCAGAAACTGTTTGGAGGATATAGGTCATTGGATGATGACTAATTGGCTAAAACTGAATGGCAGTAAGACCTAGGTCCTGGTGGTGGGTACCTCACCCGCCCTTCTCTTTTGAACCTCGCAATTCTGGCCATCGGGCCTGGGCCCCCCCCGCTCCCGGTTCAATCGGTCCGCAATTTAGGTGTTAAAATCTCTGCCTCCCTGTCTCTTTACAATCAGGTCGCTTCTGTATGTAGTGCTTTAAACTTTGCATCCTGCGGAAAGTTTTGTCCTTTATCCCTGCTGAATGTCAGGCTCATGTAGTGGCAGCCCTGGTTCTCAGCACCCTTGATTATTGTAACTCTCTTTGTCTGGCCCAGCCTCGCTACCTGATCCAAAGGCTTCAATTGTTACAAAATGCTGCCGTCCGCTCTGTACTTCGCCCCACCTTCGGATCCCACATCTCCCCGTTGCTCAAGAAACTACACTGGCTTCCTCGTTCTGCTGGAGAGTAGGGGCCCCTATTAGTGTCATTGTGGAAGCCAAAAGATTGACATTGGGACTTCCTAAATGAAAAAATCTGGGAACAGGGAACCTTGGAGGAGCTGAATTTTAGGGTACCCATTGTCGTGGACACTTGTGGGGAATCATGGAAGAAAACTTGTATCAGGACAGAAGAGGAAAGAAGAAGAGCTGAATCCCATCATTTTTGCAGCTGCTGGGGGGTAGAATTCCCACAGCCCCCAGACTAGCCTTCTCCTTGGGCGGCAGATGGATATCAGAAGTACCAATGAGATTTGTAGGTTCCGCGTGGGGGGTGCGGCTGCTGACTCAGGTGCCAGAGCTAGCACCGATATGGGGGTGCCTTGATCGCCACCAGAGTTAGAGTGCAGGAAGATGGTGACTGCTTATTCAACATTAGGAGCATGCAAGGGCCGAAGGGGCTGGGTGGTGTAAGAGCAACAGTTTGAGTGCAGAGGTCATAGGAAGACATAGCAAGTGCTGGCAAAGAGAGAGAAAGTCACAGCCAGACACAATGTCAGCCAGGCACAATGTCAGGCACAATATCAGGCAACAGCAGCAGATGTGTTACAGTGGGTCCAGCCACAAAAGGCACCAGATATTCACAGAGCTCCAGACATCGGGCACCAAACACCACTCCAGCCACCAACTGCCACTAACTGCAGGACTCTGCAGGGACTTTGTGGTGCCCTGCCGTATAAAAGTGTTTTTCCAACCCGCTCAGCTTCCTGGGTGTAGAAAGTAAAGACAGACTGTGCTCCTTCTCACATATACTAACTGCAGGACTCTGCAGAGACTCCATGGTGCTCTGCAGTGCTGCAGTGAAAAGGGTTTTTGAACCTGCTCTGTCTCCTGGGTGTAGCAAGTAAAGGCAGACAGTGCTCCTCCTCACATCCACTAACTGCAGGACTCTGTGGAGTTATTATTTATTGATGTATTCTAGAGGTGTGTGTCTTGGCCCATTTCTTTCTCCTCTTACAATGCAGATTAACAACCACATAAGATGTGCAATTGTATTATAGACCCTTGAATTTGGCTGTCAATTTGTAGTAAGACATATGATTGTATCATATGTCAATGTATAATAGATATAGAAAAGTAATCAATAGTTGAGGAACCCTGATGATTTCTAAAAGTAGGCAAGCCCGGTGTATCTGGCTAAACACGTGCACTCACAGAGCGCAAACAACCATTCTACGAGCCACATATAAGTTAGTAAGCCATTGGCAAATGTGCATGAGTCCTGGGATCCCTGATGCATGATCTTCCAATTATTCATGCAACCGCTCAGATGGCTCATTACCAATCTTAACATTAGAATCTCCTCTAAAATCAAAGGGGTTGTAGGATCCATCTGATTTATCAACTTTTCCTACAATAACTCTTTAACAAAAACAGCCTATTGTGTTTGTAGTTATGGGGGCTGTTATAAAAATCCAAAATCGCCAGGGCTATCTCCCTTCCTCTGGATAAGTCTTATCAATTGAACACTGCTCACCTTAGTGCCAGTAACCTTAATCCTGCAACCCACAGATGTATTAACCACAACTACAAGACCCCCAAAATAACACCCTGTGTTTTTCTTCCATGTTGGATTTACAGTGCCACATAGCCATCTAAAATAATGTCTTCTACAGCCCATATTGCCTGTAAAAAAAATCACATCATGTTTTTTAGGAAAGTCAGAATATCTTGATCCAAGAACTTTGAGTTAGCACTCATTATATTTCAAGAGAGGACAGTTAGTGTTGGTGAGAGACAAATTAATAGGTCAATATTAACAACTGCCCCTCCCCTGCCTCAATATCGTAAAGGAGAGAAACGCTATGCACTAAGGTGACCGTATCGGCCTTATCCCAACCTGACACCGGAAGAGATGGACCTGATGTAACTGAAGATGACAAGTATAAGCAACCCTGCTGTTAGACTGACATACACACATGCGATAGACAAAAATCTAATATTCACCCACTATGAAGAAACGCAGATATTAGGTCAAACGTGAACTTAGACACAAAGAATATTACTAGCATTATTAAGAACAAATAATATAACCAGCATCTTTATTTAAATGGAAATCATAACACGCAATGAAGCGAAGACAGTCCCCAGAGCCTCATGGGACCTTAAAATTGCTCACTAAAAGTACAGATTTGTGTAGCCCGCAGGCAGTGGCTGCGCGGACCCTCTGCAAGGTTATGGAAGAATCAAGGATGGCTTGAGCCATCGAGAAGATAATGGGCCTCATTACAACCCTGGCGTTAAGGGGTTAACGGCGCCGTAAAAGGCTGCGGCACCGTTAAACCCTTAACGCCGGATTCACACTTTAATGCCTGCTTTTTGCAGGCGTTAAAGTCCGACCCGCTAAGGGACCTTGGTGCTAATTACGGCACCGTAATTTACGGTGCCGTAATTAGCACCTTCCCCATTCCCATTGAGCCCTATGGGCCAAAAATGGGAATGGGGAAGGGGCCATGGTGAATGGGGATTTACCGCCCTGCCAACCATGGTGGAATCCGGCATGGACCATGGTGCTAATTGCACCATGGTCCAACGCCAGGGTTGTAATGAGGCCCAATGTGAGATAAGGATTCATAGGACACAAGACATATTTCTATTAGATTACTCAAAGAACAACAGCCTTTGAATGCCAGGTGCCTACTCATTCTAAATTTAAACCTAGGAATAAGGTATAGCGCTTAATTTAATAAGACGAATACAGGTCTTGGACTTCTCACCAACTACTCCCATTTTTAGTTAATGTGCTGATTACCTGCCATTTCCAAGGGTGATAAGTAAGATGCCAACCAATGAGAACTCTCAATGTTGTGCCACTCAGTACATATTGCATTAACAAATAATTGACTTTGAAGATAACATGTAGTCTTCATTATCAATTTAGAGACAGTCTCAGGTGGAGATCAGATCAAATATAGCCAATAAGAAGACTAACCCCCATATGCTCCATATGTAGATGATATATTAACCAATCCACATACCCCACAGGTTTTTGTAACCCAGATTGTGATGTAACGCCAATGATAATGTTTTTTCTGTTCTTAAACCGTTGTCATGCTTGAGAGCTCACAATTTTTTTGTTTGTATGTTGGTACTGCATTCTATGGATTATTTATAAAGCAGGGTCTTGTCTTTCCATTTACATTGACTGTTTTCATTTTTTGAGTCTGGGATTTCCCGGCCTACCATGTCCACTTAAAGTGGGTTTCCCTGACCATTATTGCAGTGTGTCTAAATACCGGAATGTTTATTTATTTATTTATTATTGCCAACAGTTTACAAAGAAACCTTTACAACTCAAACAATCAATTAAAACACATATAAAAGAAACAGTTCAAATGAACATATTGTCTACCATTAAACAATGTTACCACAACAATTACAAATCGACAAAAGATTTAAATTTCTCACAATACATCAGGTCAATTAAAACAGGGTTTTCTTCACTTTTAAGTACCAATAGCCAAATTAAATTAATTAATTAGATCATATTATATACAGTGCAAAAAGAAACACAGAACATATACATCCACTTAATAACTTGGCTCTTAGTCCCCAATAAATAGATATAGAACAGTATCTCAAACAACCATATATTATCCTAGTACTAACACATTTGCTATCAATAGGAATTCATATATAAATAGACATGCAACAGAGTCAAACAACCATACATTATCCCAGTAAAGAAAGATTCAGTATCAGTAGGCGTTAACTCAGTAATTTATAGCAGCACTAGCCCTAGGTACCCATAGAGGGAGTTCTCTGTATAGAGACCTATTAGTCTTCCATGAATGGAAAAAAGGTACTCATCTATGGTTCCAGATCCTAAACCATAAAGAGATTAAATATTTAAATAATAAGGGATACTGAAGGGAAAATACTACCGAGTTGTGATAAATGGGATAATGCCGGTAATCAGACATCTAAACATTTACTATCAGATTGTCCAGGCACTTGGAGTATGAGGGTAAGAAGATTTGGTAGGTTTGTCCGTCATCCGTTATGGTTAAATACCATTGAGTTTTGGGGAGACTATCTTCATGTCATGAGTCTGCTCTCTCAATGGAACTTGTTAGAGCTCTGAGGGAACTTAATTTGATTAAGGATTGAGTAGAAAGGAGGAAAGAGGTGAAGGGTGATTGGATGCCAGGGGGGACGATTAGCTTTTTCCATTTTTTAGTCTCTTTTTGTGTTGTGTTCCAATGAATACTTTATTTAAATTTAGTCTCTATGAGACCAAAGACTTATACTGTGGAAAAAATGTGTTCTCCTGTTTGCACAGTCTCCCTTCTCTGTTTTTTCTTCTTTTTTTAGTTCTTCCCCTATCTGCTGTTTTTTTTTTATATTTTATAGTCTGTGTTGAAATTTCTTGTTTATCGAAGATAATAATTTGGGAATTTGAATGTTCTTAATTTTTTTGTAACATTGTAACTTTATTTTTGTTGTATGTTTGTTTGTAAAAAGTGCTTAAAGTCAATTGTTGGCTATGGCACGATAAATAAAAAATAAAAAAATAAAAAAATAAAGATTTAAATAATAAAAAAATATTACTGCCAAACCCTCTGAATTATTCTGGATAGGGATACATCATGCATGGGAAAAGGTACCATTCTATGGTACCAGATTTTGAGCCATAAAAAGATCTAAAAATGTAATAAAGGATGCCACTGCCAAACCCTCTGAATTATTCTGGATACAGACATATCTGGACCAGATATAATTATCATCACCCCTCATTCCCCACTTTACAACCTCTACAAGCAGGTAAATCTTACTGCCTGTAGCACTGGACAATACAGTAGCAAGTGCTTCATTGTATTTATTTCCCCCGTCTTCTCACAAAATCGACAATAGCGGTTTACCAGACCTACTGTTTTCCTTCTATAGAGGACCTCCCTCGATGGCAAAATATTCCAGTGAAGTTTGAGCAGTATAGTTTGATAATACTGATTCGGGAATTTGGTGAGTAATGATGATAGGGACCCATGTCTTTTATGGTACCACTGCAGATGGCTTAAGGAGGGGTATGAGTGGAATTTCTCTGTTGTTATAATCCAACCCCTTTCATTCAGCAGACATTTTACTTTACCAGGGTTGGTTATCAATGTCATCCTGTCTGAGTACATATCCCGAATAGTAGCCATATATTTACTGGGGGAATTCCCCATTACACTCAAAGGGACTAGTTTACCCAGCTCTTCATAAAGAGTGTTTTTTAAAGGTGCAATCATGCTACAGAACAATGCCATCAGTCGCATTTCAACCCGGACCTGCAACAAGGCTATACCAAGTTCAAACCTGATTGCCACCATAGGGATATTGCAAGGAACCCTTAATGTCTTCCTCCACAGCCTACCCTCCAGAGTGTTCCAGCAACGTAGCAATTCCTTATAGTGAAGCTCCATTCCAAATATTAATGTGGGTACTATTTTCCCATCATAAAAGGAGATTGCAAGTTTGATAGAGAAACAGACACATTAATGCTCAAGTTTCATCAACTGATTAACTAATGAAAGTATTTTCTGTTTTAAAAAACACATATCCACACTTTGATGTTTGTGCCATTAATAGGAAACACAGGTATAGATCGTATGAAGCAATTTCGATGGGGAACCTGTTAGGGGGAATTCTCCACAGTGGCTAATTTCCCTTCCCTACTGAGTCCCTCAGCAGCTTTGCTGGATTTCTAGGATTTTCTTTCCACCTATTTAGAGTGTGAGCCTTTTTTCCCACTCTTACATGTGTTTTGCTGTGTGTGTTCAATGTTTTTGTGTTCATAGAATGTCGAGCCTCACCTACTCCAGAGTCATAATCTTTTTACTGTGTTTTACACAGAACCTTCAGTGCAGTGACACAGGGTTATATTTTAGACTTCCCAACTCAGACTCCATTTTCTGGGACTGACTACTGTCTGCCAGAACATGTAAAGTTGTCATTGACTTTTTCAGTCTTTTTAAATCCACAGACCCATTACAAACCATCTTACATGGAGTACTGGAAAGGGTTATTACTTATCCCTTTTTGTCTGTTTCTCTTGGAGCATAGTTTCGCTCCCTTTTCATCAAGACTTGGCTGGTGGCAGTGGTAACTACCCTATTTTTCCTACTGCTGCTATCTTAAATAACCTTGGATTTGTTTTAGGCTATCTTGGTAGCCTCAAACTTAAAACCGTTAGACGATATATGTTTTATTTCGGTTCTGGCTGGGTTTATTCACCATTTCTTTTTGAAAATGTCTTTCTCGTGGGCTTCTCCGCAGTAGCCCTCCTTAGGCGTCTCTATATATGGGGGGACAGGTTGTGAGGGAGGGTTTTAGGATGCCCTGCAGAAGGTCTCCTTGGAGATCCATGTCGCACTCTGAATTGATTGGCTGTGGTGACTGTCCCGCTGGGACAGCCATCCTGCTGTGTGATTGACAGCCAGGCTGTGTGAATGGGGGAAAACTGCATAAAAACCAGGACTCTGTGTCTGGATAGGCAGAGTCGCCATTGGAATGAAAGAAACGACGAGGAGCTGACGGAAAAGGACCTCTACCACGACTGAACCCCCCAGGTGAAGCCTTGCTGCAGGTCCGAATCCTCAAACTCCAACGACAGAGAAGATCCTCCAGGAATCTTCTTCCCCAGAGCTGGTGGGACCAACCAGTTCACCCAAACTGCAAGACAGGACTCCCTTGTCTGGTTAAATTTGCTGTACAGAGCTACAGTGGGCCGGATATCCAGAAAGGTCGGACCCTGCTTGGGTTTTAAGGAGCGCACCTTTTATTTGTTGCTTTGCTCTGCTGCTGGTTTCTTCCCTGGGCAGTGCAGAACCCTCCAGTCTTCCTAATTCATGTCAGTCCGACAGTCGCTTCAGGAACCGTGAGCCTGCAGGAACTGCCAGAAACGTCCGCCTCATATACAGCTTCTTCTCCATTTAAAACTACTGTGCAAATCCGGTTGTTCGTTTCGTTCCTCTGCGGTGACAGTGTGTGAAATCTTTCTCCAATCCAAGGGCTTGTCCTTCTCTACTCTTTAAACTAACTTTTCTGCCGAACAACTTCGTCCGGAACTCTTGGCAAAGACTTAACCGCGAACTACCCTGAGCTGTTTGATCTTGAGCAAAAGACTTTTGTCCTATTGACTTTGGCCCTAAGCCTTTTTGTTTTGATTTCATTACTGTATTTCCTCTTTCTAGATTGCCCTGCTTACTTACCTGTTGGTGCTTTTCTATTTCTGCCTAAATTTGTCTTTCCCTCCCTTTTGTTTATTTCTGGAGTGTCATTTTGCTCCCACTTCATTTGTGAGCTTAACTTGTCTGGAACCTATTAGGAGTGGTGTGGTGTATTAAGAGTGTGGTTTTTAAACTGCTTTACTTTAGTGAAATGTTATACAACTGATGTGTAAATAAATAGATATTCTTTTACTCAGAAACCTTGAGTCACTGTATGTTTGAATCATAATAATTGCTGTCCTTTGTGTAACTATTGATACTGCTCACTTGCTCTTGAGATAAGTCTGGCTGCTCAGCCATCACTACCACTTTTACTGTGTAGTACAGGCTTGTTCCAAAGGTGAATTTTTACTGTCACTTGTAGTCTTAATTGTGTGTGGTGTTCCCAAAGGGCACTGCATATAATTCTGCCTAACACACTAAACCCATGCTCCATCTCAATTTATTTCTTCTCCTGTCTCTTGAAAACACCATAACACAATAATACCTGTCTTCTTAGGGTTTACAATCAGTCCTTTCATAAGCGCATACTCCGCAAATGTGTTAATCAGTCTCTGAGACCTAACCTGGTGCGATCTAGTAGCAGGACATCATCGGCATAGGCCATCCATGCAATATGTAAGTTCCCCAATTACAGTATCACCAGTCCTGCCTCCTGTAAAAACTCACCAATGTCCAACACATATTGGTTAAAAAGATAGGGAGCTAAGGAGCATTCCTGTCTTAAGTCTACATATGTCATAATCCGGCAAGATAAATTACCCTCAGGTTTAAGCCGAACACAGATTCCTGCATTTTCATAGAGAGCCATAATCAGGTTCAGCAGGCCACCTACCATACCCCATTTTGATAGCTTAGGCCAGAGACGTCCACGAATCCCACAGTCGTACACTGTGGAAAAGTCTATTGATGCTACATATATTTCAACTCCAAAACGGTCCCAGGTGGATTCCTGCAGGCCCCTCATTACCAACCCGTTCAAATTGGTTGAAAGTCCTGCTGTAAATCCTGTCTGGATTTTGTTAAGACAATGAGAGCTAGCCATCCATTCATTCACATGTTTTAACAGAAGAGACGCAAACATCTTACAGTCTGCATCTATTAATGATATCGGTCGGTAATTTCAAGCTTGGTCTCTCTCACGTTGCTTAAAAATGGGTACTACATAGGCTGTTTACCAAATGCTGGGTATTACGCCATCTTTAACAATGCTGCTATACAGAGCCGTAAGTGTCTGAGCCCAGGTGGCAGGAATGCCCTTGAAGGTATTATTGGTCAATCCATTAGGTCCCACCGCCCAGGACATCTTAGCCAATTTAATAATTTCAATACATCCTCATAATTGAGAAAAAGATGACCCATTGAGCTTCGCTGACCACATTCAGGTGTTCAACTATGGTCGGGAGGTCTTGATGCTTAATCAGCTCCCAAAAAGCCCTAAGATCTCTTTTCACCAGAGTGCGCAGCATCAAGTCTGCAAACTTTTGCAGTATAACTGCCTTTCTAGAATGGCAATCTTTTGTATATCTTTGTTTGTCCTTTTTAAACCTAGAATTTTTCTATGATTGATCATAACCAGAGTAACATATTGATCTTAATATCTGATTCAAATTAGGAGAAGCTCTATTGAACAATTCATTTAGAAAATTATTAAATTCCATTGGAGTAAAGATGTATAGTTTCCAGTCCATAGTAGTGTCATTTAGCGTTTTATTAAATTCACCATTAATGACCTCTATATTTCTTGGTGTCCATCTTATCCCTTTATCTTGACCTATGGTTCTCAAATTTGTCAGAGATCCGTTAGATGTCTTATTAATAGGAAGGAAAATTCTACTTTGAGTGTATTATGATCACTCCACACATTTGGCGTAATCGTTATCCCATAATTATGCTCAAAAAGTAAAGTGTCCACAAAAATATAATCTATTGTCGATGAGCTAACTCCTCGGTGCCAAGTAGGGTTATTGAGGTTTACAGTGTCAAGTTCTCCATTTAGGCACACAAGACCTATTGATTCCAGTGAAAAATTCCACATTTTACTGCACTTTGTCTTATCACCTCCTCTAGTCCCACATGACATGTCCTCACCCAAATCATAATAGGGCTCATTATGTGCGATTCTACAATCTGAATTAAAATCTCCTGCCAAGATCATTCTACCATTCAGGGTGGCACACTGCCAGTCCCAAACCCGTGTAATAATCATTTCCATAAATACTTTCAGATCAGCCATTCCATTATGCCAATGCACATTAATAAGGAGGATTTCAACTAACTCATCCAGAGAGGAAACCTTAACTGTAATGACCCTAATGGGCGATTAGGAACTACTTTCACCAATAGGCCGAGGGTACCCTTGACCACAATCGTTAGGCCCACCGAGGGTCTACCTGCCTTATTATATTTGGCTAATTGGGAGTAGACCTCATAGCTGTCAATGGACAAATTGGCTAAATGCCACTTTTCTTGTTAGAAGATAACATTATTTTCTTTCAGCATACCAGTGGTTGCAGGATTTGAAAGCAAGTGTAGATTCGCCATAGCGTTCCATGACAGGATCTTTACGATAACATCTTCTTTTTTTACAAGGCTGTAAACTTCAAACATTTTTGGGAGGCAATCATTTCCACAGGGCAGAGGTAATTTTGGATCTCTTTATTATATCCTCTGGAATATTGCTTCCCTTGTCCCAGGTTACGCCTGTCTGGATGATAAACAACCTTTACATTCCCGTCATATGTGGAGTTATAGTGGGAAACTTTAGCTTCCTAGTGGTATCTTAGTCACTCCTCCACAGTTTTAATTTCAAACCCAGAAGGCACAATGTATCTGCTTTGCCCATAGCAAAGTTCATAACCAACTGGGACTTGAGGTATACATTGCATGTCTCCCAACAGTCTCTATCTGGGAATTGGATCCTATCCAGATTGCATGTGGAGACAAGTCCCAAATTCAGTATTTCTGAAAAAATGTTCAGGACATTCCCCTCGATTCAGGCATACAGGGATACTTTGTCCCCAGAGGCTCTTTATTTGTATCATGTTAGGGTTAAAGCTTTCGCTTCTAAGATTTCCACAAAGATCTTTTACTATCCTTCAAAGACAATAATTAGTCTCCTTTCCAGGATGAGTTTGATCTTCGAATCTCATCTCTTAGCTCCCCTAAGGATACTGTTAGAGCCCAACCTTCCCAAAAACACTGGTCTTCTATCTTTGGTCAAAAATTGTTTTTTGGGCAAACATCAGGTCCTTGCGTTTTTATAGGTTTTGGGACATACATTTTCCCCAAAAATGTAGCCTGTCCTGGGGGATTTCAGTGAACTTCAGTTCCCCCCCCATTAGGTAGATCAACTACTGGGTAGGGCAAAGTAGGTTGTACATTTTCAAACAGTCTCCTAGCTGTTTCAATATCGATCAATGTCAGAGTCTTTTCAACGAGAATTGGTTTATTACTGGGCACTGGCTTCTCTGCAATAATAGCAGGAATATCAGCTAAATCGACTCCATTTATGGACATTCTTAAAACTTATCTTAGATTCCCACATATTGTAATTCCCAAATTGACTGGATTGTTATTTCTATCCATTCTAATTTCTTCTAAATTAGCGTCTTAATTGGCGTATATTCCAGTCTTTTTAGTTTCTTCAGGTATTGTTGCAAAATTTGCCACAAAGTAAGTCTGAATGCCCATATCTGCCCTAGTAAAGCCTAGACCTCTCTCAGTTATTGTTTTCTTACAATGTATAGTTGTTCGCCCATTATCATGCAAATGGATGATTTCCTCAGGTATACTATCCTCGTTAAATATTGAATTGTCTACTCTATCTTCTTGGGCCGATGTAATTCTTTTCATAGAGCATTTTCCACGATTCCTTTTTTCAAAAAAGTCTCCGGAATAGTAAGATTCCAGAGACATTTTCATGACATTAGGTTTTGTTTTTTGGTATTTCTTTCATTTTTTCATTTCTTAACCTAAGGAGCCTTACTTTTAGCCCTTGTTACTGCTCCTTTATTAGGTCGACTGCTCTTTTGTTAGATCTATGATAATACACCCCTGATCAATTTCACTTGCTCTGGTGATTTATTACCCATCCGCCTTTCTTGTACTACTCCTTTCTTAGGAGTCTGATCCTTTGTTAGATCTATAATAATATACCCCTGATTTGTTACAGCTTTCTTTGGTGGCATGGTGCTCATCGGAATTCTTAATTCAACCTCATCACATTCCTCGACCGGGGCCACAATTGGAATAATCACTTCACGGATCACAGCTACCCCTGCCTGATCGGGGACTGCCCATACACCTGGTTGGATCAGTTTTTCAGAGCTTGAATAGGGTAACTTCCTGGGTGCTGCCGAGGGCTTCTCTATATCCTCACATTGCTTATAGAGCAAACCCAACCCACAGGATTTTTCAATTCCCTCCATTCTATTATAGATTTCAGCCAAGAGTACTGAGTGAGATCTACCTTCTAACCATATGTTGTTATAGAGGTTTACAAAGGAACTGAGAACCATATTTAAGGTGGAGACCAAATGTTGTGTAAGTCCAATTCTATTGTCTACCTCTCTTAATGTCTGATGCATAGGGGGGTCTTCTTAAGGTTCTTTCGGGACCTCCGGCAAGAGTCCTCTTTCTCTTAACCAATTTTGCTGTTCAGTAAATTCATCAATAAAATGTGTTAACTCGGAGGGGGACACAACGCGTGATGCATCACAAGTCTGCTGTATCATGCCATTAAAGCAGCCCTCTGCCTTTAAATGATCTTCCACTGCAAGGTCTGCAAATTCAATAATACTTAAATCATTAATTGCATTATCTCTTACCTCATTATCTCCCAACTTTTGAGCTGCCTCTGCCATTGCGCAATTATCGAACTTCGCAATCCCTCTAATCGGTATGGTCGATTTGAATTCGGTACTAGTGCAAGTATGTTTCTCAATATAAACCTTAATTTGCACACCTGCAATTGGTAGGCATGGGGTAGCTTTGGGCTGCCTTTGGCCTGTTATTCTACTAAGAAGACTTGCCTTTGTGGTTAGTAGAGACTTACCTTTACCCAGAGTACATCCTCAGGTTGACCTAAAACATTGCCCATTAAGAAGTGTAGGCTGCTTTTTTTTTGTGGGGGTAGTTCTTCTTCTGGGTAATTAATCCCTCATTCCCTTTTACGGGATTATCTAGAATCAAATCAGCATTACAAAGTACCCTTCCTTCTGGGGGGCATATAGTCTCCATTCACTTCATAGGGGTCAAACACAAAAGTATCCTCCCTTTGTGTGTGCACTTCCACCTGTTTAGACATCTCCTCCCCCAAATTATATTCAAGAGCTGCCACCAATCTATCTTCCTGCTATTCAATAGGGATTTCACTCTCCACAGCACCAATGTCACAACTAATAGCAGGAGCATCGACCTTACAAATTAACACTTGTACCTGCTCAATAGTAGCTTCCCCTAATTGGGAGATAGGGGCACACTCAGCCATAACATGTTCCTAAACTTTATGAATTAGGGCTATAGCAGTACCATCCTCTTGTGTAAGAGGATGGGCATTAACTGCATCCTGTGAAAAAATATTCTCATTAAATTGGGTATTAACCTCAGGCGAGAGAGTCTTGATGGCCAAAACATGAGTTACCACCTTTGTCTTTCCTTGTAACGTCATATCCTTCTCAATTATACTTTTGACAGCAATATCCTTAATATATTCACTTGAATCATCAGCTAATTTTTGGCCTCTGAGCCCTTTTCACGGCATAGTAATTTGATAGGTATACAAAAAAGAAAACAGAAAATGGTGAAGGAATCCTCCTAACAGAAAATCACAGTAAAATAAATGGTAATCTGTCCCGTTGAAAGGGTAAATCACAAATCAACCCTCTTAGAGGGACTCCAAAACCTGCACACCCAAAACAACTTCACACAAAAATATTATCTGTGTTCACAGAAGTCAAATCTAAGTAACCAATCTACAGTAGGAGGGTACTATACAATGTTAGAGTATAACATTTAAAATCTAACTACAGGTACTAAAGGAAGAAAAGTAAATAAAGGCAGGATATGAAACACACAATTCTAAATCCAGAAATCTACTGTTACTAAAAATTACAATTCATTAATATTTTAAAATTCACATAGACCACAATTTTAAAATTCAATAAATGCAATGGTACAAAAAACTATCCAACTTCATTAACAGTTCATTCATAATTTAAAATTCATATAACTTCCACAGTAATCCTACAATTTCATATTTTCCTAGTGGTAACAGGTGCAGAAAGTGCTAAAGTGTAGAGTCTGTTAAACAACCGATGAAAAACATTAACAGATCAAGCGGTTCATATGATAGTTAGCCTAATTGTAGGGGTGAACGTAGTAGAGGTCCAACACATTATTCCACAACTACGCCCTGATCTACACCCTCATCTGCGACCTCCAGGTGGTAGTTTTATATATTATTTTCCGGTGTAAATGGTAAATGGAACTTGGGAGAGCTCAAAGGCTGTAGCCCACAGTTACTCCCCCATCTGCATTCTCCAAAGTGAAAGTTTGTTACCAGAAGGAGATAAAGAGAAACATAGGTTCCAAAATAGAAGCCTCAAGAATAGTAATTGCCAGGGAGCTCAAGGACCTAAGTCTGCAGTTGCTCCCCCAGGCTCATAAAGTAGAGCTCTAGTTTATTAGAGTCAGTGCTAGTTGAAGAGATCCTCCAACAGCAGAAAGCAAGGCTCAAAGTAACCTGATACAGGAAGCTCAATGGCCGAATCCGGTAGTCACTTCCCAAATCAATGCCTTAAAAGTCAGCCATTAGTCATATGGCAAGACTTGCACACACTTCCTCCATATAAGTTCCAGAAACCCGGGATATCAGCAGTGCAAATGAACTCCAATACACAGAAAATGTATAGAGTATTTTGTTGAATATGCCCACATGCTATCAGAGCCCTCAGATTGAATTTAAAAGAAAGTAAACAGTCAGTGTGGAACACTTATACGCCGCATGGAGGAAAAAAACAAACAACTTCTCATGGCAAGAAATCAGCAGGCAGCGGACATTGGGAACTGGACACCAGGCACACTGTTCCACACACCGCACCGTGCTCCGCATCGGTCTGGGTGTTTTATGGGTCCGCTTTCTTTATGTCGGCCAGCTTGAGGCAAAGACAGACTTCCGGATAATGAATTAACACACTGCAGGTTATGTTTTTAAATTAAATTTTCTTGAGCAGGTTCTCCTCCACCAGTGACACCCGACACACTGCTCCACATACCGGATCACATTTCCATCACAGCCCGTTCCCCCTTCAGCACATGAGGGTTCCAGGACAGCTGGTGCAGGTATGGGGGTTAGTCAATCTATCTCCTCAATAGATAAAACTGCACATTGATTTGACTCAGCACCAACCCCTTCTCATTTAATTTGGATCCCGTTCTTGAGTGGAAATTCTAGCACTAGGTTTAGGAACAGACCCTGTGAGCATGTTGGTTGAGTTTAAACCCCTTTTCTCTGAGCTAGCAAAATGCTTAAGGGGTGACACTTGAGGGTGCCCTGTGATACAATGATTACTCAAGGGGGGACAAGTGGGTGGATATAAATATACAAGGGGACAATCCTACTGTTATAAACATGGCTTCTAGGTAGGGAACATCTGGTCAGGTTAGAACTGGTCAGATTGATTGTGAGAGTAGGATTTTCAAAAGTAATCACTGCACAATCCCGATTTACTGTTTTAGGAGTTTAGTCAACCCAGCCAACCTTTCTTGTCATAAGTATCCCTTGAGGGTCTATAGTGGGGCCAATCAATTTCTTATTCACCCAATGACTCAATTTGTTTATCAGAGAGACAATTGATTCACTCTTTCCTCATGGGATATCTGGGATATCAACTGGGATATCAATTACTATCCCAACTACCTGGAGTAGAGTAAGTGTCTCCCCATCTTCCACCATAAATGGAGTTGTACCACTATCCACTATATCTGTCCTCTCCAAAGGAAGAGCATCAGTCTGACTTCGTGGACACATATCTGCTTTAACAGAAAGAGTCTTCTTTCCTCTGGTTAAATTCTCATCCATTTTAGCATTTGTTGATAAACTGGATAAGGAGAAACAAAACTCATTTTAGTTAAGGGGACATTCGAAGACCCTGATAGTTTTGTATTTATCTCCATAACACCTTTCTTAATGTCCCTAATTGAGTCATCCATTAATGATAAAGAACTCAATATGCATTGTTTAAGGGGACTACATAATGTATAATGGGTCCTAGTTTCCTGACTAATAATTATTCTAAGAATGTGACATCAGCCAGTGACACATCACTGTCTGAAGAGAAGAGTTCTTGTGTCAGCGAATCCTGTTGCTCCATCAGGGCAGAGGTTTTAGTGGTGTGGGTCTTATACAGAGAGTTTGCTGAGTCTGGTGGCTGAGATAAAGTATCAGAATAAGAAACACCCTATAGCCCTTCTGGGGGTCTAGCCTTGGACAAACCTCCTGATTGACAGGCAACAATCGAAAATACAGTAGGGATAGGCACATCACCTACTTTCCTTCCCTGACCCAGTACTTCTTGAGCCAAATAAAACATAACCAGATTGAGTTATGGTCTGGCTAGTCTTTGTACATACATCATCAGCAATCAAAATACTGAGAGGGACCTCACTTTGGGTTACTGTTTCTATTACCCGCTCTGTTATCAGTATATGCTCCTCAATTTTACTAGCAATCTCTTGTAAATAGAAATCAAGCAAAGATTGAAAATTGCTTTTCTTTTTCCCAGAGGCATTCTTAGTTTTGTTTTTGTTTCTCTGGTACAAGGTTGATCTTCCTTAACCTTATGTTTCACCATGTCTTGTCTGTACTACAAGTTGAAAATACAACAATTTAAGGCCAGTGCATCAGAAACAAGCATTATCTATCTATATTACAGGGCCTGTGGTAACAGCCCTGTAGTTATGGTTAAGTTGCTCAACTCTTAGAAAGGGCACTTTTTGGGCAGCTTATAACTGAAAGGATATGGCCCCCCTTTGAATGATTCTGCAAAGTTTGGTACGGTTTCGTCCAGGGAGGCAAAGATATAGGGGCGTCCCAAAATATGTAAAAGAAACCTCAAAGACACAATGGAAAAGAAAATGTGCTTGCGCCTAAGCCCAAACAGCTGAACGTATTTTCACCAAATTTGTGCTGGGCATGGCGACTTGGTTCTGAAAGTGCGCTTTCGTAAATTTAGTGTACATTTGTCCAGTCGTTTTTTAAAACATTGACAAAAAGAAGGTTAAAAAAATTAGTGGTATCTGGGTCTGGTCTGTAGACTCACTTCCTGATTTGGGGGTCTGCGGAAATAGCTGGGCCAATCAGGGGGCCGTTGTGATATCCACAGACGTTAATAGCACCCACTGATTGTATAGTGAAAAATGTGAGCTGCGTCATATTTTTACAAACAGTCGCCATGTTTGATCCGCGGGCAGCTGCCGGTGTCCGAAGATAGCACAGTGGGAAAAAAGTCTGGAAAACACATTTGGGGTTATTTGGTGGTCGAAAGGGGGAGGGGGGTGTGGGGAGTGGAAAATAGTTGACATGGAGCTATTTTTATAGGTGAAAAGGGGGTTTGCAGGTGCTGCCGATTCTTCAGATATTGCCGCTGACACAGACAGCGCAGTGAGAAGAAAGTTTGGAAAACACATTTGGGATTATTTTTAAACTGAAAGAGAGCCTGGAAAGAATGGGGGAGTAAATAAAGTTTAAAGGGAGCTGTTTTTACAGGTGAATAAAAGAGTTTCAGATGCCGCCGACTACACAAACACCATGGAATTCCACAGACCTGCATTTTCCATCAGGTCTTTTAAGGGGAATCAGCACATCAGGCTTTTTTGGGTCTGGAGGAGGAGGAGTTGCAGTGTAAAGGAGTACAGAATACAACGTGTTTTCTTTGTTGTGCGTAGTGAAGATGGCTTCTTGTGTGTAGTGAAGATGTCTATGGCTGTGAAGAACCATTGTGTGTGGATGTGGGAGATTCCTGGATTCATTCATTGAAAGTTTCTAGTGAATCTTATGGAATCTCTGCTACTATTGGATTGGACGAAGTGGACATTTCGTGGTATGCAGATTGTGGGTTAAACTGGGTAACTTTATTACAATTTTGTGACAGGGTGGCTCACTTTAGACATTCAGAAATTATTGCTGTCCATTGTGGAGCCAACATTTTGACTTTGAATCGAAGAGAAATATGGAATGTCCAAATTTATTTTGTCCTGAGATGGAAAAAGGTAGAAAGCTTGTGAATGGAGGTGTATGCACTTTTTTTTAATATGCTTTAGGAATGGCATCTTTTCACCACGAAAATATCAAGTTGGATGCTGTAAATAATTTTCAAGGAGATGGTGTGAATTTGACTGATGTCGGAAATCAGATTTTGAATATCCAAAAGGCACTTAAACTATTTTTGTGAACTCGTGAAATATGTTGTGAAGTATTTGTTTAGTAGCTGTCGTAAATAAAAAACTGAAACAAAACAATTAGAAGCCGTTTTTGTGAGAGCTGGAAAGTACAAATAAGTTCAGTAGAACATTTGTTAGTTCAGTATATAAAACTCCCACGCTTTTTTAAAAAATAGGATATTTTAGTAGCCAACATTTTTGAATGAAAAACAATTAAAATGATTTTCATTTCCCCACCACACTTCCGGTATTTTCCAGGTGTCCTCGGACTATCATATTGTCTGGTTACCATGCAGGCTACAAAAAGTCCTGCAATTTATTATTTTAGTTCTAGTCTTTAACTGGGAAATGTGGCTCGTAAAGGAAACTTTGTGTTTCTGGCTTTTCTATGTATATTTTTATGTAGGACAGGTGAGGAGGTAAGGGGGGAGGGAAGGGGCATCAACCATAGATATGGAGGGGAGGGTGGACAGGGGTAGATGATGGACAGGCCTTAAATGTATGGTAGGGGACAGTGTTTCTCATGCTTCTTGACCAAACCATCAAAGGTACTTTAAAACTGCTCTGCAGTGTACAGTGGAGTGTCGCAGTTCATGCAGAGAACTAGGACCCTCGAAAGGTAAGGCTCAATAGCCTCCTGTATGGCCTGTGAGGCAGATAGCGGTATCCTCTGCCCCACAGGAGTACTTTGTGTAGTGGCCGGAGTGGTTGAGGAAGATGGGGTAGAGGATGTTAACCTGTTACTCACTGAGAAAGAAACAGCTTTTCTGAGAGCATCTGGGTGGTTGGATCTGGTGTGGCAGTTCATGGAGGTGGTGCCGAAGGAGTACTGTCCATGTAGTCTGTCACTGAGTATGACCCAGCACTCAATGCATTCAACATGAGCAGCCCGAGCCTTTGGGAACCCCTATGGTCTTAAAGAACTATCACACCCATGTCTGTCTCCGAGTGCTGGAGGTAGGCACTTACTCTATCTATTCTTCATGTTCTTCATCATTCTCCTCTGCATCACTTTTAGAAAGACTACCTTTTGGCAGCTGATAACTTTGGCACCATTCAACGAATTGTCAACAAACTTTGTAGAGAGGTGCACGCTGATTGGATGTTTGAAAATGTGAGGTTCATCATCATTTTTGAAATGGTGGTCCATTTTGGATGGGCATATCACAACCTTTATCTGCGGACAGCACTGTGATGAAAATTAGTCTGGAAAATATGTTTGGTCGTTATTTTGTGGATGAAAGAGGGCTTGGAAAGGCTGGGGGAATGGAATATATAGCTCTTTTTATAGGTGTAGGTAATGGTGTATGTGTTGTGAATGTTTGTGTCCATGGATGTTATTGAGATTGGAGGTTGGAGGGAGCTTGGGTGAGTCTTGTTATTGGAAGGTATATTGTGTATTCTATTGTGGTTATGGCCAGTGGCCAGATCCTTTAGGAACCACCTTTCACAGTTGAAAAATAGAAGTTAAAAAAAATAAGCTTATCGACTCCATCTACTTTTCAGTTAAGTAGTTAGACTCAATAAGATTTTCGACTAACGTGTTAAAGGAACGTTATGGTTAAGTTGTGTTACTAAAAACCTATCAAATTCAGTGCAAAACATTTTTAAAGGGACATTATAGTTACATTGCACTAATAACAACCTATCCATATTATGGTTACAAGTAAAACTGAAAACCCCCAGAAATGTGCCAGTTGTAGTAAGCTAAGCTACCATAACTCGCACCACCACTGTGCACTGCAAGGACTAACACCCATAACATCAATGATGACATCACAAATGTCATTGATGACAACACTGATGACATCACATGTCTGGCTCCTTTTTTTTCTTTACTTACATATGTAGGCGAGGTGGTTTGCTTCTCTGATAGTCAGCAACAAAAAATGCAAAATGTACTATATTTGTAGATCTTATCCTTTTCATATGTTCTTACACTACTTCCTTAGTGTCCAGGCACATCATATGATACATATACATAGGGGAAGAAGCAGCCTTGAAACACAGCAATCATTTCTATGGATGAAGAAAGCAACGTGTGATCCGTGAACTACCGCAGGGTTCAAAAATAAATCGGCCAATTCAAGGGGATGGGGAGAGAAATTTTACCCAGGGTAGGTGTTTTTTTCCTATTGTGGTGGCTCTGAAAAGAGCCTTTTTTTTAGATGCTACTGAAGAAACACATTTTGTTTTATATTTGTTTCTGTTTTCTTTTTCTCTTCTCTTCCTCCTTATTGGCTTTCATCAACCTCTGCAAAGCATCCCTTAGATTACCAAAAAAAACAAGCATTTCCAAGGAAGGACAACGAAACACCATCTCCAGTAAAGTAGTGCGCACTAAGAGAATCAATGTTCTCATTGGAGAAAACAGACATATCAGCACTTTCCAAAACCACATCCTTGCAGCTATTAACACGGCACCTTACAACATTTCTCTGGGGATTGAAGACATTGGGATTGTTCTATTGTGTTTTTGGTATTATTTGAGAAAAAACACCTTTGCATTAGGGAAAAGCACCATTAGGTCTTCCACGAACAACTTCAGTACAGGAACCAAACTCGGGGCATTGATGTAGCCCAAATTCACTCCTCCACAGTGCACCACCAAAACATAAGGATTACCAAATTCTACAAACAGGAAGCAGTGCCTGCAAATTGCGGCCAGGCACACTGCACCATAGAGCCTCCATGCCTGGAAAACCAAGATCTGCAGAAAACACTCTTGGCTTTGTATAGCTCTCCAGATCACATACAAATGAATCTCCCACTATCCATACAGTAACTCCAGCCATCTTCACTACACAACCAACACAGCAATGAAACAAAGTGTTACCATCCCTTCCTGGTAAGCGCACCCTGAACACCTGATTGGATAATCCCCATAATACACTCCCATTTACATGCCAATCATGCTAACAAGCCCTGGATGCAGCACGTGTGACCATGGACTACCGCGGTGTCTGCGGATCGTGTAATATAGGGCCAGCACTTCTTCCCTTTCCACTTACACTTTGCAGCACTATCTCATTGGCTACTGGTAAGCAGTCACACCCATTCACCAATCACATCCAAGACCTCTACATCTAACTCTATCATCTCTGTTCAACACTCCAGATTTACGGTTTAACACTCACAGTACAGGTCTCCTGTGACTGGAAAGCACCTCTAGCAAAAAGTTCAGTAAAACTAACCAAGATTTCTGCTTCCAGATTCATCCACATCAACACAAACTACAGGTATGAATATTTTTGTACAGTCCATTTGCAACTCTGTTTCTAAATGCCTGTGAACAGGGTACCTGCCACTTACCCTGCATAGCCTACTCAAAAAGCATACTGTCATTTGTCCAATCACCTGTCATCAAATGGCACTTACAATGCTATGTGCTTTGAAAATGTTCATTTACCATTATCCCCCATTGTAATGTGCAAACTGTTATTCTATTATCTCCTTCTGTCATTTTTACAACCACTTGCCCCACTAATGCACCTCCTATAAAATTCCTTAAATACACACAGAAAAGGAAAACTGAATGTATATTACCAAACCATAGCAAGTACATAGATTGCATGAATGTCAACAGGGTACCTGCCACTTACCCTGCACAGTTCACAGAATGCACCATTACTTAGAAAGCAAAGAAAATTATGTGTGGATTGAGAACAGTGCCATTTAAAAGTATGGATAAATAAATCAAACAACTGAAATGATTGCTCTACTCATGTAGCAAGCATCTATCTGCAGAAAGGTTAATGAATTTCGATATACGAAAACAATCTCCTTTCCAATCTGTACATATTTTCAAACCTTTTTCTCATCCTACTACAACATTCACTAATCCATTCCAAACTAAATAGTCTTACAGCAACACACACATTTGCTAAAGTGCACCTCATACAGCTCACTTATAAACAAACCACTGACCTCTTTAACAGAAATGCTGATGCTCCCAAGTCCCATTCATACACAAAGCTATTGAATTTCACACACGCACTAACTCTTCCTTCCAAGACACCCCCCTACAATTTTAAATAATTTATTCTCCCAATGCAGTCATATGTTCTTACTTCCTTCCTTTGCAGTTGCAGTGAACACCTCCCTCCTGAATGTCAGTGGCGTCTCAAGTGGAAAATACAACCTAGAAGAAACCTACTCTCAACATCTAACAAAGTAAGTGCAATACGATTGTAGTGTTCTGCCTCTTACTCAGACAGTGCAGTATTATTGTATTGTAGGATACACAATTCCATCAACCCAAAAGTATTTGTTTTGCACCTCAACAGGTACCCACTTCGTATTGTCATCTGACAGCCATTATAGTAACGCACAGATACCAATACAGCCTTCCCAACCTAAAGTAACAGCCCATTACACAAACACCTCTATATTTATGCCTACCCTCATATTCGAAAACTCATGCACAGTGGACACATATAAATTTCACAACTGACACACCCACACTTTCCATTTTTTTCCAATAGATACTACAGAATGCCTACCAAAAAGCAACATTATAGAAAACAACGCAGAAATAGAGCAGAACAACAAAAAAGCATACACAATAGCCATCCCCCTCTAGCAGAATTTGTACAGAAAGTTCAAAGAAAACAGCTAATACAGTCATTAAGGAAAACAGAAGCACCTAACAGGAAACAAACTTTAACTCCTCTTTCAAAATGTAAAAATAAAAATAAATGCACTGAAAAGATTGCAACAACCACCAGTGCTAACAGAGCACCTACAAATGGTAATGTAGCCACAAGTAAGCAAATGTATTTTACAAAAAATGTTCCACCACAGAAACCTTCAGAACCTTATAAATACAGGGGAAAAATCACACTCAACCCTTAAAACTTACCACTCAACCCTTAAAACTGATCCTGGAAGCTCTTGTAGACAGTGCAATGCTCCTCAAAAGGACATTCTTTATATTAATTTAAAACAGAATGAAACCTCTAACAAAATGAATTAGCAAACTACAACCAGTACTTTGCAACAAACACAATATCAGCATAGATACCTTTGGCAACATCTGTACAGGTGAATGAAGTCACACCACCAGCACAGAGCCATATTTCAATGAATAATCATACAAACTAGAGCAAACAAACCAAATTGCCATACATAGCAGTGGTCGAAGGTATGAAAAGGTAGACAATACCATAATGGAACAAATAGCACTGCTTTCAAAAATGTCCCCATCAAACTTAGCATAAACTCTCCATTCCATTGATCCAATCTGCCCCATCTACAAATTGGCCATGCACATCAATGTGTAACGTATGCCAAAACTCTATCAAATATTTGCAGCAGTTCCTCAATCACTATGTTGAAGTGGGAGAATGGAAGAAAAAGCTCCCCCCAATCTCCTCGCGACCATGGCCAGAGGATCGCGGCCTAGACACCCTCCACAAGATGAATTTGCCTACCTACCAGACGACCGAATACCCTGGTTCAAGAACATACAGATATGCCCACCAGCCTGCCCACCAGCCTGCCCTACTCAAGCCGACACCTGCGGCATGGATGAACTCAACTAAGACCTCAACAATAAGCACCCACATCATTAGAGATGCCATGACGAACTAGCCAACTGCCAAGAACACACATGCCACCATGCACACTGGACACTCACGCACCAACCCACACAAAGAATATATTCAGTGCTATGACGTAGGTGACCGATACACCCACTGACGCGCATCTTTAATATTTTTCACATAGGTTTCCCGTAATGCAGAAACGCAAGACGCACAAAGCACTCGCGTACACGCTTGCTGACGCTTCTCCCAACACTTGCATCGTGATGAGAATATAACAAAGATGTAATATTGCCTATGAAGCCATGTCGCACCGCAACACAGGTGCCGTGCATTACATATCCCCACCTATGAACAGGCCCAAGTAGGCCGCCATGAACACTGAATGAGCAAGAGTACAAGTGCTGATCATGCAGAACGAGCCCAGCGAGAGCTGACAGCCAAGGGAGCGATGTTGCAACTCGTATGCTACCAGCCGACGCCAAGGTCACACCTGTAAGCAAAGCCAAGCACACAGAAGCAAAATACAACTTTAAATGTGCAGAATTCTGCCCCAGCCACGGTCTCTCCTCACGTGACCAAGCCAACCTGACAAGGTGCCAGACCCATGAGGGAGAAGTCGCCTGGGTCCCACGTCTGGGACACAGGCTGCAACAATGTAATGACCCAATGGACACCTAGAGCGATGGGAATGGTCTGCTCTCAGGCCTATGAGCAAATCCGCGCATTGTCTGCACGAACACATAGTTACATATTGTTGCTAGTGACAGGTACACCGCGAGCTGGGAACAACGATGGTCCCAGGAGGGGGGCTCACAGGTGGACCAATCAGAACATGGGGGCACTCATCACTGATGCCACTAACATTAGCCAATCATTAGGGGTCTTCGTGTAACAATTTTCAAGTATCTAATAGAAGGGACAACCCAAGTATACCACCTGACTCACCCTCAACCACTAATAATGTTCTCTACAGTTATGCTATACTAACCCTACCACTCAAGGAACCAATCCAGGGTGGCAATAGGTTTTTCGCTAACTTTCCCAGGTGACGCAAGCAGCGCGTCATACTGAGGCAAAAAGGGCCTGCGAGCCCCATGAACTTTGAGAGTCTGGACGGACGTGTACGATCCTAGACACATCCCTGCCGTTGTTCAATAAACAGCAGAACCACCTTGCTTCTTGCGTGTGTCTCATACTCATTTTTGGGGAACACGGGAGGAGCTGGGGCCACCCAGCCCGGAGGTCCGCCGACGGCCCAGCCGACCCCGGGAGAATCACCCCGAAAATGTGAAAGCCAACGACAAAGCAAAAATGAAAATACTACAAACTATGGACTCCTTTCCAGTGCGCAAATACACAGGACTGCAAGGACATTCATTAGCCTGCATTTCTGAACCTGCTTGCAAAATCACCTTCACCATATCAATATGTTGGCAACACACAATTCTGCTGTCAGAAATCGTGTTCATAAACTGTACTATGCAAAATGTTCTTAGCACTGGAGCATTTAAATGACATTCTCCTACATGGTACAGCCAAACAACTGCTCGAACAAATAGATCACATCCAAAGCCAATATTTTGGAACTGAAGAGCACTTACAAAATCCAGTAACTTTAGAAAATACTAGTGACAACCTTGTATATCTCAACTTTCTATTACACACATACCAAAAAGAAAGTATGTGTGTGTTGTCGCATAACTTTTAATACGAAGAGCACGGAAACTAGAGACATAATGTACAAAATAGTAGAAAATGAGGAATCCCAATGGCCCTAATTAGCTCCCTACCATATAGCAGAAAACAAATAGCAGAAAACAAATACGAAATTACTAACCCCTCAATACTGTTCATATACTGCACTGCAAAACTTGACAATAACCAAATGCCTTCACGGGCAGTAATAATATTCCCACTGCCATAACCACTCCAACAGCTTAATTTGTATGAGACCATTATAATCCAAATAGTAAGCCCATTTCAAGCCATAATATGACTACATCCAAAAACAGGAAAGTTGCCTCCCATTGAATTACTAAAAGGCATTCATGACAAAGTAGATTATTTGCCCTTAGATCTCAACGAAAATGTAGACACTCTAATAGTGCAACGGCCAATAGAACAATCTTTGATTATTCTGGTGAATGGTGTACCTACAAAATACAAATGAAATTGGCAGCAACTAGTGCACCTAAACACAGTTAGAAATGCCCTGCAATATTTTAAAGTGTAAGGACATATATAGCATTTTTATAGCATTTGTTTGTGCCAGTATAACATAGCATTATTGGTAGTATGAAAAGTACAGGATTTACAACACAGTCAAGACCAATTTGAAACTGCAGATATTCAGAACACGCATAGAAGCTTAGTGTGCTGCCAGGCTTAAATAATAAAGTGCATCTTATTTTTTTTGGATACTTCATGTATGGAAACTGCATTACAATATATAACTGACTAACATTATTTAACATTACTAAGATACTATTTCTAACTTTTCTAACATTAAAATGCATGTTTTAAAATCCATGTTTTGGTGGTACTGCTGAGATTCATTTGTAAATGCATATGGTGTTTTCTTCAGCTTGTGGAGAACAGAAAAATGCAGGCAGCAGGAAACAGAATGAAACAGTAACAGGGAGGTCTAAGCTTTCATTATTCTGAAAATGAGGGCTGATACAGGGCACACATTTTTTACTATGATTGGTGGAAATTATAGGCAGACAAGCTACGTAAAAAGGGGACAGATAGGAGCTTTCTTGGTAACAAGAAATGGGGAGAGGAGTTAGTTCATACTGGGCTGAGAAGACTGACGGAGTTCAAAGGGGTACAGCGCTAGCTATGGGACATTGATAAGCTGGCACTCCCCACGCAAGATTACATAAGCATTTCACGCTGACACTGGTTCTGCATTTGCGAACACAACAAGGTTGTGTGGAGGACTTCAAAGAAAGGCCGACCTTGGTAAGACAAGTGCAAGTGAGGACCAGCTAAGAATGCTGTATGTTTGGCTAAGATGTATTGCAGTGTAGAGAGGTTAGGAAATCATTGCATGTTTATTTTACATTATTTTCAGAATGTGGGAACATTAATCCATGTTTAAAAAAATACCTGCTTGTTCTGTTTTGTTCTCTTGTATTGCAGAGGATGCTCTAATTAACCCATGGTAAGACTTGGTGATTTATAAATAAGATTCAATACAATAGTTATTTATAAAAACAAATGGGATTTTTGTGTCATTCATGCATCTGTTTATTTACATAGGTGATGTATAAAGGGGAAGCTCATATCAGTGCAGTACTGTATTTGCCAGTTTACCAATGCAAGTAAAATAGCAAACAAGAAAAGCTAGCAATAAACAGTTATAAAGCAGAGGTTAGTGTGCGGTATGATGAATGCTCCTTCATTGCATGCTGATGGAAAAGTGTCTGATCTGGTCTGATACATAGATCACTGGATATAAATAAGCCAGTAATGTCTTATGGCACATAGATTACTGGATGTACATAAGCCAGTGATACCAGCTACAAACTGTAGATGGCACTCTAAATAAAATCATTGGGTTCTGAAAAGGTGCATAAGTCTGGAGCTCTCTACAGAAAACTAGGAGGTATTCTAATAGAAAGGAAAGGTTTGTTTTATGATGGGGTTATAGTATGAAAAGAAACCGTGCTCACCACTATACCACAGTTATAAATACTGCAAAACAAGATACCACTAAAATGACCACCGATATAAGCTAACAAGGTATGGTCACTGAAATAGTGTGATACCAAACCCAATATAAATGCAAGACTAATTTACTGCCAATTTTTTTTATGGTAAGAAAACACTGCCAAATCCCAAATTTACCCCAATAAAACAAAATATCTTACAAATAATGGTGTGTTGGCCAAGAAAGTGAGTGTAGAGCACCTACTGGGCATGGTAAGTGTGTCTAACACTACCATACATGCATTAAAGGGAACCCATTTTATGAGAGCAGTGTGACACTGGAAGTGAATCTGACAACGTCTCAAATGGAGGCCACATTCAGAGAGTTGGTACAATATCTGGAGGCAAAGTTATATGCACATCGAACATGGTCATCAAATAACGCCACAGAGTGGCATGACCGTATCTATGGGGAAGTACAGAAAGAACCATTGGACAACATTTTTGCAGAAGGTAGCATAATTCAAGTCTGTCTTCTGAGATTATTAAATGCTGCTGATAAACATGCAGAGAAAGATTGCCTGATACGGCTATGTGCCTAGACATTGTTCATTTTAAATAGGTCTCTGTGAATGCAAGAAAATGATATCAAGCTGATTAGCAGATTAAACATTGAACTATATGGAGCTAGTGAACAAGATGAAAAGTTAAGAGCCGAACTAGACATATGTCAAAAGGACATGCAGTCAAAGTGTAAAGATCTCGACACTCAAATGTCTCAAAGAAAGAAACAATTTGAGGCTATTGAGCAAGAATTAAAATACTTGAAAGGATTGGTAGAACATATTAGACAAGAAAAAGACAAGGTTATTTTGGAAATGCAAATTTTACAAAAAGAACATTTTCAGAAAGAAAGTTATCTTCAAAATGCTGAACAAGAGATACTTAAAATGTTTCTAGAAAGAGACAAACGAGACAAAGAGTTCAATGAATGCCAAATGCAAATGAGCGATATGCAAAATGTGATTAATAAGATGGATGATGAAAACAATTACTTGCATAAGGAGGTGGATCGGCTTCTTAAAAAGTGCAAGGATTTGGAACAGCAAATATGCATTTCCAGGTCCCAGGACAAACGACAGGGCACCATATTCAATGGAATTGAGGTGAATTCTATTTCTACACAGAGAGATAGTGCCCCAGTGGCTGTGCCGGTGTCTGAACTTGGTTGTAGCGCCCTTGGGGGTTTTCACACACCCATTGGGGCTGCCACCAATCCCATACACCTGAAACAAGGGTTGAATCACAAAGTAGTGCAATCCCAAGTGTAGCAATAAGTAGCCCTATCACAATAATGAAATCAATCAAGGCCCTAATCAAACCGTTCAAAAAAGGAGGGGATTGCTGTATAGAAGACGATTTAGAAGCGGTGCACAATATATTTAAAGCTCTCCAGATACCTAAGGATCAATACAGACAATACTTTCACTTAACTCTGGATGCTCCCACAGCCAGTATCATTAGAATGAACAGCAGAACATGACATGGGCAGAGTTTGAAAAAGAGATTAGACATCATTTTTCTCCATTCCACTCATTACAGGAGGCAAAGAAAGTTGCATACACGATTACAGCTAGGCCAAATACGTCCCCTCGCCAGTTTTTACAAGACTTAAAAAGAGCTTTTTCTTGCTTTGATGTATCTTTTGATCCCAATTCCAATGAATTTAAAACTGCCTATTTCTATGGGTTGCAGAAATACATTAGTTAGCGAATGTGATCGTGACAGGTCCCTTGAGTGGATTTTGCACCAAAGTACAAAACTATATGAAGTGCTATACTGTCAGGCTAGAGAGAGTGATAACATGAAAGATACTGGACCAAAATCTAAAGAATCCTCAGCAACCGTAATGGAGATCAGGTCAGCTAAAATGTCACGTGAGTTTTCTCAAAGTCCAGGCAAAAATAATGTGACACCTGTACAGAGGGGTAATCAACAGAGGTTGCCGCTCTCTGAACCAATGTTTCAGTCACATGATCCAAGTAATAGGGAGAGCTGCACTAGCCCTAGACAGGCCCCGGGCAGGATATTGGCCTGATATGCCAGGTATGAACAATAATCACAGACAAAATCAAGACAAAGAAATAATGGTCCCTACTAGACATTGGGGGCACAGAGAAGCTTTGACCCTAACACCATGATATATGGTAATCAGGACAGACCCTGGTATGTGAATCGATTTACTGAAAATGAGAATCAGCATAGGAGACAATATTCACAAAATGAGAGAGAGGACATGAGGCAGAGTATGAATTATGCCCCACCTCAATACAACCAATCACCTCCACCAGAGGATTACAACCAAAGGATAGGTACAACCCGCTCCCCACCCCACATGAATCAAGAGTTCAGAAACAACCACAGTAGGAATCACTCTCCTGAGAGATATCAGAATAGATTCAACCAGGAGGAAAACAACCAGTATCGGCATGGGCCGCAGAGAGAAGATTCTAGAGAGATGGAAAGATTTCAGTGTCTCGAGGCCCAAGGGAAAATGTTGGCTGAACAAATAGGAAAGCTCTGTACGGCCCAAAAACAGTAATCAAAAGAGGGGCCAGAAGGCCATAGTAAGTGACCGGGTGGCTTCTGATAATAAGTGACAAAATCTTCATGATACCTGCAATGCTAAAAAGAAAGATTACCCTGATCTGGTTTTGCATAATGACTCTGAGATGCTTAATGATTTAAAAATGAAAATACCGGCAAATGAACATGTGACAGAAATTGCAAATACATCTAAAAAAAAAGTTTGGTTTAACCTGGAGTTAAAACAAACATTGGAAATTTGCACAAATGAAAAAGGAAAAGGAGAAAAACATGAAGTTGCAAAAGAACAAAGAGACAGATTTAAGAAAGACAACTCCTGCACGGGTGAAATAATTGATGAGGGAGTAGATGTGAATGTTAGAACGCTCTCCCTAGACAATCAAGATGCTAATAACATACAGGCAGGAAGAATAAGTACTCAAAAGGAGGGTACAGATTAGTCACCTGAAGAGTTCTTTGAGCCACAGATTTTTGAGGAAGTTATAAAGATTGGTACAATGCCAAATACCCACAAATGCCCAGAAATAGAAAATTACAAATTATCAAGTGATGTTTCTACACATATTCAGTTGGAGGATTGTATTGCGAACTCTGATGATCCCCGGCTGGAAGGGCGAACAGTGGCCACACTCCAAAGGACACCTGAATATGGGGAGATGAGTAAGGTTTCTCAAACGGAAATGGACAGAAAGGAGGTATAAATATCCCTTCATTTACCAATGTGCTTAGTCAAAAGTGTGAAGGGTCTGAGGAAAGTGAATCCCGAAATTAGTTAGAATTCACACTTTTTGTGTGTGTTAGAGGAAGTTGAAGACAGATATTATTCTCCCATTACTGTGGAAGAGAAATGCAATACATTTGCAATGATTGAGACAGGTGCATAGGCCACAATTATGTCCAAAGAATTGGTAAAAAGTATCAATGAAGGGAGATCTCCAAAGAATCAGATTGCAGTAAGGCAAAGTGAAGGCCCAGTGCATAACTTTAATGGTGAGGAGGTGCCTGTCGTGGGTGTCACCGAAGTTGACATAAAGATAGGAAAACACAGAATGGAACAGGAAGTATTGATCACATCTATTTGTGAAATTCCATTCCTAATGGGAACAGATTTCCTGAAAAAATGGTTTCCTCTCACAGATGGGGTAAATGGAGTACTGTGGTCTTTAACAAAAAACCATTAAGACCTAAGAAAATAAAATCACAAGACAGCAGTATAAATGAATGCCATACTGTTGCCAAATCAAATGATGCAATGGAGGTTTATCTACAGAATAGCTGTGGGCCTAATGCCACTGTCATTTTGATGTGTCAGGACAAAATGCAAAGTGAAAAAGAAAAACAATCTGTGCAGATTTGTTTGGATCCTAGGAAGAAATGGCAAACTGAAATAGATGAACACACATTGTGCTTCTATTTAAAAGAGAAGAAATGCAACCCAAACACTACTCCTGAAGAAGACAAAGAAAAACACATCACCACCCTTGCTGCAATACACATGGAAGATGAACAGCCATGGGTTCACATTGATATAAATGACCATTCTAAAATGATAAACGCCATTTTGGTGCTTGAACAGGAAAGGAGTTTTACTAATGAGAAACTACTGCAGAGAATAATGGAGAGGGAGGAGATCCTAAAATTTAGAATTAAAAAACAATATGTCTCTGGTTTGGACAATACAGATTTTGAATATCGAATTGCAGGAAGATGCATGCTAAAGATTAACATTGGACAAACATCCATCTACCACAATGTGTGGATAGTGAGTGGAAAACAAAATGATGTTTACCTGGGCAATGATATCATGCACAGAAATATTTGGCATTGTATTAGATTTTCCATTCCTAATAGATGAACCAGCAAGGCCAGGATTATGAATATACCCCATTGATAGATGTTGGGGAAGGGTCTGTCAAAATTATGGTGAATAATAAAGGGTGTCAGGATATTCATTTAGAAGATAATTCTTTATTAGGAATGGCCATACAAAAATCACATTATACTGCAGATTTCAATAACATGGTGATTAGAAATATCCCTGAGAGATATGTAGATGCACAGGGTGTGTTGCCTGAATGTTTGGATTCTCAACCCAAAGGGATCTTTAAATTTCAATCTGTGTACCCTTATGATTCCAATGAGACAGTGTGCTGTCACCAAGAGAATTGTATGTTAATTTATTTAAATGAAAACAAAACAGAAAATCAGCACATTGAAGTAGAAGCTAATATGCCAAAATATTTAAAAAAGGCAGCTTTGCAAAGAGATAAACGCCATGTTGGTGCTTGAACAGGAAAGGAGTTTTATTAATGAGAAACTACTGCAGAGAATAATGGAGAGGGAGGAGATCCTAAAATTTAGAATTAAAAAACAATATGTCTCTGGTTTGGACAATACAGATTTTGAATATCGAATTGCAGGAAGATGCACGCTAAAGATTAACATTGGACAAACATCCATCTACCACAATGTGTGGATAGTGAGTGGAACACAAAATGATGTTTACCTGGGCAATGATATCATGCACAGAAATATTTGGCATTGTATTAGATTTTCCATTCCTAATAGATGAAACAGCAAGGCCAGGATTATGAATATACCCCATTGATAGATGTTGGGGAAGGGTCTGTCAAAATTATGGTGAATAATAAAGGGTGTCAGGATATTCATTTAGAAGATAATTCTTTATTAGGAATGGCCATACAAAAATCACATTATACTGCAGATTTCAATAACATGGTGATTAGAAATATCCCTGAGAGATATGTAGATGCACAGGGTGTGTTGCCTGAATGTTTGGATTCTCAACCCAAAGGGATCTTTAAATTTCAATCTGTGTACCCTTATGATTCCAATGAGACAGTGTGCTGTCACCAAGAGAATTGTATGTTAATTGATTTAAATGAAAACAAAACAGAAAATCAGCACATTGAAGTAGAAGCTGATATGCCAAAATATTTAAAAAAGGCAGCTTTGCAAAGAGATACAGCCACACAGTTGGAAGAAAGCACAGAGGTTCCTCCACTGGAGGATGTCCCACAATTTTCAAAAATGGTAGCGGAGCAGATTCTGTTAGCAGATGCATGTGATAGCGAAGAGGATAAGAATGAATTGAGAAAAATATTTATGGAGTTTGAAGACGTTTTTGCCAAAGATGCATATGATTGTGGCCTAACTAATTTACATGTTGCCACATTACCAGTGGGGTGTGATAGAAATCCAGTATATGTGCGCCAATATCGATAGCAACTGTCATGCTTAGAGTCATTGGCAGAGATAATTAAGAACTTGGAATCTAGGGGAATTATCAGGCCCATTCATAGTACCTCCAAAACTTCTATTTTGGGTGTTTTAAAGCCAAATGGTCGATGGCATCTGTGTGCAGACTTGAGGGAGTTAAATAAAAGAGTGCCAGTGTCTAGATTGCCTCTGCCATTCATTGATCAAGGCCTAGCTCAGGTGCATGGGTCAAAAGTATTTACCACATTAGATATTACATCTGGATATTGGTGTGTGCCATTGGCAGAGCATATTCAGAATTTATTTTCATTTTCATTTGATAAAATGCAATACGCATGGGCTAGAACACCATTCGGGTATGTCAATAGTGGGAGCGAATTTGGCATATTTTTGAGAAAGGCTATCCCTGCTGCAGTGGAAAGAATAACTATAGTTTATGTGGATGATATCCTGATAAAAAGTGAAAACTTGAAAAGCCATTTTGATGAAATTAGACATGTACTTAACCAATTGCAAAGAGGGGTGTCAAAGTATCTTTACAGAAAGCCCAATGGTGCAAGAAAAATGTGAATTTCCTAGGACATGAGGTAACTGAACATGGGCTAAATCCACAAAAGAAAAAGGTGGAGGCCATAAAGAAATTGAAAGGTCCTAGAAATGTGAAAGGTTTAAAAAGTTTATTAGGAATGATGGGATATAACAGGAAATGTATTGAAAATTATGCTGAAATTACTCAACCATTGACTAAACTATTGATGCTGAATACACCCTGGAAATGGGAAAAGGAGCAATATGATCCAGTTGTTAAATTGAAGGAATGTCTCATAAAGGCAGCATGCTTAGCGTATCCCATAAAAACCAGAGATTTCTTTATAGAAATAGGTTTCACTGAAAATTGTATGTCAGCAGTGTTATCTCAAAACATGATTTGAACCACAAAACCATTGCTTATGCAAGTAAGGCATATTCCCAGGTTGAGATCAAATTCAGTGAATGTGAAAAGGCTCTTCTGACCACTGTGTGGGCATTGCAACATTTCCACCACATTGTTCAAGGGAAAAAGGTAATCATTGAGACAAATCATCAACCGTTGCAGTTTTTACAGAGTAAAAGGATTAGGTCAGGCAATCTAGCACAGTCCAGAATTACTTCATGCACATTGGCATTGCAAGGCTTTCCTGTAGAAGTGAGATATGGCCAGAATAAAAAGAGCCCAGTTGCTCAAAGATTAGCAGATTTACATTAGGGCAGCTGAATGTGTATCAGGCGAAGTAGAGGTGGAATCTAGTTTGCAGGAGTTTGAACAATCACCACATAAAGCTGTATATGTTGATTGTTGTGCTTTTCACATTGGAAATGACAGCAGTAAACAGGTGGTATCAGGAATAGGAAATGTCTGGTTGAAATGTGAAGACATTCCTAGTGTAGGGATAAGAATTGGGGCTAGGAGTAGCCAGGTAGCGCAATTAGCAGCCATTTATAAGGTAATTACTACTGCAGTTGATAATAAATTCAGTGAAATTGTGCTGGCGACTGATTCTGATTATGCACGAAATAGCATTGTAGAATATTTGCCTGGTTGTAAAGCAAGAGGCATGATCACATATAATGTAAAGCCCCTCAAGCATGGGAAAATGATACAGGCTATAGACAAATTAGTGTCAGAGAATGATTTAACAGTATACTGGAGGAAAATTCGTGGGCATTTGAAAAGTCCAGGGGAAGATAAGGACAGAAATGATAAAGCAGATCACTTAGCCAATATTGGGGCAGTCATGGGAGAGTTGTTACCTTTTGAACACTTAATTGGTGAAATACAAATAGATACAGTTACATGATCTAAAGCTCCAAAAGAGGTGGAACAGCCAATAGTGCAATGGAGTTATGATGCACCAGAACAAGATCTGATTGATGCACAAAAAGATGATCCAATATTGGGGATCTATTATAATCATTTTATGGACCCCAAACAAAATCCTTTAACTGAAAATGATTGTACAGGAAAAGACGAATTAAGGGTGTTATTGAAGAATAAAAAATGAATTAGACTACAGGATGGACTTATGATCAGCAAATCCATAACAGAATTATATACTAGGGGTACCTGGTATGTGCCCAATTTAAACCCGCTTCACCAATGCATAGAGTTCCACTGATGAAAAGAGGCTTAACCCTTCCATGGTCAGATTTGCAAATTGACTATGTAGGGCCTGTAAAAAGGTCGAGTAGGGGGAACCGATATCTTTTGACCGTGGTTTGTTTGATGTCGAAATGGGTGGAGTGTATCCCTGCACCAGACTGTAGTGTGCAAACAGCAGCTACATTACTGGTAAATCATATATTTTCAAGATTTGGATTACCACAAAGAATAGAGTCAGACAGAGGAAGTCATTTCACAAGCATTTTAATGAGTAAGGTGTGGCAGATACTGGGTGTGAAAAGGAAACTGCATATTGCGTACCGGCCCGCCTCTTCTGGAAATATGGAACGTTGCAACAGGTCTGTTGTGGAGATATTAAATAAGTTTGTAGCGGAGGCAGGTTCCAGGTAGGATTTACGACGACCTCTGGTGTTGATAGGAATCAGATTGACTCCTGCCAAAGCGACAGGTATCAGTCCTCATGAGGTGTTAACAGGAAGGAAGATGGTACTGCCACAACATTTATTATACAGGACACTTGAGCAGACACTTGCAAGTGCATCTACAGTTCACAAATATGTGGAAGAACTGAGCATTTACAACATGCATTTACATTTGTGCAGCGAAATTTGGAAAGAGCTGCTGACAGTGCAAAGTCATATTATGATAGAAAGACGTCTGTGAAAGAGAATAATGTAGGGGATCAGGTATATACATTTCATTTTGGAAAAGGTAAACATAAAAATTCTAAATTTCTTGTGACCTGGCAAGGGCCATTTTGAATAGTGGATAAGGTGTCCCTAGTAGTTTACAAAATATTGAAGCCAGAGGGTGAAATGGTGACAGAACAATTTGTTCATGTTAACCAAATCAAGCCATGTCACCCCAAACATGAAATCAGGAGGCCTGAGCAAGTAGAGACAGCTTAAGTGCCCTGATACATGGAGAGAAAGACATGGTGGATGTCTTCATAGTGTCCTACTCCATAAAAAAATATAGATATATTGTTTGTGGAGAAGGATGATTTTCCAGAATATCTACATACCTATGAACCCTGATAATTTGATTGATAAATGTATTAACAAAACTGGGATCGTAACCGACCAGTCTAAAGATTGGCTAGAATTGAGAAAAAAAGACGCTAAGCAGACAATAAGAGATATGGTAATGCAATTAGAAAAGACATTTGTGAATTCAGCAGATATAAAGAAAATGAGGGGAAAGAGAGGGGCAGTAATGCTTGTGGTCTCTTTGGTAATGTCTATTATTGGAGCTGTAATAGGTAATACGATGTCAACAGCCAATGCCATTTCAGTAGGGACATTGGCCCTCATTACGACCCTGGCGGAATCCGAAAAACGATGGCGGAAATGTAATACCGCCATCGAATACCGCCCGTTGCGATCATGACCCGTCACCGTAAAGTACGATGCCATTAGCGACACCGTAGTGAACGCCAACACTAACTGCACCAAGCACGCGCACGCGCGCCTTGCAAAACCGCAATATCCGCCATGGCGCAACGGTACGCGAATGCTGACCCCAGCGGACATTCACTTAACGCCATCAAGCATGGCGGAAAGTACCATTCCGCCATGGCGAGAACTACGGCATCGCGAACCAACCGTAAATGGCCCTACTGAGTGCCTGTACTCCACTCCCTGGCCACATTGCACAACTCCTCGTAGGCGCAATGTAGTCACACCATGCAACCAGTGAAATGCACAAGTCACCCATGCATGCCAACGAACAAATGCATGCAGGGGCCCCAAGTGCCCTGTGAGTGGCCATCCACATTTGGCAAGACACCATTGCCGTACTGATGCAGCACAGGCATCTGAAGGTGCAAGTACACCAAAATGAACTGAAAATCCCATGAGACAAAACAACAACAGTCCCCCATCGGTTGCCACCAGTGTAAATCAACATTCAAAGCAGTAACCTGAGGGAGACTGCACCAGCCCTGTACACTTGCCAGTAGTCAAACCAACCATCAGCATAAGCATGTACCACACAACTGTACCCAGAAGCCGGAACCCAATGCAGATCACCTCACAATACATCGCGCCACAAATCGGAATATGCCACATTACTAGCAAAGAATAACGCTACACGGTTAATATCTGAATATAAATTTAATGCACATCAAAATCACCAAGCCCATACAGCCATTTGAACATAAACTCCCAAATGATCATCATTACTGTGGGCTGCATCCGCAATAAATGACCAGCTTCCCCTTGTGTGACGCCCTGTACCTTCATGGTACACAGGGGCTACATCAACGTCCAAAAAGGCAACATGGAAGCGCCTAGGACCGCAGGGCCGTCCCATGAAGTAGGCACTAGTCCAGCTGGAAGGTAGGTATGCTGCTCCTAGCCACTAGTACTGCGTAAGGGCATGTGGCCCATTGGCGATCGTCCCATAAGATCGTAATGGTGCTCCACCGATTAACTCGAAGCTGCAGGTGTCGACTGTAGAAGCCATCTGCAGGAGTGGCGTACAGATGGCAGCGGCAGAAGGGGAGGAGATACCTGTCACCCAAATGAAAAAAATAATAGTATGGGCATCTGAACTTCATATGTATTACTCACTTCATTCAACACACCAAACCTACAACCATATGCATGCTAGCCCACTCATAAGGATCAATTGCACCCAAAAATCACTTGTGAATCATAACGACATAAATCGAGGTGAATACACTATTACAAACGAGTGTCTGTGTGCATGCGCCTGTCAGAATAGGATCCATCAGATGGGATTATCAACGTGCATTGACACAAGTGATTGAAGGCGCGTCGAGACAGGGAGGGTTCAACAAGGGCAGACAGACGATGGTCCCACTATGGCAGCCTTGCATCACATAGCGCAGGGGAAGGGGATAGATTCCAAATAGCCATGTACATGGCAGACTCCCAATTAAATCATCTGTCCATGCATCCATTCATCATTCCCTCATCCCGGTATGAAAACGCCTGAATATTTACTCACATAACATTCGAAATTTCCATTGAGTCTGTGCGTAATGCAGTCTTCAAAATCCACTGTGCTCCTGCCCGGATTCCTTGTGTAGTGAAGTTACATGTATTTGGGAACGTCCTGATTTATCGTCCACTACGCTATAGCGCATCCCATCCAAATCATATCAATCATTGCATTCCCGTCATGGGCCCTGTCCCAAGGACATTCAACAATAGAACGTTATATTTCCAGTCAGACCTGTGGGCGTCTCCACGCCGCTAGTTGAAAACCGAAAGCGCTGTCCTTCGAATTCCTAATTTGCAACATCATGTCGAAAAGGCATCTGTGAACGCTTGTATTCACAAATACATCTTTGTAGTGCGGCTGTGTGTGAAAATGGTAACTGGCCTCAATCACTAATGGGACTCCCCGCCCGTCGGTGAACGTCGGTACAGTGCTGCATGAGGGTCCACCGTTGATCGAGCACTACATTCCACTGACCCTTCACAAGTCTGCTCGCGAATGCAAATATAGTATGTGCAACAATGGGACCATAGCAGAATTAACATATAAACCAATATTTCACTGCCATCGGGATTAAGAACATGAATGTAAATGCAAGATGCCATGCGTCGAATTGCAGCATCGTGTGCGGGACGTGCTCGCACGAAAGGCATTGCAGCTGACACAGGTGGAATGAATCACCACAGGTGAAGGCCATACAGCCTGAAAACACATAAATTGCACACCCAACCCCCTCCCCCAACCACACCCACTCCAGAATGCTACCGGCAGGACTAGCGATGTTGGGCCTGGGGGACCTGATTGCACTGCAAGTACTCCAACTTCAAGAAGAAGACGAACGCCAACTACTACAACAACCGGCCGCACAGAGGAGACGCAGGAGGAGGAGGAGGAGGAGGAGGAGGAGGGCAAGGCATGGCCAGCAAGCCCCACCAGCACAGCCACTACCACCACGCAGGCAGCCCGCAATCCCACGCCTCCGAGCTAATCCGTTCAGCAGATCCACACCCTCTACCGTTTGGACCGGGACACCATAACCGCCATTGTCGACATGACACACGCTGACCTTGTCAGCATGATAGATAGCCCAACCGCCATCCCACCCCTACTGAAGGTGGTGTCTGTACTCCACTTCCTGGCCACAGGCACCTACCAGCACACAGTCGGACAGTTGCATGGCATTTCACAGCCACTATTCTCACGGACACTATTCCAAGTGCTTGATGCCCTCCTGAAGCACTCAGACGACTACATCGCTTTACCACGCTCGGAGCAGGAGATTACAAACACAAAAGTGGGATTCCATGCACTTGGCGGCATACCGGGTTGCATTGGTGCCATCGACTGCACCCATGTGGAATTGGTTGTCCCACATGCCATGGAGGCCCAGTACCGCAACCGGAAACAATATCATTCTATCAATGTACAAATTGTGTGTGCCTCCAACAGGATCTTTACACATTGTTGTGCCCGATTTCCAGGATCAACCCATGATTCTATGGTCTTGCGGAACTCTACAATACCACGCTACATGGAGCGACACGGAGGGCACCGATCCTGGCTACTCGGTGAGTCTCATTTAATGCATGAGTATGTGGGGTAGGTGATGCGTGAATGACCTGGCAGGAAGGGGGGGGTGCGTACGTAGCAATGACATTCCACAAACATCCTTTGTTGTCCACATACAGGTGATGCCGGGTATCCACTGAAGAGATGGCTCCTTACACCAATCCGGAACCCACAGGACCAGCATGAGGAGGACTACAACCATGCCCACTCACGTACCCGTGTGGTCATAGAACAGGCATTCGGCCTACTGAAGGCTCGTTTCCGCTGCCTCAGCAGGTCTGGCGGGGCACTCCTGTACCGCCATTTGAAGGTTGCAAAGATGGTCATGGCATGTGTCATGCTACACAACATGTGCGTACGTAGGAATGTGGCCATGCCCCCCGACGCAGAACTGCAAGCACCTGAAGATGGTCATGATGAGGGTGGGGATGTGGCAGCACCTCAAGGGGTCCGCGAGGCACAGGAGGCCCGTGAATTACGTCAGAATATCATAGATGCATGCTTCTAGCACTCACGCCTGGTGGCTGTTACATGGACACGGGACTTGTGGCACTGTGTGTGTCTGGAACATGCACAATGTGGACTGTACGCCAAGATAGGCCTCGTACACAAAGATCAATGTCCACACATCTCATTGGATGAATATGAAGAATTGTATTGCAGATGTGAATTGACATTACACACCCAATCGACCCGCCACCCAATGAAGCACAACACACCCCCTCCACCCTCCTACCTCCCCCCCGAACACCAGTGTCCAAAGTCGCTCATTGTCAGTGGGCAGACGCTATTGCAAGCCCCCTCTACAGGTATCAGGGGCACCCCTGCCTGTGGAGCGCCGGTTCCTCCCAGATCTACGTTGGGGGCTGCCCTGGACGGAACTTGCAACGGATGATGTCTCTGCCTGCTCACGTCCATGCATGTCCCTAAGGGTTTGTGAGAGCTCAGTGAGCACACGGCGCACAGCGGCAAGTTCACCACATACGTCTTTGGACGTCGCATGCAGTTCCCCCCTCAGGCTCTCGGTGCTTCTCTCCATTTGTCCCCTCAGGCTCTCGGTACTTCTCTCCATTTGTCCCCTCAGGCTCTCGGTACTTCGCTTCATTTCTGCCCTAAGTGTCTCAGTAGATGTTTCAATGGCTGCCTTAGAACCCCCACATTCAGCAGCATGCTCCTTGAGGAGCGTGGCCAGTTGCTGCTGTTGCACAATCATCTGCTCGAGGGACTGTTGCCTCTGCTGGGCCATGCCCATTTGCGGTGGTGTCACAGAGGGGCTGGACGCCTCATGTTGCCTTGCCACAGGCCTTGTGGGGGTTTGCCAGACGTCGTCTTGTGGGTGCCTCTGCGTGGTTTCCTCATGGTGTACGGGATGATACAAACAGGGGGATTGAGACAGGTCATGGATGGGTCCTTCTTCGCCAGCACCGTTTTCTGTGTCGGAGCATGCTGGCATGAATGCAGTGTCACCTAGGGTGCTGCTGCCACCAGAAGCAGTGCCTTCTGTGGCATCCATTGGGGGGACCTGTGGTGCTGCTGTTGTGGACATGCTGGCTGCTGGGGTGCCTGTTGGAGTCCCCTCCAGTGTGCTGCCACTCGATTTGTGCTGCTGCCGTGTCTTGATCCGTGCAGCTGAGGTGGAGGGTCTTTGGCCGTTGGTCTTGGCCCTCTTTGCAGGTGTGCTGGTAGGGGTGTCCTGAAGCTCGTCGTTTGAATCGGACCCTGTGGTGGAGTAAAGGAGGGCGAGCGTTATTTATGGGTCTGTGGTAATTGTAATGGCAATGTATCACATGCATTGGGGTGGTACCTGGGGGTGATTTGGGTCAGGGCCTTGGAGGTGGTCTCATTTTTGTGTGGATTGGGGATGCAGTTATTTTGCAGTCTGCAGTTAGGGTGTGCATGCTGCACATGTAGAGTGTGTTTTTGGGATTTTTAATTATTTATGTATTTAATCTGACTTTTAAAGGGCGCTGTCATGGCAATGTATGTGGTCGTTCTCCTGGACATGTGTTTCTATTGCACTATGGGGACACATGGTACTTCACATGGTTGGTAATTGTGGATTTAGCATAGTTTTATTTGGCCCACCTACCTGATTCTTCGGATGTCTGCACTCCTTTCTCCATCCCTCCGACTCCCTCTATGCTCTCCATTCCAATGGTGGAGGCACAGATTTCTTCCCAGGGGGTCAACTTGATGGGTGATTCCGATCCTCCCCCTGTAGCTGTGGCAATGTTCCGGTTGGCAGAGAGTATGCTCCGGACGCGTATCCGTAGGTCGTCCCATCGCTTTCTGCATTGCTGTGGGTTGCGGGGTGCGGTCCCCACCGCACTTACCCGCTGTGCCACCAGGGCCCATATGGCCTTCTTGTTCGCAAGTGCCGTCCTCGTCATTTGCGTCGAGAAGACGACGGCAGCATTCTCCTGGAGGGTCTCTGTGAGCACGGTGAGTTCCTCATGGGAGAAGTAGACGTGCCGCTTGCGATCGCACGCTTTTTTAGCAACTTTTCCCATATTTATTTTTTTGAATGGGGTGGCTAACGGGTTGGGATGTGTCTCAGGGTCGGTTTTTCAATGGTTGTGTTGGGATTCGGATTTTATGGGTGTACGGCGTGCTGTTTCCCGTTCCGGCCCCATGTTTTTACTTCCGTTTCCGTATATTTACGGTGACCGTAGTTTGCGCTGACCGGTCATTACGGTGACCGCTGAGATGGGTGGCGGTATTGCACCTAGGGCGGCGTACAACGGCGGTAAGGGGCGTTTTGGGGTCATTTCCGCCGTCGCGGACTTTGCACTTCCGCCATGGCGTAATGCTCGTGCCCGATGGGTCGGAATCAGCCGCACTTTGCTCCATCGTGCAGTGGCGGAAACGCTGTTTGCGCTATGGCGGTCATGTCAGTTACTTTCCGCCAGGGTCGTAATGAGGGCCATTGAGTGCTAAAGCACAACAATTGACTTACGAATTTAGAAATGATCCAAAAGGCTTTGGATGGAATTAGGGTTGGATTGGATGAACAAGTGAAAGTTGTTAATCAAACTGTGGCATTACTAAATGAACAGGCTGAAATTCTACAACATAGTACAAAGGTAATATTAAAGCATGACCAAATATTGAGCGAGTTCATGCATGTAATAAATCCTCTTGATAAATTGTTGACAAATTACATGAAGAAGGTCCAAACTGCAATTTCCCAATTAATTCAAGGACATATACTGTTATATTTTGTTTCACAAGATATTGTTCATCAGATGATGGAGAGGATCAGTAAAAGGGTAATCGAAACAATGCAGGTGAAAGTTGCATTTGAAATGGGCAGTGCAATGCCACTATATGTGAATTTGGAAAGAATGGAAATCAGGTTTTTGCAGTGCATCCGATATATAGCCCCTGAACTTATTTACCAAACTAAGTGGGTACATAATGTGGGATTTTGGCAATAAGCGAAATATATAAAAATGAAAACTCCAGAGGTGGTGGCATTTCAGTCATGGGAGCCTGAGGTTTACTTGATTCCAAACCTGGAAACATGTATAAGGTTTAAAGAACAAAATTACATGTGTCCAGTTAAATCATTTGTTCCTGATGCTACAGACGCTATCTGTGGTTTAAAATCTGACCCAGGTGTATAAGAAGGATGTGAAGTGGTCATTAGCAATTCGGATGGTGAGGAGTTAGCACAAGCCACATTGGTTAAAAATAGATGGTTGGTCAGCACCTCTATGAAGAATTATACTGTTACACATTTAAATCATGGAATGTTTGTTGTCAAGCAATTGAAATATAATGTATTTTACTTGCAGGTTCCAAAAGATACAATCGTCTTGGTTGGGGGTCTAACATTATTCCATATTGCAAATGATATTTGGGAAGGCCAAGTGTAAAATAGTGAATTTTTTCAAAGGGATACATTTCCGATTGACCCAGATGTAGAATTTTGATTGAGTCATAAGGAAAAGCACACTATTACGATGAACCTGAGAAAGAACAACATTACAGTTAGTAGTCTGGGTGTAATGGAGGTGGACGTATTTAATTGGGGAACCTGGGAGGAACGCACTATGGTGGGTTTAGCAGTAGTGGTGTTAGTGATGGGAGGATGGTTAATTATTTTGTCTATAAAGATGAAGATGTTACTTATGGCATTGGCAACAAAGGGAAATGAAAGATATCCTAATGCACATACATTCTAAGGTAATGGAAAAAGAAAGAATAACAATTTTGGTTTCCTCCAGTTGTGGATTTGGTTAGCCAGAACTGTCAAAAAAAGGAGCGTATATGTAAGGACATATAGAGCATTTTTATAGCAATTTTTTTCGGCCAGTATAACATAGCATTATTGGTAGTACAGGATTGCTGCCAGGCTCAAATAATGAAGTGCACCATATTTCTTTTATTGATACATCATGTTTTGAAACTGCATTATAATGTATAAATGACTAACATTATTTAACACTGCAAAATATTTAGGACTACAGGTGTTTGGCAGTAAACCCACTTGGTAGCAGTCTGTACCACACAGATTCACTTGGTAGCTGTGGCTGAGCAGTCAGACTTCCCTCAAGAAGAGTTAGGCAGTATGTGGAGTATACAAAATAGGGCAATTTACACAGTAGAACAAGCAAACACGGAACAGAGCTTCGGTGTAAAGATATATAGGTATTTATTTATAACAACACATCTATGAAAAACACTCTGGCACTAATACGGCAAACAACTTCAATCACAATTACTATAAGTAAATCAATCCCTCTAACAATAGTTCGACAAGTCTCGGTTCAACGGCACCACTTATTTGCAGACAGAGGTGAATGCTTTAACTTAGATGGCACTCTAGTATTCGTTAGGACGGGAGAGAAAAGGCAGGGTATGAAAACAACTCGGTACCAACACTTTTACGAACAAATGCAAGGCAAGTAACGCAGGGTCTACTGTAGATCGCAAAGTTCAGAAGCCAGGCCCACTCAGAGAGAGGCAAGGCGATATGTCCCAAAAAGTATCACAGTGGAAATGCACTTCAAGTCTTTGTCGCAAATTGTTATTGAAAGATTGGACCAGTTCAGAACAGAAAGTTAAGAAAGCTTGGAGGCGACCCAGTGGAGAGGCGGGGATTAAGACACCTCACGCTAACCGTCACAAGGAAAGCCAGGCGGACACGGTACCTTGTATGTGGAGAGACAGCTCCGGCGGGGGCAGTTGTTCCTGGTGGTGGATGCAAGTCGGGGGTTTGCCAAGAGAAGAGATGCTCTCGTCGTCGAAGGAAAGTTGAAGATCGTTGTACCACCAGGGAAGAGACCAGCCGCGGAGTGCTCCGTTACAAGGCACCACATTTTGGTCACGGTACGGGTTAGTGGCTATCCGGTTGCCGGGGTGCTCAGCACGGGCAATTCGACCACTACGCCCTGGAAGCGAAGAAAAAGCAAAGGGGACTGGGTGTTCCCACCAGTCAGGGGAAGAAGACTCTCCAGACGGGAGATCTCCTCTGTCGTTGGGAGGTGGTGAGTCGGTTCAGCAGGGCTCCACCCGAGGTGTCGTTGTTGCAGGTCAGCTCAGCTTTACCCTCGTCGGATTCTTAGGTCCTGTGGCGACTTCTGAAGATCCAGTCCCAAAAGCCCTGCTTTTATGCAGAAAACCCCCATTCTTTCAGCCTAGCTGTCAATCAAAACACGCTAAGTGGTGAGCGGGGTGGCTCACCACTTGGGCCAATCACACCAGAGTGCGACTTGAGTTGGTAAGGCAACTCAGTCCAGGGTGCCTAAACCCCCTCCCACACCCCTTGTGGTACCCAGACAGAATGGCACCACTTTGGAGGGCTTCTGTGCAGAAGCCCGCCAAAAGTGGAACAAAGCGCTCAACCTTTGGTTTAGGAGTCACAGAGACGAACACAGACGCCATTTTAAAAACCGAGTTCTGGCAGAAAATACCAACCGATAGATTTATTTAAGATAAATAAACCGGTGCTATGTTAGAGATTAACGAGAAAAGGTATTAACCTCCAACAATGGGAAGAATCCCATAGAGTTATATTCGGGGTCGAATATAACAAGTAGTTTCCACTGCCACCACCAAAACCCTCGAATAACAGACCCAGGGGTAATCGAATTACCCCTACTAGTACGTCCACAATAGGATGGTTTGTACTAGTTCTGTTAGTAAATTTAGGTCTAGTAAAGCCAATGGTGACTTTACACGCCCTGGGTGACAGTAGTCAGTCCCAGGGTATGGAGTCTATGGTGGGGATCCTCTAGGATGCCCCAGTGTTACGGCACGGAGGGTGCGGTGAAACACACATAGAAAAACATATGAGACCCTATGGAGTAAAAGACCACATAGCCCATAGAACACATTGACATTCAAAGGAATTACACACATTCATGTCCAAGAGTGGGAGAAAAGAGTCTCACTCTTGGCAGAATGGAAAAAAACAAGCTCCAGAAATCCAGCAAAGCTGCTGGGGGACTCACTAGGTTAGGAAATTCAGCCTAAACAGAGAATTCTCCCTAACAGTGGCACTGCTGAGATTCATTTGTAAATGCACAATGGTGTTTTCTTCAGCTTGTGGGGAACAGAAAAATGCAGGCAGCAGGAAACAGAATTAAACAGTAACAAGGAGGCCTAAAGCTTTCATTGTTCTGAAAATGAGGGCTGATACAGGGCACACATTTTTTACTATGATTGGTGGAAAATATAGGCAGACAAGCTGCGCAAAAAGGGGACATATAGGAGCTTTCTTGGTAACAAGAAATGGTGAGAGGTGTTAGTTCATGCTGGGCTGAGAAGACTGACAGAGTTCAAAGGCGTCGAGCGCTAGCTATGGGACATTGATAAGCTGGCGCTCCCCACACAAAATTACATAAGCAGTTCGCGCTGACACTGGTTCTGCATTTGCGAACACGAGGTTGTGCGGAGGACTTCAAAGAAAGGCCAATCTTGGTAAGACAAGTGCAAGTGAGGACCAGATAAGAATGCCATAGGTTTGGCTAAGATTTATTGCAGTGTAGAGAGGTTAGGAAATCATTGCATGTTTATTTTACATTATTTTCAGAATGTGGGAACATTAATCCATGTTTAAAAAAATACCTGCTTGTTCTGTTTTGTTCTCCTGTATTGCAGAGGATGCTGTAATTAACCTGTGGTAAGACTTGGTGATTTGTAAATAAGATTCAATACAATAATTATTTATAAAAACAAATGGGATTTTTGTGTCATTCATGCATCTGTTTGTTTACATAGGTGATGTATAAACGGGAGGCTCATATCAGTGCAGTAGTGCATTTGCCAGTTTACCAATGCAAGTAAAATAGGAAACAAGAAAAGCTAGCAATAAACACTTATAAAGCAGAGGTTAGCGTGTTGTATGATGAATGTTTCCTTTTTTGCATGCTGATGGAAAAGTGTCTGATCTGGTCTGATACATAGATCACTGGATGTAAATAAGCCAGTAATGTCTTATGGCACATAGATTACTGGATGTACATAAGCCAGTGATACCAGCCATAAACTGTAGATGGCGTTCTAAATAAAATCATTGGGTTCTGATAAAGTGCATAAGTCTGGAGCTCTCTACAGACAAGTAGAAGGTATTCTAATAGAAAGGAAAGGTTTGTTTTATGATGGGGTGATAGTATAAAAAGAAAACCATACTCAAGGCTATACCACAGGTATAAATACTGCAAAACGAGATAGCACTAGAATTACCACCAATATAAGCTAACAAGGTATGGTCACTGAAATAGTATGATACCAAACCCAATATAAATGCAAGACTAATTTACCACCAAATTACCGCCAATATTTTTACTGTTAGAACATACTGCCAAATCCCGAATTTACCCCAATAAAACAAAATCTCTTACAAAAGACAACAATGGATACTATAAAGAAACAAACATTGAAGAAAACCTGAGAGAAACGTCCGAAATAATTGAGGACTCATCAGCAATTGGCTAATTTGAATTTCTAGATCCTACTGCAGCCTCCAATATTTGAGACCACTATGCAATTGACCCATTGCACTCCAAAGACACCATACACGATCCACTGGAAAAATATCAAATGTGGCAAGCCAAAGGATCACCAATCAGTATATTGGAAAAATGTTTAGAAGCACAAGCCTTCAAGCCTTTCCTTTACTTTTTCCTACTGGAAAAGGTGGAAGGCACGATGAAAGATGCACACAAATAACAGCATCAGAATACCGCTCTTTACTAATGTATTCTGAAGACCCCAGATTCAGACAAAACATAGAATACATATTCCACCTCCTCTTTGAAAATGAACTAGCAACTCTCAGGCCGATTCATGGAAAAACGTGCGATTCGCAGTGAAAGAACGAAAATCGCAGTGCAAGTGCGAATATCGCAGGGAAACCATCGCACATCTATTCATGGAAGTCCGTGTGCGATTAAAATCAGGGATGTGCGCTGAAAAAGTGCGCGGCGCACGCCGGCGCACAGGTCATCTAACGGCGTGCGCCAAGGCCACAGCGAAAGCGCACATAGCGTGGCGCACATAACAAAAGTAGGCAGAACATGAGGCGGAACACTCGGAATGGGGAACAACTCGTGAAAATGTGGGCGTCACGGGGGAAGTACAGGAGGCAAGTGCGCGGACCGCCCACACGCTCGCCTACAACACGTATTCATGGAATCGAATAGGGCAAACCAGTGCACGGGCAAAGACGCGCACTGACCCCAACCCGTCCGCCACAGGAAATAAGGCGATAGCGTCCCTACGCAGGAAAAAAAATGTGCGCCAAAATGTGCGCTAACAAAAAGCACAAATAAACAGCTCTGATGAATGTCCCATATTGTGGCCCCCTAGGACAAATGATGTGCAAAGGTGTACGCGACAAACAGCGACACCCGCTGTGTGAAAAATTAGCTTGTGCGTGTATTTCGTGTGTGGGCATGGGGGAGCGGGGTACGTGTATTTTAGGGGTGTGCGTTTAGTTCCACACGCGATCGTGCCTGGGGGAGCAGGATGCGTGTATTCCAGGGGTTCGCGGGCAGTTTCAAACGCGATAGGTCCTGTGCGTGTGGGGTGCGTGTATTCCTGGGGTTCGCGTGAAATTTCACACGCGATTGTGCTGGGTACGTGTAAATCTGGGGTGCTTGGGAAGTTACACACGCAATTGGCCTTGGTCGAGCAGGGAACATGTATTTCGGGGGTGCGCGGGAATTATCACACGCGACAGGCCCTGTGCGAGTGGGGTACGTGTATATCTGGGGTGCAGGGGAGTCCTACACATGAATTGGCAGTGTGGGTCCTCCCAGGTGTTCCCTCTACAACCTCCATGTCCCATGCAGGCAGCCCACACCACAGGGGACTTCATGTTCCGCAGGCAGCCCATCCACCATGGGCATGAAACCCAGGCAAACCACATGTCAGCTTGCACCACTACTACTACTGATCACCAACGCATGACCCCCTGCACCCTCACCCCCCAGCAGTGTGGGGCACCTGCCAGCAGGCCCCCACTCATGTCCCCTTGCACACCCACCCCCCACCAGTGTGGGGCACCTGCCAGCAGGCCCCCACTCATGTCCCCTTGCACCCCCACCTCCCACCAGTGCGGGGCACCTGCCAGCAGGCCCCCACTCATGTCCCCTTGCACCCCCACCAGTGCGGGGAACCTGCTAGCAGGCCCCCACTCATGTCCCCTTGTACACCCCCCCCCCGCCAGTGCGGGGAAACCTGCCAGCAGGCCCCCACTCATGTCCCACTCATGTCCCCCTGCACCCCCACCCCCCACCAGTGTGGGGCACCTGCCAGCAGGCCCCCACTCATGTCCCACTCATGTCCCCCTGCACCCCCAACCCCCACCAGTGCGGTGCACCTGCCAGCAGGCCCCCACTCATGTCCCCTTGCACCCCCACCCCCTACCAGTGCGGGGCACCTGCCAGCAGGCCCCCACTCATGTCCCCTTGCACACCCACCCCCCACCAGTGTGGGGCACCTGCCAGCAGGCCCCCACTCATGTCCCCCTGCACACCTACCCCCCAACAGTGCGGGGCACCTGCCAGCAGGCCCCCACTCATGTCCCCCTGCACACCAACCCCCCACCAGGGCGGGGCACCTGCCAGCAGGCCCCCACTCATGTCCCCCTGCACCCCAACACCCCACCAGTGTGGTGCACCTGCCAGCAGGCCCCACTCATGTCCCCTTGCACACCCACCCCCCACCAGTGCGGGGCACCTGCCAGCAGGCCCCCACTCATGTCCCCTTGCACACCCACCCCCCAGCAGTGGGGGGCACCTGCCAGAAGGCCCTGACTCATGTCCCCTTGCACACCCACCCCCCAGCAGTGCGGGGCACCTGCCAGCAGGCCCCCACTCATGTCCCCCTGCACCCCTACCCCCCAACAGTGCGGGGTACCTGCCAGCAGGCCCCCACTCATGTCCCCTTGCACCCCTACACCCCAGCAGTGCGGGGCACCTGCCAGCAGGCCCCCACTCATGTCCACTCATGTCCCCCTGCACCCCCACCCCCCAGCAGTGCGGGGCACCTGACAGCAGGCCCCCACTCATGTCCCACTCATGTCCCCCTGCACCCCCAGCCCCCAGCAGTGAGGGGCACCTGCTAGCAGGCCCCCACTCATGTTCCACTCATGTCCCCCTGCACCCCCACCCCCCAGCAGTCAGGGGCACCTGCCAGCAGGCCCCCACTCATGTCCACTCATGTCCCCCTGCACCCCCACCCCCCAGCAGTGCGGGGCACCTGACAGCAGGCCCCCACTCATGTCCCACTCATGTCCCCCTGCACCCCCAGCCCCCAGCAGTGAGGGGCACCTGCTAGCAGGCCCCCACTCATGTTCCACTCATGTCCCCCTGCACCCCCACCCCCCAGCAGTCAGGGGCACCTGCCAGCAGGCCCCCACTCATGTCCACTCATGTCCCCCTGCACCCCCACCCCCCAGCAGTGCGGGGCACCTGACAGCAGGCCCCCACTCATGTCCCACTCATGTCCCCCTGCACCCCCAGCCCCCAGCAGTGAGGGGCACCTGCTAGCAGGCCCCCACTCATGTTCCACTCATGTCCCCCTGCACACCCACCCCCCAGCAGTGCGGGGCACCTGCCAGCAGGCCCCCACTCATGTCCCCCTGCACCCCTACCCCCCAACAGTGCGGGGTACCTGCCAGCAGGCCCCCACTCATGTCCCCTTGCACCCCTACACCCCAGCAGTGCGGGGCACCTGCCAGCAGGCCCCCACTCATGTCCACTCATGTCCCCCTGCACCCCACCCCCCAGCAGTGCGGGGCACCTGACAGCAGGCCCCCACTCATGTCCCACTCATGTCCCCCTGCACCCCCAGCCCCCAGCAGTGAGGGGCACCTGCTAGCAGGCCCCCCCTTCATGTCCCACTCATGTCCCTCTGCACCCCACCCCCAGCAGTCAGGGGCACCTGCCAGCAGGCCCCCACTCATGTCCACTCATGTCCCCCTGCACCCCCACCCCCCAGCAGTGCGGGGCACCTGACAGCAGGCCCCCACTCATGTCCCACTCATGTCCCCCTGCACCCCCAGCCCCCAGCAGTGAGGGGCACCTGCTAGCAGGCCCCCACTCATGTTCCACTCATGTCCCCCTGCACCCCCACCCCCCAGCAGTGTGGGGCACCTGCCAACAGGCCCCACTCATGTCCCACTCATGTCCCCCTTCACCCCCACCGCCAGCAGTCAGGGGCACCTGCCAGCAGGCCCCCCTTCATGTCCCACTCATGTCCCTCTACACCCCCACCCCCCAGCAGTACGGGGCACCTGCCAGCAACCCCCCACTCATGTCCCACTCATGTCCCCCTGCACCCCCACCCCCCAGCAGTGCGGGGCACCTGCCAGCAGGCCCCCACTCATATCCCCTTGCACCGCCACCCCCCACCAGTGCAGGGCACCTGCCAGCAGGCCCCCACTCATGTCCCCCTGCACACCCACCCCCCAACAGTGCGGGGCACCTGCCAGCAGGCCCCCACTCATGTCCCACTCATGTCCCCCTGCACCCCCACCCACACCAGTGTGGTGCACCTGCCAGCAGGCCCCCACTCATGTCCCCTTGCACACCCACCCCCCACCAGTGCGGGGCACCTGCCAGCAGGCCCCCACTCATGTCCCCTTGCACACCCACCCCCCAGCAGTGCGGGGCACCGGCCAGCAGGCCCCCACTCATGTCCCCTTGCACACCCACCCCCCAGCAGTGCGGGGCACCTGCCAGCAGGCCCCCACTCATGTCCCCATGCACCCCCACCCCTGAACAGTGCGGGGTACCTGCCAGCAGGCCCCCACTCATGTCCCACTCATGTCCCCCTGCACCCCCACCCCCCAGCAGTGTGGGACACCTGCTAGCATGCCCCCACTCATGTCCCACTCATGTCCCCCTGCACCCCCACCACCAGCAGTCAGGGGCACCTGCCAGCAGGCCCCCCTCATGTCCCCCTGCACACCCACCCCCCAACAGTGCGGGGCACCTGCCAGCAGGCCCCCACTCATGTCCCACTCATGTCCCCCTGCACCCCCACCCCCACCAGTGTGGTGCACCTGCCAGCAGGCCCCCACTCATGTCCCCTTGCACACCCACCCCCCACCAGTGCCTGGCACCTGCCAGCAGGCCCCCACTCATGTCCCCTTGCACACCCACCCCCCAGCAGTGCGGGGCACCTGCCAGCAGGCCCCCACTCATGTCCCCTTGCACACCCACCCCCCAGCAGTGCGGGGCACCTGCCAGCAGGCCCCCACTCATGTCCCCCTGCACCCCCACCCCCCAACAGTGCGAGGTACCTGCCAGCAGGCCCCCACTCATGTCCCCTTGCACCCCCACTCCCCAGCAGTGCGGGGCACCTGCCAGCAGGCCCCCACTCATGTCCCACTCATGTCCCCCTGCACCCCCATCCCCCAGCAGTGCGGGGCACCTGCCAGCAGGCCCCCACTCATGTCCTACTCATGTCCCCCTGCACCCCACCCCCAGCAGTCAGGGGCACCTGCCAGCAGGCCCCCATCATGTCCACTCATGTCCCCCTGCACCCCCACCCCCCAGCAGTGCGGGGCACCTGGCAGCAGGCCCCCACTCATGTCCCCCTGCACCCCCACCCCCCAGCAGTGTGGGGCACCTGCCAGCAGGCCCCCACTCATGTCCCACTCATGTCCCCCTGCACCCCCACCGCCAGCAGTCAGGGGCACCTGCCAGCAGGCCCCCCCCTCATGTCCCACTCATGTCCCTCTACACCCCCACCTCCCAGCAGTGCGGGGCACCTGCCAGCAGGCCCCCACTCATGTCCCACTCATGTCCCCCTGCACCCCACCCCCCAGCAGTGCGGGGCACCTGCCAGCAGGCCCCCACTCATATCCCCTTGCACCCCCACCCCCCACCAGTGCGGGGCACTTGCCAGCAGGCCCCCACTCATGTCCCCTTGCGCACCCACCCCCCAGCAGTGAAATGGCGATCCCACGACACAAACCAAAAGTCAAGTATGTACATCAACACATGTCCGCCACATGAAGGCAGGTGGTGGCGTCCCTGCGCATTAATAAAATGTGCGCTAATGAAAAGCCGTATATACAGCTCGATGAATGTCCCATACTGTGGCCCTCTAGGACAAATGACGTGCAAAGGGGTACGCAACAAACACGGACACCCGCTGTGTCACAAATAGCGTGTATTTTGGGTGCTTGCTGGAAGTTTCACACGCAATTGGGCCTGGGCGAGCGGGGTACGTGTACTTCAGGGGCTCGCGGGAAGTTTCACACACGATTGGGCCCGGGCGAGCGGGGTACGTGTACTTCAGGGGCTTGCGGGAAGTTTCACACGCGATTGGGCCTGGCTGAGCGGGGTACGTGTATCACTGTGGTGGGTGTGGAAGTACAGGAGGCAAATGCGCGGAACGCCCACACGCACACGCAAAAAATGTTGCGCTAATCCGGAAACACGTACGCAAGCAGGAAGCAGGCGTACATCGACCCGAACAGCATAAAAGTGCGCACAAACAACAAACAAGCTCAGACGCCAGGATGAATATACCGTTCCTAGCAGCAGTGGCCATGGGATACCGCAGGAGGAGGATAGCCAGGGCCAGAATTTTTACACCCAGAACCACCCTTTGGATGCCTGATGCCACGTGTATGGGAGGTATAGGTTTCCACCTCACATAATACTTGACCTGGTCAGTGAGTGGAAGGATGACCTCACATCACCCACCCTCTGCTCCCAAGCACTCAGCCCCCTGGTGAAGGTCCTTAATGTACTGCACTTCTTGGCCACTGGATCATTTCAGCGGACAAGTGCCATAGTGGGGGGGTGTCACAGGCCGCGCTGTCACGCTGCCTACACCAGGTCTTGGCCATCATGACTGCACCCCCATCAGTACGCAGGCACATATACCTGCCGAGAACACCTGCAGAAAGGCAGGCTGTCGTCCAGGATTTTTACGGGGTGGCACACTTCCCCAAAGTGCTAGGTGCCATTGATTGCACCCATGTGGCTCTACGTCCTCCCAGGGCAACTGAGCACATCTACAGAAACCGCAAGCACTGGCATTCCATCAATGTCCAGGTAGTATGTGATGCCAAGGGAATCATCACCTCAGTATATGCCAACTATCCAGGGTCCACCCACGACATTTTCATTTACAGAATGTCAACCCTAAACCGGGACCTAGAAGCTGGACGGCATGGCGATACATGGCTGGTTGGTGAGTATAAATGCCACAGCACATGCATGTAATGTCACAACACCACTAATGATACCCATCACCACCTCCCCAGGGGACAGTGCCTACCCTCTGAGCACCCACATGATGACGCCAATTCGGAACCCCACCACACTACCCGAGGTAAGATACAACACAGCCCACAATGCAAACCGGGGCATAGTGGATCGCACATTCGGAGTGCTCAAGTCACGCTTTCGCTCCCTTGACCGCTCTGGTGGGCAGCTGCTATACGCTCCCCCAGTAGTGTGCAGGATCATAGTGGCAGCATGTGTCCTGCACAACGTTGCAACACGCAGGGGCCTGCCGGTCAACATGGTGGTGCCCCCACATCTCCAACCACATGCACGCCCGCTGTGCATGGGAGGGGAAAGGGCACAGGGTGAGGCAGCCTGTACGCAGCTGGTGGCTTATTACTTCACCTAAAATCACACCCCTGTGGAGTGCACACAGCCCTGGCACATACCAGCTGACTATCAATGATGATGAGTCAACTGACAGTCAACTGTCACAACCATACCAGCCTGAGATTGTTCACCTGGTAGTGTTCCATTGTGTGCATCCCTACCTACACCAACATCGCCAATGCTGTGTCATCAAAAGACACACTTCTATGCTGCTAAAATCATTACCCCCTTGCAAGATACAACATGACAACAGTGCCATGTCACCCAACACCTCCCCAGCACCGCCCCCCAACACACCATGGCATGTCATGCTATGTGAGAGCAAACAAAGGAATCCCCAAAACATGACACAAGTGTCACAAAGTACAGTGTCCCGATGGGAAAATGGCCACACACAATGTGCTCCCATTAATGTAGAACTGACAACACACATGACCAAAGACTTACCACAATACAATGCAGCTAGCCACCCCAAACATAGCATTCACATGACAGTACTAAGTTAAAGGATACGTAGACTTACAACCTGGTGATGCTAGCACATCGACCACCCCCAACTGTACAGTGTTGGTGCCACGCAAATCTGGAAGTGCACTGCTTACAACGTGAACTCCATCTCCAAAGTAGATGACCTTGTGAAGACATGTGGAATGAACCTGCAAATTAGGAGGGAGACATGGATGCACAAGCACACATCAATACACCATGCAGTGTACAATACTACAACAATATGCACTAGGAATGTATACACAGTATTGACTACAGACTGCCCACACATGTCATGGGAGTCCAACGTCACTGTGTAAGTTACTGTCACTTGGGCACACCCAATGCAAGCCCATGGTAACGGGAAGCAGGAAGGGTGTGTGTCTCACGAACCCAAGCATCTAACCCAAACTCAAGACAAGCCTGCATGTGCCAGCCGCAATACAGTGGATGCCCACGGCAGCCACACAAGGCAACACACTGTAACAAAAAACAAAAATCAAAAACCAAAATCCAAAAATCAAAAATCAAAAATGGCCATGTGGGGGCCAGGGGGTTGGGGGAGGCCACCCAGGAGGTCTGAGGACAAGGTACACACCAACAGCCACCTGTGTGGATGTTGCGGAAAAAAAAACACCTCCATGGGCTCAGGGCCTGCACGGCTACGCTAATGTGAGAGATTCTGAATCGCTGTGCTCGCTCTCATCACCCTGTGCTGCTGCCGCCACAGGAGGTGGTGGTGCTCTGGTAGGCAGCCCACGCAAAGCCCTAGTCTGGTCCTCCATGGCAGCAAGCATGCGGGTGTGGAAGGTCTCGTTCAGGAGGATTATGGTGCGGAGATCCCCATGCACCACCTGACGTGATGCCCGGACCTCCTCCCGAGTTGCCTGCATCTCTGCTGAGAGCGTAAGTGTGACACACTCCAGCAGCTGTTCTGTCCTCATGATAGTGGAAGCCTCAAGCTCCACAAGAGTCTGCCTGGGGTGACGGACTTCTACCCTCAGGGCTTCCCTCTGGCCCACAGGGCTTCCCTCTGGCCCTGGGTCTCTAAAGAAATGGCTTCCCGCAGAGTGTCCAGGGCCGCCCGTCTGTCCCTGTTGGACACCAACATGCCGTCCCTGAGTGATTGGCAAATGGAGTCTTTTGCCTGCTGTAGTTGCTCCATCTGCCTCTCTGGGGGGACAATGCAAGTGGCCACCCTCTCCATAGCTAGAGCCAACATCTCAGATGCTGCTGCCTGTTGGTCTGCCATACCGTATATGGATCTCTCCCATGCGGTATTGCCTGGTGGCGTACGGCCACCGCGTTGGCGGGCACCACAACTGTCTGGGGCAAGGCAAACTGTGCCTTGCGGTGTCAGCACTGCTTGAGGCTGCAGGACTGCATTCCCCCTCTGATCTGCTGGCCCAGGAACAGGATCAGATGTTGCGCCCTGTATCCGTAACCACCAAAGGCGGACCTACCAACACTGACATCCCCATAGTGGGCTGTACCCCTGGTGCAGGTGGGTCGGACAGAACAGAATCCCTCCCAGAAACACCTACCTGCGAAGCCACATAGGTCTCATCATCCGAATCAACACCCGAAAAGAGGTCTGGTGAGGTGCACCCAGGGACACCCCTGGAGAGAACGGTCTGCAGCAAGAGTGGGTTCTCACCCACCACCACACGGCATCCCCCACTGGTGCACGGTCGTGCCTGAGATCCCTCCTGGGTCTGCACCATCTCCTCACCCTCAACAGCATCAAGTGCGTCATCCCCTGCAGAAACATGAAAGACAAAAAATGGAAACAGGCATTAGCAACATGGCACACAATTAGGCCTCACGAGGTACAGAACCAGTACTTGATTGACACATGTCCCACATGAATATAACCCTCCCATGCATGCACTGTCACTGAGTTTGAAGGGGAGGAAAATGTCAGACACTGATGACACCAAGATGGAAGAGCAACACATTGGCTGCATGCTGGCTAGCAGAGCCATCACACATTGGCCTGTGAGTGGCATGTCCAATCCACATACATGACCATGCCATCACACAGATGGCATGTACCATAGGCATGTCACATATCGTTTGACAATAGGGCTCAGATATGCGTAGTGAAAGTGGGGGGATCGAAACAATCAGCCTGAATGAACAATGAGAAATACGGAACAATGTTGTTGCAAGATGCCACTTCAAAGGCAACTGGCGTGATGTTGCACAAAAAGTCTACTGTGGGCAGAAGGGATACTGTAATACCCAAATCCAGGGGCGCAGAATGTTTTGGACGAAGCACATGGGTGACCCAAACCATTCAGGCACACACACCCTCACCTGGCACTCAATCAGAACCCCTCACACACACAACATACACATGGATCACACACATGCATGTGCACTCATCGGACAATGCCTCGTAATCTGGCAGATCTCCCACACCTTGGATCTGTTCCTCTGTGACGTAGGTCCCAGCAACAGACTCATGTACAGTGAGTTCAATGTCCTCTTGTGGAGACCCACCTCCAATCACCAGAGTAGCGGCATGACTTGAGGCCAGCTTTTTCTTTGCCCTGCGCTTAAGTAGCACTCACCAGCTGTGCGCCTCACTGATCCAAGGGCACTTATCATGTCCGCGACGGTCTGCTGGTGTTCCTGACGTTGGGCAGGTGTGGTCTTGCACCCTGAAGTGATCAACATTTCGCTGTCGTGTGCGGACACATATTGCACAAGTGCATCACGTTCGGCATCATTGAAGCTAGGCATCCTTTGCGTGCCGGACTGCGTAGCCGTGTCTGGGGTATCAGCCTGTAGTGGATGAGCACTCTTCCTCTTTTTTTTGGAAGGTGGTGGGGATGCTAAGTGGCCTACGCCGCTCTGGCTACTAGGGGCAGGAGCACCGGTGGACTGGGTAGTTGGAGTGTGGGAATGCACACTGAGCATGGGACTTGGTGCAGGCATTGGCTGAAGTGTTACGTAGTCAGGGGGAACGTTATCAAGATGGACTGGGACCAACACTGCCCTGGCAGGGAGAAACAGAGCTGGGGTGGATGGAGCTGCAGCTGCCCCTGCAGCCTCCCCACCCTGCCTACTCGGGGCAGCAGATGACATAGCTGCCCCTGATCCACGTGGCCTGGTGACACCAACTTGCACCGCCACACGTGGCCTAGACTTGGCGACCTGGAAGTCAGCTTGGGAGTCACCCTATGCCAGGTCAGGTGTCACAATGGACCGGTCCAACATGGGCTGATCAGAGATGGTGTCGGCCACGTTTCCCTCAAATATGGGGGGGGCATGGGTGTCCCTGACTGGTCCTCCACACATGGGGGGCTAGGGGTACCCTGCAAATCCCGGCCACGTCCCCTACCGTGCCCACCACAGCCACCTCTTCAGGCTCGGCCACCTTTGCCACCCTTATCGCTTGGTCGCCTCCCAACCATGGCACTGATGTTGTTGTGCGTATGGGAGTTGCAGTAAACTATTGTCCTGGGCAATTGGGTGTCAAAGGGGTAGGGTACTAGATGGAATTCGAACCCTAGTGCTCTAGCAAGGCTGTATGTGACCCCTGGGGAAAGATGACGGGTCACGCAATGCACAGGCACCCCAAAACCAGAATATAACGTGCACGCAACCCCTCGTAGACCACGTGCGTGGAAAAATGAACCCGCACTACGCTGTGGCACCCAGAAACACAAAAATGAATGCACGCATGTTACACGCAGCCCACAATGACCTCTGAAGGGGTATGCGACACACGGGGCAAGCACAGTTGGTAAATACGTGCGCGACTCACCGTCTGCCTGGAAAATGAGCGTGAAAAATACGCGCGTGTGCGTGTTGGCAACACCCCAGCCAAAAGAAGAATTGTACACTGTCTGAAGAGACAGGACAAAAGAAGAAGTGAATGCTGTTTGAGGAAACAGGCCCAACAGAAAATCAGAAAAAAGCTGTCAGAGGTAACAGGGAGTACGAACTAGAAACGCTGTGAAGTAAATCCCGTGTGAACCGAGAAGAAGTACAGAATTCACCCACTCGCTCTCCACGAAAAGCACATACAAGGAAATGACGTCCTACACGTGCCTTTTGAACCGGCCCACACGTCCCACGTCACTTCCGCGTATACGCGCTAAGGCCATATCCTTCAATTACACGAGCTGACACTCGGACGTGCAGTTCTTGGACGTGTAACATGCACCCGTGTACAGGGAAACGCCTGCGCATGCACGTCACAGACGCGCTTACGCGCTAAAGGCCTTTGGTCCAATGAAATCGCGTACGCGTGCTGACGCGCTTACGCGCTAAGTGCCTTTCCTCGAATTACACGCTGACGTGCAAGATTTTCACGTGCCAAATCACTCCGTATCAAGCTGGCCACGCATAAGCACATGGAAGACCACGCTATTGCCCAGAAGGCCGAATTACTGCCCCCCAGAGCCCCGAGCACACTCCCACCTGCCATCTGCTGCTGCCTGCCTGCCTGCTGCCCTGCTATTTGCTGCCTGCACATCAGCCAGGGGTGCAGTTACTGTGACCACCCCTGCTGGAACCGAAGACTCCCGACTGGAGTACCATCTCGCTCCACAGCCCAGCCCCAGGACCCAGTTGCCCACCCACTCCTGCCTCTGGGGATACCATGTCGGGCACTACACCATCTGGCACCACTGGCAACCCCCAGCCAGAGAGGCAGAGGGCCACCAGCTTCACTGCCACCAAAGTTGGTGTCCTGGTGGAGCAAGTCCTGGGGCAGTGATGCCCTCAAGGAAGGACGGACCCGGATCTGGACGGACATCGTGACTGCCATCAACGCGGAGGGGTGGCAGTCTGCATATTCCTTCATGTCAAGAAGCGCTGGGAGGACTTCAGGTCCAGGACCCTCAGCAAGGCCCAGTGCCTCTTGAAGGCAGCGGATGCTAATGGGCGCCGGGGCCACCTGTCGGAAGATCAGATGAGGGTCCTGGAACGCATATCCCCAGCGCTCCACATCCAGGTCCTTGGGAGGCAGACCCGTCTGGAGTCAAGCGGTAAGTGTACATGTATACTGGTTGTATGCATGTACCCTTATCAGGGAGGGGATTGGCTTACACCAACTGGCTTTCCTCTCCCTGCGGATGTGGCTATCCGGCACCGGGTTGAGCCTGTCCTGGGTGGGGTGGCGTTGCGTCAACGTGCCTTGCGAGCTGACCTGCAGTCTTTTCATGAGGAGACTGCACGTCTTCTCGCATGGCTCGTTGACCGCATTGACCCACTGGGCCAGCTCACCAGGGCCGGATTCCTCCGTTTTCTGGACCTTGTTCCGACCCCCCCCTCAACTGAACACCCTATGCTCCAGTCGTCCTCCATGCCATCTTCCCACCCATGTATCACCTGGGTACCCTGTGGAGTTGCCTCTGACCCTGCGGCCAGGCTGGTGGAGGACACAACCCTGCCACAGTCGGGAGTCGTACGTCCAGCAGGGGTGGCCGCATCAACAACTGCACCCCAGCCGGAGGAGGATGTGCAGGCAGCAAGAGCCAGGGCACAGGCAGTGGCACAGCAGCAGCAGCAACAAGGTGGGAGCCATGATGGCTCGGGGCCTTCATCATCGGAGGGGCAGGCATCGGCCGGAGGGCAGGAGGACCCTGGACAGGAAGTGTCTTCCGTGTGGCCATGCCATAGATGCGGAGCGGCAGCGGGCGGAAGAGGCACGGCTCACGATGGTCAGGGCGGAGAACTCCATGCGGAGGGCCCTGAGGCGGGCCGAGTGCCTCAATGCCATTCGCAGGGACCTGGAGATCCGGATGTCATCGTCCCTGCGAACCCTAGGGCCATGGAAAAGGACCGCCTCCAGGACATTGAGCAGGAGTTCGATGATGCCCTGCCCCGGGACATCAACCAGTGAGCCGTTGGACTTGCCCGCTGCCCTTGTAAATAGTTAGTTAGTTAGTGTTAGGTTTCCTTTCGTTTTTTCTTTATTTTGGACCGCTTGAACACTTAACCACATTTTTGTATATAGTTATTTTTATTAGGTAGTGGTATTTTGTAGGTTTCATTTATTGAGTTGGGATCATGGACCCTGGATTCTTCGATTGTACATAGTTCTACATTGGATTAATCTTTTTTTATATTTTTTTGTGTTCACCATGGAGCAATGGTTTTTACTTTGTTTTAAACCTTGCATTTTATTATTTGGACTGTGACTTTGGACAGCATTCCTATTTGGATTTCTTTGGCTTATTATTTCTTGTTTTTCATTATTTACCGGACATGGACCATTTCTTTTGTTATTCCCATTGTTGTGTGTTTGATTTGATTTACGTTCATGTTATCTTCAATATATGTTTTTTAATACTTCCATTTGTGGTATTATCTCATTGGTTTCATGCATGTCATGATTTGTGTTTTGAGATTCACTTGCACCCATTGTGTGTGTGTGACGGACAGGTGTTCATTTACATACTTGCCGTTGGGGTTGTATCATGTAATTGCCTTTTCGATGTGAGTGGACGCAATACTTGGTTGGGTCTTTTTGCTGGGTAGGCTGGCTATAAGGGCCATGATTTAGGATCGTCATGACCTGGGGGCAAGGGGACATGAGTGGGGGTCTGCTGGCAGGTGCCCCGCACTTCTGGGGGGTGGGGGTGCAGGGGGACATGAGTGGGACGTGAGTGAGGGCCTGCTGGCAGGTGCCCCGCACTGCTGGGGTTTGGGGGTGCAGGGGGACATGAGTGGGATGTGAGTGGGGGCCTGCTGGCAGGTGCCCCTCACTGCTGGGGGGTGGGGGTTCAGGGGGACATGAGTGGGGGCCTACTGGCAGGTGGCCCGCACTGCTTGGGGGTGGGGGTGCAGGGGAACATGAGTGGGACATGAGTGGGGGCCTGCTGGCAGGTGCCCCGCACTGCTGGGGGGTGGGGGTGCAGGGGGACAAGAGTGGGACATGAGTGGGGGCCTGCTGGCAGGTGCCCCTCACTGCTGGGGGGTGGGGGTGCAGGGGACATGAGTGGGACATGAGTGGGGGCCTGCTGGCAGGTGCCCCGCACTGCTGGGGGGTGGGGGAGCAGGGGGTCATGAGTGGGACATGAGTGGGGGCCTGCTGGCAGGTGCCCCGCACTGCTGGGGGTGAGGGTGCATGCGGACATGAGAGGGACATGAGTGGGGCCTGCTGGCAGGTGCCCCTCACTGCTGGGGGGTGGGGGTGCAGGGGGACATGAGTGGGACATGAGTGAGGGCCTGCTGGCAGGTGCCCCGCACTGCTGGGGGGTGGGTGTGCAGGGGGACATGAGTGGTACATGAGTGGGGGCCTGCTGGCAGGTGCCCCGCACTGCTGGGGGGTGGGGGTGCATGCGGACATGAGTGGGACATGAGTGGGGCCTGCTGGCAGGTGCCCCTCACTGCTGGGGGGTGGGGGTGCAGGGGGACATGAGTTGGACATGAGTGGGGACCTGCTGGCAGGTGCCCCGCACTGCTGGGGGGTGGGGGTGCAGGGGGACATGAGTGGGACATGAGTGGGGGCCTGCTGGAAGGTGCCCCTCACTGCTGGGGGGTTGGGGGTGCAGGGGGACATGAGTGGGACATGAGTGGGGGCCTGCTGGCAGGTGCCCCGCGCTGCTGGGGGGTGGGAGTGCAGGGGGACATGAGTGGGGGCCTGCTGGCAGATGCCCCGCACTGCTGGGGGGTGGGGGTGCAGAGGTACATGAGTGGGACATGAGTGGGGGCCTGCTGGCAGGTGCCCCACACTGCTGGGCGGTGGGGGTGCAGGGGGACATGAGTGGGACATGAGTGGGGGCCTGCTGGCAGGTGCCCCACACTGCTGGGGTGTGGGAGTGCAGGGGGACATGAGTGGGGGCATGCTGGCAGGTGCCCCACACTCCTGGGGGTTGGGGGTGCAGGGGGACATGAGTGGGGGTTCTGCTGGCAGGTGCCCCACACTGCTGGGGGGTGGGGATGCAGGGGGACATGAGCTGGTGACCAGTAGTGCAAGGTGACATGTGGCTTTGCTGGGGGGCATGCCCATGGTGGATGGGCTGCCTGCGGAACATGACCAGGGGTGCAGGGTAGTCCCCTGTGGTGTGGGCTGCCTGCAGGGGCCGTGGAGGGTGTAGAGGGAACACCTGGGAGGACCCACACTGCCAATTCACGTGTAGGACTCCCCGGCACCCCCGTAATACACGTACCCAGGCCAATTGCATGTGAAACTTCCTGTGCACCCCTGAAATACACGTACCCATCGCATTCGCGTGTGAGACTCCCTGCGCACCCCTGAAATACACGTACCCAGCCCATTCACGTGTGAAACTTCCCGCGCACCCCTGAAATACACGTACCCAGACCATTCACGTGTGAAACTTCCCCCACACCCCTGAAATACACGTACCCAGCCCATTCGCATGTGAGACATCCCGCGCAACCCTGAAATACACGTAACCAGGCCAATCGTGTGTGAAACTTCCCGCGCACCCCTGAAATACATGTACCCAGCCCATTCGCGTGTGAGACTTTCCGCGCACCCCTGTAATACACGTACCCAGCCCATTTGCGTGTGAAACTTCCCACGCACCCCTGGAATACACTTACCCAGCCCATTCGCGTGTGAAACTTCCCGCGCACCCCTGAAATACACATACCCAGCCCATTCGCATGTGAAACTTCCCGCGCACCCCTGGAATACACTTACCCAGCACATTCGCGTGTGAAACTTCCCGCGCACCCCTGAAATACACGTACCCAGCCCATTCACGTGAGACTTCCCGCGCAACCCTGGAATACACGTACCCAGGCCAATCGCGTGTGAAAACTTCCCGCGAACCCCAGTTATACACGTACCCCGCTCGCACAGGCCCTTTCGCGTGTGGAAGTTACCGTGAAACCCGTAATACACGTTCCCGGCTTGCCGTTTGCTGTTTGGCAGACCGGTAAACTGGTTTTGGGTTGGCGCAGACCTTTGCTCTGGATTGGGGATTTTGATGCCTTTTCCCTGCACAAGGGTGTTCTTGGGGGCGTAACTGGCGCTGCTGCAGGGTCAGTGTTAGGGAGAATTCTCTGTTTAGGCTGAATTTCCTAACCTAGTGAGTCCCCCAGCAGCTTTGCTGGATTTCTGCAGTTTGTTTTTTTCCATCCTGCCAAGAGTGAGACTCTTTTCCTCCCACTCTTGGACATGAATATGTGTAATTCCTTTGAATGTCAATGTGTTCTATGGGCTATGGGGTCTTTTACTCCATAGGGTCTCATATGTTTTTCTATGTGTGTTACACTGCACCCTACGTGCCGTAACACTGGGGCGTCCTAGCGGACCCCCACCATAGACTCCATACCCGGGGACTGACTACTGTCTCCCCGGGCATGTAAAGTCACCATTGGCTTTACTAGACCTAAATTTACTAACAGAACTAGTACAAACCATATTATTGTGGACGTGCTAGTAGGGGTAATTCGATTACTCCTAGATCTGTTACTCGAGGGGGCACTGTCCCGTCCCCCCTATTCGAGTTTTGGCTGGTGGCAGTGGAAACTACTTGTTATGCTCGACCCCGAACATAACCCTATGGGATTCGTCCCATTGTTGGAGATTGATACTTTTCCTCGTTAATCTCTAACATACCACCGGTCTACTTATCTTAAATAAGTTTATCGGATGGTATTTTCTGCCAGAACCCGTTTTATAAAATGGCATCTGTGTTCGTCTCTGTGACTCCTAAACCAAAGGTTGAGCCCTTTGTTCCACTTTTGGCGGGCCTCTGTACAGAGACCCTCCAAAGTGTTGCCATTCTGTCTGGGTTACCACAGGGGTGTGGGAGGGGGTTTAGGCACCCTGGACCGAGTTGCCTTGCCAACTCCGGTCGCACTCTGGTGTGATTGGCCCAAGTGGTGAGCCTCCCCGCTCACCACTTAGCGTGTGTTGATTGACAGCTAGACTGAATGAATGGGGGTTTTCTGCATGAAAGCAGGCCTATTGGGACTGGATCTTCAGAAGTCGCCACAGGACCTAAGAATCCGACGAGGGTAACGCTGAGCCGACCTGCACGACGACACTCCCGGTGGAGCCCTGCGGAACCGACTCACCACTTCCCGACGACAGAGGAGATCTCCCTGCCGGAGAGTCTCTTCCCCTGACTGGTGGGAACAACCAGTCCCCTTTGCCTTTTTCTTCGCCTCAGGACGCAGTGGTCGAATTGCCCGTGCAGAGCACCTCGGCAACCGGATAGCCACTACCCCTGTACCGCAACCAAAAGGTTGTGCCTTGTGACGGAGCACTCCGCGGCTGGTCTCTTCCCTGGTGGTGCACCGGACTTCACTTTTCTTCGACGACGAGATCATCTCTACTCTTGGCAAAGACCCGACGTGCATCCACCACCAGGAACAACTGCCCCCACCGGATCTGTCCCTCCACAAACAAGGTACCGTGTCCGCCTGGCTTCCCTTTCGATCGGTTCGAGTGAGGTGTCTTAATCCTCTCCTTTCCGTTGGGTCGCCTCCAAGCTTTCGCATGTATTGTTCTGAACTGGTTCAATCTGCCGATAATAATTTGCTATAAAGACTCTAACGCATTTCCACTAAGAGACTTTTTGGGACATATCGCCTTGCCTCTCTCCGAGTGGGCCTGGCCTCTGAACTTTATGATCTATTGTGGTTCTTGCCTTCTTGCCTTGCATTTTTCCTGTGAAGTATTGAACTGTGTTGATTTCCTAACCTGCTTATTTTTCTCTCCCGTCCTAACTAATATTAGAGTGCCATCTAGGTTGAGGCATACACCTCTGTCTGTAAATAAGTGATGCTGGTAGAACCTAGACTTGTCGAAATATTGTTAGGGGGATTGATCGTTTCTTCTTCGTAGAGTAATTGTGATTGAAGTGTTTGCCGTGATAGTGCCATAGTGTTTTCCATAGATGTTCTGTTATAAATAAATACCTTAATATCTTTACACTGAGCCTTGTTGCGTGTTTGCTTGTCTTACTGTGAAGAATTGCCCTATATTGTATACTCCACATACTGCTTGACTCTTCTTGAGGGAAGTCTGACTGCTCAGCCACAGCTACCAAGTGAATCTGTGTGGTACAGACTGCTACCAAGTGGGTTTACTGCCAAACACCTGTAGTCCTAAATCTTTTGCAGTGGTCCCAGAGGGAACTGCACAGATTTCCGCCTAACACTGGTGTGCAGCGGTGGGATTTGTATCGAGTATACAGTTTAGAGTGCTTTTCGACACTTTAAGATAACTAACCATGAAGCTTAGCACTAAAAAGCAACTTTCAAAAACATGTCTACGATGGAAACTTACAGTCAAGAATCCTTGTCAGGTGAAAATACTGAGAGTTTGCAAGCTCTCTGTAGGCAAGAGAATCTTTCTGTAAGAGGCAAGAAGTTAGAACTAATAGAGAGATTGCTGACAAACCAAAGTCTGGGTACTGGTTCAGAGGAACCAAGTTCTCCAGCACTTGTAGATAACAGTGATGGTGTTGATCTAAATCGTAATTCTGATGATAGCGATGAAGAGGCTGATGAGGACGGAGAGGCTAACAAAACTGTCTCCCCTGCTCCTCTACCTGCCTTACCAGCTGTGCCTACGGGGCCCATACCAGGTCCCACATGTAACCCTGCTTATTTTGAACTTGAAAAAATGAAGCTCGAATTAGAATACAAACGGTTCTTGGCTCAATCTGAACGAAACCAAGAGCTCGAGTTCAGACGGATGAATGCCCAGGCTGAGCATAAACAAGCTGAGTTAAGACTCAGAGAAATAGAACTTAATCACGAGTTAGAGATGTAAAAGTTGTCTATAGAAAATGCTTCTCTCTCCTCTGGTTCCACTAGGAGCTCCAGTCCCAAAACACCCCAGATGCCGAAGGAATTAGTGGGTATGTATGAACTGAGATTGGATGTGTTGGATTGGTTAAAACTGTTTGAGTACAATCATGGGCTCCAGGACATCACCAGAAATGATTTACTTCCCTGGTTGTTCTCTAGGCTCCCTCCTGTTGCGACTGATGTGGTAATGGAGTTGGGGGAGGCAAATAAGACGGATTACGAAAGTGTGAAACTAGCTTTGATAGCTAGATTCGGGAAGACCCCTTCCCAGTATCTTAAGAGGTTTAGAACCCTAAAGAAGCATGATGGTACCCCTTGGGCTACCTGGGTGAGTGAAGGGTTGAAAAACTTAGAGGGATGGATTAAGGGTTACACAATGAACACTTATGAGGGTATGAAGAATCTTTTTATGTTGGAGTCTATTTATGATGCCTGTTCAGACAGCACTTGGCTGATTCGAAGGAATTGGATTCCCGGAAGCTAGATAAGGCTGCTGACTTGTGGGTTGCCAACAGGGCTACTTACAAGGATTCTGGGGCAACTCAGAAAAAGGATGAGGGAAAACAGCCTAAAAAAGACTCAAAAGAGAATACGGATAACTCAAATTCCAAAGAGGGCCCCAAACAAAACCAGAAGGGTAAGCCACCTGGAAAACCACAGCAGCATAGTGTGTCTTCTGGTGCCAAACCGGAAGGAGGTCACAACAAGCCACCATTCCAAAAAGCATTCGGTAAATGCTTTGTTTGTGGCTCGACTGACCACGTGAAAGGAGATCCCAGATGTAAGGGTAAACCTTCAGGGGTCCAGCTTGTCTCCTTAGCCTTCGCTCCAGAGGAGGAAGTCCAAATGGCAAGTGGAAACTTTCTACTGCTAGCTGACGAACCCCTTGGAGTCTCAGCCAGCGTTTCTTTAGTATCTCTGGGGTTGTGGGAACAACAGAATTTAGATGTCTATAATTCTATCCCCGATAATACTAAAGAGTATTATAAGGACAGTGTCCAGGTGAATGGTCAGGAGACTCCTGCCATTAGGGACACTGGGGCCAGCATAACTGTGGTGGATAAATCGTTTTTTCAGGCCGAGGATGTTGCTAAGGCACCCAAACGCCTCACCAAGTTAGCTGGAGGGCCGGTGCAGATGCTTCCCCAATTACCAGTTCTCATCCAGTGTAACGACATGACTTTGAAGATACCTGTCAGCATACAGAGTGAGGTACCAGGACGCGTACTGTTGGGTAACGATTTGAAAACTCTCGGAGTTGTATCGCATACTCCCAGACCTCCTAGTAAACGGTTACAGGAGCTAACCAGACCCGCAAGAGAGAAGACCATGCGCGGTACTCTCCAGGAGATGATGAAGAAAGAGATCACTCCTGCTCCACTGGAATTGTCGGCAGCCGTCTCCAAGAAATCAGAAGCGAAAGGGAGACCTAAGACTTCTATCCCGAAACCAGCAGCCAGCATTTCAGTGCAGCCAACACGGACTTCCTCGCGGCTGTCCAAAGTTACACCCATAACTCCACCTCCGGCTGAGGCTGAGAGGGAGGTACAACCCTGTGTGGTAGAATTAGACTCTGAGGAAGAGCTAATGGAAGGCCAGGAACTCATTCGAGATCTGGATCCTGTAGACCATCCTGAGCTGCAGTATTTACTGGCAGAAGGTGGACCCAGCAGGGCAGACTTCAGTAAGGGACAGAGAGAATGCCCAACTCTGGAAGGTCTTCGCCACCAGGCAGAAGCTCAGGCTAAAGGGCAAGAGCCTGGGAAATACAGGTTGCACTGGGAAGATGGCCTCTTCTACAATGAACCGACCGAGTCTGCACCTGGAGACTACAAACGACTTGTAGTACCCCAAGAGAACAGACCACAGTTCTTGCAGTTAGCCCACGAGATTCCTTTGGCTGGTCACTTGACTAAGGAAAGCCTCTCTCTCTACTTCTATTGGCCGAGGATGGGGGCCGAAGTAGGAAAACACTGCAGGAGCTGCCACACCTGCCAGACCTCTGGTAAGGTTGGCTCCAAGAATGTGGCACCTTTAGTGCCTCTCCCAGTTGGGGGAGTCCCGTTTGAGAGAGTAGGGATTGACATTGTTGGTCCCCTTGATCCTCCAACCTCCTCAGGCAACAGGTTTATACTTGTTGTAGTAGACCATGCTACTAGGTATCCTGAGGCAATTCCTATGAGGACTGTTACAGCTCCGGCTGTGGCTAAGGCCCTCCTTGGTATTTTTACTAGGGTCGGGTTTCCTAAGGAAGTAATCTCTGACAGGGGGTCAAACTTTATGTCCCACTACATGAAAGCCATGTGGAAAACCTGTGGAGTTACTTACAAGTTCTCAACAGCTTACCACCCACAAACCAATGGGTTGGTAGAACGTTCAACCGAACCATGAAGAGCATGATAGGTGCTTTAGAAGAACCCCTTAAGTGTAAGTGGGACCTTCAACTGCCATGCCTTCTCTTTGCTTATAGAGAAGTCCCTCAGGAGGGAGTAGGTTACTCTCCCTTCGAACTACTCTATGGTCATCCCGTCAGAGGTCCATTGGCCCTGATTAAGGAGGGGTTGGAGAGTGCTCCTTCCCCCAAGCCAGTCAGAGTGACTGACTACGTGATAGGTCTCCAGAGGAGAATGTTGCACATGATGACGGAAGCAAGCGATAACTTGAAAGCTGGACAAGCATTGGTCAAGCACTGGCACAATCAAAAGGCTAACATGGTTGAGTTCGCTCAAGACCAGCTCATTCTCGTTATGATCCCAACAAGGCAGAGGGCCTTGCAAGATAAGTGGATGGGACCCTTCAGAGTTGTGGGTAAACTCGGAGAGGTCAACTATCTGGTGGACTTGGGCAATCCCAAGGAGGCTCCGACAGTCTTTCCCACCAACCGACTCAAAGCGTATGTCTCAAGACCCGATGTAGGGGCGTTGCTCCTAGCATCATCCGAGGAAGAAGAAGAGAGTGAAGCTCTTCCGGATCTCCTCAGAGGCTTACCTTTAGACGAAAAAATGGAAGGAGTAAATCTCTCCTCCAATCTGACACCCGAGCAACAAGAAGAGTGCCAATCCATGTTGAATCAGTTTGCCTCTCTGTTCTCGCTTTCGCCAGGCTTCACCCCTTGGGGCCAGCACGACATACACACTGGTGACTGTCTGCCAGTCAAAAGCAGAGGATACAGAATGTCAGAAAACGTACGAACCCACATCAAAGGTGAGGTCAGCAAGATGCTTGATCTCGGGGTAATAGAGCCCTCTACTAGTCCATGGTCTAGCCCAGTTGTGTTAGTACCAAAGGCCGGATTGAAGTGGGAAAATGGAACACAAGGCTCCCACCAGTCCCCTCACGCCCCTGGCCTAGAGGATCACGGCCCAGGCACCCGCCACGAGAGGAGTTTGCCCATCTACCAGATGATCAAATACCCTGGTACAAGAACATACGGATGTGCCCAGCAGCCTGTCCTGCACGTGCCAACACCTGCGGCATGGATGAACTCGACTGAACCATGCAGCAGTAAAAGAACACATCGTTAGAGATGCCATGACGACTTAGCCACAGGTCAGCACACCCGTGCAAACATGCACACTGGACACTCCCGCACCAATCCACACGAAGAACATATTCAGTGCTACGACGTAGGTGACGAACACACTCACTGACGCGCACCTTTATTATTTTTCACATAGGCTTTTCAAAATGCTGAAACGCAAGACGCATAATGAACTCATCTATAACGCTTGCTCACGCTTCTCCTAAACCCATGCATTGCAATAAGAAGTATAACGAAGACACGATATTGGGGATAAAACAATATGCTATAAAAACCTAAAGCGCGGTTTATCAACCGTTTCCACCTATGCACCAGGCCCAAGTAGGCCGCAAGCAAGAGCTTCCATCAAGCAAGAGCTTCCATAAACATTGAATGAGCAAGTGCACAGTTGCTCACCCTGCAGAATGAGCCCGGCGATGACTGACAGTCAAGGGCGCAATGCTGCAATCTCGTATGCCGTAAGCCGACGCCAAGGTCACACCTGCAATTAAAACCAGGCACACAGTGGAAAATACAATATTAATTGTGCAGAATTCTGCCTCGACCATGGTCCCACCTCACGTGACCAAGCCAAATCTGACAGGGTGCCAGGCCCAGGAGGAGGGAGGCACCGAAACCCCCCGTTTCAAGACACCGGCGGATACGATCAAGTGATCCAATGGACATCTGCGGTGGTGGGAGTAGTCGGCCTTCAGGCATACCAATAAATCTTCACGTTGTCTGCACATAATCATAGTGAAACATTGTTGCAAATGACAGGTGCACCGCAAGCTGGGAACAACGATGGTCCCAGACTGGGGGGCTCGTGCGTGGACCAATCAGAACATGGGGCTCTTATCACTGACGCCACTAGCATTGACCAATCCCCAGGGATCCTCATGTAACAATTTTCGTGTATCAATTTGAAGGGACAACCCAATTATACCACCTGACTAACCCTTAACCACTAACAATGCTCTCTATACGTATGCTATACTAACCCTACCACTCGAGGAGCCAATCCAGGGTGGCGGTAGGTTTTTGCTAAACTTTCCCAGGGAGCGCAAGTAGTGCGTCATACTAAGATAAAAAGGGCCTGTGAGCCCACCGACAAAGAGAGTGTCAGGACGGACGCGTACATTCCTTGACCCATCACTGCCGTTTTGTTTAATAAACAGCAGAATCACCTTGCTTCTTGCGTGTGTCTCATACTCATTTTTTGGGATATACGGGAGGAGTTGGGGCCTCCCTGCCCGGAGGTCCGTGGACGGCCCAGCCGACCCCGGCAGAATTTCCCCCCGACAAGTTGGAGGCACTGCTGAGATCTGTTTGAGGTCTGCTTTTATTTTATTTTTCCGAGTACTCCCGTTGCGAGGAGGCCCAACGGCGTGGCCCCCTCTGCCGCTGCCCCCTTTTGAGGACTACAGGACCATCGCGGAACTGCGAGAAGACCGGACAGCGCAATCCAGATATTGGCCTTCGGGAGCCGGTTGAGAAGTATCCCACCCGCGGTTGGCGAGTGTCCGGACGTGGTCCAGACGAGGGGAGGTGGCGAGCCGCTTGGAGGGGTGCACGCAGTCGGGCGGCCCCGCATCGAGAGAACTTGGTGAGTATACCGCGCACAACAAGCAATGTGAAATTGTGAGGGAGGGGGGAGGAATTGAATACGGGAGGCGGGAGGTGTTACGCAGGTGCGCGGCGAAGGTTTTGGTAACTTAGTGTTGACGGTGCAATGAATGGTAACTGGACACGTGCAAGAGCAGTCCACTACGTTACGGAAGAGAAGGGGGCAGAGCACGAAAACATCACGTGCGGCCGCTCGTAGACACTGATTGGCCTACGTCGCGACCGCGTGTAAGGGTGTGTGTGTGTGTGTGGTTTCCTACGATTTGGTGATTATTGATCAATGAGTAGATGAGGATCCCTATTGGTCGAGCAGGAAACTCGATAGATAGATGACGTTTCCCTGTAGGCGGTAGCTAGCTGGTTGCCTAATCCGGAAGATTATTGGCTGGTTAAGCCCTCCTGTCGAGGGGCGTATCACACGCGAGGCGACGCAGTGTGCGCAGTCCGATTATATTGTTGATTACCTTGTTCCAGGCATGACAGGCAGACAGCTGTGGGGTTAACGGGGGTAGATTGCAAGCATACTTTGAACTTTTAAAAACATATCAAGAACTTACCGGTAGATCGGTGACGTCACCAGTAGGGCTTTGTTTTTTTTAGGATATTTTCGAACAAAGGGCATATTTTATGAGAGTGGTGGTGAAGAGAATTATGGCAAAGGTGTGGAAACAGAGGTAAATGGTAACGAGTTGATCGAGGGGAGGGTGAAAAGGGGCGGCGTGGCTACGCACAGAGAACGCCGACAACGGCAAGCGAAGAAAGGGGAGGAGGAGTAAGAGAAAGCGGGACGGCTGTATAAGAACGTCACAAAGGTCACGGAGCCGCAGGGGGCTATGTGCGCTTCGGCCGCAGGGGGCCGTATAGGTGTTCGGTAAAGGAAGAAAAGAAAGAAAAGAATATACAAATGCCAATGTTATATTTTACTATATCGCAAGTCCCCAAACTTACGGGGCCAGGTAAAGATCTAAGAGTGTATAGTGTAAACTGTTAGTAAGACAACTACTACCAAATAAGGGAAGGACAATAAGTGAAACGCTACTTTATCATACGGGGCAGGATCGGGAGGGTGGGGGAACACCCTCACTACCCCGCTACAGCACATATGTAAAACACTGTTACCCCATAGAGAGAAACTAATCAAGTATAGCATAGAATGGACACAGGGGACGGACAACAAAATGACGACACCATGGCCGCCTAATGGCAGTTTCGATCCATATACCCAACATTCACTATTAAACCATCTGCATAACACATACAAGGGGAAGAAGTTAATGCACCAGGTGGAGGTGTTTAACTTATGGAGGATGTTCCAAGGGTCCCGACCAGGACCAAACGGAATGTTTATTATGGGGGAACCAACGAAAGAAGAGAAGATTAAGGAGGAAAGAGAAAATGGGGAAAAAGAGAGTGAAAGTACACGGAACACGGGGAACGGAGAAGAGGGAGGAGAAAAGAGTAACAACATAAACGAAAAGGAAGTAAAAAGGGAACAGAGCAACAATATACCCCTAGCGAAGGTAGTGAAAAAGGAGGGAGGGGGGTTATATCCTCTAACAGAACTACGAGGCATGGTCCAATTAAAGGCGGCTGAGGGGTACTCGAACCCGGCATACAGCCCGCCACCATATACAGTCACAGGTAGCCACACTGGAAGGGAGCAGAGTAGTACGACGGGACCAGCTCACACAAAAATGCCCGCAGGGGAAGGGGGCATTGGCGAAGAACAGATCGCAGGAATAGGACAGGATGAGTGAGTAGCTACGAAGGTATTATTAAAATTACGAGGTTCATTAACAGAAGAAGAAGAGAAGGTAGTAATGAAAATGGACGAGGAATGGAAAGGGGAAGAGGGGAAAAGAAAGGAGGAGTTGTTACGACAGAAGGAAGAGATTTTGGAAGAACGATTAGCAGAATTAAGGGATGAGCAGAATACACTGATCAGACAGCTTGAGAGAGAGGAAAGGGAGAGAGCACGGGAAAAGAAAGAAAGCAAGAATGAATTGGACAAAATGAGAGAACGAACTGAGGAGAAGAGGAGAGAAGCAGAAAGGGTGAAGGCAGTTGAAGAAAGGGAATCGAGAGCAGCACTGCGTGAGAAGAAAAGGGAGGAAGAAGAGAAAGAAAAGGAAATGGAAATATGTAGAAGGAGATTATTATTAGAAAACAAAAGGAAATATGAAGAAGGGAGATTGATAGAGGGTATTTTAGAGAAAGAAAGAGCGAGATGGGAAAGGAAGAAAGAAGAAGAAAGGTTAATGAAAAGAATGAGTATTGAAGTAATGGAGGAATTGAAAAAGAAAAGAGAAGAAATTGATAGAGAAATAGCAGAGGAAAATGACGGGAAAAGAGAAGAAAGGAGAGGGGGGAATGAAGGAAGGAGATATGTATACAGAGACACAGGAGTAACAACAACATCAGCACAAAGGGGGGCAATTGGAAAGGATGACAGGGGGGGAACGGACCTAATAGACTTGGAATCAGTAACGATTATGGGAAAAAAGACAGACTGGGGGCTGGAATTAATGGATGATTTTTGCAGTGAAGAAGGAGAAGGAATAGAGAAGGAAGGGAGAGAGAGTGAAAGGGAAAGCCTAGATAAATTATACATCACCCGGACAAACGGAGAATCACCATGGATCTGCAGGAGAAAGGAAGAACTAGAGGGAAGTGAGGAGGAAGAGCAAGGAATAGCGGAAAGGCACACACGTACAGCCACACCGTCACCATCCCTTCCCACATGCTCCAATACCTTACACTCATTACGTGCAACATGCCCATCTAAACTCGCGCTCTTCCCACACGAACTGACACCCTACGCAGGTAGGCTTAGAGACCTCCCTGGACGCAGGCAGGGAGAACGAATGCACACGCCCACAGTAAATGATAAAAGAAAGGGAAGAGATGGAGGAGAAACAGTTACGAGCAGAAGAAATATGGACCCCATTGACGTTGTAGAAGACAGGTCAGATGAGGAGGGGTGTACGGATTCGATCGTGTGGGACCCAAACGGCCTACCGGGACACAACCTAATGCCACTTCTGGAGAGGGGAGGGGTTAGACCACAATACGTCCCCTGGAAGCACGCAGACAAGGAAAATATAAAGTGCAGGCTCCCATCATTAAGCGGAGGTGCTGGAAAATGGATATATGAAATGGAAAAACACACCGCAGGACAGAAATTGGCAGTGGGGGATGTAAAGGGCCTTTTAATATCAATACTAGGGGATGCAGCAGATGACATTTGGAAGAGAGCAGGCTTCCCCGGGGTCACAATAACAAACACCTCGCACGATGGGGCACCATTCGCAAACTGCAGATATGCATTATGGCAGGCACTGAGGGTACAGTACCCGGACACGTCAGACATAGGAGCAATTACCTCACGCAAGATGCATGAGAACGAAGATCCTGTTGATTATATCCAGGAGATTCAAGAGAAGTGGCACATGGAAACTAGAGAACAATGGGACAAGACACCAGCAATATTCTATCATATACTAGTACAAGGGCTCCCAGAAGCAGTTCAGAAACAATTGAAGAAAGTGGTGGGGATGGAAGCAAAAGCCTGGCCAGAAATACAACTGACAATAGTACATCACTGTAGGACATGGCAAGAGAAAATGAAACAGGAGGAAGAGGATAGAAAAACGGAGGAGGCTAAATTAGTACAGAAAAAAACTTACTAAATACACGATGGAAGGTGCATTAATAACTACACCTGCAACATTGACTCAAAGCCCCACGCAAGTAGTGGCTGCGCAAGATCCCTCCCAAATACAACCATCACAGACTGTAACATAACAACTGCCGCCACCCCAACCATACACGGCCAACATGGGAGGAGGATACTCAACGCCAGGAGCAGGGTATTATAATTACAACAGGGGAAGGGGAGGAATGATGAGGGGGAGAGGATACAGATATAACACTCAACAGCAGGGGGGGGACTTAGAAATTTCTACCCCACGGGACAACCAGCATACCAGGACAACCCAGGAAGCTTTCCATGGCAGAACAGGGAACCACCGGTGTGTTGGATTTGTGGATTGCTAGGGCACATGTCACGCACGTGTAGAGTAAGACCAGGCACACCGTCATGGAGTGAACAGGGACAACAAGGGCCCGCACAGGACCAGCAGAACAACTGGCAACAACAGAACTTGCAACAGGGAAATGGGCAGCAACAACTAGTAACACAACAACCCCAAGTACAGCAAGTACAGCAACCTGCCCAAACCCAAGACCATAACATAACTTCTACCAATACACAACTACAGCAAACACAACTGGGAAGGGTGACGGTCCTGGGGCACAACCCTTACACAGGAAGTGGTCAATCATTGTACCCTCAATAGGACAGCCCACAGACGGCCTTGGTGTGTCCCATCCTGTCGGTAACACCTAATAGTGCGGAGGAACCACGCATAGAGGTAACGATAGGTGACAAAAAATTATCATTTCTTGTTGACACCGGGGCGACCCGGTCTTGCATAAAGGAAGGTAAATTTAAAATGTCAGGTGAAACCATGAACACCCAAGGATTCTCTGGGGCTAGGGGGTTGGTTCCCTTTACTGATAACGTTCCCTTATCAATAGGAGATTATGACATGTCAGTGCCACTTTTGTATTTTAGGGCCTCACCAGTGAATATACTGGGGAGAGACATAATGAGTAGGTTGAATATGACGATCTCCTTTACGGAGGACGGCATAGTTTGCTCCACTCCAGGAATTAACATGCTCACTGCACGACAAATTATGTAAGCATACTGCGGACAGACTGTGATTAGGGCTGAGCCAGTAGATGGTGAACTGTTCCAGTACGGGACAGACATGGCATTTGCATGGGTGCCTGGAATAGAAGGAAAGATCTGGAGAAGGCCAGCAGCCTATTTTTTTAGACCAGAAACACCAGCCAATGAACCAGAAGGAAAGGTGATTTCAGTGGACATAGAGAGCATTATAGCAACTGCTGATTACATTGCAGTACATGCCCAAGACAGAGAAGGAAGAGCATGGAGGGCAGTGATAGCACTAGCAGAGGGATGTAGACTCACCCAGGTGTCAGACGAGGAGCTCTTCTCCGAAGGAAAGGAAGAAGGTGAAATGGTGTTTATGATGAGTGTAGAAATATGGCTAAGAGTGTCATACAAACAAGTGGCACAGAAAATTGCAATGGCACTTGAAGTACCCACATCCACCCCAGTTCCCTTCTTTGAGGAGGATATGGCAAAGGTACCAACATCATTATGGACTACTAGTCCCTATGACGTGGGGTGCATAAAAAGTATAGGGGGGGTAAGAATAAAATTGAAAAAAGGTGCACTACTCCCCAGAGTGAAGCAGTACCCACTATCAAAAGAGGCAGATGAGGGCATATATGAAACAATAACGGCCCTTATAAATAATGGCATACTGGTACCATCAGAATCACCATGTAACACAGCCATATACCCAGTGTGCAAGGCTAGAGGGGGGTCTTGGCGCTTCATACAGGACCTCAGGCCCTTGAACAATATAGTGGAAGCAGAATATCCAATAGCAGCGAACCCGGCAACAATATTGTGCGGTATTCCAGCAGAAGCATCACGATTTACAGTGATAGACCTCAAGAATGCCTTTTTCTCAATACCCCTGCACCCAGACTCACAAGATTTGACAAGCTTCACATACAGAATCACAAAGTGGAAACACACCAGATTGCCACAAGGGTACTGCGAGTCACCCTCACTATTCAACAGAGTAATACAGATGGACTTGGGCAACATTGAAGTGGAAAGCACAGTTTTGCAGTATGTTGATGACATAATAATTTGCAGCACAAATGAAAGAAGATGCAGAGAGGACTCATTGAAGATGTTGACAATATTGGCTGAAAAGGGTTACAAGGTAGACAAGGAAAAGTTACAGTACTGTCAGGAACAGGTACTTTACATTGGTCAGCTCATATCCCAACACGGAAGAAACATTGCACCACAACGAGCACAGGCCATTTCAAAAACGCCACTGCCCCGAACAGTGCGGGAACTACAACAGTTCCTGGGACTGTGCAACTACTGTAGAGCCTGGGTGTTTGATTACAGCTCATACATAGGTCCCCTACTTGAAGGGTTAAAAGAAGCTAACAAGGGGGAGAAAAAGTTGGGGTGGACAATGGAAATGAAAGAGGCTTTTGATGAACTGAAAGATGCAATATCAACTGCTCCGGTACTAGCCACCCCAGATTATGAACGACAATTTTTTATATTTTCACATTGCGACTCAGCAGTAATGAAAGCAGTGTTGGCTCAAAAAACAAGCATGGGCTACAAACCAGTAGCGTTCTACAGCGGCCACTTGGACCCTGTAATGTTAGGACATTTCCCTTGCGAACAAGGTCTCGCCGCAGCTGCTTTTGCGGTAGAGAAAGCATCGGCAATAACCATGGGGTGCTCAACCACATTATTTGTAGAACATGCACTATTCGCAATATTGAACAAACCTAAGTCCACACTGACCACACAGAGGGCGTCAGGTTATGAGATCTTATCTAGGCCAGAACTATCAATTGTTAGATGCAGCACGGTTAACCCTGCAAGGTTCATGGCAGAGGTAATTGAGGAAGTGGACTATGCACACGATTGTACGCAGACTACTGAAATGTACGCATGTACTAGAAAAGTTGAAGAGAATGCACTAGATGGAGGCGAGCTCTTGTTCATTGATGGGTCATCAACAATTGATCAAAGTGATGGGATAAGGAGAACTGGGGCAGCAGTGGTAAAAATGACGGAGGTACCGGTGTGTGTGGCGATGAAATGTGTACAATTACCACAGCATTACTCTGCTCAAGCAGATGAACTAGCTGCACTGATCTTGGCGTTACAGGAAAGCTTTGACAAACGAGTGACCATATATTCTGACAGCGCATATGTCACGTCTACTGTCCACTCAGGATTGTCCAAATGGAGGAGAAGAGGGTTTAGGAGAGTTGACGGCACCCCAGTGCAACATGCTCTCTTGTTGGCAGAACTAATTGAAGTAATAAATAACCCCCAAGAATTAGCATTGGTCAAATGCACCGCACACACTAATGGAGAAGATCATATCTCAAAAGGAAACGCAGCAGCAGACGCACATGCGAAGTATGCTGCATATTTTGGTGAAATATGGAACCCCCCAGAGTCAGAGAGAGGGAGAGGGAGGGGGATAGCTAAAGAGATGTTGATAAGAGAAGGGTACACCCATCTCCCAGCCACACAGATAATGGAGCTACAAGCAGCTACACCCATGGTAGAGAAAGAAATATGGGTTAAAAGAGGATGTACAATGTCACCAACTGACGCCCTATGGCGCCAGGGTAACACTGGAAAGATGGTAATGCCATTGGCACTATTGAACACCGCCCTGAGCCAATTACACCACCCAGCCCATACAGGCAAGGAGGTCATTGCAGCATGAATTAGGGAAGACTGGTTCTGCCCCGAGTTAAATTCCCATGTGACAAATTTTATAAGCAACTGCCTCACATGTCAACAATTCACGGCCGGTCACACGCTGAAGGTGATAAAAGGTACTATACCCCGGCCAGAGGGACCCTTCCTACATATCCATATTGACTATGTTGATATGATCAACGTATGTCAAGGAAATAGGTATATGATTGTAGTAGTATGCCCGTTCTCCAGGTGGATTGAAGCAGGACCCTGTTCACACCCAGATGCATTCAGAGCAGCTAAATTTCTAGTAAATTTCTAGTGAGGGAGGGATTCCCCAGGTGGGGAGTGTGCGAGGTACTGCGGTCAGACAATGGCCCGCACTTCGCCAATGAAATGTTCCAGCACATCACATCCTTACTGAGCATCAAACATAAATTTGATATGTGCATATCATCCGCAGGCCAACGGCATATGCGAATGCCTGAATGGCCTACTAAAAGAGGCAATTGCAAAAATACAGCAAACAACAAAGAAGAGTTGGTTGTATTGCCTTCCGCTAGCCCTATTTGAGTTGAGGAATAGGCCAGGCTCCGACCACCACCTCACTCCTCACGAGGTGGTGACCGGCCGTCAAATGTGCCTCCCCCTTACGCCAACATCAAGAGCATTCACTGACTACGAAAATACTGCAACTGTTCTCGATGATGAAATGTACCAATATGTGTCTTCTTTGATTACTAGTGTAGTGTTTGTGTCTCAACAGCTCGAGCACACGCGGGGCGGGTCTAAGAGTGAGCAACAAGAAGACGTGGACAAAGAATTGGGAAAAGAAAAACTGTGCAAAATTGCTAAAGGGGACCACGTGCTACTCCGCAATTTCAACAGAAAGTGGAACAGCCCACGTTTCACTGGCCCCCATTTGGTTGAGGAAGTATCAACCAGAGCAGTAAAACTAAAGGACAAATGCGCTTGGAATCACCTACACGACGTAAAGATCTGCAAACTCCAGACCCGCCCTAGCGTCACCGACAGGGCCATTGGGAGAACAGCGACGGCATTTCCAACGGGGGAAGAGACTTCTACCACAGCCAATGACCTAAGTGTCCCCCTACCACACCACCCCCCAGATTCCCCAGAGACAACTACTGAAATAGAGAAGGGTAATCCCCATACCGCCCACCCCATGGTCACACGATCAAAGAGTAAAGTGACCTCCACCAGTTGAGCCCAAAATCCTCTTCCTATCAATGTCCTACCTACTGCAGTAACCATCGGACTGAAAGACACTATCTTGCACATTTACACATGTAAACACTTGAATGTTCTCTTTTTTCTTTCTCGCACATGCAGGTATCGCATATTATTGTACTGTTTAGAAAACAGATAACTAACGAAGTTCACTGCCCAGGAGTAGATGCTACCCTCAGACGATAACCACCCTGAAGAGCTATCACACCAATTTGTCTATCACATAAAAAGGCCAAAGTACCTGAAAAGAAGGAGGGTACGTGTCTACTACACAGCATTTCTCCTGGCCATAGAACAATCCATGCCCCACCTCCACCCATACTTGCCTGTCCTAAGAGATAGATCGCTTAGATTGGCGTGGGAACAGCTCTTCGTCTGGGCATTGAACGACTACTTGATAGGGAGAGCTTGAAACCAACAACTAACACCAATAACAAGCATATTGAGTATTTTCAGGCGGGCAACTTTAACATCGCAAGAATTAGCTGCCGGACTGCAGCAAGGTAAGAGCAAAATGCCGGTGAGACTAGCATCTGTAATAAAAATGATAGGGATTTTGATGATCACCGGGTTCTTGGCTGCCTCTGTATGGCAGAACAGTTATGCTATCAATATTTTGGCTGTACCCAAACCTAATATACCCCCACCCCCGGCTGCAACAGGTGTTACGTCAGGTGGTACTAGCAAAATCCCACACAAGGGAAATAGAGTTAAACGCAGCACATACTCAGATAATAAAGGTATCGACAACTACATACAAGATTCAGCACACGTCTCGAACAACATGTGGTACAAACACATGACTCAAATAGGCAAGCAGACAACTGAAGACAGCTGCTACGTCTGCTCGTTGATCCCATACGCCATGAGCGCTTCCCGAACTTTCGTTGCCACAGAAATAGATGAAAAGACAGCACGATGTATAATATACTTGGCACTGTTCCAGTCCACTTCCTCAAGGCTTATTTGAGTTACCACAAGACCAGTTTACATGCTGAAGCGTTCAGATACATTACAAGCGGCCTTGAGAAAGGAGAGACAAAGAAAGTAACACTACAATACCTACCATGTGATTGGTACGCCACTGAAGTTCCTGGTAAACAAGGATGTTGGGAAAGACCACTGATAACAATAATAGGGAAGGTGTACCTGGATAACAAATGGGACATGGGAGTGGTTGGCAGCAACATGGTAACGAGAGAGGATACTGCAACTATTGCTGAACACAACAACAGATGCTGGACGATTTGGATCAAGTACGCACCCACAATAACATGGATAGAGAAGGATGAAGACCCAATAACAATACTGCCGCTATCTGCACCTAAGGTATGCTATCAACATAAAGGAGAAGTGAACGTGGGGTACAACACCAACTGTGCAAGCGTGACGGAGTTACCTGAGGGGGGAGCGGGAACAGCGGTATTAATGGACCATTACTGGGCCTGCGGAGACAAGGCATACCACACACTGCCCCCTCTGTGGAATGGTATATGCACGATGGTACACGTTAATGTACCATCACTAGTGGTACCCCAGAAACATGTGAACATGGCAAGGGTCCCTAAAATGGATGAAGGAAACAAGACGCATAAGAGATCTGTACAATCCCAGAAGGGGCCAGAGGACGGAAACAACAGCGACGACACTGTCCTGAATAGAAAGAAAAGACAAGGAGAACCTCTGACAGGAAATTACCTATGGGGAAGGTCGGAAACAGCACTCACTTCAATCCCACCAGAACACAGACTATTCAGCAGAGCAGCAATGTTTTTCTCCTCAATAATACATCCAGGATTACAGGCCTACGCAAACGCAAAATGGCTCCAGATAACTCGATGGGAATTAATGATGACAATTAATTCCACAGTAAATGGATTCAACGCAATAAAAGAGGAACTGCGAGCAGTGAGGATGGTAGCACTACAGAACAGATATGTACTGGACCTCCTCACAGCAATGGAAGGAGGAGTTTGCGCAAAGATAGGACAATCATGCTGCACATTCATTCCTGCTAACGATGCTGACAATGGTACACTGACAGAAGCAGTATCGCAATTGGCCCAGATGCACTCCAAAATGATGAATGAAAGTAAAGGTGTGAAGAAGGATGACAGCTGGTTTTCGCTATTATGGTCATGGATGCCATCGTGGCTGTCGGACGGACTGAAGATTATAGTTGGATGTACTATTTTGGCTGGAGCTGCACTGATCATAATAAGATTTTGGAAGGCCCGGAAGGCACGCACCACAGATGAAATGATCGAAATTGTTGGTATGCACCCCTTGATGCCAGCAGATGACGGCCAACGCACAGGCACAATAATAAAAGAGAGAGAGAAACTGCGCAACCAGATCATCACCAACCACCTGGACCCGCCGTCTGTGAAACTCGAAACCCAAGAAACCCAAGGAGCTACGTAGGGAAATGGGTACACTGCACACCTGGAGGAACCTGTGTATACATGTATTGGTCATTTGAAGACCATGTCAACCACTATGGACATTTGGGAGGAGTAACTAAAATATGGAGAGTGAGAGGAGATAAGGAAAAGGATATGTTTGTGGTCGACAAGTCGACCAGAGGGGGGACTGAAGTGGGAAAATGGAACACAAGGCTCCCACCAGTCCCCTCACGCCCCTGGCCTAGAGGATCACGGCCCAGGCACCCACCACGAGAGGAGTTTGCCCATCTACCAGACGATCAAATACCCCGGTACAAGAACATACGGATGTGCCCACCAGCCTGTCCTGCCCGTGCCAACACCTGCGGCATGGATGAACTCGACTGAACCATGCAGCAGTAAAAGAACACATCGTTAGAGATGCCATGACGACTTAGCCACAGGTCAGCACACCCGTGCAAACATGCACACTGGACACTCCCGCACCAATCCACACGAAGAACATATTCAGTGCTATGACGTAGGTGACGAACACACTCACTGACGCGCACCTTTATTATTTTTCACATAGGCTTTTCAAAATGCTGAAACGCAAGACGCATAATGAACTCATCTATAACGCTTGCTCACGCTTCTCCTAAACCCATGCATTGCAATAAGAAGTATAACGAAGACACGATATTGGGGATAAAACAATATGATACAATAACCTAAAGCGCGGTGTATCAACCGTTTCCACCTATGCACCAGGCCCAAGTAGGCCGCAAGCAAGAACTTCCATCAAGCAAGAGCTTCCATAAACATTGAATGAGCAAGTGCACAGTTGCTGACCCTGCAGAATGAGCCCGGCGATGACTGACAGTCAAGGGCGCAATGCTGCAATCTCGTATGCCGTAAGCCGACGCCAAGGTCACACCTGCAATTAAAACCAGGCACACAGTGGAAAATACAATATTAATTGTGCAGAATTCTGCCTCGACCAAGGTCCCACCTCACGTGACCAAGCCAAATCTGACAGGGTGCCAGGCCCAGGAGGAGGGAGGCACCGAAACCCCCCGTTTCAAGACGCCGGCAGATACAATCAAGTGATCCAATGGACATCTGCGGTGGTGGGAGTAGTCGGCCTTCAGGCATACCAATAAATCTTCACGTTGTCTGCACATAATCATAGTGAAACATTGTTGCAAATGACAGGTGCACCGCGAGCTGGGAACAACGATGGTCCCAGACTGGGGGGCTCGTGCGTGGACCAATCAGAACATGGGGCTCTTATCACTGACGCCACTAGCATTGACCAATCCCCAGGGATCCTCATGTAACAATTTTCGTGTATCAATTTGAAGGGACAACCCAATTATACCACCTGACTAACCCTTAACCACTAACAATGCTCTCTATACGTATGCTATACTAACCCTACCACTCGAGCAGCCAATCCAGGGTGGCGATAGGTTTTTGCTAAACTTTCCCAGGGAGCGCAAGTAGCGCGTCATACTAAGATAAAAAGGGCCTGCGAGCCCACCGACAAAGAGAGTGTCAGGACGGACGCGTACGTTCCTTGACCCATCCCTGCCGTTTTGTTTAATAAACAGCAGAATCACCTTGCTTCTTGCGTGTGTCTCATACTCATTTTTTGGGATATACGGGAGGAGTTGGGGCCTCCCTGCCCGGAGGTCCGCGGACGGCCCAGCCGACCCTGGCAGAATTTCCCCCCGACAGGATCTAAAGAGCTTAGATTCTGCGTGGATTATAGAGCTCTGAATGCAGTCACCAAGACTGATGCCCACCCTTTGCCAAGAACAGATGAGTTGGTGGATAAACTTGGCGCCGCCAAGTTCCTCAGCACATTTGACTTGACGTCAGGCTATTGGCAAATAGCCCTGACAGACCATGCCAAGGAGAAAACTGCATTTTCTTCCCCTGTTGGCTTATACCAGTTTAAGGTAATGCCTTTCGGATTGAAGAATGCACCTGCTACGTTTCAACGGATGGTAAACCAGGTTCTGAATGGGATGGAGGACTTCTGCATGGCATACTTGGATGACATCGCAGTGTTCAGCAATTCCTGGGAAGAACATGTAACCCACCTGAGAGATGTTTTGCAGGCTCTTGGACGAGCCAATCTGACCATTAAGGCGAGTAAATGCCAAATTGGACAGAGTAAGGTAGTCTATCTTGGACATGAGGTAGGAGGTGGAGAAATAAGGCCTTTGCTCATTAAGATTGAAGCTGTGCAAAATTGGACAACACCTACTACTCAAACCCAAGTGAGAGCCTTCCTAGGCCTCACTGGGTATTACAGGAATTTCATAGAGAACTATGGGACCATAGCTTCTCCACTGAATGTCATCTCCTCGCCAAAATTTCCTAAAAAGGTTAAATGAAACGAGGAGTGCAATCAGGCTTTTGAAAACCTGAAAAAGGCTCTTTGCCAAGCCCCAGTACTCAGAGCTCCTGATTACCGCCAACACTTCATTGTGCAGACAGATGCATCAAATGTAGGGATAGGTGCCGTACTCAGTCAACTGGATGGGAAAGGTAGGGAGCACCCCGTTTGCTTCATCAGCCGCAAGCTGAAGGATCCTGAAACAAGGTGGGCAACAATCGAAAGAGAGTGCTTTGCTATCGTGTGGGCTCTGAAGAAGTTTAGGCCGTACTTGTATGGTTCTACTTTTGTCATTCAGACTGACCACCAACCCTTGAGATGGTTAATGCAAATGAAAGGGGAAAACCCAAAACTATTGAGATGGTCGATCTGCCTGCAAGGGTTTGATTTCTCCATTGAGCACAGGTCAGGATGTCACCACCAAAATGCTGATGGTCTCTCTAGGATGTATGTCATCTACTAGAGGTATGAGATTAATCCAGGAGTGGATTAAATCCTCCTGTCCCTTAGTCTGGGGGGGGGCGAGTGTTAGGGTGAATTCTCTGTTTAGGCTGAATTTCCTAACCTAGTGAGTCCCCCAGCAGCTTTGCTGGATTTCTGGAGTTTGTTTTTTTCCATCCTGCCAAGAGTGAGACTCTTTTCCTCCCACTCTTGGACATGAATGTGTGTAATTCCTTTGAATGTCAATGTATTCTATGGGCTATGGGGTCTTTTACTCCATAGGGTCTCATATGTTTTTCTATGTGTGTTACACTGCACCCTACGTGACATAACACTGGGGCGTCCTAGCGGACCCCCACCATAGACTCCATACCCGGGGACTGACTACTGTCTCCCCGGGCATGTAAAGTCACCATTGGCTTTACTAGACCTAAATTTACTAACTGAACTAGTACAAACCATCTTATTGTGGACGTGCTAGTAGGGGTAATTCGATTACTCCTAGATCTGTTACTCGAGGGGGCACTGTCCCGTCCCCCCTCGTCAAGTTTTGGCTGGTGGCAGTGGAAACTACTTGTTATATTCGACCCCGAACCGACTCACCACTTCCCGACGACAGAGGAGATCTCCCTGCCGGAGAGTCTCTTCCCCTGACTGGTGGGAACAACAAGTCCCCTTTGCCTTTTTCTTCGCCTCAGGACGCAGTGGTCGAATTCCCCGTGCAGAGCACCTCGGCAACCGGATAGCCACTACCCCTGTACTGCAACCAAAAGGTGGTGCCTTGTGACGGAGCACTCCGCGGCTGGTCTCTTCCCTAGTGGTGCACCGGACTTCACTTTTCTTCGACGACGAGATCATCTCTACTCTTGGCAAAGACCCGACGTGCATCCACCACCAGGAACAACTGCCCCCGCCGAGCTGTCCCTCCACAAACAAGGTACCGTGTCTGCCTGGCTTCCCTTTCGATCGGTTCGAGTGAGGTGTCTTAATCCTCTCCTTTCCGTTGGGTCGCCTCCAAGCTTTCTCACGTATTGTTCTGAACTGGTTCAATCAGCCGATAACAATTTGCTATAAAGACTCGAACGCATTTCCACTAAGAGACTTTTTGGGACATATCGCCTTGCCTCTCTCCGAGTGGGCCTGGCCTCTGAACTTTATGATCTATTGTGGTTCTTGCCTTCTTGCCTTGCATTTTTCCTGTGAAGTATTGAACTGTGTTGATTTCGTAACCTGCTTAATTTTCTCTCCCGTCCTAACTAATATTAGAGTGCCATCTAGGTTGAGGCATACACCTCTGTCTGTAAATAAGTGATATTGGTAGAACATAGACTTGTCGAAATATTGTTAGGGGGATTGATCGTTTCTTCTTCGTAGAGTAATTGTGATTGAAGTGTTTGCCGTGATAGTGCCATAGTGTTTTCCATAGATGTTCCGTTATAAATAAATACCTTAATATCTTTACACTGAGCCTCGTTGCGTGTTTGCTTGTCTTACTGTGAAGAATTGCCCTATATTTTATACTCCACATACTGCTTGACTCTTCTTGAGGGAAGTCTGACTGCTCAGCCACAACTACCAAGTGAATCTGTGTGGTACAGACTGCTACCAAGTGGGTTTACTGCCAAACACCTGTAGTCCTAAATCTATTGCAGTGGTCCCAGAGGGAACTGCACAGGTTTCTGCCTAACAGTCGCTGCGCCACTCTGCGCCACGGCTGGGCTTGGTGGCTAAAATCCATGAATACACTGTGCGCTGAAATGGATTTTATCGCACGTGGCTGGCGAGTCTATCGCACGGGAACACTGTGTGCCAGCCGCCTGCGCCACTTTTGTGCGAATTTCCATGAATTACCCTGTCTATATTATGGAGTTTCACACACATTGAAAACAGGTTCCAATTTTCAAAACATATCTGCTACGCAGTTACTTCAAAAGGTGCAAGAGAAAGACAAAGTTTTACAGCCCAGTATTACAAATCTCTTGGCAAACATGTGTGGTACAAAAGAATACTGTTGCCGATGGCACACAGCTGTACGGTGTATGCTATGCAACCTTGGCCCACCAACATGGTATGCTACTTTAAGTTGTGCAGAGTATGCATGGGGAGACTTGCACACTTTCCTACGCATATAAAACAAAAACAAAGCAGGTATAGACATGAAAACACCACAAGAACTCTGCTCTCTTGATCCTGTAAATGTATCAAGGTACTTCCATCATCGCTTTATTTGCATGCTGCATTTCATTTGTAATAAAACACTTCTTTTGGAGAAAAGAATATCAACCCAGAGGAGCACCACACATCCACATGCGTTTGTGGATTAAACATGCTCCTAGATTTGGTCAGGACAATGATGCAACTGTTTTGCAGTTCATTCACAAATATGTCCCTTACGAAATCCCTTCAGAAAGTACACATACATGCACACATTTTGCAGTTTCAAAGACACAAGTGGGGCAAATATTGTCGATGCAAAAATAAAAACAAAGGCAAATACCACACCAAATGCTGCTTTGGTTTCCATAGACCACTTTCAGCAACAGGACAAGTAAACAGCTTAATGTCTTTGGTTAGACACAGTGTGAAAGGGAAATATCCTAAGAACACATACTGCATAAAAAGAAACAAAGCATCAGAGTACATCAATGATTACAATGCAATCATTGCCCTCCCATGGAATGCAAATATAGATGTGAAGTACATTGCAGCCAATTCCACTGCAGTTGCATGATATGTCACAGCCTACTTAACCAAAGCAGAGAAAACAGAGCTGAAAGACCTCTGTGATGACATGTCATCAGACAAAGCACTGTCACAGAAATTGTACAGCTTTGGCATAAAAATGCTCTCCTATAGAGAATGTGGCTGCTACGAAGCAACAGACAGTTTAACCGCCACTGCCTTATATGGGAAATCTGAAAACATAGTCCGTCTAAGCCTTGGTCCTGCTGCATCCAGAAAAAGAGTTCTCAAATCGTACCAAGACATAGAAACAATAGCTAAAAACAATCCCAACAGCTAGGGCATTTTGAAAAACAACTTATTGGACACATACTACCCAAACAGGAGTACTGCTTTAGAAACCACGTGCCTATCCCACATAGCCTGGTTAAACTTACCAAATGCAGCCTGATCAATCATATAAAGCTGTCATTAAACACTCCTCAACACAAAGAACTGTACTACATGACCCTACTGCAACTTTTTAAACCACGGAGAAAAGAAGATGATTTATTATTATTACCCATGCCTCCTAATAAGATGCTTCCAATGCAAGTGAAAGCACCATAACAGATATACACTTTATGCAGTACAAAAACATGTTCGACCATGAACACCAACAAGAAGAAGAACTACAAGCACAACTAAATATAGACACTCCTGAAAGCAGTCAACCTTCTCTGACAGGAAGCCAAGAATCACTGGGAAAGCCACTCATAGCAAATGAGGCAGAATTAGCCATGACTGAAGAAGAGAACACCATGTGTCAGTATGAGCAATCTGCAGAAGAATTTGTTCTACTTAAATCACAACTAAACAATGAGCAGTGTACCATTTTCCTAGAAGTAAGTATGGAAATTGAACATGGTATACAGCACAAAACTAAAACTTCTACCTGTCAACACTATACACCTGTACTGCGGTATGTAAGTGGTCAAGCTGGTTCAAGCAAAACATTCTTAATAAAAATCATCAGTAAATTCCTCCAAATATGAACAAACAAAAAGCTTTCAGCTGTTGTGACGGCCCCACAGGTTTAGCTGCCTACAACATAGGTGGAGTCACTTTACACTGATTGCTACTCCTTCTAGTAGAACACCAAAACAAATTAGACTACTACAAACTTTCAACAGAAGCTGCTATGGAGCTACACAGAGTTTTGAAACAAATGAAAATGCTCCTAAGAGATGAGGTGAGCATGGTCTCCAACCTAATGTTGGCTTTTGATTCACCTCAGATTGCAAGAGGTCCTCAAAACAGACTACGAAGAACTCTTTGGAGGAAAACATGTTATTGTTATCAGAGATCTCCTTCAATTAACACCAGTGAAAGGTGAACCTATTTTTAAAAGCCTAGGACACCAATGTGCCATAAAGTTCTTGGCAGCATAGGGAATTTAAATCTCAGTAAACATTTCCAATACAGAGAACTAACTGAAACATGCTTCAGTCTGCAGACCTCACCTATGCCAATATTTTAAAAATCATGCAGATTGGTATACTATCTAAGGAAACTCAGTCTATCCTATATACCAGACGCATCCATGAGGTATATGGGCATAACACATGTGCTACTGATGTCATGAAACAATTAGCACACAACAATGTCAAATGTATGTCCTTAATGCCAACTCTAGCAAGCTGTGCACAATTCAATGAAACAATGCTGAAAAAAGAAATGCAACCACTAGTGAAAATTTACTCCACAGACAAACTGGACGTACACGATATGACAATACCTATGTGTGAACAAGCCATAGCATGACTAAATCCCTTAGAAAACTCTATCTCTAACACAGCTAGTTTGGAGAAAATGTTAACATTGTGTTTCATCTAAAGAATAATGCTAAAGAATTACCTGGACGTGGAGCAAGGTTTAGTTAATGGAGCACTTCGCACAGTTGTTGGCTTCCAGACATTCCCAAGTGACAGCAGCATTCAGTTTGTCAACATCCACTTTGACAAACTTTCAGAAGTTAAAAGGATAGGACGCTCAACAACCCGATTCCTTCTTTTTAAAGACATGTCTGTATGCAGAGAACAGTTTTCTCTGTCTCTAGCATACGCAGACCCTATTCATAAATCGCAAGGTCTAACCTTAGATCAAGCATTGATTGATATTGGCACCACAGTCTTTGAAGCAGGCATGAGTTACGTAGCACTGTCACGCCTACGTACACTTGAAGAACTATTGTAGTCAATTTTTATGCAAGTAAAGTCAACGCCGACATTCTTTGCATCATAGAATACAAAAGATTACATACACGCTACACACCCCATCTCAAAATGTACTCTGTTCCTCAAAAACACAAACTTTGTAAAAGAAATATAATGCAATCACAACGTATACATGATCTCCCAACAGTACCACCAAAGCAATTGAAATCAGCTCACACACCAGCAATTACCAAACCCAAAGAAACATGTACTAAAAAGTAAAATACATACCCAACTGCATAAACAAAGAGAGCTACCTCTTCAAACAGACCGCGTCATCTTCCATCAAATGACTCAGACACAGAACTATCTGGTCCATTCAAACTTTCCAATACAACTGGTGTAAATTGCTATGCAAATGTAGCAATCAATGTTCTCTTCCAATTGCCAGCAATTGTTGAAAACATTTACTTAAATAGCTCAGACCAGTTGTGTGTACAAATGCTATTCCTTCACTGAAATTCAACAAACAATCCTGAGAACACGTACAGTGTATCAGGAATAAGGCAGGAATTGTACTACTATGCTGGAATTGTGAGACTCACTATAAACACACACGAAGATCCACAGGATTTTCTAATGTACTTACTACAAGTACTAGAAATTATAAACATACCTATGAATGAAATCTTCCAGATTTCATACATTTGGAAACATATATGCACTTGCTGCAACCATGCGTTGCAGGAATAAGTCCCTAACGAACGCTTTGTCTATGTATCTATACCTAACTGTGAACCCATTCCATTTCAGCAACTCGTACAAAATACACACCATAGCATATTATGTGCTACTTGCAATTCCGATAATCGTTCTACCTCACACATACAATAACATAGCCAATACGTAAAATAGTAATGATTTTAAGATACAATGCAATTGGAACCAAAAACAACTACAAGCTTAATAGCTTCAAACACAGGCAAGTATCACTTGGCAAGAAAACCTTCAAAATAGTAGCCATAATCTACCACACAGTCACTATACTGCATACATTAAAAAGCAATGTGGATAGTTTGAATGCAATTATATTTCCATTACTCTAAAGCAGAGATTACCAGGAAATCGTGCAAATGCCAAATTAATATTCTTGAAACCAAAATGTACTCACTAATCTACACAATTAGAATAATTAGAATAACCTACTCCCCGACACCCACCAGTACATATATAATTGCAAAAAAAAATGACCTACAACTCTGTGGGACTGGAACAATTTAGCATACAGCAACTATCCACAAAAACAATAAGTGTAGAAAAGACACACTAATATTGTTTCCTACATAGTACTTAAAAAAAAGTACTGAATATGAGGTTTTACAAACTGTCCTCAGTAACCTCTGAAACCACCAACTAGTCTAACAATGTCCATAGCAATGCAAGAAATACACAAATATTATTACGTACACCCATAGTTCTGCAAAGAAATTTCACAATGTTGATGTTGAAAAATTTAAATGTACCAACAAGAATGCACGTGCTTCAAAGTTTAGCGTGCAAAAATGAGAAACTGTAAACAGTTAGAATACACCAACTGGTATCTAACTGCAACCATAATACTTCAATACTACTTGCAGCATTCAAAGTGCCAAACTCAACCTTCAGCAACCACAGTGCTACAAACATACCCTCAAGAACTTCCAAACTATGAACAGTTACAATATGCCAACATGTATCTAACTCCCCCCACAATTCTTCAATATCGCAGTGCAATGCCACAATACTTACAAAACATCAATAACAACCAAACACATAAACAAATACTGCTAAAACGAGGAAACAGATAAACAGTTAGAATATGCCAACTGATATCTAACAGCAACCACGCTACCACCACTTTCAAAAGACAAATCATACACCATTTCAATTCCTCCTCCTGCAACAGTGCACCTTAAACATTGCTGTAACTAGTGCACACATCACTAAAACAAACTGTGCATCAAATGAATGTCGAACTTTTTTAAAAATCCTGCATGGATTTTTTTTCCTACAAACCCAATGACTATGTGAAGAAACACAGGAACTGCACACATTGCACAGTACACTTGTTTAAAGCATGGTACATATGAGGTACTAATTATGAGGGTCCACAAAGAATACAAATTTCTGCAATGCAATGAACTACAACATCACAAAGTAACTACCGTAAAAAAAATATATATATTACTGAGAATGAAACAGCTATTATTCCTACATTTCCACATGCCATGCACATAAACTCCATAGGCCCTCAACAATAAAAACAGTAAGTATAGCATTATTGGTGTCATATCTCTTTCTAATCTCCAAATTGCAATCTGTAAACATATTTCTGCAATCCATATACCAGTTTCACAATGTGATTGCATAGGTATATTATACTGTGGTGCTTGTACCCAGGGCCTACACTCTTGAGTGCATAACCCAAGCAATGCACCCGAGAGTCTAAGCCCTGGCCACATCCACCGCAACATAATACACATCCACCACAACATAATACAGCCATGCATGCAAATATCTGCCCACTTACCACAACCCACAAACGTAACACAAACATAACACAGCCACCTGACTTACTCACTTCAGTTCACATACTATTATAGTACTTCCAACCAATGCACAAGCTCTTCGATGCATGGCTTCTGCACCCAAGACTCTATTAACTGCCAGCAACCAATACATCATAATACAGTAAACTACCCAATAATCTGCCCAGTGGCCACAACTTAAACACATAAGCCATCCACCTAAAGCCCTGTCCACTTCTGTACACATAGTATTCCAACACTTCACCCAGTGGGCACACTCTTGGACTGTTGACTCCATCACCTCCAGCCATGCACCCAAGACTGTAGTAGCTGGTCACAATCACCACAACATAACACACCCATGCACCCAACAATCTGTACACTGGTCACAAACCACACATATAAGCCAACCACCTGAAACCCTGTCCACTTCTATACACATAGTATTCCAATACGTACAACCAGTCACCCCACGCTTCATTCCAATAAACCATCCACCTAAGCCCCTGTACACTTTTCTAGACATACTATAGACCCTCCACAATACAAACAGTAAGTAAACTATTATTGGTATCTTACTTCTTTGTAATCAGCATATTGCATTCTGTAGACATATTTGTGCAATCCATACACCACTATCAAAATGTTGACTGCATGGATATATTATGTTGCAGTGGTTGTGACCAAGGCCTAAACTCTTGGGTGCATGGCCTCCAGCCATACACCCAACAATCTGTGCACTGGCCACAACCCACACACATAAACCAGCCACCTGAGGCCCTATCAACTTCTTTACACATACTATTGCAGTACTTGCAACCAGTCAGCAGACTCTTGGGTGCAATAAGCCAGCCAACTGAGTCCCTGTCCACTTCTGTACACATACTATTGCAGTACTTACAACCAGTGGACAGACTCTTGGGTGCATGGCTACAGGCCATGCACCCATGAGTCTAGGGGCTTTCCACACACAACACAGCATAATACAACCTATACAAACATCCTCATGTCATCTGCAATCCACTTCCCTTCCCTAATTAAGCCTGCCTGCAGTCACCACGTAAACTGCTTGCCTCAGTACCTATCCTACCCTAATGAAGGCTGCCTGCGGTCACCACAGAAGCTGCTCGCCAGATGAGCTACCGCAAACTGCCGCAGTATTCGTGGACACCGCAGACACCCCACTGTCTTCTTCCACCTAAATAGGTACATCATATGAACCATTCTTCACTCCCCCACCCTTTCCAGCCACTCTTCCCACCACCAGATGCCTCAAATCATGTTTTTGAGACACTTTCACCACAGCATTATCTACATTGCGCGATGTGTACTATTTTTCAAACGTCTATTGACTGTGCACGCAGAAACGATTATTGTCCCCTACATAAAAACCTATCTGGGTCTCGCTGATAGTACTCCATTGGAATGATTGGCATCTTAAAAAACCCCATAAGACATGGCTCCATGAGGGTAGCAATATATACAGTTCCGGCAATATGAAGCTCTGGCTTAAAAAGAAACTACGTGAAATAGCCTTCATAGAAAACATGATCCACATTGGCAGTATGGCCTCAAGTTGGGACTACTGCTACGAGAGATTATCAAGAGTCAACCAACCCTCATACTTAATTGCTTACCCTAGTCCTCACACCTTTCGCAATTATTTGCTGATCAAATTTAATGTTACAGCTGTTTTATCTCCTAAGCGTTCGAGTATTAACTCGTTGTATCAACATATCTATTGTCATTGTGTGGCATCTTAGTTCATGAAACAATTTCTCATATTATTATTGAATGTGAATGTTTGCTAAATCTTAGAATACATTTTTTAAAGCCTATAATAATTCAGTCATTTTAAATGAGATACCTTCCTTATGGTTGGCTTTTATTCAAGGGAATGACCTGAACCTAATGTATTTTATTGTCCGATTTTAATTTAATGTTTTTGACATTTTTAAGTGTCTTGTTTAAGTGCAGAGTGATTTTGTTGAATTTTGTTGAATTTTATGATTTTCTTGACCATTTTGTTAAACGTTATACAAAGCCTTGTTGCTACATGTATATCTATAAAACATACATTAAATACAACATGGCGGGCATTTCCAAAAATGATGATGCACATCACGCTTCCCTCAGCTGGCGCGTCATATGTCTGCGGTCATCACGCCGCCCTCCGGGTCAATCGGAGTTCTGGCCGCAGAGCGAACAGGGAAATGGTACAGCAGAGCAGAGCCAGATATCACTATTTTTTGGGACCTATATTTTACCTGTTTTTTTAAAAACTATTGGATGGATTTTCACCAAATTTGCAAAAGCGCGCTTTCTGGTCCAAGCCACCTCTCCTGCCAGAAATTGGGTGAACATCAGTCCAGCGGTTTGAGCAGTACACGTGCACATAGTTTTTCTCCATTCAGTATATGGAAAAAACAAAAATGTGGGACCCGCCCTATAACTTTGCCCCCCCTTGATGAAACCTCACCAAACTTGCCAAATGACGTCCACAAACATCTGACATCATTGCGGACCTTCTTGAGAGCGCCACGTGACACTGCACTAGCGCTGCATGATGACGTGTTCATGAACGTGTTTGCAATTCGCATTCGGGTCCTTGCTTCGAGGACAGTTTGGAACTGCATTTCATACTGATCTTGAAACTTTCAAGATCGAAATTTACCCTTGGACACTCCTATAGTTATTCTTACTCATTATCCATGAACAATCGAATACAAAGCACATACTTCAAAGAATAGTAGCAAAACTGCTATTTGCTCCTATTGCCATCCCTCCTTCCCAAGAGCCACCACCACCAGCTGGAGGAACCACACAATAAAAAAAGCACAGTATTTCCAAAGACAATGAAAGGATCACACACGTTTCCATTCTTTTCTTTACATGAGTGTTTTTATTTGCACTTAAAATATTGTCTAGACAATTTGTCTTGGGGGTGAAGGTCAGCCGACATGTGTTTCAACCCCTAAGGGTCTTTCTCAAGGCAGTGGGGCAGTATTCCATCGTAATTGTACCCTCAGAATACTGCCCCCACTTCCCTGAGAAAGACAGTGTTGTCTGACCTTCACCCCCCAAGACAAATTGTCTAAACAATATTCCAAGTGCAAATAAAAACACTCATGTAAAGAAAAAAAAACAGAAACATGTAAGATCGTTTCTTTTTATGAGTAAGGACCCAATTTCTTTTCTTGCGAGGTAACCAGGACATTCGTATTCAAACTCTCTCTCTAATGTGTTCCTTGGTTAGCATTGATTGTCACTTGTGTGACATACATTCTAATGTGTACGTTGTTCACAATGCAAGTCATCAAGCAGCATGCTAAGGATTTGGGAGTGCCTACACATGTTTCAACCAATGGTTTTTCTCAAGGCAGTTGAATATTTGGGGATATCCCGTGCAGGTCCCAATGATTATGTTTGAGAGTGGACTGCTAAATAGCATCTGGTCACGGTTGTGTTCAGTAAGGTCTTGTGGTCTCTCAGAGACTATTGTACATACATATATTTTGACAGTGAGAAGGAGTTGGAGCTTGTAGGAACTGTGGATCTCTGCGCTTGGTTGTGATTCTGTGTTGGAGACTACAAGGCCACAAGACCTTCTCACGGTCAAAATACATGTACATACAATAGTCATATAACTTAGCCCCCACCTGACAAACCCATTCAGACTTTACACAAACATTGAAGGTTGGGTCTAAAATATTTCTGAAAATGTTTGTCCACATTTGTCAAACAGCAACAAAGTGATAAGCCATCTAAACCAAATTGACACCCCTCTCTAATTTAGCTCCCTCTTGACAAAATCCCACCAAACTTTAAAAAACATTTATATCTAGATTTAAAATCGTGTTGTACAGATTTGTCAAATGGCACCACATTTATGTCTTTACAATATTTTGGACCCACCACTATATTTGTTCACTCTTGACAAAACAGCTCTACACTTCCCAATACCATTCAGAATCAAGTCTAAAATAAAATTCAAAAATGTCATGCAGTTTCATTGAGTGGCGCCAAAGTTATAAGCCATCCAAGAACTGCTTTTCACCAACCCTGTAATGCAGAAATAGGCACAGATGCCCCCGAACATCTGAAGTGTTTGCGAACATCACAGAACTGTCCCCAAACATCCAGACTGTTCGTAGACTTTCGGGGTGAAAAACACCAGTTTTTTGGCTTCTTATGGCCATATCGCATCCCATCCTCATCAGCCCCACCTGCTCAGAGATTGTTTTATAAGTTTGACAAGTGCAATGTTGTGTTTTTTAAAATGATTCTACTGTGGTGTCCGCGGACACCAGCGGATGTCTGTCAATCCAACATGGCCGGTGTTTCCAAAAATCTGATGCACTTCACGCTTTTCACCATCCAATAAGAGGGCACGTCCGAACAGGGAAATGGGTCCGTGGATCGGAGCCAGATATCACAAATTCCTTTACCTACTTTTTGATAATTAGAAAAAAAAACTACTGGACGGATTTCCACAAAATTTACAAAAGCACACTTTCAGGACCAGGCCGCAGTTCCTGCTGTAAATTTGCTGAAAATTCATCCAGCGGTTTGGGCTGTAGGCGTGAGCACATTTTTTTTCCATTCAGTCTATGGAAAAAACATTTTTGGGACCCCTCCATAACTTTGCCCCCCCTTGATGAAATCTCACCAAACTTGTCAAAACATTCAGAGGGGGCCATATAATTTTTTGCAAAGTTTGGTTAGGATTCGTCCAGGGGGAGCGAAGTTATAAACCAGCCAAAAAGTGGGCTTCCTACGGGTTTAGCAACTTAACCATAACTACAGGCCCGCTACTGCAGGCTGTGATATATATTTTTAATAGTTCTATAGCCACTTCTACTAAAGATGCATGTGCGGCTGAGGGAAGAACTAAACGCGTTTTTTTTTGCTTATTTTTTACAGGGACATGATGTTAAGTATAGAAAACATGTGTAAAGGTGTGAGTAACTGATTTATCTTCCATTCGTCACCCTGCATTCATCAATACCTTCCCATTAATCAGTGTTGTGTAATCACGCATATTATCCTTTCAGGAGTAGAACGATCCCTGCAAGGCTTTAACCAACAAATATGTGTTTGGTGCCTGTGATATTCTGCTGTGCTACCTCTGCCATAACTTGTCCTACGGATTCAGCAGTCTATTGAAGGTGATCACTGGCCTATATTGCATTCACCCAATTAAGTTATCATTAGAAAGACGAGTTCAATACTTTTGTAAAATATGACATATGAATACAGGATCAGTGTAACTTTAGTGATATACCTTGTCTGGTGGTCTCCCACAGCACCATCAGAAATGGTATTGTTTCTCTTAACGTTGTCATACAATAGTGTGCTCCTACCCATTAGCAGCATTTTGTTGTGGGCTGCATCTCTGTCACCCCATTATTTGAGATTGCCTGGCATTCTTTTAGCTGCTTGTTTGAACCTGGCCTCCTCATTGTAATTCATTTTACTTATAATAATTTCCTTGCATGGGATTGCTTTGCATTGAAAGTGCAGAGATTTTCAGTTTCGGGAATAACGGAAATGGGTGGGGGCAGGACAGCGCACCATTGACAACTGTAATACAAGTGCCTAAAGCATGCACGCGGCCTGAGAAGTTAGGGGTTAGAAGTGGGGTTGAGGTTCTTGAAGGGGGACATGAAAGGCGCACAACAAGTATGGTAACGTAAACACGTAGGGTGCTGTTGCACAGTCTGAAATAGGTGAAAATGACAGGTGAGTAGACTACATGGGGATGACACAGACACGCCCTTCACGGAAGGCCACATAGAAAACTGCACAAACACTTCACAGCAGTAGGGTGTGGGAAGAATCCTTCAGGCTGACGGTCCCCAGGAGACAGTAGTCGCTTGGAAGAGAAACCAGCAGATACATACATTGTCGAAGAGCAAGGCCCTTGGGCGCTCACTGGGACTGGGGAACAGTAAATTCATAGAAACATGCTCTTGGAGGCACAGTCACGTGGTGATCAGTGATTTAAAATTGCTGCTTGGCAGATGGTCCTGGGAAGAACAATGTGGGATGAGGGGTTGATATGGAAAGTAGCCAATTGGAAGGTGAGTTTTGGTGTCCCTGAAAGGCAACAAGAATATTGTGCTCTCGCTGTTATCCGTGAGGTGCTTCATTGGTCCAATGCTGTATGATTGTCTACCTTCCCACAAGCTCAGGGTGTCTCGTGTTTTCCTATGTCTGCTGACGAATGGCAGATGAATAAAGTTCTGGAGGTCAGCATGATTACATAGTGTTTAATAACAATTAATTTATGGTGTGGAGTGCGAAGAAATGTGGCGCCACAAGGGGAGGTAATGAACCAGGGGAAGTCATTTCTAACTAACATATGTCTAGCTATAGGGGACTGATGTGGCCCCACCAATCAGCATCATGGGACACTCAATAACACATAACACTAATTGCAACAGTTTCTCACTATGCAAATATTGTACTGGCTGTATAAAAGATCTGACCACAGTGGGTGATTTTGTCAGCTTTCATCAACCAGTTATTTTCGACTGTGCTGTTTGATGTGTGCTTGCCCTGCTGTAACAAACAGCAGGGCAAGCAGCAACAAACAGCAGTACTCCTTGCCTGGTGGTGTACACTCCGTTTTGGATTACTTCTGGATTACTTCTGGAAAATTACGGATTACATGCTAATAGGGGACCTTTGATACATTGTTATGCTTGTTTCATACTAATCATTCTTTCCAGGAAGTGTGTCAATAGTTGACATGGGATCGCTGGGTATCTCAGACAATACCTTCCCACTGTATATAGTCACACAGACTTTCAAATCTATGTGCAATATTTCTGTCATAGATTAGGTCATTGGGTATTTAACATTTAGTACATTAACATTTAACACGCAGCAACACATTTTAAGTTACGTCCTCAGAGCCAACACGAACAAGTTAAGTTATTGGAAACAAATATGTATCAATAGGGTGAATGTTTGGCATTATTGTTTGAACACAACCACTGCCTCAAACTGAGGTTCACATATTAAGAAACAATTAGGACCAATCACTGTACCTCTAACTAGGTTATGGCTTGTCCTTATACATGACTACATTCTTTTCAAGATGCCCTACACACACATGTTTTTGTAATCCATTCCGATGGTGATAGGCTAAATATTTTCCTGCAGCATAATTCACTGCTAAAAGGTCAGCTTTGTGATATCGAGGGGTATAAAGGTGTGACCTGTCTGATGAACCTAGGATGTATTCATTCTCGAGTTTATGGTTGCTAATTATCTATAAAACACATGTAATATGCATCAAGTCAGGGGAAGTTCGCCCAAAATGGACAATTGATTGCAGACCAGTCCAGATTCCGTCGCTCATAATGGAGGGGCTAAGCCAGCAGACAGGAATCACAGAGGTCTCCCCCAACCACTGATTGAAGTGAGCAGACACAGTCCAGAGCAATGTTCCAGTACTTTCATTGTATTCTGTTTACCATTCCTCAACATTTTACGACCATATTCACCATTCTATACAGAGGATTTGCCCATGCAAGTCCTTGTGCAAGTGTAAAATTGTAATAGAAGCCTTAGTTACTAGTTACTTAGACTATTGTCACATGTTGCACTATGCTTCTGCCTACCCTATCCCCTGCCGAGAGCACAGTTACACTACTTTTTAGGGTACAATTCTACCACTGCCCTCAACTGCTTGTTGAGAGAGAGTTAGACAAGTGGAGGGACAGAGAGAGATGACCTGAATTACACAACCTTTTTCAGTGCGATTATCCCAGTGATGCATTGTTTTGTAAATCAGGCCCCCAGAGTCCAGCATCCGCATGTATCTTCGGAATGAAAATTGAGAGGATTCTATCTCTATGGCCGCCTTGCGCCAGGTTGCTTTCCGTGATAGCGCATGTTTTTTTTTTCTGTATTGTTGGTTCTTAAATACATATGATGGGATGTTTATAACAATGAAGAATACAAGAACCATTGGAACATAGGCTTAACATAATGTGTTAATGTATTTTATGTTTTTTTTTCTATTAAATTAGGGTAAGAACTTGCTTTACTAAATATAAAATTGTGGGCAACTATTCTGAATACTACATATACTTGTACACCCCTAAACCGCACCCAATTAAACTGTCACTGCTTTGATAACATACGAATGCATTCGAAGCTTTACCCACTTTAGATTCCGAAAGAAATAATCAGTATTTTATTGGCCAAGGCCCACCTGTGTTTTTCAGCTTCTGTACTAGTGGGAAGAAGCATGCGTGTAATACAGTTCCACTAAAAACACATTCAAAACCTGTCACTATTGCACCAAACTGAAGTCGGAAAGATGGAGACATGTTCCCTGCCAAGTGTTGTGTTCTTTGAAAATATAGATGTCAATGTCCTCAAATTTAAGTTGCAACTCTTTAAGGGGGTCGCCTTTCCCTTCTGATGAATAATACATGTACAGTTCAAGCTTGGGCCTGGCGTTTGGCTAATGGGAAAATACATTACTCACCCGCCTGCCTGCTCACATCCAGTACAGAACCATGCCTGGCAGTAATGAAGACAGATTAATGCGATTTATTTACTGACACTGATAAGAGGAGTTTGTCTCTGCGCCTGCGTTTTGGTCATTAAAACCCTGTTTTTTTTTTCTGATCCACGTAGCCTCAAGACAGGATTCTTCAAAATTGCAAAGGAAACTAGTACTCGGAAAGCCAAAGAATGTGCCATTTCACACTCCTGCGATTGATGCACTTTCTTTTCATGTTAGGCTAATTCTCTTACTAAGCTAAACAGTTATTATACTAACTTCTCTTGTTACTGAATTATTCTGGTGATGCGTTGCTACAATACACACTAACCTTGTCATATTTAAATGATTTGATATGCAGCAAGTGAACTCGCCATGCAAGGTGATACGTTGGTGGTTATAGCAGGGTATTGTGTATGAGCCATAGGCTTTTACAAAGAATTGAACACATTTTAGAAAGTGCTGAATGATACCATGACGCCAGTGCTAATTAACAATGATGGCCATGAAGAGCTTTGGACGTCTTAACCAAGATAGGTGCCATGGTAAAAGTGATCAAGGCATCTCCCATGAAAAAAGCTGATTGTGACAATAGAAATATGTTCTCGGGAAAGATGGTGACTAGAGAACCTAACAGAGATTACAAAGAGATTACAAAAATTACAAAATTACAAAAAATTCTCTTAATTACAAATCACCATTGAAAATGTCAACACACACATAAACAAGGACAGCAGCACATAGGCACTTAGTCAAACACACATACACAACATACGCAAACATGCACACACACCACACAATGAATGTTATATAATATTTCTTGAATTGTATATATTACCTAAAATGTCACAACCACGTTTTATTACATATGTGATTGTGTTAGTTCAACCACAGATATGTCAATGTTAGATAATTTAAAGCATAAACCCATGAAGATAAAAAGAAAGAGGAATGTAGGTGGCAGGAAGACCATGTTACAAAAAATGTAGTGTCACAACGCAGCATTATAGACTATACTAAGGGTACCTCGTACTGTCTCGATCATCCAGGTGATCAAAGAATTTAAGCAAAGCAATTGACCGAGACCACAAGTAGCGGACAAGACAGATTATAGATACTTATAACCACAATTTGTACCATAATAAATATTTATTTGTATACAAAATTCAAGAATAACATAAAATCAAAATTGAGCAAATATCTTCATAACAAAAACCTAGTGTGAATAGTAGCCCCAACTCCATTCAACCTATTTGATTAGGCGTACTCATTCGCAACTTCATTAATACCACTCACTCAATACAGCTCTTCTATGCTGGCTATATACATCAAAGGCTTAATAAAAACAATCTGCAAATTCTCACACACCCCATATAGAATTTGCGTTTCTGGGTGAGAGAACATTATTTTATTAATGTTTTTTTTTATTACGTGCTCTTATTGGGGCCTATTTGTAAAACTTAGAGAGTAATTCATCAAAGTATCAAAACAGCAATCATTGACACCATTTGATGCTTGTTCTCGCATATCACCCCACTAACCACCAAGTCATGCAGAGTGTGGACAAGAGGACAGGAAGAGGTGGGGTCAAATCCATGGCCAATGCTCAGTCCTTGCACAATTCAAGGATTATATTCCAGATTTGTTTTTAAACGGCCCCTGTATTTCCTGATCTCAGAGTCTCTTCCAGGTGACTAGACCCTTTTCGGACCACATATTTTGGGATGAATACACTGCGTTTGTACAGACTGACATGTCAGAAAATGGTATGGCTCTCGGGTCATTGACCCAATGCAAGCTGGGGGATACTTGTTTGAAAAGTGCTAGTAGATGTGTGTATGTGTCATTTCCTTACTGGAATTCCAGCATTTGTCAGAGCTACTGAGCTTGTCCTTCCACAACCATGCATCCACAGCATCAGAAGGGACATACTTGTAAAAAAGAAGGATTTTCCATTATCGGTAGACAGTGGCCCACAGAAGCCTCCTACATATAAACCGGTTATTGCGCAATTTAATTTTCATCCAATATCTGAGGAGGCCTTGAAGAAGGTCATTGAACAGTTTAAAGCGACTCACTGCGGAGGCGATTTTTGCTCCTCTCTGATCATAAAAAACATGTCCACCGTTCCTTATAAAATCTATTTGTGTGTTTGTGAACCCATCGCTGCATGAATACCCCTTTTCTGTTAAAAATACTAGACATGGTAGCCGATGACCAGATGTTGGAGCACCTTACTCAGTTTCCTATATTGAACACCCATCAATCTAGATTTAGACCAGGTTTTGGTACAGAGACCTCAATGGTTGAGCTGAAGTACAGACTTTTGGACCGTCTAGACAAGGGCTCTCTCTCCCTCTTAATATCTTTGGACCAGTCAGCTGTGTTCGACTTGGTCAAACATTCTATAGTGATGTTGTGGAGGTTGCTAATTTCTTGCCTTCAGCTGTATCTTGGATTGCCTCTTTCCGGGATAATAGACGTAGTAGAGTATTCTCTGATTCCGATCCCAGTTCTCTTTGGGGTTCCACAAGGAGTGAGTACGTCCCCTTGTCTCTATAAAATGTTCATGCCCCGTTATTCTCTCTTTGAAAGTTGGAAGGGGTCATGTTCTCGAACTATGCTGACGACACTCAGTGGGTTGTCTCTCTCTCAGCCTGTCATATTCAGGACGAACAGGAACTTAATAGTTTTCAATCTCATAGAGAAGTGGATGCTCAATAACAACATTGCTCTGAACAAGGGGAAGATGTAATTGATGATAGTCAGCAATGCAGTCTCCCTTCTCAAGCTGCACCCAGCCTTTAGATCCTTTAGGCTAGGGGTTGACAATATCTCCCCTCTTTCCAAAATAAAAATCTTGGTTGTGGTTTTGGATCAGTCACTTACTATGAAGTCTCATGTTACCAGCGGGGCCCAACCTCGCTTTATTATGTTAAACTGCTATCGCATCTCAGCCCCCTTATTAATCAGGCTAACACAGAAACGATAGCTAGAGCGATAATAGGGTCTAAGATTGATAACTGTAATAGTCTCTTGGTTGGCCTCTGTAAGCGGGACATTGGCAGACTTCAGATAGTACAAAACTGGGCAGGCAGAGTGGTGTTGGGCCTGTCTCGCTGAGATCACATTTCAGAGGTCAGGCGCCTGCTGCATTGGCCTCAGGTGGTTGAATGGGCTAAGTTTAGGTTATTGGTCATATGGTAAAATGCAGAATAATTCAGAGCTCTGGAGCACTGAAGCGTGGTCTCTGAGCATGTGATCTGGCTGAGCTGAAGAGGAGCCAAGATTTGGTGGCTTGGAAGAGCCAACCATCCTACGGACCGAACAATGGTCACAACAAATCTGTTACACTCAAGTTACAGTTCCTTGCTGAGAACAGAGCGGGCTCACGGCCACGATGGTCCACACACGGTTATGATGCTGACACATAGTTGCACCTCACAAACACATAGTTGCACCTGCACTGTGAATAGGTGCCTTGCGGGCTGTGATCTGAGTTTGTCCCAGGCTTGGAGGCCCACAGCTTAACCAATGAAAATCCATGACCATAGAGGTGGGTAGCTGGGATCACTGGCCAATCAGGGGGTCTGCACACCGTAACAATTATGTGGTAGCAATTTTGGGGGATAGTCTGAGCCTGCCAGCTGACGTGGCCTGGTCCAATGGATAACCCTCTATATGGGCTCCGAAAAGGGAACTACCACTCAACAGCCTATCCTGAGTGGAGTTAGGTTTTTGGAAAGGGGCCTGGAATATGACATAAGCATGATGCCACATGCTATCAAAACTGGCCTGTGAGCCAGAATTTGCTGAGAGGTGCCCGGAATTGCTACTGTGCATGAGATCCCTGTGGTTTATTGGCTGTAATAAACCTCATTTATACCTTGCTACTTGTCTGGACGTTATGTTCTTTCAGGCTGGGAAGGTTTTCGGCCTTCTGTGAGTTCTGCACACGCAGACTCCTAGCAAAGGCTCTGCCGGCCTGATGGTCCACCCTAACACAATGTGCTCACTTTGCTGGCTTTGCAGGAGTCCCTAATATAGTTAATGAAGTGTCACATCACCAGTTAACTTTTAATGTTACAGATGGGTGGGTGGTGAGTGCCAAACTAATGTTCTCATTCGCTATACAGGCCTGCAGGCTCAGTGGCACCCCCAAACATTTTTCATAGGGGTGGCCAGATGAGGTCACTGGAAATTTTGTAGTGGCACACGATGTTGCATTTATAAGAGGCGGGTGAGCCGGTGGGAGGAAGGGGGGACAGCATTTTTCTAAGGGTGGCCATGGCCCTACTTTGGTCCCCCCTTGTGGTGGTGTCTCTGCCTGCAGTCACTACAAGTCAGCATACGCCAATCTGGCATCCACCACTTCCTTCACCCAGTGCCTCGCTCTGTGATTTCCAGCAGACACTAGTGAAAAAAATGAAAGAAATTACATTTTACGCAGCTACTATTTGATACATCTATGAAATCACTGAATTACACCAAATACTAAATAATGAAGTTCTGCTACTTTTACTACTACTACTTCCAATAACTAACAACAATAATAATAATAATCATGATAATAATCATTTAAATTACGTTTGTGGAAACATATCAAAATCTCACTACTATGGGCCTCATTACACGGAATGCGGTGAGACAAGAAAATGTGCACTGTGCAATGGAATGAAATATGACATCATTAGTAGCAGTCATTGTGCTACTCTGTCATCAAAATGGCTCTACTGAAGATAACCAGTTTTGCACTAGTGATCTTTCTTAGGTGTTTCACAGCATTTATAATTAGAAGCAACTAGAGCAAAACCACAGGAGCTTACACATCGTACGGATTGTCAAGATGTATTGTCTGGTTTGTGTTCTATAGTTAAAGCAACTGGTAATGGGACTGCAGTTTCTATCATCAATATTCTACGGAGTGCAGAAACGATGAGCAAAGTTAGAATATGCAGCTTTAAAGCATGTTTCCTATGAAAGTGCACAGCAAATGAAACAATTGAACATTGAATTCAAAAATACTATTGAAGGTTTCACTTGTTTGATACACTGCATTAACCTAAAATAAATACAAGTGAGGTATTCAATTCAAATGTGAATATTCGTGTGGATGTTTTTTGTGCAGACACATTCAAACCTTTGAGAATTAAGTACATTTTACTGTTTTCTGTAAATCCTTCATCATAATTTTTTAATGGCCCAGAAACCTCTTATAAATGTGTCACAAATATAAATCAATGCGGTATACATGCGGTATACATGTGCCTCATGCCATTAGGTGTAGTAGCACGATACGGGAGTATGCACACAAACATATTTTGCAAATGCACAACCACTTAAGCACAAGTGCAAATGTTGTTTGCAGACGAGCAGTCATAGTAGCACAAGTACAAATACACATCAATCGCACTTACCCTGGCCCTTATGTGAATGGCAATATGTAACCAGCAGTTACATGTGTGTAATGTTCTATAATACCACCCCAGCTATCATTTAACATACACTGCCATTACTGAAAATGTACACGTACATTCAGAAAAGAGTAGAAAATAAAGCAAAGCATGCTATCATTATTGACTCAAACACTGCTAGGGTGGTCAACATGAACAATGGAACAATCAAAGATTGCTGATAGCATGGTTCATGTGGTCCATAGAGCAGTAGTCATTTTATGAGTAACAGGTCCATCCTTTTATCATGAATATCCAGAACCTGAACCAGCATTACTGGAAATAGCATACAAGGAAATAGCACTACCCTAAGGGCCTAATTTACAAAAATAAAGCACAATGACTGTGCTAACTACTTAGAACATTGCACGGAAAAAAAGAATAGCGTGGGGAGCTATTTCATGGAATTGTTAAGCGACCTCAATTCAGCACTCCAACTAAGTCAATGCCGAGTCTGGGATGCCCAAGGGAAGCCCTTAATTATATATTTTTATGACAAGTTCATAGATCTGGATGATAAACCCTTGTATAACGCCCCTCTCTTTGAATCCCCCTGACCTCACTGAGACAAGAAGTAGGTTTGTTGTGCAAATTAAAATATTTATTGAAAAATTAAACAAGATATATACCACACTTTTATAAATAAATTAATATTTGATAGCACACTTATGAATATGACAGTAATCAACAATGGATAGTATTATACTAGCACACTTTTTTAATTACTTAAGAGTTGGTATAGAGAGGATAAAGTAGCTGAGAATGCTTTTATGGGTTCAAGGAAATGCAATGATGGAAAAGAATGCAGCACAGAAATAACTGAGATGGTTTCCACAAAAGATGATATGATCACTTTTTCTTTTGACAATTCACTCCCCCCCTATGCAATATAAGGAGATGGAAGGAGAGCACACAATTTTCAGGAATACAATCAAATGCAATACCAATTCAGTTCCCCCCTAGCAAGCTTAGAGCAACAGGGATGATTTTAAACCACGGACAAGAATACTTTAAATGGGATTTGCAAAGAAGTGAAAATATGCTAACATGATTTTAATTCCCTATAGGAGATTCAGGGTAGGTGATAGCTAATTAAGATTGGTTCAGGTCAACACTATCAGTGATTCATATGGTATTATCAGGTTGAAAACGGATTTCAGCAGTTGCAAGCAAAACACAGCGATTTTGACAGGTGGAGAAATTTGATTCAAATTTGCAATTCGCTGCACTTTTTCTGAGTGCGTAAAGCGCGATTACGGAACAACTATAATAGAATAAGAATAACTATAGCACACGCAGTTTAAAAGATATGGACGATTTTGTGGAGGTAGATTTTCAGAAATGAAATATTGATTCAGAATGGCAATTGACACTTTCACAGGTTTGAAATCACAGAATGGACACACGATTTCTATGCAGTTCTAAATAGGTGGAAATGGTTTGAATTAGATTATTTTAAACTAAGAGATTGGTTTGCACAGTTCTGGCTGGATACTCACTGCTAATTTTGGAAGGAATGGGCCTCGTCACAGATCTGGTCAACAGGTTTAGCTGCGGTTCTCTCTGCTCTGTTGGTCTGGATCTCTGGTTCTGGCAAAAGTTCTGGCACTGCCCAGCGGTCTGATCTGGTCTCTGGTTTTGGCAAAAGTTCTTGGCACTGCACAGCTGTCTGGTCTGGTCTCTGGTTTTTGCAAAAGTTCTTGGCACAGGGTTCTAGCCAGAATCACACAGCTCGCCCGGCTGTTGAATATCGGTTTCAAAAGATTTTGAGGCCTGCTGAAAAGGATTCAGCTTGTGGATCGGCCCCTCTGCTTTAAGTTCTGGAGTCTAAGTTCTGGATCTCAGGATCTGTCTGGATTTGAAGTCTGGATTCTAAATTCTGGTTCTGGAGTCTTCTGCCAAAGCACTTCACAGGAAATCAGTTTGAAGAGGGAAGTGAATGTCCCTACCTGGGTTTCAGTGGTCCTTTTTATGTCTTTTGAAAGTGGGTGGGAAGGCTGACTTTCTATGCCCAACCCTCAGAAGATCCTGATAGGTTAGCGTATTTTCTGTGCTCTCACTGGAGAACAGAGTTGTGAGTCATCCAGTGTCATTTTTATGGCATACAGAAAGAACACTCCCCTTTTCACTTTGCACACAAATCTATTTTTGACTTAAATGCATATTTATCTATGTACAATTATTCTAATATTATATGTCCAGTTAACATATTTTCTGTAGCACCAAACCATCCGATCCCTGTCTTTGTAAGATGTTGTGTTCACTTCTGACAGAATTCTCCCTTTTCATCCAGAACACAAATTCTAAACTTTTCCAGAATTTACACAAATGTGTGTAAGGAATATGGGCATCAGATGATGAAGTGTCAGATTTTTAACATACATACATTTGGAGTAATACCCTATTTTCCACTACTACCCCCCAGAACATACCAGAGTCCTAACACCTCTTAAAATGTGCACAGAAAAATCACAGGAATAATGATATTATTTACATAATTTTGACACTTTCGTACTATGAATTATCCATCTTTTTAAAATTATGCTCTGGCCCAGATGGGTGTGGTTTAGGTTCCAAAGCACATGGGGGAATTTCTGTCTGTCCCCGCCTCCAGCTCAGGTGGCTCACAGAGGCAGCGCCCCTCCCATTTCCTTTCAAGAGGAAGCCATTTACGACCCCCTGATTTAGCATTTGCCTGAGCCAAGGAAAGTTCATTGTTCTGGTTCCTGCGGTCCAAGGCACCCCTCCCCTGATTCAATCACAGAGATGTGATCTCCTTTTGGTGGGAACAGCAGAAGGCAGCCAGGCCTGTGAATGCATTTTCTGGGCAAGTTTCAACTCCTGTCGGGGGTAGTTGCCGGGCAGAATTCCATCTCTTTAAGCCAGGCTTCAGCTAAATGTCATTTTTGTTCCAGTTTTTCTTAATTCAAATCAAACTTACAATTTTGACACATGCAGCTAGAACGCTGATTCTAGGTTCAATACTATGACATTTAAACAGTTGCAACCTATGTGACACTCCAAAGTAAATCACTCATTTATTTTAAACATTTCGATTTGAGTGGCTTTAAGTCCAATTTCACTTAAGTTGCTGACATCCACAGCTCAGCCATTTTTGTTATGAACATTATTTTAGGCTCTTCATCTTTCCAGATTTGGTATGCACACAAGACTTCATTCTACCAGACGTCTGTTGGTGTTCAGTAAGATTTTTGAATATCTTGCAATGTTTGAAATAGGCATTTTGAGCTTGCATTTCAGAGAAACAAATGTGATTTCAAAGCGCTTTTTGAGCTAGCAGGCACTGCTGTTTTTCCTTTGGCACCACGTTTCACTCATGGCGCTTCTGGCCCCTCACGCTCGCACTGGTGGGTGGCAGGTCAGGCAACCATTTTGGTGTGCGCAAAAAACTGCGCGGTTTTCCTGGATTCTGGCGCAAATGTGGGCTTTCAGCCATCTTGGATTTTCTAAGCCCACAGCACCAAATGTTGTAGCATAATAGTTCAAACGTGGGTCAAGACACCTGCCAGAATCAAAAGTGCAAAGAAGGATGCAGCGCAAACAATAACGAGTTGCTCCCAGAACGCCCACGCACCGTCCACATGGTAAGCAAAAATGTGCACTGTCAAGCAACCTTTGTTCCGGACTCATGTATAAAAGTAATCAAGGATTCCTTAAAAGTAATCACTGTTACATCCACTCCTCTTTTGTGACTCAAAGTCCTCGTCCCAGCATCCCTACGAAACTGTGCCCCAATGCCCTAACTCAAAGCAGCACCCATGGACCCTGGAAAATATGTGCTTTATTCCCCTAGCTCAAAACAACGCCCACGTACACCAGTGAATCTGCTCTTCCTCTGCGTGACAATAAACAGCACCGGCCAACCACAGAGAAACGGCGCCTGGTCCCCCTAACTCAAAGCAGCATTGACATACCCCGGTAAAACAGCGTGTGGTTCCCCTTAAAGCAAGCATCACCTGCGTTTCCCGGCAAAACTACACCTGGTCCCATAACTCAAAGCAGCACCCGCAAACCCCAGAGAAACTGTGCCTGGCCCCCAAACACAAAACAGCACCAAATACCCCAGCAAAACTGCACCTGATCCACCTAACTAAACACAGCACTGTAAATGCCAGAGAAAATGCACCTGGTCCCCCTAACTCAAAGCTGAACCTGCGAACTTCAGATAAAACTGCACCTGGTCACCCTAACTCAAAGCAACACATTCAAACCCTGTGGAAACTTCACTGGGTCCCCCTAACTCAAAGCAGCACCCACAAGCATGCCATCCTTCCATTACGCCTCTGACCCCTGCCCTAACCCCAGCCCCAAGGACCACCCACAAGTCTCCTCCCAGTACCCCACTGACCACTGCTTCAACCCCAGGCAGCACCTGCTAGTCTGCCCTCCTCCCAGTACTCCACTGACCCCTGGCCAAATCCCCCAACCCCAGGCAGCACCCAAAAGCCTGCCCTCCTCCCAGTATTCCACTGACCCCTGCCCCAACCCCTTAACCACAGGCAGCACAGACAAGCCGGTCCTCCTCCCACTCCTCCTACTACTACTACCCCCTGACCTCTGCCTCAACCACAGGCAGCACTCACTAGTCTGTCCTCCTCCCAGTACCCCACTGACCCCTGCCCTACTGCCAGGCAGCACCCGATAGTCCATCCCATACTAAGTACATCACTGAACTCCTGCCCCAAACCCCCAACCCCAGGCAGCACCTGCAAGCCCACCATCCTCCCATTATTTCACTGACCTCTGCCCCAACCCCAGGCAGCACCCACTAGTCTGCCCTCTTTCCAGAATCCCACTGGCCCCCGCCCCAATCCATAAACCCCACGCAGCACCCGCAAGTCTGCCCTCCTTTGAATCCAATGAGGTGCACCAATTTAGCTCAACTCCTCTGGACTGACTCCACCAAGAATTAAACCTGCCAGATATCCTTCTTCAATATGAACACCTGGGAGCACTGCCATTGAATTCAGGACCATAGCCTCTTCAATGGTCCCCTGTTCGACCACACTTAACTGCACCTAAACAGGAGACCATACTGTTGCACCACCTACACTTTGGCCACTCAATATACATGTGAAATAGTGCACAAGTGATGAGTGATGAGTGTAACCAACTGATCGACAGTGAGGCCTCATCCTTCCTCAACATCCACAATGCACAATAGCCATACTGGTGAATGAATTGTGGGCACATCCACATTGACAAACAAATGCCAAAAGGAACACCTAAACATCAGTGGACCAGAAAGTAACTAAATATACAATAAACCGAACCTTCTGTAGAAAATGAGCAGAGGTGAAGGAGCAGTCACCAAATACAATAGACATTGAAACCATGTGGAACATGTGGCCAGACACATGAAGAAGTGAGTACCCATCCCCAATGAGAGAGCCCAGGCACCATCATGAAACATCTCCAAAAGCATCCTTACATTGACATCATTAGACATACATGAAAAAAGTCTCTCAACCAAAACTGACACACCAACAAGTCAATTAAAAGACTACCACCATGTCAAGTATTAACAGCACAGAATGTCACTAAACACTCATGAACTAATTCACCAATGGAGTACAAAGTCAACCACAGCATACAAGTTTCACACACCCATCGACACCACGTGACCAACATGCTTGTACTGCAGAGAACAGAAGCAGGCAAGCTACAGATGTAAATAAGTAAGCTGACAAAAATGTGAATTCCAAGTATATCACCTCCCCACATCTGCAATAGACCACCCATGTTCATTGAACATGGATGTGACATCCATCACTCACACATGTGTCCAACAGCAAACATCACAGTAACAACATGACACACAGTGTGAGGCCCAACCCACATGACAGCCATAGGACTGACTGACTTGGAGAACATGGCCAGTCAAAATCTGCACATGAACAAAGAGACAGCAAGCAGTGTGGTAGAAACAGGATAAAAACCTTACTAAAAACAAAGTATGCACAAAAAAACAGGAAGTGAAAAATTGTTATTGGGAAAATAATAAGTATCAAATGAAACCTACAACTAAAGACCTATTTATAAATGCTGGCTAGTCCAGTGTTTTGTTGAACAAAGCCTTGACCAAGGCTAATTCCGCCTCCATCTCTGCCGTCTGCAGACGGCCCTCCGTTATTGCCTGGAGTGCTTGCCTGGTCTCCCTCACCTGAGTCTCCATCTCCTATGCTACCCTGCAAGATTACTCCAGGATGGCGGCTGAGCCCTCGCCAACCTGTCCCCCACCTCGGCCCCGGCCCTGTCTACTGCTACATCACATGCCCGCTGCCACTCCATCTCCTGCTGTCTCACATTGTCTGCCTGGCCCAACACCAGAGCCAACAGGCACCAGCATGCCTCCTGCCACACTTGTGCAAAGTCTTCCACCTCGACCAGGGACTCTAGTACATCCGGACTGGGCAATGGTGAGACTGGTGCACAGGAGGCCATGGCGGTAGCCAGCATGGAGGCCTTAGTGGAGGAAAACTGGGGCACATATGAGGAGGAGAAGGAGGAGGGGGCCATTGCAGTGGCCGCACCAGAGAGACCACCAGAAAGAAGTGCCACTGCCAATTGTGCCAAGAGGTGGCCCATCTGGTTGTGATGCTGTACAGCATCATACATCGAAGCCTGCTTCCTCAAGGCACCCATCAGCAAGAACAGCACCTCATCCCAGATGGCCACATTCGCTGGAAGTGTGGCCTCCGTCTGGGTGAAGGCATTGTTGAAGGTGGTTGTGCTGCAGCAGATGGGCGTGGGATAGGAGGTTGTGCTGACCCCTCTGCAGTGGACTGGAGATCCTCCTGTCTCAGGGCCAGCAGGGAAGCCTGCACACCCCTTTGGTGCCCTCACCTGACCTCATGGTCTGGGCTGCAATGGCTTCTTCCTCCATTTTTTACTTCATCATCCCTGCTGCCTCCAGATAGGTCTCCATGCTCTGGGGCCCTGATGTGGCTATGTCACCACCACCCTGTCCCACTGCTGTCGAGCTGTCAATCACAATGAGGGCATCCTGGGACTCAACCTCAGCATCCTTGCCCAATGACTGTGATGCTCCCACAACCACATGGTGGACACAACAGGGCATGGCTGGTTTCTGTGTCTGGAGGCCTTGTTTAGGACTTTCTGCTCCACAGCAATGCTTCCACCCTCTTTACCAGCCGCAGCAACTGTGGAAACGCGAACAAGGAACATAGACATCAGTCAACAGTGACAATGTATGTGTGGAAACAACATAAGCAACAGCGGCATGAATTCAGCATGAGTCAACCAGAACTTGCCATACACACACACATACCCCATGTACTGCAATCAGAATGAATACAGTCACACAATTGTAGGCATAATTATGAGTCACAATTACGAGACATGCACATCTGAACCCAACACATTGACGTGTGGCCACATACACATGGCAACAAATCATACCACATCACAATACCAATGCTGCAGTGATCCAAGTGTATCCTGCAGGCAGGGCCATGGGAAGTGGACCTGGGCACATGTTGAAGTAGCACCATAGAATGATTCACAATATGACATTGTCCGCTCACATAGACATGCAGTGTGGGAAAGAATACAAACAGGACTGGCACGCGGAGTCACGCATTGGAACAGGGAAACTTGACAGCTATGGTCTACCAGTGGCACCCAAGTGCAGGCCCACACTACCACACTATGTGCGGAATACACATTAGCAACAGCAGCATGAAGTCAGCATGATTCAAACAGAACTTGCCACACACACATCCATGCCCTGCAATCAGAATGAATACAGTCACACAAGTGTAGACGAAATGATGAGTCACAATTACGAAGCATGCACATGTGAACCCAGCACATTGACGTGTAGCCACATACACATGGTAACACATCATACCACATCACAATATCAATGTTGCAGTGATCGAAGTACATCCTGCAGGCATAGTCATGGGAAGTTCACCTGGGCACATGTTGCAGTAGCACCACAGAATGATTTGCAATATCACCTTCTCTGCTCACATAGACATGCAGTGTGGGAAAGAATACAAACAGGACTGGCACGAGGGGTCACACATGGAACAGGGAAACTTGACAGCTATCATCTAGCCAGTGGCTCCCAAGTGCAGGCCCATCCAGGACTCTGCCATTAATGACCTAGAGCAGTGCACTCCCGAGAGGCCTGGGGACCCCAACTGCCTTGCAGAGCCTCAGTAGCTCTTCCATGCAACTCATACCAGAGCCTATGTCCAACTGCAGGGCTTGCTTGCCCATTCCCACTGTAGCCAGACCCGTTGCTAAAAACCTGCTCTGGTTTCCCTGTCCAAGGACGGAGGAGCCCCGCCTGCTCCCATACCACACGTCTGTCCCACAGGGAGTCACTTACCACAGACTATTATGCCCAAACAAAGTGGGCTCCATGGAGCCTGGCTGCAGACAAATGTGGCAGACAGCCGGCCCAGCCATGACTCAGACCATCTGGTGGACCCAGTCACGGGCTGTCTGATGGAACAGATGGTCATGCAGCCATGAGGTTATGCCTATTTTAAGGCCACCATCCTGGGTTCTGGTTTTAATCCACCAAGATTGCACCTGGGTCCACTAGCAACATAAACCATCATCGGGCTGAGTTTGATCAGAAGGGCTTGTGCCCCTGAGCGATGCTAGGGAGTCAGACAATGTTCACCATGTTCCCAGCATCCAGATGGGAATTTTGCACTGGGCACTTCCTTCCTCACTTGCTGATGCTGAAGGAATACTGGACACTTAATTTCCCTCCACTCAGTAATATACTTAAAGCCAGTGTTTTGCCACATCTGAACTGAGTTTGTAGTCAGGTAACAGAAGCTGATATGGCTGGCATCGGTAAGGACTTCGCAGCCTCGGGACTGTCTGTGCGACCTGAGGGTCAGAGCATGCCCCGACACTGCATGTTGGGGGCCAAGTCAGCCAAGTAGCTGCCAATGCTCAGCAGGAGAAGTGAGAGGGAGAAGCTTGCCTCAGGCACAACTTGTGTGAGCGGGAGAGGCTGCTGCTCCCACCTCCACCACCAACATGGGGAAGGCTGGGGCGGCACCCTGCGGACCGGTTGTCATTCCGGGATACTGTGTGAAAATGAGCTTGGTGAAGAAGTGCAAGGGCATTGCTTACATGGGCCCACACCCACTGCATGGTGGCCAGGCCCTGTGGCTTGCCCAACCCCCTCTACTCTGACATGACTACTGGGGAACTGTGTGGCTGCTCAGCCTTTGCTCTGCTCGAAGGGGAGAACCACCCATGTAATGGCCAAGCAGTCCATTTCTAGATGGACCAAGTGTGCTCAACAATCTGGTGGACTGTGGGGAGGCAGACAGACAGGGTTCCCTGATGCTTAGGTGTAGGTCACCTGAGGTTCTCTAGTCGGGCCGGGCAACCAGCTGGCCCGGAAATGAAGTTGGCCCCTCAGAAGAGAGCCCCCAGCAGGCAACGCACTGCTGGCACATTGTGTGCCTGGGCATAGCAGCGAGGACCAAGAGCAGTGCAGACAGGATCCATACACACTATATCGAGTAAGCCGTACGAAGGCAACTATGCTTGCTTGAAGTCTGTGTACTCTGGGTGACAGAGGAGGAGGTCTGGCCAAAGGTATTGTTCCTCCTCATAGTCCCAACAAGAGTAGATTTCAGATTGTAGTCTATCCATACTTCCACAGCTGGCCAGCCATTTGGAACTTACATGCATGCCTATGGTAAACTACCAGTTTCAACTGATAGTTCAAACCATCACAATGGGCCTAAGTGGGCCACTTCCCTGTTCTCCTGGCAGAGACCTCCTTACTGCAGAAGGCAATATACAGGGTTGGAGGAAGTATCAGGCCCCTTGGTAGAGTGCACAACCACTAAGTGCATGGGAGAATAGCTGGTCAGGGGGGCCTCACGCAGCATATAGAGTGCGCTGCTTGGTACTCCATTGCTGTCAAATTACCTTCTCCATGCAGGAACCCTTAAGCCAGTCTTTATTTCTTTCCGCACAGCTTGGTCATGAGAGCAGACACAGAAGTTTTACAAGTCCTGCTTGGTCACTTGTCCATCCAATCAAATCTAGAAATATGCATCCCTGCCAGTCCGACCGGAATGCATGTGACATGTACAGGCACCCATTGTTGACGATCACACAACAATGTCATTGCTTCTAGTCCCAACAAACGCTATGATGACATGCCGTGTCTGTCCCCTCATGCAGCGGGCTGACAGATCACACAGTCATCCCTGAAAGTCGAATGCACCAACATGTCATTCATTACCAGACATCCATGTAAATGTCTTTATCGGGATGCAGCCCCTCAAGCTGATGCTGGGCCTAAGTGATCACAGGCAATGTAAACATCATTTGCAAATGAGCAACCCATTGAGGTGTCATACATGAATGTCCCTCATGTCCCCTCAACATCTCAATCTGGCAACTTTTCCTGTCTGAGTATTTGCTGTCAGCAACTCACATTGCATGCACACAAGTGCACTTTCTCATCAAGAACTGACAGTAGACATACCTACGCCTGTCGACTTCAGAATTGTCTGCCATCAGATGTACCCAGCATCAGCTTGAGACTGTTCCCCAGTTAAGATTTGTGCAACACACAAGCCATGCGCAGAGGAGATTACCTCAAATCATGCATGTCCATGCAGAACACGTAAACACTGTAGTGCACCCTGTGGGTAATCACCAGCAGATTTGATCCATGCCTGCAGCACAATGATCTGGGCATTGACAGCTAGTTTGGTCTTCTCCAGGACCTGGAGGTGAAGGGGTAACACCGTTTGGTGGCCTGCAAGGTGCACCTCCATGGTGGCACCTGCCTCGAGGGCTGCCTTCACCTGGCTCCAGAGGGTAATGTCATCCCAGTGCTTCTTTGCGTTATCCACAGTACGGACTGCCACCCCCCCATCTTGATGGCAGCTGTAATGTCCTCCCAGATCTTCTGACAACCGCAAATCAAAAGCTGCGTTTTCTGGCTGAAGACAATGTCATAATGGGCTAGAACCTGCTCACCCAGGATTCCAACTTCAGTAGCAGTGAAGTTGACAGCCCTCAGCCTTTTCTTGGGGTGCTGATTAATGGAGCAGGCAAAGCTCCCCCTGAGACTGGTGGGGTGCAGCTGGGCACTGACGATGTGTGCTGTGGAGCTGTGGTGGTGGAACAGAGAGGTGGAAGTCACAAAATGGCAGATGAGGTGTACACAGAGCCTTACAGGGGGAGCCACAGGGGAACAGACTATTGGGGAATAGCAGACACTCCAAGTCAGTTAAGGTGGTCAGCAGGCACTCACACACTGAAAGGCAACAGCATATGGTGAGGTTTGGAGGCGAGAGGAGGTAAGAAATGGCATGAGGCAAGAGGAAAAGGTGTCTCTCATGGATTCTCAAGTCAGCAGTGTGAAGATCAGAGGAAGGGGGCTTACACGCAGCATGGAACATGTCTACACACCCATTTAAGGGGTACAACATGCATTTCCAGTCATGCACGGGGACAGAGAATGTGGAGACTGATACATTAAGGGAGTTGAACATATATGTGGAGACTGAGACATTAAAGGCGTTGAATGCATTTCACACTGAGATAGTTAGAGGTGCAATGTGTTCTTGTCATGCCCAGAGATGGACATTGTAGGGGTGAAAAGCGCCTTTTGCAGAGCCTATTTTTTTGTTTGTGGCTCAATGAGCATATTTTGTGGGCGGGCTGCCATGTGGATTCTGAGGCAGGATTTAAGGATAGCTTGTCCCAACTGCACCATGAGTGGGAGGGCTCTGAGGGGTAGGGAGAGGCCAAGGATGTGTATGAGGAAAATGGCAGAAGAAGGATAGCGTTCAGCCTACAAGTGCCCCTGCACGACCAAGGTCCACTAGGGACAAGTGGGGCCATCCTGCAGAGCAGGAAATGGCAGCACCCCATAAAGAGTGTTAGGACAGTTTTTCTAAAGTCCAACTAAGGGCTTCATAAAACCATATCTAAGACAGTATAAAAATCCACTCTTACTATAAGATTTGAGAACCGGAGCATGGTGAGTGTTGGCCCTCTTTTGGTGGCCTTTTTTGACAAATTTGCACAGGCCCGAGGCCCTCAGTAAACCCCATTGCAGCCCGATCCCTCCCCGCTCCCTCTTCCTGTTTCCCCATCCCTCCCGCCTCCCAACCCGCCCACCTGCTCTCATTGGTCCCTAGGACTGTGTGTGTTGGAGTCTAGCGACTCGATTGCAATTACCGGCTCCATTTGAGAACCGGAGCACGGTGAGTGTTGGCACTTTTTTGGTGGCCTTTTATGAAAAATGTGTACAGGCCTGAGGCCCTCAGTAAACCCCACTGTAGCCCTGATCCCACCCCGCGGCCTCTTCCTGTTTCCCCATCCCTCCCGCCTCACAACCTGCCCCCCTGCTCTCATTGGTCCCTAGGACCGTGTGTGTTGGAGTCTAGCGACTGGATTGCAATCACCGGCTAAATTGAATCTAGAAGTATGCCTAATTGCCTCTCTGGGTATAGTTGAATCTAGTAGTATGCCTAATTCCCCATCTGTGCAAAGTTGCTTTTACAAGTGTGCCCAATAACGTACCCTGGTTGAACCTAAAAGTGTACCTAATACCCTCTCTGTGTAAAGTTGAATTTAGAATTGTGCCTGATATCTTCTCTGTCCAAAGCTGCTTTTAGAAGTGTGCCCAATAGCGTGCCCTGGCTGAATCTAGAAGTATGCCTAATTGCCTCTCTGTGTAAAATTTGCTTTTAGTAGTGTGCCTAATTCCCTATCTGGGCAAAGTTGCTTTTTACTAGTGTGCCCAATAGCGTCCCGTGGTTGAACCTAGAAGTGTGCCTCTCTGTGTAAAATTGAATCTAGAAGCGTGCCTAATTGCTTCTCTGTGTAAAGTTGCATTTAGTAGTGTGCCTAATTCCCTATCTGTGCAAAGTTGCCTCTTAGAAGTGTGCCCAATAGCGTGCCCAGGTTGAACCTAGAAGTGTGCCTAATAGCCTCTCTGTGTAAAATTGAATCTAGAAGTGTGCCTAATTGCCTCTCTGTGTAAAGTTGCATTTAGCAGTGTGCCTAAATCCCTATCTGTGCAAAGTTGCCTCTTAGAAGTGTGCCCAATAGCGTGCCATGGTTGAACCTAGAAGTGTGCCCAATAGCCTCTGTGTGTATAGTTGAATTTAGAAGTGTGCCTAAAATATCCACTCTGTCCAAAGCTGCTTTCAGAAGTGTGCCCAATAGCGTGCCCTGCTTAAATTTAGAAGTGTAACTCTCTGTGTAAAATTGAATCTGGAAGTGTGCCTAATTGCCTCTCTGTGTATAGTTTGAATTTAGTAGTATGCCTAATTCCCTATCTGTGCAAAGTTGCTTTTAGAAGTGTGCCCAATAACGTGCCCTGGTTGAATCTAGAAGTGTACCTAATACCCTCTCTGTGTAAAGTTGAATTTAGAATTGTGCCTGATATCTTCTCTGTCCAAAGCTGCTTTTAGAAGGCTGAATCTAGAAGTGTGCCTAATTGCCTCTCTGTGTAAAGTTGCATTTAGTAGTGTGCCTAATTCCCTATCTGTGCAAAGTTGCCTTTGAGCAGTGTGCTCAATAGCGTCCCCTGGTTGAACAGAGAAGTGTGCCTACTAGCCTCTCTATGTATAGTTGAATCTAGAAGTGTGCCTAATAGCCTCTCTGTGTAAAATTGAATCTAGAAGTGTGTCTAATTGCCTCTCTGTGTAAAGTTGCATTTAGCAGTGTGCCTAATTCGCTATCTGTGCAAAGTTGCTTTCTAGAAGTGTGCCCAATAGCGTGCCCTGGTTGAACCTAGAAGTGTGCCTAATAGCCTCTCTGTGTGTAGTTGAATTTAGAAGTGTGCCTAAAATATCCACTCTGTCCATAGCTGCTTTCAGAAGTGGGCCCAATAGCATGCCCTGGTTAAATCTAGAAGTGTACCTCTCTGTGTAAAATTGAATTTAGAATGGTGCCTAATTGCCTCTCTGTGTATAGTTGAATCTAGTAGTGTGCCTAATTCCCTATCTGTGCAAAGTTGCTTTTAGAAGTGTGCCCAATAACGTGCCCTGGTTGAACCTAAAAGTGTGCCTAATAGCCTCTCTGTGTATAGTTGAATTTAGAAGTGTGCCTAAAAGATCCACTCAGTCCAAAGCTGCTTTTAGAAGTGTGCCCAATAGCGCGCCCTGGCTGAATCTAGAAGTGTGCCTAATAGCCTCTCTGTGAATAGTTGAATTAAGAAGTGTGCCTAAAATATTCACTCTGTCCAAAGCTGCTTTCAGAAGTGTGCCCAATAGCGTGCCCTGTTGAATCTAGAAGTGTACCTCTCTGTGTATAGTTGAATCTGGTAGAGTGCCTAATTCCCTATCTGTGCAAAGTTGCTTTTAGAAGTGTGCCCAATAACGTGCCCTGGTTGAATCTAGAAGTGCACCTAATACCCTCTCTGTGTAAAGTTGAATTTAGAATTGTGCCTGATATCCTCTCTGTGCAAAGTTGTTTTTTAGAAGTGTGCTCAATAGCGTGGCCAGGGTGCCCTGGTTGAATTCAGAAGTGTCCATAACTACCTCGCTGTGCAAAGTTGCTTTTTTAGAATTGTGCCCAATAGCGTGCCCTTGCTGAATCTAGAAGTGTGCCTAATACCCTCTCCGTGCAAAGTTGTATTTAAAAGTATGCCTAAATATCCTCTCAGTGTAAACCTGAATTTAGAATTATGCCTAACAGCCTTCCCTAGTTGAACGGACAAGTGTGCATAATATCCTCTCTATATGCATAATATCCTCTCTATATAAAACTGAATTTAGAAGTGGACCTAATAACGCACATTGCCTGCATTTATAAGTGTGCCTAATAGCCTCGCTGTGTAAAGTTGAATCTAGAAGTGTGCCTAACTGCCTCTCTGTGTAAAGTTGCATTTAGTAGTGTGCCTAATTGCCTAATAATCTCTCTGTGTACATAATATCCCTCTCTGTGCAAAGTGAACCCATTAGCGTTGAGTTATTAAATGAACATAGAAGCATCCCTAATACCTTATCTGTACAAAACCCAAACTTAGAAGTGGTCCTAATTGCACCCTTTGCATCAATCGAGAAGTGTGCCTAATAGCGTGCCCCGATTGAAATTAGAACTACAATTCGAAAGTCCTCCTAAATTGCACTAAAAAGTGCACATAAAAGCATACCTGTGGCGGTGCTACATTCAACTTCTCCCTAATAGCTTACCTATATTCCAGCTTGCTAGAAGAAAGTCTTCCCAACAGCATAACTATGCTATACTTGCAACTAAATAGACCACCTAACAGCACATCCTAAGGTGTAGCTACACTTCAAAACGGCCTAATATCTGCATCCAAGTTACAATTAGTACACTAAAACCTGAATAAGTGAATAATATCACCCTACTTAGTGGACACCCAGAAACCAAGGCTAATCTCACCCGGTGATATAGCTGAACTTATAAAGTCCAACATAAAGTATAAGTTGCACCTGAAACTCCACATAAAGGTACGTACTAACCATGAGTGGACCCAAACCACCAGGGTCGGCCGGAAACGACCTTCGTGGACCGCCTCCACTCTCCAGTCAGCCTCGCCTGCCGCCCCCCTCCCAAATCATCCCACCCCCCTTCACATCCCCTACCCATCCCCTTTCCAAACACCAAGCCAGAGGGGCACAATGGTGAACCAACCACCCTAAGACCACTGCTCCTCTGAACCCCACCACTGACCAGCCTACGTTGATCACGCCTGCTCCCCTCACTATCATACCGGGCACTCCCTGCCCTACAATCATGCACCCCCCGCCTTTCCCACTAACCCCCACCATCATCCCACCCGACCACACCCCTTCCCCTCCCTAAAAACCGCACGCCTAGCCCTAGCAAGAAAAGAAGCCTCATCCCTCTCCCCTCCTGCCCCCCTACCCTCTCGCACACACCAATCACAACTAAAACACTAAAGTGGAAACGCACCTGGTCCCCCTCAATCTCTCAGCACTCATCGCCTCCCCTGTCTCGACCCACCACCTCATTCCCCCAATCACCACCATTCCCCCTTGCTTCACACTTCCTGAAACCCCTCTCCCTCATTTTCTCACCAACCGCAACTGAAACTCCTAACCGCCCACACCCCACCTTCAAATCCACCATGCCAAACCCAATCACCCTAACACACGTTTCCATCCACTCCCACCCGAAACCCACCAACTTTTCTGCTCGCCCACTCTTCCCACCGACCATCAACCACCCCACCCCTCTACTCTCCAGTCTCCACCCTCTCCCCCCCAATTCCCTACCGCTGCAGCTCCGACACCAACCTCACCTACCGAAGTGACTTGCATCCTATTCAATGCCCGATCCGTAGCAAAAAACAGACACAGCATCTTTGACCTCCTCGCATCTGACAAACCAGACCTGGTTTTCATCACGGAAACTTGGTTCTCTGACGACTTCGCCCCAATCGCCAATGAAGCCTTCCCCCCTGACTACTCCCTCATCCCACTGAACCGACCCTCAAGAGGAGGAGGAATAGCATTTGTCTTCAAGTCTCACTTCCACGCCTCAATCATCGACAATCAACCTTCCATTCTTTCCTGCGAATCACTCCTCGTTAAACTATCCCTCTCCCCGTCGTTCTCACACAGTTTCCTAATAATCTACAGACCCCCTGGCTACGATAGACAATTCTCAAACAACCTCTGCAACTCTATTGCCACCCTTCAACTAAACCATCCGAACCTCACCCTTCTTGGAGACTTCAACATATGGCTCGACATCCCCACCAACCCTATGACTCACTCTCTGGTTGACAGTCTAGACGCGATTAACCTCCAACCCCACAGAAACGGCCCGACTCACTATAAAGGACACACTCTTGATGCTATCTTTAGCTCCCACAACTGGATACATCTAAACCTCCCCACCCCTATCATCTGGTCCGATCACTTCTTTGTTTCTTTCGCCATTCGCTCACCCAACCAGCTTCCCGTACTCGAACCTGAACCTCCGAATCTATGCAAATGCTGGAAAAAACTAATATCGTTCCTGACCTAGCTGACACACTCCTCCAGTAAGGCCCTCCGACACCATCAGGGAAGAGCCAGAAGAGCCAGATTTGAGCAAAAATTAAAATAAAACAAATATAGTTCCTACCAGTAAAAAATACCACTGTATATTTTACATTTAATACCGGTACATTAAGCAATGACTTACACATTCAAAAATCGACACATTGTTGTCCTATTTACACAATTTTGCAACACCAAACCTGCCGTTTTATGGACTGTAAGGGTGTATATGGGGTTTTATTAAAATGCAACATACAGCATGGAGGTGCAGCCATATGTAAGAATATGTGGGGTTTTATTGCCAACATGCAATATACAGCAAGGAAAGGCAGCCAGGCCCAGTTTGAAACTGCAGGCATCACTTCAGTAACAGCCAGTAATGGCCAGCAGGCAAAGTGTCAGAACACATAAAAAAAAACACAGTGTGCGCCAGTTAAAATAAAGAAGTGCACAATTTATATTGGATTTTTCATGTGTGAAAACTGCATTAGAATGCATAACTGATTAACCTTGTACTAACATTACTAAAATACTAATTTTAACTTCTCGGACATTATAATGCAGTCTTCTATGCACAATGAAGTACAGTCCATGTCTTGGGTGCACTGTTTAAAATTCATTTTTTCCATGAGGAAATGCACACTAGTGTTTTCTTCATCTTGTGGAGAACAGAAATCTTTAAAATGCAGGAAGGGAAATGAAACAGTTGCTTTGAAAATTAAGTCTTCATTGTCTTGAAAAACAAAGGCTGGCACAGGGCACAATCCTTTATTCTGATTGGTAGGGATTACAGGTAGACAAGCCACATCAACAGGAAGCTGAATGAGAGTTTTCCTAACAAATGAAAAAAAGGGATTTGGCAGTTTGGGCTGGGACCAGGAGACGGACGGTGCCATCTCTGCTGAACTACATGTTGGTGGAGCGCTGACTTCGAATCTAATCAGTTAGCTGCACCCCACACATATACGGAGGAGTTTCGCACTGAGCCTGGGTCTGCGAAGACAACGAGGTTGTGCGGGGACCTCAGATTTCACTGGCCTTGGTAAGATTGGCCAAGTAAGGAAAAAAAAGTATGATGTACATGTGTTGCTATAATTTATTGGCAGTGCAGGGAGGTTAGAAAAAATTGCATGTTTATTTTTCTCTCTATGTCCAAGGTGTGTGAACATAAATTTGTGTTTGCAAAATACCTGCATTTCAAAACCACTACTTTCACAAATGTTGAACCAAGTGCTGGATGCCCTCCTGAAGCACGCAAGCACCCACATATCCCTACCACGGACTGCCCAGGAGATAGCTGACACCAAAGTAGGCTTCCATGTACTGGCAGGCATGCCCAATTTTGTTGGTGCCCTGGACAGCACCCATGTGGAATTGGTAATCCCCCATGCCATAGAGGCAGTGTACAGCAATCGCAAGCAATACCATTCCATCAATGTGCAAATGGTATATGACTCCAGCAAGACCATCACACATTGTTGCACCCGATTTCCCGGATCAACACATGATGACATGGTGCTGCGTAACTCCACGCTACCCCGTCACAACGAGCGACATGCTGGACCACGTGCCTGGCTGCTTGGTGAGTTGCTGAACTGGGCCATGCCATGGCTTGTGCTACTGATATGTAGGGGTGCATACTCCACCTGGGTGGGAAAGTGGGGGGGTGCATACTCCACCTGGGTGGGAAAGGGGGGATGTATACTCTACTTGGGTGGGAAAGGGGGGATGCATACTCCACCTGGGTGGGAAAGGTGGGGGATGCATACTCCACCTGGGTGGCAATTCACGGTGATTGGAGAATGCATGCAGAGCTAGACACTCCTGACCTGAATCTCCCAAACCCAAAATGACACGTCACTGGCAAACATTTTACCAATGATGCATATCGATGACAAGTAAGAGGCACAACCAGGACACCATGGGTATGTCAAGCAATGCATGACTGAACAGGATTTCAATTGTGCCAATGTGGCTAGTGTGACCATGCACAGTGTATAAAACACAGCATAAATGGGAGGCTAAACATTGTTGTACAACCACAGTACATCCGCCTCAGCATGCATCATTTCACCCTCCATCATCTATCGAACGCCATCCAGACTACCACACCTCATAGCAGTATAGTATGCATCTAGGTAACAATCTTGCATACGTAGAGGGACATGTGCATGTCCACACCAAATAGCTGCATCCATGACTGTGCTTCCTGAAGGTGGCAGCTCAGAGTGACACACACCTATTTGTATTCACTTGCAGGTGATGGAGGATATCCCTTGAGGCCGTGGCTACTTACCCTTGTGCGGAACCCGCAGAAAAGCCATGAAGAGTAGTACAATCGTGTTCACACCCGTACCCGTGTTGTGATTGAGCAGATCTTTGGCCTGTTGAAGGTGCGTTCCCACTGCTAAAGCAGGTCTGGTGGGGCACTCCTTTATAGGCATGAGAATGTGGCAAAGATCACCATGGTCTGTGTCATGCTGCACAACATGTGCGTCCGGAGAAATGTACCACTGCCACCTGACATTGACATGCATGCACCGGGTGAGGATGATGAGGATGGAGACGGAGGTGAAGTAGCACACCTGCCTGTATGTGATGCACGGGATGGCCATGCAGTACGCCAAGCACTGATTCACAAATACTTCTGAGCCACAGGGACTATGATAGACATGTGTCAGTGACACACTGGGTCCATGTGGACATGCACACAGGGGTTGTTGTCAGTTGGGCACTGAACACCGTTACACATTAAATGGATACACACCGAATGAACAATGTCCAGCCATTGATTGTTTTTTTTTTCACAACGGGTGTATTAGTTAAAGCAGCAAAAATGTGACCACTCCCCCAAACCCTCAGTGAACTCCCAAACCCACCCAACAAACTCCAAAGAAACCCAGTGAACTCCCAAACCCACCCAACAAACTCCCAAAAAAAACCAATAAACTCCAAAAAAATGCTCCCCTTCACCCCCAACCATGTGTCCCACTCCCATTGTCCGCCCACAATACTTGCAGGACCTTTTGCTGTCCGGGGGTGGCATTTCGGTGTGCCTTGCACTCCTTTGGCTCTGGCGCACTTGGCTGGTGGGGACTGAGGAAGCAGGTGTGGCGGCTGATGATGAGTCAGTGGCGGGTTCCACGCCTGCTACAAGGCGTGGCCGCTGCATGTGGAGCAGGATTGAAGTAAGTACTTGTGTTACTGCCCCCCAGACAGTCCCTCATCAGCACAGCCGACGCATTTACAGCGGCTGGGTTTGCTGCAATGGCTGCTGTGGTCCCCGCAATGGCAGTGGCCATTCCCCGCCTGGTGTACTCTCCATTGGCAATGTACTGCCGCAGGAGCTCCAGCTCCTCCACCCTCGACAGACATGACTCGAGGGTGTTGGTGGGGGCTGGAGTGGTGGGTGGTGCACTCACAGGGCCTGCATTTTGCGTGCTGTCCTCCTCGAAGTGGCTCAGGTCTGAGTCATGGAGGCAGGGATCAGCAGTGCTCTAGGTGGGTAAGGGTTCGAGATGGGGCGGTGGTGGACACGGGGCTTGGGCTGGGTGAACATGTCACTTCTGTGACTCCCTCCTGGTCCACATTGCCATCCATGTCATCCTCAGGGGTGGCCGGTGCTTGTGGGGACTCCCCTTCAACTGGTGTGGGTGTGGGCTGCTGGGTCACAAGTGTGTCAGGCACACTGGCAGCAGGTGTTGTTGGCTGTGTCTCGGCTCGGTCAGGCACACTGGCTGTGGGTGTGTCCTGCTTGGCTGCCATGGAGGTGGTGGTGGCGGTAGCCCTTTTCTTTGGGTGGGACGTGGATGCCCTTGCGGTGTTGTCTTGCCTGGCATCTTCCTCATCAGGGCCTGGGGGTAGAAATGAAGCAGAGCATCAGGGATGGTGTTACAGGCCAGAAGCATACAATGGTGCTGTACATTATTCATTTAATCATGCATTCATGTCTTACACAGGTTATTCTGAGGGGGCATTTTGGCATTCACTGCATGGCATGTGGCATGCCGTTGATTTGGGGTTTGTGTGATGTATTACATGGGCACGGTCCAGGTGTGTTGGCTGTGTGTTGGTTATGGGATTGGCACTCAGCATGCATTTCTGTCTGGCAGGGTTTGGCCCGCCATCTGGACTTGGATATGTCAATGCAGGTGTTGGGACATGCATTGTCTTGCCTAGACTCTCTTCCACATCACTTGTGCTACATCATGGTTTCCCCTACAGGGATCTGCAGGGTTACTCACCTCCTTCTGGGGATGATGCCGCACCCGTCTCCATCTCCCCAAATTCTTTGATGGAATCTGGATCTATGAAGCTGCTTGCGGTCTCCTCCCAGGGCATCATTTTGGCAGGAGAGTGGGGATCCCCGCCTGTGGCCATAGCCTGCCTCCTGTTGCTTGCCATGATGTTGCGGACCCTTAAGCGGAGGTCACTACGTGGGGTGGTTCCTAAGGCGGAGAGCTTGGGGACTACCTCCTGCCAGATGTCCTTTTTCTTCTGCTGCACCTCACGCTTCATGTTATGGGATTTCATGCGGTCTGCATGTGTAGCAAGGATGTCTGCTAAGATATTTAATTCCGCGTCGTAGAAACACTGCTTCCGCAGCCGGGGGGTGGTCTTCCGGGTAGCCTTAGACATTCTCACAGTATTGGCACAGAGCTCTCCAGGAATCAACTGGTGGTTTGGGAGGATTGCAATGGATTGTGTTTTTAAAGATGGCCGCAGGCCCATTTCCCGTTCCGACGCAATGACGTTATTTCCGGGTCTGATTTTACGAGCCCGGTATTTGCATGTTGGTATTACTGGGTTGGTATTTAGGGGTGCCTCCTAGGTGGTGGCGGTACCGGCGGGTCCCGTGATGGCGCTATCGGGGGGTTGGAGGGCCTTTTGCGGCATGCCGATATGGCCATTACCGGCATGGGGGTTCGAGCATGCTCGCGCACTCGTAATCACCCGCTATTAGCGGCGTCACACGAGCACAGACCCGCTCGTTCCGCCATGCTGGTAATGACCCCGTTTTTACCGCGCTACTCGTAATGAGGCCCAAAGAGTTTAATGAATGTCAAATGCAAATGAGCGATATGCAAAATGTGATCAATAAGATGGGTGATGAAAACAATTACTTGCGTAAGGAGGCAGATCGACTCCTTAAAAAGTGCAAGGATTTGGAACAGCAGATATGCACTTTCAGGTCCCAGGACAAACAACAGGGCACCATATTTAATGGAATTGAGGTGAATTCCATTTCTACACGGGGGAGATATTGCCCCAGTGGCTGTGCTGGTGTCTGAGTTTGGTTGCAGCGGCATTGGGGGGGGTGTGACACACCCATTGGGGGTCGCCACCAATCCCATACACCTGAGACAAGGGTTGAACCACAAAGTAATGCAATCCCAAACATAGCGCCAAGTAGTTCTATCAAGATAATGAAATAAATCAAGGCTATGATTAAAACATTCAAAAAAGGAGGGGAGTGCTATATATATATAGAGAACCACATATAGGCGTTGTACGATATATTTAAAGCCCTCCACATACATAAGGAACAATATAGACAATACTTTCACTTAACCCAGGATGTTCCCACAGCGAGCATCATCAGAAGATTAAATGAACAGCAGAACATGTCATGGGCAGAATTTGAAAAAGAGATTAGGCGTCATTTTTCTCCATTCCAGTTATTACAGGAGGCAAAAAAAAGGTGCATACACAATTACAGCTGGGCCAAATACGTCCCATCGTCAATTTCTGCAAGACTTAAAAAGAGATTTTTCTCGTTTTGATGTATCTTTTTATCCTAATTCCAATGAGTTTAAAACTGCTTATTTTTAGGGTTTGCAGAAATACATTATATCATAGTTAGTCTGCAAATTTGATCGTGAGAAGTCCCTTGAATGGATTTTGCACCAAAGTACAAAACTATATGAAGTGCTCTACTGTCAGGCTAGAGAGAGTGATGAAATGAAAGATACAAGATCAAAATCTAAAGAATCCTCGGCAACAGTAATGGAGATCAGATCAGCTAAAATGTCACTTGAGTCCGCTCAAAGTCCAGGTAAAAATAATGTGACACCTGAACAGAAGGATACTCCACAGAGGTTGCCGACCTCTGCACCAATGTTTCAGTCACATGATCCTAGTAACAGGGAGAGTTACATTAGCCCTAATTATTTAGGAGACAGGCCCGGGCAGGATATCGGCCCGATATGTCAGGTATGAACAATAATCAGAGACAAAATCAAGATCAAAGAAGTAATGGTCCCTACCAGACATTGGGGATGCAGAGCAGATTTTACCCCAACACCATGATATATGGTAATTAGGACAGACCCTGGTATGTGGACCAATTTACTGATAATGTGAATCAGCATAGGGGACAATACTCACCAAATGAGAGACAGGACATGAGGCAGAGTATGAACTATGCTCCATGTCAATACAATCAATCACCGCCACCAGGGGATTACAACCAAAGAATAGGTACCCCCTGCTCCCCGCCCCACATGAATCAAGAGCTCAGAAAGAACTCCAATAGGAATCACTCTCCTGAGAGATACCAGAATAGATTTAACCATGGGGAAAATAACCAATATTGGCATAGGCCGCAAAGAGAAGATTCTAGAGAGATGGAAAGATTCTAGTGTCTCGAGGCCCAAGTAAAAATGTTGACTGAACAAATAGGAAAACTCTGTACGGCTCAAAAACAGTCATCAAAGGAGAGGGCAGAAGGTCATACAAGCGACCTGGTGGCTTCTGATAATAAGTGACTAAATATTCATGACACCTGCAATGATAAAAAGACAGATCCGGTTTTGCATACTGACTCTGAGCAGTTTAATGATTTAAAAACGAAAATACCTGAAAATCAACATGAGGTAGAATTTGCAAATACATCTAAAAAAGAGGTTTGTTTTAACCTGGAGTTGAATCAAACGTTGGAAATTTGTACAAATGAAAAAGGAAAAATGAGGAGAACTTGACATTCCAAAGGAACAAAGAGACAGATTTAAGAAGACAACTCATGCACAGATAACATAATTGATGAGTGAGTAGATGTAGATGTTACCCTACCTATAAAAATATAGAGGCTTATAAAATACAGGCAGCAAGAATACGTTCTCAAAAGGAGGGTACAGATCATTCACCTGGAGAGTGCTTTGAGCCACAGATTTTTGAAGAAATTAAAAAGACTGGTATCATGCTAAATACCCACAAATGCCCAGAATTAGAAAATGACAATTTATCAGGTGATGTTTATACGCATATTCAGTTGGAGAATTTGCAGTGTGAACTCTGATGATCCCCGGATGGAAGGGCAAACAGTGGCCACACTCCAAATGACCTCTGAATATGGGAAGATGATTAAGGTTTCTCAACTGGAAATGGACAGAACTGAGGGAAAGATGTCCTTTCAATTACCAATGTGCTTAGCCAAGAGTGAGAAGGGTCTGAGAAAGGTGAATCCTGAAATCAGTAAGAATCACACTTTTTGTGTGTATTAGAAGAAGTTGAAGACAGATATTATGCTCCCAATACTGTGGAAGAGAAGTGCAATACATTTGCAATGATTGGCACAGGCGCACAGGCCACAATTATGTCTAAAGAATTGGCAAAAAGTATTAATGAAGGGAGATCGCCACAGAATCAGATCAAAGTGAGACAGAGTGAAGGCCCAGTACACAACTTTAACAGTGAGGAGGTGCCTACCGAAGGTGTCACTGAAGTTGACATAAAAATAGGAAAACACAGAATGAAACAGGAAATATTGATCACATCTATTTGTGAAATTCCATTCTTGATGGGAACAGATTGCCTGAAAAGATTGTCTCCCTTCTCATTGATGGAGTAAATGGGGTTCTGTGGTCTTTAACCAAAAAACCATTAAGGTCTATGAAAATACAGTCACAAAACAGCAGTGTAAATGAATGTCATACAGTTGGCAAATCGAATGATGCAGTGGAGGTGTACTTACAGAATAGCTGTCTGCCTAGTGTCACTGTTATTTTGATGTGGCAGGATAAAATGCAAAATGAAAGAGAAAAACTATCTGTGCAGATTTATTTGGACCCTAGGAAGAAATGGCAAACTGAAATAGATGAACACACATTGTGCTTCTATTTAAAATAGAAGAAATGCAAACAGAACACCATCCCTAAAGTAGACACAGAAAAACACATCACCACCCTTGCCGGAATGCATATGGAGGATGAGCAGCCATGGATTCACATTGGTATAAATGGCCATTCTGAAATGATAAAAGCCACTTTGGCGTTTGAACAGGAAAGAAGTTTTATTAATGAGAAACTACTGCAGAGAATAATGGAAAGGGAGGAGATCCCGAAATTTAGAATTAAAAACCAATACATTTCTGGTTCAGACAATCCAGATTTTGAAAATCGAATTGCAGGAAGGTGCATGCTAAAGATTAAGGTTGGACAAAAAACCATCTACCACAATGTGTGGATAGTGAGTGGAATACAAAATTATTTTTATTTGGGTAATGATATCATGCACAGAATGTGCATGGTGTTAGATTTCCTTAACCAAAAAATATGGTCCCGGCTAGGCGGACCTGCGTCGGAATTTGAAGACAAAAGAAAGGCTTATCATTGTGCACAATAAGTGCCATATGCAATTGAACTACAGGTGAAGAAGGATATTACTATCCCTGCATTCACCAAGCAGGTTGCTATAACATTAAACACAAGAATGGACAGCAAATGAAGGATTCTGATGCATTTATGTGCTTGAATGGATCCATGAAACAGCAGGGGCTGGATTATGAATATACCCCATTGATAGATGTTGGGGTGCGGTCTGTCAAAATTATGGTGGATAATAAAGGATGTCAAGACACTCATTTAGTAGAAACTTCCTTACTAGGAATAGCCATACAAAAATCACATTATACTGCAGATTTCAATAACATGGTGATTGGAAATATCCCTGAGAGATATGTAGATGCAGAGGGTGTGTTGCCAGAGTATCTGGATTCTCAACCCAAAGGGATGTTCAAGATTCAATCTGTATACCCTTGTAATTCCAATGAGACAGTGTGCTGTCACCAGGAGAATTGTATAGTATTTGAATTAAATGAAAATGCTACAGAAAATCAGCACACTGAAATGGAGGCTGATGTGCCAAAATATTTACAAGTGATAGCTTTGAAGAGAGATACAGCCACACAGTTGGAAGAAAGCACAGTGGTTCCTCCACTGGAGGATTTCCCAGAATTCTCAAAAATGGTAGAGGAGCAGATCCTGTTAGCAGATGCCTGTGATAGCGAAGAGGATAAGAATGAATTGAAAAAAATATTTATGGAATTTAAGGACGTTTTTGCCAAAGACTCATACGATTGCGGCCTAACTGATTTACATGTTGCCACATTACCAGAGGGGTGTGGTAGAAATCCAGTATTTGTGTGCCAATATCGATTGCCACTGGCATGCTTAGAGTCATTGGTAGAGATAATTAAAAAAAATGGAGTCTAGGGGAATCATCAGACCCATTCATAGTACCTCCAACATTCCTATGTTGGGTGTATTAAAGCCAACTGGTCAATGGCGTCTGTGTGCAGACCTGAGGGAATTAAATAAAAGAGTGCCAGTGTCTAGATGGCCACTGCCATTCATTGACCAAGGCCTTGCTGAAGTGCATGGGTCAAAGGTATTTACCACATTAGATCTCACATCTGGGTACTGGTGTGTGCCATTGGCAGAGGACATTCAAAATATATTTGCATTTTCATTTGATAAAACGCAATACGCTTGGTCTAGAACACCATTTAGGTATGTCAATAGAAGAAGCAAATTTGGCATATTTTTGAGAAAAGCTATGCCGGATGCAGCGGAAAGAGGAACGATAGTTTATGTAGACGATGTACTGATAAAAAATGAAAAATTAAAAAATCATTTTGATGAAATTAGACATGTACATGACCATTTGCAAAAGGTGGGTGCCAAAGTATCTTTACAGAAAGCCCAATGGTGCATGCAAAAGGTGAATTTCCTAGACTATGAAGTAACTGGACATGGGTTAAATCCACAAAAGAAAAAGGTGGAGGCCATACAGAAATTGAAAGGTTTAAAAAGCTTATTAGGAATGATGGGATATAACAGGACATTTATTGAAAATTATGCTGAAATCACTCGACCATTGACTAAACTATTGAAGCTGAATACGCCCTGGAAATGGGAAACGGATCAATCGGAGGCAGTTGCTAAATTGAAAGAATGCCTCATAAAGGCACCATGCTTGGCTTATCCCATAAAGATCAGAGATTTATTTATAGAAATAGGATTCACTGAGCATTGTATGTCAGCATTGTTATCTCAAAAACATGATTTGAACCATAAAACTATTGCTTATGCAAGTATGGCATTTTCTCAGGTTGAAATTAAATTCAGTGAATGCGAGAAGGCTCTTCTGACCACTGTGTGGGCATTGCAACATTTTTGTCCCATTTTCCAAGGGGGAAAGGTAAGCATTGAGACAAATCATCAACCATTGCAGTTTCTACAGAGTAAAAGTATTAGATCAGGCAATCTAGCTCTATCCAAAATTACTTCATGGACATTGGCATTGCAAGGCTTCCCTGCAGAAGTGAGATATGGCCAGAATAAAAAGAGCCAAATTGCTCAAGGGTGAGCAGATTTACATGACTGTGCAGCTGAATGTGGATCAGATGAAGTAGAGGTGGAGTCCAGTTTGCAGGAGTTTGAACAATCACCACACAAAACATTTCATGAAAATACTTGCAAGAATTCACCAACTGTATATGTTGATGGATGCACTTTTCACATTGAAAATGACAGAAATAAACATTTGGTGTCAGGGATAGGAAATGTCTGGTTGAGATGTGAGGATATTCCTAGTATAGGAATGAGAATTGGGGCTACAAGTAGCAAGGTAGCAGATTTGGCAGCCATTTATAAATAAATCACTACTGCAGTTGAGAACAAATTCAGTGAAATTGTCCTGATGACTGATTCTGATTATGCACAAAATAGCTTTGTAGAATATCTGCCTGGCTGGAAAGCAAGAGGCATGCTCGCATATAACAAAAAGCCCCTCAAACATGGGAAAATGATACAAGCTATAGACAAATTAGTGTCAGAGAATGAATTAACAGTATACTGGAGAAAAATATGTGGGCATTTGAAAACACAAGGAGAGGATAAGGAGGGAAATGATAAAGCAGATCAATTAGCCAAGATTCGGCTTATTATGGGAGAGTTGTTGCCCATTGAACACCTAATTGGTGAAATACAAATAGATGCAGTTACATGCTCTAAAGCTCCAAAAGAAATTGAACAACCCTTAGTGCAATGGAGTCATGATACACCAGATCAAGATCTGATTAAGGCGCAAAAAGATGATCCAATATTGGGGATCTATTATAATTATTTGATGGATCCTGAACAAAATCCTTTAACTGAAAATGATTGTATAGGAACAGAAGAGTTGAGAGTGTTATTAAAGAACAAAAAACTAATTAAACTACAGGGTGGTCTGGTGTTTAGGGAATCCATAAGAGGGCAGATGCAGTGGGTGGTACCTCTTTCATTCAGAGGGCTGATGTTCCACCATGCACATGATGCAATAACTGCAGGACACAGAGGTTCACAAACAACTTTAGAGATACTGAAATATTATGCTTACTGGCCACACATGTCCCAAGATGTGGAATTATAAACCAGGGGGTGCTTGGTATGTGCACAATTTAAACCTGCTTCACCAATGCATAGACCTCCATTGATGAAAAGAGGTTTAACTCTTCCATGGTCAGATTTGCAAATTGACTATGTAGGGCCTGTAAAGAGATCGAATAGGGGAAACTGGTATTTTTTGACAGTGGTCTGTTTGATGTCGAAATGGGTAGAATGTATTCCGGCACCAGATTGTAGTCCGCAAACAGCAGCTACATTGCTGGTAAATCACATATTTTCAAGATTTGGGTTACCCCAAAGAATAGAGTCAGACAGAGGAAGTCATTTCACAAGCACATTAATGAGCAAAGTGTGGCAGATATTGGGGTTAAAAAGGAAACTGCATATTGCACACCGACCCACCTCTTCTGGAAATGTTAAACATTGCAACAGATCTGTCGTGGAGATATTAAAGAAGTTTGTAGCGGAGGCAGGTTCTAGTTGGGATTTACGATTACCTCTGGTATTGATGGCAATTAGATCAACTCCTGCTAAAGCAACATGTATCAGTCCTCATGAGGTGTTAACAGGAAGGAAAATGGCACTGCCACAACATTTATTATACAGGACACATGTGCAGACACTTGTGAGTGCATCTACAGTTCATGAATATGTGGAAGAACTGAGGAAGCATTTACAACATGCATTTGCATTTGTGCAGCAACATTTGGAAAGAGCTGCTGATAGTGCTAAGTCATATTAGGATAAAAAGACATCTGTGAAAGAGTATAATGTAGGTGATCAGGTATATAAGTTTCATTTTGGAAAAGGTAAACATAAAAAGTCAACATTTCTGGCGGCATGGCAAGGTCCATTTGAGATAGTGGATAATTTGTCTCCGTAGTTTATAAGATATTAAAGACAGAGGGTGAAATGGTGACAGAACAATTTGTTCATGTTAACCAAATTAAGCCCTGTCACCCTAAACATGAAATCAGGAGATTGGAGCAGGTAGAGAGAGCTTAAGTGTCCTGACTACACGGAAAAGAAAGATGCAGTGACTATTTCATAATGTCACGCCATAAAAAACTGGCTGAAATGTTTACTGTGGAGATAACTGCAAATGAATGTACCGCATTTGGGAAAAATGCAGTAATATATATTGATAGCAGGTGTTGAATCAGGTTAACTTACTATGGTACAATGTACTGAAATGTACTAAATAGAAATTGTCTTGATGTATAATAATGTGAAATGTAAATATTGTTGTTTTCTATTTAACATGTGCTTAGTTGCAGGTATTCGGATAATATTTTGAGCCACACTTTTGCTTTCAACAAAGTAGTAGAACGGGTAAAATTGGTATTGTGCTATGTACTTAATCTGTTCCTTTTCTATTTGATTTTAAAAAAAAAAATAACTAACATTGATTGGGGTCAGAGGTCGCAGGACCGGAGGACGCGAGAGATGATGGAGTACTGGAATTCACGGGATGAAGCCCAAGTGTAGCCTCCGGAGCAAAATATGGAGGTGAAGACAAAGAGACTGGGATGCCAAAAGAGATGATTTCTGAGGAAAAACACCCAGGAACGCCAGGATGAAAGAATTCCTACGATGTGATAAAAATGTGGTGATAAGGACATCTCAGAGGTGAGATCATAAAGATGGTAAACCGTATAAAGGGACCAGTGGTGAGTTTAACTTAATTCTGCAGCATTCCTGATGAAGCATAGTATTATCCTTTGTGACTCGAAATAGAAGTGATGAAGACTCACAAGTTTTTTATTTTAATTATTTGTTTTAGTTAGTTATATTAGTCATTTATTTTGTCTATTTAATTTATTTTATTATTTTGTTGTCATATATGAAATGTTGATTGCACACATATATAAAGATTATGATTGAAAAAGACATTCAAACATATGTGGACACTTCAAGTGGAAAATATGTGTACAATATTCCATGATACATGAACACGCACCTGTTTTTAAGGCTGATGGGCCCCATTTGGGAGTTAATTTCCTATTATGATTGAGCAACAGTTTATTATGAAATGTTTAAATGTTCATTTTATTAATATGCTGTTATTTCAATTGTGATTCATATGATGGAAAAAGAGAGATGTACATTTTAAAAGGTTTCCTCCAATTATGGGTTTGTTAGCCAGAATTGTCGGAAAAGGAGGGAATTTGTAAGGGTATATATGGGGTTTTATTACCATGCAACATACAGCATGGAGGTGCAGCCATATGTAAGGATATGTGGGTTTTTAATGCTAACATGCAATATACAGCATAGAAAGACAGCTAGGCCCAGTTTGAAACTGCAGGCATCACTTCAGTAACAGCCAGTAACGGCCAGCAGGCAAAGTGTCAGAACACACAAAAAAACACATTGTACTGCCAGTTAAAATAAAGAAGTGCACAATTTATATTGGATGTTTCTGTGTGAAAACTGCATTAGAATGCATAACTGATTAACCTTGTACTAACATTACTAAAATACTAATTTCAACTTCTTGGACATTATAATGCAGTCTTCTATGCACAATGAAGGAAGTACAGTCCATGTTTTGGGTGCACTGTTTAAAATTCATTTTTTCCATGCGGTAATGCACACTAGTGTTTTCTTAATCTTGTGGAGAACAGAAATATGTAAGATGCAGGAAAGGAAATGAAACAGTTGCTTTGAAAATGAAGTCGTCGTTGTCTTGAAAAACAAAGGCTGGCACAGGGCACATTCCTTTATTCTGATTGGTAGGGATTGTAGGTAGACAAGCCACGTCAACAGGGGGCTGAATGAGAGTTTTCCTAATGAAAGAAAAAGAAGTAGTTGGCAGTTCGTGCTGGGACCAGGAGACAGAGGGTGCCATCTCTGCTGACCTACATGTGGGTCGAGCGCCGACTTCGAATCTAATCAGTTGGCTGCACCCCACACATATATGGAGGAGTTTCGCACTGAGCCTGGGTCTGCGACGAAAGCAAGGTCATGCGGGGACTTCAGATTTCACTGGGCTTGGTAAGATTGGTGCCAAGTGAGGAAAAGAAAAGTATGATGTACGTGTGTTGCTAGAATTTATTGGCAGTGCAGGGAGGTTAGAAAAAATTGCATGTTTATTTTTCTCTCTATGTTCAAGGTGTGAGAACATAAATTTGTGTTTGCAAAATACCTGTTCGTTCTTTTATCTTGCAGGTGATGCTGTAAATATCATGTGGTAACATGTTTCACGGTTTGTAATTGTCATGTAATACAAAGTACAGATTAAAACAAACTGAGACTTTGGTGCCATTCATGCATCTGCGAATCATTTATGTATGTGAAGCACAGAAGTGTTGTTTATATCAGAGCTGTAGTGCATTTACCAATTTACCACTGTAGTTAAAATAGCAAACAAGAGAAAATCAGTAGTAAATATCTACAAGGTAGGAAAGTGTGTGTGTGTAAAATGTAATGAGTGATTCCTTCCTTGCATTCTGAAAGGAAGGGGTGCCTAATCTGGCACATAGATTACTGAATGTACATAAGCCAGTAATAACAGCCACAAACTATAGGTGGCGGTCTGAATAAACTCATTGGGTTCTCTGAAGTGTCATAAGTCTGGGAGTTCTCTACCGGCGACTAAAATACATGCTAATAGAAAAAAAGGGTGTTTTATGATGGGGTTGTAGTATAAAAGAAAACATGTTCACCACTATACCACAGGAATAAGATCATTTTTAAAATACAACAAAGTAAGATACCGCTAAAATTACCACCCATACAAGCTAACAATATATAATCACCAAAATAGAGAAATACCAAACTTACTCTAAATGTAAGGCCAGTTTACCACCAGTTTACCACCAAATTTTTACAGTAAGAAAAATACCACCAAATCCTGAATTTACCTCAATAAGACTAAATCTCTTACAGGACCAACATTTACACAATTACTCAAACATCCACAACACACTGGGCCTCATTACGAGGAGGGCGGTAAGGGGTTAATGGAGCCGGTAAAGGTACCGGAGCCGTTAACACCTTACCGCCCCATTACGAGGCCCGCTCGCGGGACCCGCTCAGGACGCCTGGTTTTACCAGACATCCTTAGCGGGTCCTGCAAGCGGCCCAGCATGCTAACAACAGGCTTGACATTAACAGGCCCGTTGTTAGCATGATTTCCATTCCCATTGAGCCCTATGGGGGCTCAAATGGGAATGGGGATGGACTGGGTCCGGGTTTCCTGAATGGGGAAATACCAGGCCCTCCAAGGTCGTAATAGCCCAGTATTTCCCCATTCAGGAAACTCAGACCCGGGTTTGGGGGTAGCCATGCCCTTATCAAGGGCATGGCTACCGCCAAAATCGTAATGAGGCCCCCTGCGTTTTTAACGTTATGTACATGTGTTCACTAAAAACATATAATAGATGTGGAGACTGGCCTTGCTACTTTTGATAACCACAGATCTTCTTTGAGGAGAGGTTCACTATCTGCAGGCTGATAGCTGGTGAATTGTGGGAGTTTAGCTTATGCATTCAAAACATCTAGCCATCTTTTATCTAGCTTCTTCACAGTTACAAGTATTATACCTCTCTGTATCATTACAGCAACTTTAATGAGTTTGTGTCCATTGTATTGTATGTCTGAACATTATTACATACAATTTGTAAAACATTCAATATTGCATTAGAACATTGTTGGAACAGAAAGGGAACCAACCATCAATGCTGTTTACATGTCTCAACATCATTTTGATTGTTGTGGAAAGAAATGTTCAGAAATACTTGTTTAAATATATTTGTAGGAACCAGATAGTGTCTACTTTGCATCATGCTACATTTGAAAGAAGATACTGTTCAGTATAAGCCAAAGTAAACATTTAGAATACATTATGCTATACATTTCAATAACACAGTAAGAGAACATTTTGAAAATGTGATGTATTTGTAAAACACCTTTTTATCTAATCAGCACAAATATCAGCTCTATTGTTGCACTGGCCACTGGCTACTAGCAGAACTGCATCCTTCTTCAAAGGCAGCATTTAGAAGATTTCACAAATATTATCCTCTGTTGAGCTAGCTATACACTTCCCTCAAAAATATCTAAGGTGGTAACACTTCTGTGATTGGCTTTGATACCTAAAGGCATAGGAATCTATACATGTAATTGATGTTAACTGGAATCTTAAACAAAAAACAGCGTTTGCATCACCTCTAGGTGTCCAGTCAGAGGGAAGACATTCAATGTAAGGGAATTATACAATGAAAATGATTGCACTGGTTTGTGATGAATACATTTGAATTGATTTGTACGGATGTATAGCAATTGATCCAATGCTATTAACAAAAATGCACTAAATAAAAAATCTGTCATGCAGTTTGTTTTTAAACATATTTGTTTGCTCTTAGTACTTGAGATTTTTTTTTATATATAAATATGTTATTGACTGGCATATAACTGCACACAGAGATAATTGCCGCATTACAGAAAAATATGCTGGCGACTAAATTATTGCTCATCTATGGTTACCACTCTTTAAGGCAATTCCTGGAATATTGCAATTACACAATATCAAATGCAGTAAGATCAAGCAGCAATTGTAGCAGAGGGGTCCCCTTGCAGCCTTTGCGGTGCACATGGCCCCACAACAGCATGTCATGTGGGGGCATCAAGCTTCAGGAACAAATTATTTATTTCTGAAGCTGCTGCACATGTACTCTGAATTCAGAAAGAAACATTCCAGTTGTGGTGCATTGCTCCCATTCCACTGTGCATGGCAAAATCGGGAAGCTCTCCCTGCATCCTGGGTCCTGTTTGCATGGTGGAGGCTTGAGCGCGGGAGCCAGCTGCCGGAGACTTTCCTGGGGAGGAGTCCCTAAGGAAGATGGATTTGGGTCAGGAAAGACAGGAAAGAAAAATACATATATTTTGTCATTAGGTGTTAAGGAAGTATGCCTTATATTGTATGTCTTAAATAGGTGATACATTGACTAAAACACATACATCTTTCACATAGCACCCTGCCTAGATAGCCCCTACAGCATAATGTTCATTATGTGCATTGATCATGTGCAGTAGTCCAGGCTGTCAGTGAGTGTGGCGCTGCTTGTGCTTCATTGGCAAGATTGGGGAGGGAGCCCTCAGTATCGCTTTCAGTGGAGTCCACATATTTTGTGCCACACCACTGATTACCCCAAAAGGTAAACAATGCAGGGATAAACATTGTTATGTTGTAACATTTTACAAAGCGCAACCGTGACACAAAGGCATACGGGCGCTCATAAACCGAGGGCTCCCTACCCAAAGAAGAAGAGGGAGGGACCCGACAACTAGCAGACAAATTAGAAGTAGAAAGAGGGTGCCATCAGCTATAGGTCGAACAAGTCGTTTTTTTAAAACCATGCCAAAGTGAAGATGTTGGTCAGTTTTCGGTATGGACATAGGAAAAGAATTCAATAATAACGCAGCCACCACCGAAAAGGCTCTGCGCCCAACTGTAGATTTGCAGAAATGCAGAAGCTGAAGAAGGGCTTGGCCGGTGGAACAAAGATTCAGAGAAGAGGAACAAGGCTTGATATTCGGGAAAAGGAAACTGGCTCCCAAGCCATGCATGGCCTGATGTACTAGACAAAATACTTCAAATGCAATACTTCCGGCATTCGGAAGCCAATGCAATTTCTAGAGCACCTTTGAGGTCCTGGCAAATTTAGGCAAGCACATCACCAAACGAGCGGCGGTATTCTGCACAACCTATAAGCGATGGAGGAGGGTTTTAGGCTAGGAGAAAAGAGTTGCATTACAATAATCAAAATTTCCCATAATGAAGAAGGAAACCACCAGGTCACAGAGATCTGTGGGTACAAACTGGATGGCTTTCCTCTCGCATTAACCAGAGAATAGGCACAGAGAGCAGCAGAGATGGTGATGCCCAAGTTCTTTTCTGTGGTTACAGGGATGGGAAGTGGGCCCAAGGCAGATGCCCAAAAAGCAGTGGATCAGATAGAGCCCTCAAAGGGAGTGGCTCCCAGTTCCATCACTTCTGTCTTGTCTGCATTAAGCTTGAGCCAGTTTGTGTGCATCCAAACTCCATTGTCAGACAAACAGTTTTTTAAACGGGAAGCTGCTGCCATCTGATCATGATCAACACGCAGTATAATATGTGTGTTGTCAGCGTAGGCAAACAACCGGCAGCCATGAGTATGATATGATATGATATGACGTGGCAATTATAAAGCGGGAGGGAAGACAGAGACAACGGTCTTACTAGGCCAGGTGACATTGAGATCGCGCAAGTGCAGGGGAGGAGGGGGAGAGGAAAAGTGGGAGGGGGAAATGGGAGGGGAAGTTCAGTACAAGTAAATAAATAAAATAAATACATAAGAACAATAAATAAGAGGTGCAGCCAGCTGGTGGTAGGTGCAAAGTAAGTGCAGACATCGGGTATCAGGGGCTGTAGGGATACAGAAACAGCCCCAGAGTGTGAGGGTTGCCAGGGGGGCAGTGCAGGTGTGCAACTGGTGGGGAGGGGACCTGGGCCCGAGACAGAGGGTAGCCATGTCACCAGTGCAGTTTCAGTTTCAGCCAAGAGTTCAGCAGAGGAGAGGAGGAGAGAAAGCAGAAGCAAAGAGGGCGGATGTTCTACCACCAACTTATTGCTTGGAGAAGGGACTGACCGTAAAGGAGCTGGAGGTGGATGAGCGAAGAGCTCTGGAAGGAAGATATTTAGGAAGAGAGATGAAGGTAATGAGGCCCCATGCCTCAGGCCCCAGTAGGCCTTGTGGACAATGCAGAGGGTTTTGAACGTAATCCTTGCAGCCACTGGGAGCCAGTGCAGAAATGTCAGTTCTGGAGAGATACGACCCCTGGGCTTCAGGCCAAGGACAAGTCTTGCAGTCCTGTTTTCGATGAGTTGCAGGGAGCGGAGGGTGGAGGCAGGCCGATTTGGAAACAGGCTGTTGCAGTAGTCCAGCCTAGAGAATAAGTTTGGCCAGCGAGAGCATGCAAATGTTAAACAGAAGAGGATAAATAGCCTAGCCCTAGGGGACACCACAGGAGAGAGGAACTGGGGCAAAATAAAGGAGGCAGGGATAAAGACTGAGTTCTATCTGAAAGAAAAGACCAAAACCACTCCAAGACAAGGCCACCAACTCTGATCTCCCAGAGACGCTGACAAAGGATGGCATGGGCAATGATGTCGACACCCCATAGAGATTGAGTAGAATAAGAACACTGGTTCCACCCTGGTCAAGGGTCAAAGGAAGATCATCAGTGACAGTCAACAGCACAGCCTCAGTTCCCATAAGGGGACACACTCCAGGTTGAAAGGGATCCAGGATGAACTGGGATTCCAAGTAGTCCCTCAATTGAGGCACCAAAATGGACTCTAGAATCTTCATCGGGGAGCACAGTAGTGAAATAGGGTAAAAATGTGCAAATACTGTGGGGTCTAACAAGGCTTTTTAAGCAAGAGAGTAACCAGAGCATGCTTCAAAAACCCTGTAATGGCACCAGTCTGTGGAGAGTAATTAACCAGACCAATTAGCAATTCTCAAGCTCAGGACTAATAGACTTCGAGGCCCGCAGGGGACCTGGGTCAAGAGGGGACACCGATTTAAGAAGGCTGATAGCCTGGAGAACTTAAGCTTCCTCAATCCATGGAAAAGAATCAAAAGAGAACTCACTAGAAGACAGAAAAGATGGCAGCACATGAGGAGAAAGTGCAGCAACCTCATTAAAAGCTAGAATATCCTAGCGAATCCTAACAATCTTTTTGACAAAAAAGTCAGAAAGCGTGTCACAAAGAGCCTGTGACCCAGCACCTTAGGAGTACTCATAGTAGGCTGAGACAGCTACCACACTACAGCAAAAAGTTATTTTGAATGAAATATTGCTTCACGAATACGAATAGAGAAAAAAAGCAACTTTTGTTTCTTTGTTAGCCTGATGATACACAAGGCACTGTGCTTTCAGGAACGGTGTATCCGATTCCACATAGCCACAGCACCATCTGTGCTCAGCACGTTTATATAAAAGCTTCAGACAGAGCAGGTGTTCAGTGAACCAGGGGGGCTGAGACCTTATGAGGCCTCCTCAGCTGCCCAATAGGAGCCAAATCATCATATGCTAGGGTGAGTGCCTTGTAAAAAGCGTATAATGGGTCTACACCAGGTTTCGTGTTTGTAGCCAAGAAGAGGGTCTTAACCGAGATGGCCAAACAGAACCGGACTACTTTGCTCCAAGAGCGAAAGGAGGAGAAATCAGGTCTGGCTGTGGAATGAGGTGCATAAAAGTATAATAAAATGGTCTGACCAGACCACTGGGAAGGCAGTATGATGACCATGCTATTTAACTCAGCAAACATTAAATCAAGAGTGTGTCCGTGGAGATGCATAGGACGAGACACTAATTGAGACAGTTGAAGGTCGGAAGAAGAGTCAATAGATTGGCAGCAAAGCTATCCGAAGGATCATCTGGCCATAAGTTAAAGTCACTAAGAATAGTCAGGCGAGAGTACTTCAGCTGCAAGTCTGCTACAAAGTTTGCAAATTTGTTAGAGAAAGCAGCGTTAAAGTGCAGGGGTAAAAAACAATAGGAAAATAATGAGAAAGAGGAAGGAGAAAGATGCAGAAACAAGTGCTCCATTTTGACCTTGTGCATTAGGATAACTACTGCACACTGAAGGTGGTTCTTGAACATAAACGCCACCCTTCCTCCTTCGGTGCACAGAGGTCTGGTCGTCATGCAGTATAGTATACTGATTGAGGAGTGTATATGATAGACATCTGGGGCTGATCCATCTGACAGCCATGTCTCTGCAACACAAAGAAGATTCAGAAAATGGATTTCCGTTAAGTCATAGATATCTAATTTATGCCGAACCAAACAGTGGTCATTACAAAGAAGTCCATACAGCAGGGAGTGGCTTGACCCCACAGCCAGGTTCATAGTTTCACAGAAGTTAGCCCATTTACTTTGCCAGCGAGTCGCTTGAGGAGCCAGGCCACACAGTTTCTCCAGTGTTCAGCCATGCCTGGCTTTTTCTGTACAGATGAGAGCGGTGACCCAAAGACCCAGTGTGCCCGGTCAGGCACAGATGGGCTTGCCTTAAGTGCACCATTTGCATGGTCAGGGCTTGCCTGCTGCACCAGTGTTTCCTCAAGCACATATGTGCATTGGTTCACGTGCGGCACGTGGATCGCTGGTAATAAACAGGAACAAATACTTCCCAAATTAGGAATTGAGATGAACAAGTAGAATCAGCAAATGTATCCTCTCAAACTTAAAATTAAATATAAAAAGTGCCCTTCTACACACAGATTAGCAGAATTAACAGCCTGGTGGCCCGGCAAGTGGTGTGCTAAGGAAGCCTCAAGCAGCCTTACGGGTTGTCTCAGAAATACAAATACAGCAGGTCAAACAGACTATTTTCTGCTTTTTCAGCAGCTACAACATAAAGCACAAGGGGACAATGTTGGTAAAGATACAGTAGGGAATTATATATTTAAATGTCAGGGGCTTTTATCTGAACTCTAAAGCAAAAAACACTCCTCTACCATCACACATGTGCCTCCTTGTATTATTTGTTGGGGCTATTATAAGCATAACCCGTTGCCATAGAGTCCAGATAGGGAGCAAAGACATATGAGTAGAGACACATAGGGCCTCATTACACGGTAGGCGGTAAGGGTTTACCAGTACCGTTATTTTACCAGTACCGGTAAACCATTACAGCCTTACTACGAGGTCCCTTTGCGGGTTGGGGAATTTAACGCCTGCTTTTTGCAGGCCTTAAAAACCAACCCGCAAAGGGACCAGGGAGCTAATTACGGTACCGCAATTTGCGGTACCATAATTAGCGCCTTCCCCATTCCCATAGAGCCCTATGGGGCAAACATGGGAATGGGGAAGGGCAATGGGGGAAGGGGGAATTACCGCCCCACCAACCTTGGAATAAGGCGGCAATTCCCCTTTCCGCCAAGGCTGTGCCGGTATTTTACCGGCATGGACCAAGGTGCTAATAGCACCTTGGTCCACCGCCATCCGTGTAATGAGGCGCATAATCTATAGCTGCTGTTTGGTTATGTGGGATGTTTTTACCCATGCATTCGAGCCCTACCACAAAAACTGTGCATTACTGGCTTTGAAAACATCATGATGGACAGAACTTCCCAGAAAATGCACAGGGAAATGTATGAAGAATAGGCTGCCACCCATTTTTGCCTATGTTGTGGGCACAGAAGGGCACTGCCTAAAACCACCATTGGGCTACACACAGTAGCCTGAAAAAATTGCAAAAGGTGCAATGCTGATTGCCAAAAGCAACCCATGACTATTGGGAATTCATTTTCTTCAGGTCAAATATGGCTAAATTATGGGCACAAAATTATTTTACTGCAGAACCACACGAGTGCCATGTGCTGAACCTGGATAATATACTTCCATGTAAAATCTCTTGTTTGAAATGCATTAATTCAAGACTGATCCAAAAAAAATGCATGCAGTACCCGCTTTGGACGCAAGGCGGCGCTAGCGGTCTAAACTCTGACAGGAGAACTGCTACTTCAGAGGCAAATCAGCCTTCTGTGACAATTGGGACTTCAAAAGACTGTGGGTTAATTAAAAATCTAACCACCTGCTGTTCCCAGAGACAATCTGATTTGATTAACAGGCCAAAAGGCTGGGAAACCTTCTCACCTCAGAAAGCCCAGGATATCACATGGTCATGTCAACCAAATGCAAAGTGGCCCCCTGGTCTGTTGACCTCAGCTTGCTGGAGCCCACACAAAAGACCTTTTCCCTTGAATAGGATATGGTGATTTTGACTGTTTCCTGTCAACAAAGATCTGCCAGCCAGGAGAGACATGTGATCACTGTCATCCCCAAACTTTGGGGGCGGACTCAAACACTGAAGTACTTTGAATTGAAAGCAAATATATATTTTAGAGAAACACTGATAACTCTTGGTAACCAGATGACAGAAATGTGAAATTTGGGGATCCTTAAAATGAAAACTTTGCCACCAATTCAAGCCCAAACTCCAATTTGTGTGATGTTCTGGGGCAAAACCCAGCTATTTATTGATACTACAGACTCTGTGTTTAAGCTAGAGACATGGGAATTTACTGGAGTATGTATGGACAGGCCGTGTATATGTGTATAATTTTTATTGAAAAACCAATGTTGCATAACCCACTAAAATCGAAAATAAGTTGCCATTTCTTTACCCAAGCTCCTAAAAACGCCAGAGTCAGAACAGTGCCTACCTCATGTGATATATGATGTGTGTAGGTGATGTAAAAACAACTGTGTATTTGGGAAATATGTATTTGGATCAAATATAGATTTGTGTGTAAAGGTGACAGGGTAGGGCCCTCTGGCCATAAAATCTACCTCATCACTCTGACTCACAACTCAGTTCCCCCAATCATGGGAGAGGGGAGAATTGGGCCAATGACAAGTAGAGAGGGGCAGGCTTAGCTAGGCCCAGGCACACACCCATTTTCAAAACACATAAAAAGAGACTGCTGGGACAGGTAGAGACATTCAATTCCATTTGCTGCGGAGCATGCTGCCCGAAGACTTCACATCCAGAGATCCAGACTTCAAATCCATCAATCTCCAGAACCTGTAGCAGAAATTAACTCCAGAATTTGTAGCAGAGAGGCCTGAATCCACCAGCTGAATCCTCTTCAGCAGGCCTCAAAACTAACCAAACTATTCAACAGCCGGGCGAGCTGTTTGAAGTTTTGCCGAGAATTTTTGCAAGAACCTGTAGCAGTACCCAGAAAGCAGTGTTACATCCAGAATCCAGAGAGGCTAGACCAGCAGAGCAGAGCTCACGCAGATCGCTGTGAGCAGAACCAGTGCCTGATTGACCCGCCGAGCAGACAGAACCGCAGCCGGACGTGTTGAGCAGATCCGTGACGAGGCCTAGTTCAAATTTATATTGTGAGTACCTAGCACAACTGTGCAGAACCAATCTCTTAGTTAAAATAATCTAATCCAAACTATTTTAACCTAAGTAGAACTGCCTCCTAGAAATCGTGTCATCTGTCATTTTTAAAGCTGCACAACTGTCACCTGTCAATTCTGCAGCTGCAAGCTGTCACCTGTCATTTTGAGTTTACTTTAAATCCGAAAAACTACCTTTATTTAATCGTCCGTATCTCTGGAACCGTTTGGGCTAGGAGCGAAATTTAACTTTCATCTGAAAGCTTAGAATCTAGGACCGACTTCCTACTCCCTATACTTTTCCCGTAATCGCGAGACACGCATTCGCAAAATTTACCGCGATTTGCGATTTGGCCCGATTTCTTCATCTGTAGAAATCAGCAGCTTTTTGCTTCTCTTTGCTAAAATTCGTTTGCAATCTGCCAATCATTCATAGAGTATTGTTAGAGTGAGCCTGAACTAATATAAAGTAGCCATCACCTACCCTGAACCTCTAGAGGGAATTAAAAGCAATTTTAGCACCTTTTCACTTCCTGGCAAACCACATTAAAGTAATTTGCCTGTGTTTAAAAGTCATCCCTGTTTTCCATAAGCTTGCTGGGAGAACTGGAACTGTGTATTGCATTATAAAGTGTGATTTTTTGGGATTCTTGAAGACTGTGTGCTCTCCTTCCATTTCTGGTATTGCATAGGGGGGGGAGTGAATTGTCAAAAGAAAAAGTGATCATATTACCTTTTGCTAAAATCATAACAAGTTATTTCTGTACTGCATTTTATTCCACCTTGCGTTTCCTTGAACCATATAAAGCATTATTTCCCACCTTGTTCTTCTGTTCCTATTCATAGTTACCTCTTGCTGATTACTGCTCATATTCACAAGTGTAATATCCATTATCAATTTATTTATAGAAGTGTGATATATATATTGTTTAAATTTTCAAATAAACCTTTTAATTTGCAAAACAAACCTACTTCTTGGCTCAGTGGGGTCAGGGGGATTCTAAGAGGGGGGTGTTATACAAGGGTTGTCATCCAGAGTACTGAACTGGATATAAAAATACATCAATAAGGGTTTTCCTCAGCATCCCGGACTAGGCATTGACTTAGCTGTAGTGTTGATTGAATATCGCTTACAAAAGTGGGGGCTCGGAGCCGGGATATTCTGGGTTAGATTTACCACTTGTGCAGATTAATACAGTGTGCCAACTGACCAGATACACATATCCGGTTAGATCACCACGCTGTTTTACGCTGTGAAAGCATCCCTCAAAGGAACGCTCTAATGAAACGGTCTGTTTTGCAAAATAAAATACAAACTTCTGTAAGTCAGGAAGGAACTCAAATTCCAGAATGACGACCTTGGTAGATATGAAAATAGCCAGAGAGCACTTCTTACATAAGCTATTTGTGAGAGGTGAGTGGACTCATCAGGACAAAATGGTCTGGTTGCAGGCAATCGCGCAACAGGTCACTGAAACAGGGTCAGATACATGGGGAGATCAGGGTCCCCTACATGTGGCCCTGAGTGAACTATATATGGCCCCTAAAGACAAAGATGAACATAATAAGATTGCCAGGATAGCGGCATATTTGTATCTATATATGGGAGCCATGCAGGACAAATGTGCTGAAGTCCAAGATCTGGCAAATAGGCAACAGATGGCGTTAGAGAAGGCCCAATCTGATCTGGACTCTTCTGAGCAGAGGCTGCTCAGGAGCCAGGAGTCAGAAAAGGACAGCAGACAGTACATCACTAAAATAAAGGAGGATATGAATGTGCTGCAACAGGAAAAGGCGGACCAGGATACCAGATTTCTGGCCTTGCAGAAGGAGTACCAAGAAGGTTTGGACTCCCTACTGCAGAGCCAGAAAAAGCTGGAGCAACAATTAGATTTCAATAGGGCATGTGCCGAGCAGGTAGTCACCCTGCAAAGCCACCTAGATAGGGAGAAGGCAGAGAGCAATAAACTGATTTTGAAAGACCTGGATACCCAGGCAGAGTTTGACCAGGAGCGCCAGAAAGCTGGTGCCATCCAAAGGCTAAGGGACGACCTTGCGGCACAGATGCAGGCTCTTAGTCAGGAAAGGGATACCTTAGGCCAGGAAGTCTGCCACTTAAAAAGGAAAATGGAAGAAAATCACCTGGCCCTCCAGGGACTGGGTGACCTCCAAAAAGAACACCAGAACTTGTTAGAACACACCAGGAGGGTGGAGGATGCTCTGGCAAGAAAGGAGCAGGCCAATAGGGACACAGCTCAGGAGGTAACCCTCCTGCAGCAGAGACTGGCCCAGTACTCCAGGACCAATCAGGAGGCACAGAGAGAAAATTAGGCTCTCTGTCAGCACAATGATAGGCTCCAGCAACAGGTAGCGATGCAGGAGAGACTGATAGAGTCTAGTAAGGCCTTAACTGAGGAACTGAAAGCGCAGGCTCTTGCATTGCAACACAGAGCAGGGGCTGATAGGGATGAGGTGCGCTGGGAAAGGGAAACGCCTGAGCATAACCTCAGGAGCCCTGGTACCAGAGGCCTTCATCTCTCCCAGTCCCTGGACTCTGCCACCCCCATGTCCTCTCGCGCACATGAGCCCAGGGCCATGGAGATGGCAGATTACTATCCAGCTAGAAGTATGGGGCTCATAGGCCAGTACCTCCCAGGAATGGATGGGTGGGCATCCGGGTATGGGCACCCAAGCACAGTGCAATTTAGTGGGGAACCCCAGGAGAGTAGGCCCATTAAGGGCATCCTGAAAACCTCTGCCCAGTTAGGTCAGTGGGGGGGTACCTATCAAATCCTGGCAGCAAGGAGGGATCTGAAGACTCCTCTGAGCATTACAGGACACAGGAGACCAGGTCCCCACATTCTGCCAGCCATTCCCAGGGTCGCAGAATCTTGGAAAACCTGGAAGATCAGACGGGCACCTCTGGGAGCAGCGCTTCTGAGTCGGAGGATGAATGGACCAGGGTTACCCGAACCAAAAAGGCCAATAAGGCAAAAAGGGCCTTGCTTAAGGACCCATTGAAACAAATAAAGGCAATAAGGAGTGTCATCACGCCTTATCATAAGAAAGCCAAGTATTCTGTTTGGGAACACTTGGAGCTCTATGAGCAAATGATGGAGACTTTCCATTTGAAGGACAGCCAAAGCTGTATTCAATATGTAAAGTGGACCTTCTCACCAGAATACTCCAGCTTCTTTGCGGGGCTGGAGGATCAAAACAATTCAAGGTGGTCCACATACAGGGAGGCCATATTGAAACATTTTTCTGTGCACAGAAATCCTCAAGAGGCTCGCAAGGCAGCCTAAAATTTGCAATGTGGGGAGGATCAGGCCCCACAAGAGTTTGTGCAAGAATTAAAGCGTGCTTTTACGCAGACCACCAGAAGGGTGCGCACGGATAGCAGAGAATTTATCAATACGTTTTTCCATGCATTACCCAAATACATAATGACCCAGCTCGTGAGAGATTTTCATGAGAAAAGATCTTTCGACTGGGTCATTGAACAGGCTACCCAGATCTATGAGGTGCAGAAGCCCATCGAAAATAAAAATAATGCGCCGAAAAACCCCAAAACCAACAGCACCCCTGCTGCTGCCAAGGTGGCAGAGTTAAAGGTTGCCCCCGTTTTAGATTTGGAGATGGGGGGCCTAAAAACCTGCCTGCACCAAATAATTCACAGCACAGAAGGCCATCGGGCCAGTCACAGACAGGGAGTCGAGGAGGTAGTCCCACAAATGGGGTCCCCCGCCCCCCTCCCTATGTAAGTCCCCGCTACAAGGGAAACCGATCAATCTTGGGCTATGTGTGGACTCCTCCAGCCCAAGGGGCGGGATCCAGCCAAGCACCTGACCCGGGGAACTTCCCTTCTAACTTCCCCCAGAAGGGCAGAAATTCACCAAATCCTGGGCAGAACTTTTTCCCCAGGTATCCACCCAATTTCCAGCCCCAAAATCATCCATCCTTCTCTCCCCAATTCCCTGAGCCCAGACAACCTAATCCAGGAGAGGGGAGGCCAAGGGTGGAGGGGTACCAAAACCTTCCCAACCAGGGGTACTACCAGAGAAGGGATAGCTACCCTTCCCGGGATCAGCCATGGGAGAAAATAGAGCCCCGTATCAGCCTGAGCGGGTTTCACAACTTGAGCGCCAGGTCCAAAATATGGCACGAGATCTGGGTCACATACTGAGGGCTCAACAGAACCCTCAGATGAGCATGCCACCGCAGAATGCCCCAAACTCTGGACCTGGTGCTCCAGAACAATGACGGGGGCAGCACCCACCGGTTCCCAGGGAGGAGGCACAAGGGGAAGGGGGGTGTAAAGCCTTGGAAAGCTTCCTTCCCAACTTGTAAACAGCCCCTGGAAAACCAGGAACCGGAAACAAAATCTCCTGCCCCTGAAAGCCTGCCTCCCAAGGAGTAGAGGGGCGGTAGGAGAAACAAAGGACCCAAACAGACCCACTTTGTGGAGGAGGTACAGGTCTTCCAATTTGAGGGAGAGGGATCCTCAGAAGATCCTGGGAAAAGGATCTTCTCCTTCAGAGATGGGGGAACTCCTCCAAAGGAAAAATGGGTCCCAAGTGATTCCAATCCAGACTGGGGCGATGTGGAGACTGAGCTACCGCCGCCCATCATCTTATCCCAGAACCGACAATACCAAAATCCCAAGGATCAAACCCATCCTGATGACTGCCTCCAAAAAGGGCGGGGCGGCCCTGAACCAGAACCAGGGGAACCCACAATGGCTCTGATCTCCACATGCCAACTTTTTCTTTCAGATTCCCAAGGCTCTCCACAGAATTCTGCCCAAACCTCTTCGCTAGCAATGTCCAAAACCAGAAAGTTAGCCCACCAGTGGTCCAAAAATGTGCATTATCTGTGCCCCCTTGAGGAGAAGGAGGGAAGATACTATGCCCCGGTACAAGTACAGGGGCAGAGTACAATATTGGCACTGGTGGGCACTGGATCCCAAGCTACCCTTCTGTCCAAAAGGGCCTTTGAGGAACTAAATGCAGGAAGGGGGGAGAATTACCGAATTCCTCTCAACTCTCTTCCTGGACAACTGCAGAACTTTGACGGGAAGGAAATTCCCGTTGAGGGGACTGCAGACTTGGACATTAAAATTGGGCGAAACAAGGTGAAACACCCGGTCATAGTAGTGACTCCAGAGGGCACCCCTTGTTTACTAGGGAATGACCTCCTGAGAAGGTTGTCACCCCTAATAGATTGTGTAAACAAGGTCCTCTGGACCCAGACTAGCCGACCAATAAAATTAAAACAGAGTGTCAACCATGTTAGTTTAAACGGCACCTGCCACATGGTTGAACAAAAATCTGACCAAGTAGAATTTCACTTCCAGAACAACCAAACTCCAGACGTGACAGTAATAGCAGTAGGACAACAGACTGGTGATGGGGGGTTCTCTCTATTTCTGAAAATCAACCTTCCTTCCAGTTTAAGGTGGTATTCCACACTGGAAGGAAACACCCTGAAATTCTTTACTAATCCACAATCAGAAACTCCCACTCCTATAGTCCAGAAAGATGTGAAATCAGCTCAGAGCCTGGCTGATATTCAGCAAATTGGAGAGCAGTTGTTCATCCCTGTTCAGTTAAATGATGGGAAGGACTCTGTTCTCGCTCAAGTGTGTGTGAACAACGGTAAGAGCTTCATCAGCGAAGCCATGTTCCGCCAACTCCCTAAAGATCCAGCCATTCCCACATTCAAACTGATAGACGAATGGGAAATGGACCTGGAAGCACCTAATTCCAAACATCTCCTGCCAAGCAGGTGTATGCTCAAAATCTCCATTGGCAACAAGAGCATAGTCCATAATTGTTGGGTTGTGCGAGACGTCACTGCCCCCTTTTACTTAGGCGGTGACATTCTCAATCGCTTTGCCATTAGTTTGGACCTAATAAACTTCAAAGCTTGGTCCCGATTAGCGGATAATCCCATGGGCTTTGATGATCCAGAAAAAGCATTTAGGTCAGCTCAATTGCTACCTTATGCAGTTGAAATTCAGATCAAAGAGGAAGTCACCATCCCAGAAAGGAACCGACAATTCTCCCTGGGAGTGAAAGTTAAAAGAAGACAAAAATTGAAAAACCCTGATGTGTATATTCATCTAAATGCTTCTCTCCAACAGCAAGGGTTGGGGGTAAACCCAACACCATTAGTCAATATAAACATGACACCATTCTAATAGAGGTGGATAACAGCGACTTAAATAGTATTACTCTAGCCGCAGGCACCATTATTGGAATGGCGATTGATGACCGACATTTCTCCATTGATTTAGGAAATGAACTGTTAGGACCAATCCCCAAGGACTGTTTTGACAGTGACAGTGAGGACAATACAACACCATACAGGATTTTCACCCGGCATGGGGGGAACTTCCTGGTGTACACTTCTTGCCCTTATGGTAAGGAAGATGTGACTTGTGACTTCAGGAGGGATGAGGTGATTTTCCAGGTCCATGAGGGCTGCCTTTCCCACCTGAAGCCTCCAGTCCAAATCATCACTCTGACCAGGGACTTCTCCACCCAGCTGGAGGAGGCCGCTGAGATAGCCAAACCAGAAGTCTTTCCAGGCTTCAGGCAGATGGTGGAAGAGAGAGTCAACCTAGCTGATACCTGTGTGACTCTGGAACAGAAGCAAAAGTTGAAACAAGTTTTCTTGGATTTCCAAGATCTCTTTGCGGTAGACTCATACGACTGTGGTCGCACCGATATCCACACCACAACAATTCCCACGGACCCTGGAATGACTCCAGTGTTTGTGAAGCAATATCGCTTGCCTGTCGCATCCATGGAGTCCCTTACTGAAATAATTAAGAACCTTGAGTCCCAGGGAATAATCCGTCCAGTCCACAGCACTCTCAATAATCTGGTGCTGGGAATATTGAAGCCAAACGGCCAGTGGAGACTCTGAGCCGACCTTAGGGAGCTCAACAAACGGGTCCATACTTCCCGATGGCCTCTGCCCTACATTGACCAAGGGCTGGCCCAGATTCAGGGGTCACAGGTATTCACAGCAATTGACCTGACCAATGGATACTGGACCGTGCCTGTCAGTAGGGAGGACCAATACAAACTGGCTTTTACCTTTGGGGGCCAGCAGTACACAAGGACCCGGACTCCTTTCGGATACCTCAACTCCGGCAATGGATTCAACATTTTCCTACATAAGGCCATGCCCGACCTGGGTGCGAGGGGTAACTTGGCTTATGTAGATGATGTCCTCATCAAAAGTTCATCTGTGGAGGAACACATAGCGGAGATCCGTTATGTTCTGACACAGTTGAGGGCCGCCGGAGCAAAACTTTCCTTTCAGAAAGCACAGTGGTGTAGAACCCGTGTTAATTTCTTGGGGCATGAGATTACTCCTCAGGGTCTCTGTCCCCAAGAAAAGAAAGTGGAAGCACTCCAGAAACTGAAAGACCCCACAACTTTGCGGGAACTAAGGAGCCTCCTTGGACTGACTAATTACAGCAGAAAGTTCATTGAAGGCTACGCAGAGATCACTAGACCCCTGATTCATCTCTTGAAGGGGGGGTCAAGTGGGAATGGGGTCCAGAACAATCTGAGGCGGTAAGACAACTCAAAAGAAGCCTCTCACAAGCGCCTTGCCTAGCTTACCCTGTCAGAAACAAGGAGTTCTTCCTGGAGACGGGGTTCTCTAATACGTGCCTGACGGCAGTATTATACCAAAAGCATGACAAGGTCAATAAAGTAATCTCCTATGCAAGCAAAACTGTATCCTCTGTGGAGGAAAAATTCAACGATTGTGAGAAGGCACTCCTGGCAACGGTGTGGGCATTGAAGAATTACCGCCTGTTTATCCATGGGGAACACATCATAGTGGAGAATCCACACCAGCCTCTGCAATATCTCCAAAGTGACAGAATCCAGGCCGGAAATGTGAGTAATTCCCGAATTACCTCCTGGATTCTGTCAATGCAAAGCTTTCCTGTGGAGGTCAGATATGCCCAAAACAAGAAGAGTCCCCTCGCGCAAGTTCTGCCTGACTTGCATGATTGTGCCAGAGAAAACTGTCTCGAGGACGAAAGTCTAAAAATCAAGGACAACACGGAGGCATACCTTAATGTCCCACACAAAGTATTTGAAGAAGACAAGTGTGAGGGAATGCCCACTGTCTATGTGGATGGATGCTCTTACCATGTTGACAACACTGGGGAGAAAGAACTGGTGGCCGGCGTAGGGAATGCATGGGTGAATGAGTCCCCAGAACCCTCCGCTGGATACAAAATTGGTCCCGAAGTAGTCAGGTGGCAGAATTGATGGCTGTGCATCAAGCCATCCTCACTGCTGTCCAACACCAACTCCACGAACTGGTCATAATCACAGATTCGGATTATGTACGGAACGGGTTCGTGGAGCACCTGGTTAATTGGAAAACCAGAGGCATGTTATGTGCTAATAACAAACCCTTGAAACATGGGAAGTTAATTCAAAACATTGATGATCTGGTCACCTCGAATGGGATGACCATCTATTGGAAAAAGATCAAGGGTCATTCCAAAGTAGAGGGACCAGACAAAACTGGAAATGACTTAGCTGATCAGCTGGCCAAAACCGGGCGATCCAAGGGGATCTAATTGAGATTGAGTCCCTGTTGGGGGAAATCCAGGTCACTGCTATCACTAGGTCCCAGACAAATGCTCACAATGATCGTTCAACTGCACAATGGAGTAAGGGGACCCCTGATGCTGATTTAATTACAGCTCAGAAGGGGGATCCAATAATTGGTAAGTTTTACCAACACATTGAGGACCCCGAGAACTTTCCCTTGACGGACACAGATTACATTGGGAAAGAGGACCTAAGAGTGTTGATGAAATGTCCAAAAATGTTCCGAATCCAAGAAGGTTTGTTGGTAAGGAAATCCCAAGCTGGCCATGATCAGTGGGTGGTTCCTACCTCATTCCGAAGCCTGATGTTAAGTCACGCCCATGATGCGGCCACCGCCGGTCATAGGGGGTTTCACACAACACTGGAAATCTTAAGAGAGGTTGCATACTGGCCATACATGGAGCAGGACCTCGACCAATACTTGAAGGGGTGTCTTGTGTGTGCACAATTTCAGTCATCATCCTTCACACACCGTGCGCCTCTCCAAAAGAGGGCGATGACACTGCCATGGTCAGATTTGCAAATCGACTTTGTAGGCCCTGTGATTCGCTCGTCTAGAGGAAACAAGTACATGTTGACCGTTACATGCTTGTTTACCAAGTGGGTGGAATGTCTCCCGGCCCCAAATTTCAAGGCAGAAACAGCAGCTGCCCTGATGATTAACCACATCTTTTCCCGTTTTGGTCTACCTCAAAGGATTGAGTCAGACAGAGGTAGCCACTTCACCAGTGAAGTAATGACAAAGATGTGGGCGATACTGGGGGTTAAAAGGAAGCTACACATTGCTTACAGGCCAGCTTCTTCTGGTGCAGTGGAGAGATATAACCGAACCATTGTGAGCATCTTAAAAAAGTTTGTGGCAGATTCTGGGCCAAGTTGGGATATCCGATTACCTCTGGTCCTAATGGCCATCAGATCTACCCCTTCATCTGCAACCAAAATGTCACCATTTGAGTTGATGACTGGACGCAAGATGGTGTTTCCCCAGCATTTGCTCTACAGAACCCACGAGCAAACGTTGATAAATGCCTCCACAACTCATGAGTATGTGGAGAATTTAAGGAAACACCTTCAGCATGCTTTTGCCTATGCTCAGCGGAATCTAGAAAGATCAGCCGAGAGCATGAAGACCCACTACGACCTGAAGACCACCCGGAAGGAATATAAGGTGGGTGATCGTGTCTATCTATACAATTTCCAAAGAAACCAGGCTAAACAGAGAAAATGTTTGCCTACGTGGAAGGGACCGTTTGAAATTATAGACAAGATCTCACCTGTAGCTTATAAAATCCGGATCCCCAAAGGCGGTTTGGCAGAGGGGGAAGACAAGTGGGTCCATATTAACCAGCTAAAGTGTTGCCATCCCAGGCACACTTTGCAGCAACTGGAGGAGTCCTCTGCAATACCAGAGGGGACCGCTCCAGATTAATTCAGTTCCAACCCTAAAATATCCAACATATAGTCTCTAAAATATTATAATCTTGTAAGCCACTGTCTTTGAATGATAACTTGTATCTCAAAAGTAAAATGTTAGGTGTATTAAAGTATAAAATGTATATGTCTGCCACACCATTAGTAGTGATGGAAAAATTTCTACTAGTAGGTATTGCTGCTTTTCCTTTGTCGTCCTAGGAGAAAGAAAACCTGGAGACTGGCCAAGGAGAATGATCCAAGGACCGGGAGCAAAGATCCGAGGGGCCCGGGGTACCGCCCAATATTCCCATCAGGACCGGCGAGGAGAACCGATCGATCTAACCGGATGGGGGAAAAGATGCTGAACTGTGCCATCTACCGGAAGAAGATGAGGAGAACATCCCAGATCTTGCGAGTTCCATCTGTGAAGGATCAGAAAGGCCATCGCAAGAAGGGGGGGGGCTTGTGGGATGTTTTTTCCCATGCATCCGAGCCCTACCACAAAAACTGTGCATTACTGGCATTGAAAACATCATGATGGCCAGAACTTCCCAGAAAATGCACAGGGAAATGCATGAAGAATAGGCTGCCACCCATTTTTGCCTATGTTGTGGGCACAGAAGGGCACTGCCTAAAACCACCATTGGGCTACACACAGTAGCCTGAAACCATTCCAAAAGGGGCAATGCTGATTGGCAAAAGCAACCCATAACTATTGGGAATTCATTTTCTTCAGGTCAACTATGGCTAAATTATGGGCACAAAATTATTTTAATGCAGAACCACACCAGTGCCATGTGCTGAACCTGGATAATATACTTCCATGTAAAATCTCTTGTTTGAAATGCATTAATTCAAGACTGATCCAAAAAAAATGCATGCAGTACCCACTTTGGACGCAAGGTGGCGCTAGCGGTCTAAACTCTGACAGGAGAACTGCTACTTCAGAAGCTAATCAGCCTTGTGTGACAATTGGGACTTCAAAAGACAGTGGGTTCATTAAAAATCTAACCACCTGCTGTTCCCAGAGACAATCTGATTTGATTAACAGGCCAAAAGGCTGGGAAACCTTCTCACCTCAGAAAGCCCAGGTTATCACATGGTCATGCTAACCAAATGCAAAGTGGCCCCCTGGTCTGTTGACCTCAGCTTGCTGGAGCCCACACAAAAGACCTTTTCCCTTGAATAGGATATGGTGATTTTGACTGTTTCCTGTCAACAAAGATCTGCCAGCCAGGAGAGACATGTGATCACTGTCATCCTCAAACTTTGGGGGCGGACTCAAACACTGAAGTACTTTGAATTGAAAGCAAATATATATTTTACAGAAACACTGATAACTCTTGGTAACCAGATGACAGAAATGTGAAATTTGTGGATCCTTAAAATGAAAACTTTGCCCACAATTCAAGCCCAAACTCCAATTTGTGTGATGTTCTGGGGCAAAATCCCGCTAATTATTGATACTACAGACTCTGTGTTTAAGCTAGAGACATGGGAATTTACTGGAGTATGTATGGACAGGCCGTGTATATGTGTATAATTTTTAATGAAAAACCAATGTTGCATAACCCACTAAAATCGAAAATAAGTTGCCATTTCTTTACCCAAGCTCCTAGAAACGCCAGAGTCGGAACAGTGCCTACCTCATGTGATATATGATGTGTGTAGGTGATGTAAAAACAACTGTGTATTTGGGAAATATGTATTTGGATCAAACATAGATTTGTGTGTAAAGATGACAGGGGAGGGCCCGCTGGCCATAAAATCTACCTCATCACTCTGACTCACAACTCAGTTCCCCCAATCATGGGAGAGGGGAGAATTGGGCCAATGACAAGTAGAGAGGGGCAGGCTTAGCTAGGCCCAGGCACATACCCATTTTCAAAACACATAATAAGAGACTGCTGGGACAGGTAGAGACATTCAATTCCATTTGCTGCGGAGCATGCTGACCGACGACTTCACATTCAGAGATCCAGACTTCAAATCCATCAATCTCCAGAACCTGTAGCAGAAATTAACTCCAGAATTTGTAGCAGAGAGGCCTGAATCCACCAGCTGAATCCTCTTCAGCAGGCCTCAAAACTAACCAAACTATTCAACAGCCGGGCGAGCTGTTTGAAGTTTTGCCGAGAATTTTTGCAAGAACCTGTAGCAGTACCCAGAAAGCAGTGTTACATCCAGATTCCAGAGAGGCTAGACCAGCAGAGTAGAGCTGACCCAGATCGCTGTGAGCAGAACCGGTGCCTGATTGACCCACCGAGCAGACAGAACCGCAGCCGGACGTGTTGACCAGATCCGTGACGAGGCCTAGTTCAAATTTATATTGTGAGTACCTAGCAGAACTGTGCAGAACTAATCTCTTAGTTAAAATAATCTATTCCAAACTATTTTAACCTAAGTAGAACTGCCTCCTAGAAATCGTGTCATCTGTCATTTTTAAAGCTGCACAACTGTCACCTGTCAATTCTGCAGCTGCAAGCTGTCACCTGTCATTTTGAGTTGACTTTAAATCCGAAAAACTACCTTTATGTAATCGTCCTTATCTCTGGAACCGTTTGGGCTAGGAGCGAAATTTAACTTTCATCTGAAAGCTTAGAAACTAGGACCGACTTCCTACTCCCTATACTTTTCCCGTAATCGCGAGGCACTCACTCGCGAAATTTACTGCGATTTGCGATTTGGCCCGATTTCTTCATCTGTAGAAATCCGCAGCTTTTTCCTTCTCTTTGCTAAAATTCGTTTGCAATCTGCTAATCATTCATAGAGTATTGTTAGAGTGAGCCTGAACTAATATAAAGTAGCCATCACCTACCCTGAACCTCTAGACGGAATTAAAGCAATTTTAGCACCTTTTCACTTCCTGGCAAACCACATTAAAGTAATTTGCCTGTGTTTAAAACTCATCCCTGTTTTCCCTAAACTTGCTGGGAGAACTGGACCTGTGTATTGCATTATAAAGTGTGATTTGTTGGGATTCTTGAAGACTGTGTGCTCTCCTTACATTTCGGGTATTGCATAGGGGGGGAGTGAATTGTCAAAAGAAAAAGTGATCATATTACCTTTTGCTAAAATCATAACAAGTTATTTCTGTACTGCATTTTATTCCACCTTGTGTTTCCTTGAACCATATAAAGCATTCTTTCCCACCTTTTTCTTCTGTTCCTATTCATAGTTACCTCTTGCTGATTACTGCTCATATTCACAAGTGTAATATCCATTATCAATTTATTTATAGAAGTGTGATATATATATTGTTTAAATTTTCAAATAAACCTTTTAATTTGCAAAACAAACCTACTTCTTGGCTCAGTGGGGTCAGGGGGATTCTAAGAGGGGGGTGTTATACAAGGGTTGTCATCCAGAGTACTGAACTGGATATAAAAATACATCAATAAGGGTTTTCCTCAGCATCCCAGACTAGGCATTGACTTAGCTGTAGTGTTGATTGAATATCGCTTACAGTTATGAGCCCACCTATTGATTGCCCATGGCCATGCTATTCCCTATGAGCATTTCCACCCATTCCTGCCTCTCCCCACCCAAATCTCCTCCTCATGGGAACTCTTTGAGCTCACTTGAATCAAGCTTTACATCAGAATTTGCACTCAAAGTGCCTGCCATGGTTTTTTCAAAGCAGTCTTCTGAGAGTTGATGACTTAATTGGAGTTGTAAACACGCTGCTGTTGTAATAAACACATCTTACCAGGCCTGCCTTCAGCCACACAATTTATAAGCACTGGGTGTGTCCTTCAGTGAATTCCTGTCGAAAAGCCCAAACTAACGAGGGTTGGACAAGCATCAGCAGTATGGAATGGAAGTTCCACAGGATAGCTCAGCCTTCATCATCCCCACTACCATTCATCGGGCCGTTCTTACCTGTTGTACAGGGGGGAGTAGTCGGGAATCCGAAAATGATGGCTGGGTGTCCTTTTACCTACAGATGTGAAAACCTGCCTGTACATGTTCATAATAAAATGGCATTGTTCTTATGTAGTCTTAGGATTTAAAATGCAAAAGGGCAGTTGAAAAATTGTAAACACGTTTTTTGGGGCACACACAGTTTCATTTGGTGAGTTTATTTTCAAATCCCAGGAGCACATATCTGATCACAAAATCCATGTATCATAAGGAATGGGTAGAGTGAATTCAGTGCAACCTAGGTAGTTTTAAGGTTGGATATCTTGATGTGTTCCACTGCAGAACATTATTAATTTCCCAGCATATTAGATACCCCATTCCAAAGAGCTCAAAGAAGATGGAAACGTGTTTGTAGTTATTGAAAAGTTTTTGGAAAGGTATGTATTTGGCCAACAATGCTCAATCAAAGTGCACCAGCCTTCAATTTGTGTGGACTAAAGTTGGTTTAGGGCATATGTGCATACCTTCCGCTCCACCGTTTGATCTCTTCTTGTGTCACACCCTAGATGTACGCAATAGAGTGGATGTTAAAACTACAGATTATCACAGGACAGGTTTACTAGCCTCTGCATAGCAAAAGAAAGAAAGGCAGCCAGCAGGGAATGTTTAACTTCCAAATGAAGGCTTAAGAAAAGCTGTTAAGCTGTCTTGTCAAATTCGAAAAGAGGGGTCCACAAACAGTATAGCGCCATTCTAAATTAATAGCTTTAAAGGCTCTGATACCAGGTCTGATTCTGAATAACCTTAGTATTCGATTTTCAGACTCAATATTTCCAGAGTCTGGCAATTCATAATGCACAGACCCAGAAACCCTAGGCTTTCTCTTGGTCAGATTCATGCCCGTTACTACCAAGTGAGTAATCTCACCAGGTTGTTTGCTTTGTAAATGAGCATAACTGGTTTCTGGAAGTAATTCTAGTTTTTGGAGTACAGTAGTGGCTGTTGCTGTTGCTGTTGCAGTGGAGTGGATTATTATTATTATTATTATTATTATTATTATTATTATTATTATTATTATTCAATGAAGGGCCGGGGGAGCCCCTCCATAAAGCCTACCCTAAGCCCTGTTAGCCTTCCCTGCACTGAGCAACAGGAGGCCTGATGCTGGGGGGCTTGCAGCACACAGAAACTGTGTTTGTTACAGATTCTAGTCAGGTTAAATGTGTACACATTGGGCCTCATTACGACCCTTGCGGAAATGGAAAAATGATGGCGGAAATGCAATACCGCCATCGAACACCGCTCGTTGCGATCATGACCCGTCACCGTAAAGTACGATGCCATTAGCGACACCGCAGTGAACGGCAACGCTAACTGCACCAAGTACGCGCACGCGCGCCTTGCAAAACCGGAATCACCGCCATGGCGCAACGGTACGCGAATTCTGACCCTAGCGGACATGTACTGAACGCCATCAAGCACGTCGTAAAGTACCATTCCGCCATGGCGAGAAATACGGCAACGCGAACCAACCGTAAATGGCCCACTGAGTGCCTGTACTCCACTCCCTGGCCTCATTGCACAACTCCTGGCAGGCGCAATGTACTCACACTATGCAACCAGTGAAATCCACTATTCACCCATGCATGCCAACGTAGAAAAGCATGCAGGGGCTCAAAGCGCCCCGTGAGTGGGCATCCATGTACGGCATGTCACCATAGCCGTACTGACGCAGCACAGGCATGTGAAGGTACAACACATCAAAATGAAAATCAAGAACACATGACACAAAACAACAGTAGTCCCCCATCGCTTGCCACCAGCGCAAGGCAACATCCACAACAGCATCCTGAGGGGGATTGCACCAGCCCTGTACTCATGCCAGTAAACAAACCAACCATCAGCAGAAGCATGTACCACACAAGTCGGCAGAGTGACTGAGCAGCCAGGCCCATCCCAAGAGGGGCCGATGGGAGCTGCAGGGCACAGATGGCATCAATACAGAAGCTATTCCAATGGACATGACCCCAGTCCCCCTCCAACAAACGCACGCAAACACAGTCACCTGTGACCAGCCACATTCTGAACAACCCATCATTCCACCAATCGACCTGGCTGACAGGCACCAGTCGGCCAAAAGCCAATCCCCCGCCCCTGAACAGCACATCATGTAAACAGACACAATGGCAGCCTCTATCCGTGACCATACTCTGCTACGTAGGCAAACGCGGCCAGTACTGTACCACACAACTCAACTCAGAAGGCGGAACACAAAGCAGATCATCACGCAATACATACCGCCACAAAGCGAAAATCGCCACATCACCTGCAAAGAACAACGCAACACGACAAATATCGGAATACAATTTAAATGCACATCCAAATGACAAAGGCCCCACATCAATTTGCAAAATCCCACCAAAACAACCATCATCACCGAGGGCTGCATCTGCAATAATTGACCGGCTTCCACTTGTGTGACGCCCTGTACCATCATGGCACACAGGGCTTACATCAACGTTTCAAAAGGCAACATGGAAGCGGCAAGAACCGCAGGTCCGTCCCATGAGGCAGGCACTAGTCGAGCTGAAAGGCCGAAATGTTGCACCTAGCCACCAGTACAGCGTAAGGGCATGTGGCCCATTGGCGATCGTCCCATATGATCGAAATGGTGCTCCACTGATTCACCCGAAGCTGCAGGAGTCGAGAGTAAAAACCATCTGGAGGAGTGGCGTAGAGATGGCATCTGCAATAGGGCAGGAGATACCTGTCACCCAAAAGAAACACAAATCAACCGATTGCATTACGGGACTCATGAAGCATTACAATCTTCATTCAACACACCAAATCCACACCCATATGCATGCTAGCCCACTCCAAAGGAATATACACACCCCTAATCCAGTATCGAATCACAACGAAACCAATCGAGCTAAATACACCATTGGCAACGTCGGTTACTGTGCATGCGTCCGTCAAGATAGAACCCATGACATGGGATTAGTAACGTGCCTAGACACAAGTGTATGAAGGCGCGTCGAGACAGGGAGGATCCGACAAGGGCAGAGAGACGTATGTCCCACTATGGCAGCCTTGCATCACATAACGCAGGGGAAGGGGAGTGAACCAAGAAACCCATGTACATGGCAGACCCTAAACGGATTCATCAGTCCATGCATCCACACATCATTCCCTCATCCCGCAATGAAAACGCATGAATATTCACTCACATAATATGTGAAACTTCCATCGCGTCTGTGCGTAATGCAGTCCGCAAAAACCACTGTGCCCCTGGCCGGATCTGTAGTGTTGTGAAGCAAGATGGATTTGGGAACGTCCTGCCTCATCGTCCACTACGCTATTGCGCATCCCAATCAATTCATATCATTCATTGCCTGCTCGTTATGGGCCATGTCCCAAGGACATTCTACAATAGAACGTTACATTTCCAGCCAGACCTGTGGGCGTATCCTCGCCGCTACTTCAAAACCAAAAATGCTGGCCTTCGAATTCCTCACTTGCAACATTACGTCGAAAAGGCTTCTGTGAACGCTTGCATTCACAATTACATCAATGTAGTGCGGCTGTGTGTCATGATGCTAACTGGCTGCAATCACAAATGGGACGCCACGCCCGTCGGTGAAGTACGTTACTGTGCTGCATGAGGGTCGGCCATCGATCGAGCCCTACATACCACTGACTCTTCACAGGTATGTAAGCGGCTGCAATCATAGCATGTGTAACAATGGGAGCATAGCATGAAAATCAGTCAAAGTACATCACACTGCCATCGGGATTTGATACATGATTCCAATCCCAAGATGCCATGCGGCCAAATGCAGCCTTACGTGCGGGCCGTGCTCGACCAGAAGGGATTGCATCTGCCACAGATTCATTCAATCAGCACAGGTGGAGGCCATACAGGCCGACAGCACATATATTGCAGACCCAAACCCCTCCCACAACCACTCCCACTCCAAAATGCTACCGGCAGGACTAGCGATGTTGGGCCTGGGGTACCAGATAGCACTGCAAGTGCTACAACTACAAGAAGACGACGAACAACAACAGGTACAACAACCGGGCGCACAGGGGAGACGGAGGAGGAGGAGGAGGAGGAGGGCAAGGCAGGGTCAGCAAGGCCCACAAGCACTGCCACCACCACCACGCAGGCGGCCCGCAATCCCACGCCTCCGAGCCGAGCCGTTCAACCTCACTGCTGAGCAGATCCACACCCTCTACCGTTTGGACCGGGACACCATAATCGCCATTGTGGACATGACACATGCTGACCTCGTGAGCATGATAGATAGCCCAACCGCCATCCCACCCCTACTGAAGGTGGTGTCTGCACTCCACTTCCTGGCCACAGGCACCTACCAGCACACAGTGGGACAGTTGCATGGCATTTCACAGCCACTGTTCTCACGGACACTCTTCCAAGTGCACGATGCCCTCCTGAAGCACGCCGACGACCACATCACACTACCACGCACGTACCAGGAGATTACCAACGCTAAAGTGGGATTCCATGCACTTGGCGGCATCCCGGGTTGCATTGGTGCCATCGACTGCACCCATGTTGAATTGGTTGTCCCACATGCCATGGAGGTCCAGTACCGCAACCGGAAACAATTTCATTCAATCAATGTGCAAATGGTGTGTGACTCCAACAAGATATTTACGCATTGTTGTGCCAGATTTCCAGGATCTACCCATGATTCTATGGTCCTGAGGAACACAAGAATACCACGCTACATGGAGCGACACGCAGGGAACAGATCCTGGCTACTCGGTGAGTCTCATTTCATGCATGACATCGTGGCCCATTTGATGCGTCAATGACCTTGCAGGGGGGGGGGGGGGCTACTTAGCACTATCATTCCACTGACACCCTTTATTCGTCTCATACAGGTGATGCCGGGTATCCACTGAAGAGATGGCTCCTTACACCAATCCGGAACCCACAGAACGAGCATGAGGAGGACTACAACCATGCCCACTCACGTACCCGTGTGGTCATTGAACAGGCATTCGGCCTACTGAAGGCTCGTTTCCGCAGCCTCAGCAGGTCTGGCGGGGCACTCATATACAGCCATGAGAAGGTTTCTAAGATGGTCATGGCATGTGTCATGCTGCACAACATGTGCATACGTAGGAATGTGCCCATGCCCCCTGACGCTGTACTGCATGCACCTGAAGATGATGATGATGATGAGGGTGGGGATGTGGAGGCACCTCAAGGAGTCCATGAGGCACAGGATGCACGTGCAATCCGACAGAGCATCATAGATGCATGCTTCTAGCAACCACGCATGGTGCCTATTACACGGAAAGGGGACCTGTGGCACTGTGTGTGTGTAGTACAGGCACATTGTGGACTGTACGCCTATGAAGGCCTCGTACGCAAATATCAATGTCCACACATGTCATTGGATGATAATGAGGTGCTGTATTGTTAATGTGATTTGATTTATACACCCTATGGACCCGCCACCCAGTGAAGCCCAACACACCCCCTCCACCCTACTACCTCCCCCCCCAACACCAGTGTCCAAATATGCATGCTGTCCGTGGGTAGACGCTATTGCAAGCCCCCTCTACGGGTATCAGGGGCACCCCTGCCCGTGGAGCGCAGGTTCCTGCCAGATCTGCGTTGGGGGCTGCCCTGGACGGAACTTGCCACGGATGAGGTCTCTGCCTGCTCGCGTCCATGCATGTCTCTGAGGGTTTGTGAGAGCTCCGAGAGCACACGGCGCACAGCAGCAAGTTCAGCACAGACGTCTTTGGACGTCGCATGCAGTTCCCCCCTCAGGCTCTCGGTGCTTTTCTCCATTTGTGCTCTCAGGCTCTCGGTGCTTCTCTCCATTTCTCCCCTGAGGCTCTCACTACTTTTCTCTATTTGTGCCCTGAGTGTCTCGGTGGATGTTTCCATGGCTGCCCTGGAACCCCCGCATTCATTTGCATGGTCCTTGAGTAGCGTGGACGCTTCCTGCTGTTGCTCGATCAGCAGGTCGAGGGACTGTTGCCTCTGCTGGGCCATGGACATTTGCGGTGGTGTGACAGGGGGGCTGCTCAACACATGTTGCCTTGGCACAGGACTTGTGGGGGTTGGCCAGTCGTCGTCTTCAGGGTGCCCCTGCGTGGTTTCGTCATGGTGTAGGGGATGGAACATGCAGGGGGATTGGGAAAGGTCATGGATGGTACCTACGTCGCCAGCACTGTTTTCCGTGTCGGAGCATGCTGGCATGACAGCTGTGTCACCTATGGTGCTGCTACCACCAGAGGCGGTGCCATCAGATACGTTCTTTGGGGGGACCTGTGGTGCTGGGGTTGTGGACTTGCTGGCTGCTGGGGTGCCTGTTGCAGTCCCCTCCAGTGTGCTGCCACTTGATTCCTGCTGCTGCCGTGTCTTGATCCTTGCACCTGAGGTGGAGGCTCTTGGGACGTTGGTCCTGGCCCTCTTTGCAGGCGTGCTGGTAGGGGTGTCCTGCAGCTCGTCGTTGGTATCGGACCCTGTGGTGGAGTAAAGAGGGGCGAGCGTTAGTTATGGGTCTGTCGGATTTGGAATGGCAACGTATCAAATGCATTGGGGTGGTACATGAGGCTGATTTGGGACTGGGCCTTGGAGGTGGTCTCATTTTCGTGTGGATTGAGGATGCATTCATTTGGCTGCCTGCAGTTAGGGGGTGCATGCTGCACATGTAGGGGTTGTTTATGGCTTCTTGATTGATTTGTTTGTTCATTCTGACTTTTAGAGGGCACTGTCAGGGCTAAGTATGTATTGCACTATGGGGTCACATGGTACTGCACATGTTCGTGGTTTGTGGATTTCGCATTGTTTCTCTTGGCCAACCTACCTGATTCTCCGGATGTCGGCACTCCTTTCTCCATCCCTCCGACTCCCTCTATGCTCTCCATTCCTATGGTGGAGGCGCAGATTTCCTCCCAGGGGGTCAACTTGATGGGCGACTCTGAACCCCCCCCGGTAGCTGTGGCGATGTTCCTGTTCGCAGAAAGTATGCTGCGTACGCGGATCCGCAGGTCGTCCCACCGCTTGCGACATTGCTGTGGCGTGCGGGGTGTTGTCCCCACCGCACTTACGCGCTGTGCCACCAGGACCCATATGGCCTTCTTGTTGGCAAGGGCCGTCCTGGTCATTTGACTGGAGAAGACGACGGCGGAATTTTCCTGTAGGGTCTCGGTGAGCACGGTCAGTTCCTCTCGGGAGAAGTGTACCTGCCGCTTGCGGTCACACGCTTTCTTGGCTACCTTTCCCATATTTATTTTTTTAACTGGGGTTGCTAACGGGTTGGGATGTGTGTCAGGGTCGGATTTTTTATGGTTGTGTTGGGATTCGGATTTTATAGTTGTGCGGCGTGCTGTTTCCCGTTCCGGCCACATGCTTTTACTTCCGTTTCCGTATATTTACGGTGGCCGTAATTTGCGGTGCACGCTCGTTACGGTGACCGCTCATTACGGTGACCGCTAAGATGGGTGGCGGTATTGCACCTGGTGCAGCGTACGGCGGCGGTAAGGGCCGTTTTGGGGTCATTTCCGCCTTCGCAGCCTTTCGGATTCCGCCATGGCGTAATGCTCGTGCCCGATGGGTCGTGATTGGCCGCACTTTGCTCCTTCGTGCAATGGCGGAAACGCTATTTACGCTGTTGCGGTCCGGTCAGTCAATTTCCGCCAGGGTCGTAATGAGGGCCATTGTATTTAATTCAGGCTGCAGATTGACATTCCCACCACAATTCCCCCTGCCAGGAACCTTCCTCATTTCACATATGTTTTGGCTTTCTTTCAGTAGCTAATGTGTTTATTTTGCAGGAGTATAGGTAGGGATTAAGCTTTCCCTTTTAGGTCAGGCAGACTGGATGCTCCACTTCAAGAGCTTCTCATATAGAATCAACTTGATTGTGTTATCTTTATGTGGCCTATCATTTTAGACATGTCAACATACTCAATTTGGATGCTACTGTGGTCATATATGCCCCACACCCTCTCCTGACCACTGTTGCCCCAGTCCTTTTCAATACAAAATATAACATTAATATTATTGCATCTATGAGACGTGTGCCATATTTGCCCTCTTCTAAGCCCTGAAATAAAAAGACAATAATAGATGTTGCATTGATAAGAACTGTAATCTCCACAGTCAAAGCATTACCAAAAATTAGGGGTATGCATGTGTAAGGAGGAATGTCTAAATGTTTGCATCAATAATTCCATACAAAGGCTCAGAATTATCTTATAGTCGTAAATCAGTGTTGTCAATGTTGATTTAAGTGTGACCGCTGTGATTCTTACCAAACTTCAAACATGCCCCTACACAAATCCTATCCCAAGCAGTTTCTTTGATTCCATGAGATATATACTAATCTATTAGTTTCGGCAATTAGGTGTCATTTGGGCACTATAAGCCGAAACTATTGCGGTAGAGTACAGATAGGGAGAAATGCATATGAGGAGGGACACACAGCTTGTCAGCTTTGATTGGTTATGTGCCCACCCATTGAGTGCCCATGGCCATGCTAATCCCTATGGCCATTCCCACTCAGTTCCAGCCCCTCCCCGCCCAAAACCTCTTATCATGGGAACTCATTGAGCTTGCTTTAATCAAGCCTTACCATCAATTTCACTTGAAGTGCCTGCCAGTGTTTTGCAGTCTGCTGAGCGTTAGTGACTAATTTCCTCCTTTGGTATTTATCATTGAGGTAACCAAGTAGAGTGTTTTTTTTTTCTTTTCTTTTTTTACTGGTAGAGAGTATTCTTTTCCTCTGTAATATAAATTATGCTGAAGACTGTGGTAATTGGTAAAGTACTTAAATGTGCATTCCTGCATTTTCCATGTTGTCTATGTATGTGTTCATTATTGAAAATTAGCACTTTATACATAATGGCACACACTACAGACTGTTGTTCTTCTGGCAATTGCAAGAGTATGCCCTGGCCTGGATTCACAAAACAATGTTTAATGGGTATATCCAATGAAAAACGCTTTGTGAGTCAGACACTATGAGCTTTTATTACTGAACAATATACTACTCGTGAAACCAAACTCACCTGAAAGAAATATGGATTATTTTCTCATGGAATCAAACCTATGAATCAGAGGTTTCTTTGTGGGTGTTGTGTCCATTGATTTATTTGATGGACTTAAACAAGCTATACTTTATTTTGTATTGTTTTAACTTACTGAAGCGATGTGCCTCTTTATACCATTCAATGTACCAAAGGACAAAACAAACACACAACAGCCTGGGTCTGAGTCAGGCCACTGCAGGCCAAGATAAATTAGTATATAAGTCCCCGAATCTAAAATCATGCACAAGAACCATGAAAGTCCCCCAGAAGGCCCTTAGACAACCCGAGGAAAGCAACATAATATCTTATTTCGTTTTTCTCATTCCCTGATTTTTTCAAAGTGAACCCTCCCTGTTGTGCCACACCCCTTCCTAGCTCCTGCCTGTTTTATCTGGCTGACCCTATCATCCATCCGTGCACTTGTGCCCATTCGTGTCCTGCATTTACACCTCCAGAATTCCCAACTCCCTGCTCCTTTAGAACCATCTTGTGTCTTGCTGCCTGCAAGGCCAGCATTTCTCCCGTATATCCCCACAATGACTAATTGCAATGACCGAGATCATGTCCGAAGACCGAAAACTATACTCTGACTACAAGCTGAAGGTCCTGTTGGATGACATGGCAAAGGAGGCCCAAGCGCCATTTTGAAAGAGTAGATGGCCATCTGCAAACACCAGCAATCCAAGCTGTAGCAAGCTATCCAGTGTGTTAACACAGCCCCACCCATTGCGGATTAAGTAGGGAAGATCTGCAGTACATATTGACCGGTATGCAGAAGCTAGCTGAATCAAGTAATGGGGAGAAACTGGGTATAGGAGAGGGATCCCCACAACCGTTACTAGAGATGTGGCCATTGGAGAAGGCAGCCCTCATGGTGAACAAGGCATTCATTAACAGAATAGGTGCTACAGAGATCAAGCTTAATTTGAGTGCCCAAAATGAAATGCATCATGCATACACACAAATTAATTATGATGTGCATTGGAACATACGAGAGTGGGAAGCATCATTACATTGTGAATTGACAGCACACCTGCAGCAAAAGGCTTGCCTGCTGACACACACAGCAAAACATGCATGTCACTGCTGTGCACACCTCTCAACCATTTCCCCATCACACAGTGTATGTATGGTGTGAGAGACACTGTCAAATCTGCCTGTGTACTCGCTCACTGTCCATCTCCACGACATTGGGGACATCACACCCCCAAATATATCCTCCTGAAGAATTTTGAGATTTACATTGTTCAATCTTGTCCTGGGCAGGGAGTGCGACTGTGAATATTTATAAATAAGGAAGAACTGGAAGTAGCTAATATGATGTGTGCAGAAGGTGGTTGTTGCACACAGCACGGAGACACAAGCCACAGGAAAATACTCCCCACTACAACACGTGGGGACTTGGCCATGGGTGTGGCTGTGTATCTGCTAAAATCACCATAGTGTAAAGGCATGGATACCCCTGCATGGTGCAAATGAATAGCTGCATACAAAGAACATGTGTAGTTCATATGGTTGTGCCGTGCTTTGTCTTGATAAAGGAACAATTGACCAACAACAAGTACCATATCATCATAGTGATTACTTGACTATCACGTCCTGTCATGCACTCACATGCAATCATAGTTCTGCGGGGAATATGTGTCTCCTGTCAGGTAAATTACCATGAACGTTAGCTGGCCAACAGATCCCTATAGGCATTGTTGAATCTGCTACCTGTAGGTTTGCCAAATACCTATGAGTTAGGGGATAAATGGGATAGTGAGAGATATACAGTGTGAGGTAGGGCCAAAAACCAATCGATACAAAAAAATCTAGGGGTTCAATAAAGAGGGAACATCTTGCAAAGAAAACATGTTTTATTACATGCAAACCTAGCCATGAGGATCAGTCAGCACCGTAGAACTGAAAACTGAGAACTCACTCGACACACCCACGTTATGTTACAGCTTTTAAAGACACAAAAACTAATACCGATTAATCCCACAGTTCCTACTGGCTATCCCCTATACAAAAATCTAAACATCACCTACATTTCACTACCCCATTTGTCAATTAAGTATCCATGACAACATGAGTACAGCACCCTACAAATGAGCCTAATTGTGCAGTCAGAAAAACATACGTTGTTCTGACTGGTCCATTACATTCAGGCAATTTGTTGCAAAAACGGACTTTTCCTATTAGCCAAAACAACTTCAGATAATTTGTGAGCATCTTGCCCCTGCAAGACTCTTCTTCATTGACCCTTGCTACGTTTGCATGTGAGTAAATGTGGGACCACATTGTTAGCTGAATCCATTGCTATCTAAAGGACAACTAGCAAACCAGACAATTATCCCCATCAAGATGTTCACACGTACTACAACACAGAAGCCCTGAAGGGGCCATTGATAGTGGGAAAAGAGATGTCTATACACTTTTTAGGACAATATATTTTTTGTATTGTGTTTCACATGTCATTTTCATACTAAGATTGCACCCCTACTTACAGTGTACCAAGCTGAATCTATGGATAAGGTTGATTGGGAGGTGGAGGATTGTAGGAGGTTTTGTCTTTTGGGGCAAATTTTGGATTTGCCAGTATTTTCTTACCATAGTAATTGTAGATAAACTGGCCTTACCATTAGAGATAGTTCAGTATTACCCTATTTTGGTGATAATATAGTGTTAGCTTATATTGGCTGTAATTTTGGTGGTATCTTATTTTTGGTGGTATTTTTAGAATTACCTTATATTTGTGGCATAGTGGTGAGCATGTCTTTTTTATACTACCGCCCCATCATAGAACAAACTTTCCCTCATTGCAATTGTGACCCACTTTTGGCTGACTGCAGGTACTCCGTGGACCTAGCACCCATTTTAAACTAACTGTATTTACATACTAACCAATTAAACCCCACTTTTGCTTCCATTTGAATCTGTACACATGTGCTGTTTGCACAAATGTGTCATTTATGAATATATCCCTACACACCCTCCTGTTTCCAACAATTATGGCTAATAAACCCATAATTGGAGGAAACACATATCAAACTCTAAAATGTATGTGTCCCGGGACATCTCTCCTTCCCCATTGTTGCCATTATCATGACCAACATTCTCATCTTTATGGACAATGTAATCAGCCATCCTCCCATCACCATCACCAAAACTGCCATACACACCATACTGCACTCCATCCAGGTTCCCCAATTAAAGGTATCTAACTCTGTTACCCCCAAATAACTTACAGTGATGTTATGTTTCCTCTAATTCAACTTAATGGTATGCTTTTCCTCATGGCTCAACAAAACAAAAACACATCTGGGTCAATTGGGAACACATTTCTTTGAAAAAACACACTATTCTCCACTTGGCTTTCCCATATGTCATTAGCAACATGGAATAAAGTTAAACCCAATGGAGACAATTGTGTCCTTTGGAATATATATATATAAAATACATTGTACTTTAGTTTCTTGATGACAAACGTTCCATGATTCAAATGTGTAATCATGTAATTCTTCAAAGAAGTACTGACCAATCACCTATTTTTAACTAGCTTAGCTTGTGGTAGTTCCTCACTACCTGAATTGCTAATGACCACTCCACATCCTCCTGATACACCTGGGTAAGGTTTAAATCCACAAATAGCATCTGTAGCATCGGGAGCACATGGTTTACCTGGACACATATAATGTTGTTCTTTAAACCTTATACATGTGCCCAAATTCGGGATCAAGTAAACATCAGGTTCCCAAGAGTGAAATGCCACCACCTCTGGGGTTTTTATCTTAACATATTTATCTTTTTGCCAAAATCCTACATTGTGTACCAATTGTGTCTGGTATATGAGTTCAAGAGCAATATATGGAACACATAACAAAAACCCAATCTCCCCAGATTTACATATAGAGGTATCGCGCTCCACAGTTCAAACGCAATTTTAACCTGCATTACCTCTACCTCTCTTTGAGTAATCCTTGCCATCATTTGGTTAATAATATCAGATGATACAAAAAATGCCCCAAAATTAGTTTTGAAATTGCAGTTTGCACCTCTCCCATATATTGATCAACAGCCTATCAAGAGGATTAATTATGTTTATAATGTCACTTAACACCCAGTCATGTTTGACCACATTTGTGCTGTGCTGCATAATTTCGGTCTGTTCATTTATTATAGCAGCAGTCTCATTTATAAATTTGATCTGCTAATCCAGTCCGCCTCTAATGCCATCTAAGGTCCTTTGGATATGTCCAGGTCATGGTCATGGGTCAACTGCTGTGCTTTACACTTAAAGTCCCCACTGAGATTGCGTTGGCTGTAGACATTTTAGTACCAACTTCAGCCCCAATAATAGTCACTACATGGATGCCACAAATAATACTGCTTCCCTTTTCCCCCTTCTTTTCTTTATATCAGATGAATTTACAAAAGTTTTCTCCAGCTGCATGGTAATGTCTTTGATCGCTTGCTTAGCATCCTCCTTCCATAGCTCCAACATTTGTTTGGGTTTGGTCAGATGCAATCACAATTTTATTAATACATTTTTCAACTAAACTGTTAGGGTTTATGGTGATATACATATTTTGATAAATTAATCTTCTTTTTCCCAGAATAAATCCAGGTGCCTCCTACACTGCAATTCCAGATGCTGGTGCAGGTTCAACAATCACTGCGCCTTCAATTCCTACCACACCCACCATAGGTACCGCAGCAAATATCCATGCCTCAAACTTGATCATCATTGCCTTTTCTTCTTTATACTTTGTTTTCACCTCCATTCTTCTGTCCGGTGGTTTTCCTGGATCCTTGGTCCTACGGAGTCCGGGTCAGCGGTCTCTGGTTCAGCGGTCTCCGGTCCCTGTCAGGACAATTCTTTATTTATGTTGAAATTGAATAGAAAATAACAGATTAAGTACATAGCACAAAATACATTTCCATCCCTTTCACCACTCAGCCAAAAATGTCAAATGTTATTTTAAGCCATCATGACTTGTCACTTTTGGATACCTGCAATTAAACACACATTAGAGAAAAACAACAATATTTACATCTCACATTATTATACATAGTGATTCAGCACCTTCCATGAATGCATAGTACCACACTTTCTTTTTTTAAATGTGACATTTTCATTTATATTTACTTCTGGTTTCTCATGGAGTGAAACATACACCACCTTGTCATTAGGTTACATGCATTATGAAACTGTCCGTCAATGCATTGACTAACATCAAACATACTATGCTCTCCATTCTTTAAGAAAACTTTTTTCATGCAACCAGTACACTTAAATCGTCTCCATCTGCCCAAGTCTCCTGATTTCATGCTTTGGATGACAGAGCTTAATTTGGTTAACATGGACAAACTGCTGTCTCACCATTTCACCCTCTGTCTTTAATATTTTATACACTACGGGATATCTTATCTACAATCTCAAATGGTCCTTGCCATGTTGCGAGGAATTTTAAATTTTATGCTTGTTTTTACCAAAATGGAATTTGTATACCCAATCACCTATCTTACATTCTCTAACAGATTTTTTTTATCATAATAGGACTTTGCGCTTTCAGCAGTCCTCTCCAAATTTCGCTGTGCAAACGCAAATGCATGTTGTAAATGCTTCCTCAATTCTTCCACATACTCGTGAACTAGAGATGCACTCACAAGTGTTTGCTCATGTGTCCTGTACAATAAATGTTGTGGCAGTACCATTTTTCTTCGTGTCAAGACCTCATGAAGACTGATACCTGTTGCTTTACCAGGAGTCGACATAATGGCCATTAACACTGAAGGTAAATGTAAATCCCAACTGGAACCTGCCTCTGCCACAAACGTCTTTAGTATCTCCATGACAGATCTATTGCTTCTTTCTACGTTCCCCGAAGAGGCGGGCCAATATGAGTTATGCAATTTCCTTTTTACCCCCAATATCTGTCACACCTTGCTCATCAAGGTGCTCGTGAAATGACTACTCTGTCTGACTCTTTTCTTTGGGGTAACCCAAACCTTGAAAATATGTGATTTACCAGCAATGTAGCTGCTGTTTGTGCACTAGAATCTGGCGCAGGAATGCAGTCCACCCATTGTGACATTAAACATACCACCGTCTATGAATATCAGTTTCCCCTACCTGATCTCTTTACAGGCCCTACATAGTCAATTTTTAAATCCGACCATGGAAGTGTTAAGCCTCTTTTCATTAATGGAGCTCTATGCATTGGTGAAACAGGTATACATTGTGCACATACCAGACACTCCCTGGTATATAATTCCACATCTTGCGACATGTGTGGCCAGTAAGCATAATCTTTTGGTATTTCCAAAGTTGTTTGTGAACCTCTGCTGTGTCCTGCAGTTATCGCATCATGTGCATGGTGTAACATTCGCCCTCTGAATGAAAGAGGTACCCCCCACTGTATCTGCCATGTTATGGATTCCCTGATCATCAGGCCATCCTATAGTTTAATGTGTTTTTTGTTCTTTAATAACACTCTCAACTCTTCTTTTCATGTACAATCATTTTCAGTTAAGGGATTTTGTTCGGGGTCTAGCAAATGATTATAATAAACTCCAAATATTGGGTCTTCTTTTTATGCCTTAATCAAATCCTGATCTGGGGTATCATAACTCCATTGCACTACAGGTTGTTCAACTTCTTTTGGGGATCTAGAGCGTGTAACTGCATCTACTTGTATCTCACCAATTAGGTGTTCAATGGGCAACCATTCTCCCATAAAAACCCCAATCTTGACCAATTGATCTGCTCTATCATTTCCCTCCTTATCCTCTCCTGGTGTTTTCAAATGTCCACAAATTTTCCTCCAGTGTATTGTTAAACCATTCTCTGACACTTATTTGTCTATAGCTTGAATCATTTCCCCATGTTTAAGGTGCTTTTTGTTATATGTGAGCATGCCTCTTGATTTCCAACCAGGCAAATATTCCACAAAGCTATTTTGTGCATAATCATAATCAGTCACCAGGACAATTTCACTGAATTTGTTATCAACTGCAGTAGTAATTGCTTTATAAATGGCCACTAACTCTGCTATCTGGCTACTCATGGCCCCAATTTTCATTCCTATACTAGAAATGTCCTCACATCTCAACCAGACATTTCCTATTCCTGACACCAGCTGTTTATTGCTGTAATTTTCAATGTGAAAAGCACACCCTTTGACATACACAACTGGCAAGTATTTGCATGTATTTTCATCAAAAGCTGGGTATGGTGATTGTTCAAACTCCTGCAAACTGGACTCGACCTCTACTTCATCTGATACGCACTCAGATGCGCAGTCATGTAGAGCCGCTAACCTTTGAGCAATTGTGCTCTTTTTATTCTGTACATATCTTACTTCTACATGGAACCCCTGCAATGCCAATGTCCAGGAGGTAATCCTAGACCATGCTAGATTGCCTGAGCTAATTCTTTTACTTTGTAAAAACTGCAATGGTTGATGATTAGTTTCAATAACCACCTTTTCCCCCTGAATAATGGGACACAAATGTTGCAACACCCATACAGTGGTCAAAAGGGCCTTTTCACATTGACTGAATTTAGTTTCAACTTGAGACAACGCCTTGCTTGCATAGGCAATAGTTTTATGGTTCAAATCATGTTTATGAGATAACACTGCTGACATACACTGCTCAGTGAATCCTATTTCTACAAAGAAATCTTTATTCTTTATGGGATAGGCCAAGCATGGTGCCTTTATGAGACATTCCTTCAATTTAGCAGCTGCCTCAGACTGCTCTTTTTCCCATTTGCAGAGCACATTTTGCTTCAATAATTTAGTCAATGGTTGAGTGATTTCAGCATAATTTTAAATACATTTCCTGTTATATCCTGTCATCCCTAATAGGATTTTTAAACCTTTCATGTTTTTAGGATTTTTCAATTTCTGTATGGCCTCCACCTTTTTCTTTTGTGGATGTAACCCATTTTCAGTTACTCCATGGCCTAGGAAAATTCACGTTTTTCTTGCACCATTGGGCTTTCTGTAAAGATACTTTGGCACCCGTCTTCTGCAATTGGCCAAGTACATGTCTATTCTCATCAAAATTACTTTTTAGGCTTTCATTTTTATCTGGACATCATCCACATAAACTATAGTCCCTCTTTCTGCCGCATCTAGCATAGCTTTTCTCAAAAATATTTCAAATTGGCTCCCAATATTGACATACCCAAATGGTGTTCTGGACCAAGCGTATTGTGTTTTATCAAATGAAAATGCAAACAAATTCTGAATATCTTTTGCCAATGGCACAAACTAGTACCCAGATGTAGGATCTAACTTGGTAAACACCTTTGAACCATGAACCTGAGCAAGGCTTTGATCAATGAATGGCAGGGACCATCTAGACACTGGCACTCTTTTATGTAATTGCCTTAGGTCTGCACACAGATGCCATTGACCATTTGGCTCTAATACATCCAAAATGGGAGTGTTGGAGGTACTATGAATGGGCCTGATAATTCCCCTAGACTCTAAGTTTTTAATTATCTCTGCCAACGACTCCAGGCATGCCAGTGGCAATCGATATTGGCACACAAATACCGGATTTCTACCACAAGGGGTGTAGGAGACACATAAAATCTGGGGGGGGACAGGGGACATCTTGGGGACTTTGCTTTATTTATGTATTTATTTATTTATTTATTTATTTATTTATTTATTTATTTATTGTGTTTTAGTCAAAGAACTCGACTTTTCACAAAATTAGAATTAAAATAGCAGTACGTATTAAATTACAACTATCACTGTATAAAACAAGAGAAAAGAAGAAAAGAAAACAGTAGACAATTAAAGGATGCAGCAGCAAAGAACATGTCTTTGTATGTTGCATTTCTGGATTTTTCATCTGACTATGAGCTCATGGTAAGAGAGAGGAAATAACAATTACTTCCAGTGGGCCACAGCTAGGACGCCAGCTCGTTAAGAGGCAGATCACCTGTGGACTCCTGCCAAATAAAGGAGTTGAAGCCTTTTCTACCAACTGCAAGTTGCTACTTTTTTGTGTGGGGCAAGGAGAAGTGTGTGTCTCTTGGAATGGAAAGATGTGGGTTTCAAAGAAAGAGGAAATCTTGTTTGTGCCTATGATTAAGCCCTGTTATGGGAGTAGAGGGACCAGGTGTGTGATGTTGCAGCTTTGACTGTCCTCCGGGGGGGTACAGCAAACAAGGAGGATGAGCGATTGCAAGCCCACCCCCTTATAAGCACTCCCGAGGTCCGTGGCCGGATGTGTCGGACCCGGGGGATGCCTAGTAGGTGGGGTGTATGTGGACCCAGGGGGGTGGCCAGAGGGGCAGCCCGCTATGTGGGCTGCCCCTCTAGTGCCTCTGCAAGGGCCGGGCCAGCCTCTCACAATGAGTCTGGTCCCTCTTATTCCATCTCATGCAGGCTTCAGAGCCTAGCCTTTCTTTGTCTTTGTTATTCTGAATGCAGAGCTGGGCTCTGTTCCTTTCTCGTTTAACATTTGCTGCAAAGTCTGATCTATTTGATTCTCTCATATGTTACTAGGACGGCAGAGCATGGGTCCTCTGCCCTGTTACATTATTCAAAGAGCCCCTCTGGCTTGTCTTTGCCTCTCCCTTGACTCAATGCTTGCTTGCTTAATACATATCTCCTTGCTAGATCACTCAACATATTCTTCCTAACACAGCAATGGCAGCTGCAGTCTGTCTTAACTTATGTGTGTTCTGTGTCTTGAATTGGCCTCTTATTTGCACTTTTCTGTCTGCAGGGGAAAGGCATTTGCCAGTTACTGCCAGGATGGTTCTACCTGGCCATAAGAGGGCAACAGCTAGCCAATATTGGAAGAACATGGCATATTATGCCAGAGGCTGTCAACTGCCTTCCTAATGCCTAAACAAAAGACACAACTCTTGCCTTTGTTTCTAACAGTAATTCAGTGGATGAAGAAACACGATAACACACATATTGCTTTAAATAAAGGGGATGATGTCACACTTGGTTAAGACATTTTGATCATGCCAGGAGCTAATTTCCAGCTGCAATTAAGCGATTACCTTTTAGACTTCTGGCTTTAAATAATGTTAATATCACCTGGAAAGCACAGAGGTTGCTCAACAGGGTTCCTGGAGCACCAGGGGTACCCTACTCGTGGGCATGGATGATTGGAGGGCGTTCTTGCCCTGGTTTGAAGCCTGGCCCCTACAGCCATGATGGGGGGGCTATTACTTTTGGTTGTACGTACCCTTTGAGGTGGGCAGGCATTTCCTCCTTCTTTAGCCCACTAACAGCTCTGCTTTGCAACTTTATCACACATACCTGTCAGGTGTCAAGTAACTCAATGCTACTAATGTTAGCCTCAGAAGTCCGGATTCCTTTGCCACATCAACTAGGGTACAGGTTTGCCACCTGATACTTACCCATGTCTGAGTCAGCATCTGTCGCCCTGTGGGAAAGACACACACAGAAACAGCAGGGCACAGTGCCCTTGTGGGTTTTTTACACTTCTTCCTCCGGGTGGGCACAATACACTCTGCAGAGAAAGTGGCACATGCTGGGCCACATTCTCCCACTTTGACAATGTCACCCAAAGAGCAAAATTGGCCATTTGAAATACCTCTGTTGACTTATTATTGCTCAATACACAATGATGGGTTTAAGCACTCAAGAAGCACAGGACACTCTCTTGCCAGCGACATGCCATGCTCACTCATTCTGATCACGAATTGCATTTATCTGGGGTCATGTTAAATGTATTTATTTATTTATTGCATGTGTAACATCATGCAAAGCCCCCAAGCATCAAAGCGCCACACTTGCCTGGTGGAGCGGGAAATGCAGGGGGTCCAGGTGTGTCCTCTCGGCTCCCAAACTCCACCCAGCAAATGCACAAGAAGCTGGCCAATTAGAAAAAGCAACAGTAACAGTGATTTCCACCACTTTTTCTGAACCAATTGACCTGGAAAATGCTGCGTTGCATCGGACGCTGAATGCATTCAATCTGACTAATATCCGACTGGAAGATTAAGCCAGGTGCTGAATACAGGTGTTACATATTCCTGTGCACAATCTGCATTTGGAGAATTAACTAATTGAGCTACCTTAAAAATGATATCTACTCTGGGGCTTTACAGTCTTAACCCCTTAACTGCCATTGGTATTTCCCCCCAGTGCCAAGGCCTTTTTTGGTGATTTCGATATGTTGCCATTCAATCCCTTGTAACTTCTTTGTTACATGAGATATGTCGGCCAAAGTTGGCCCCTTTTTTCCCCCATATGTAGGCGGTTGTAACGCCACCCAGGAATCCTAGTTTGCCATAGGGGGTGCAGGGGGGTGAGAGAAAATAACCAAAAAGGAGAACATTTGTTTTTTTTTCTCAGAAAATGCCAATAAAATGTTGTACAAAGATGCCTGTGGTGTTTTCCTTGTAAGAGCTAGGAACAAATGGCTTGCTGTGCTGGATTCACCATTTTCCAGGCTTTCGAGAACAGATAGAGTGGAAACCCAAATAACATATTTTTATATGCTAATCAGCCATTTTGTGAGAGGTAGGCGATTTTGGCGTTTTTTTGTCCAATAGGACATGCGTGGACGGAATGGAAGAAAAGTGTAGGAAAGCTGAATGGGAAGCCAGAAAGGCATACATTTCTGAAAAGTAGACAATATTCCAAGTTTAGGAAGGGGTGATTTGCGCAGGTCAGGCAACAACTATGTAGGGAAAGATTCCACAGTTTGGGGGGAAATCAGGAAAATTACAGAAAAAATAATACAATTTCCGCACATTTCACTCTGGTCACCCACCGAAACACTCAGCCAACAACACATGGCCTACCTTCCCACATTCCCACAGGTTTCCTGATGAAAACGGTACCTCACATGTGTGGGTGCACCTACCTGGGTGCAAAGGGAAAAGCCTAAAACACTGGTAACCCCAAGTCTTTTTGCACAGCAGATTTTCAGGAATTTTGTTCATGTGGACAACCTACAGATCTGGGCCTAGGGTGTCGAAGCCACGAAGGAAAACGGGGAACCCCATGCATTTCCAAAAAGAAGACACCCGTGGGAATCACCCCATAATGTATGACCCACAATCCCTGACAAAGTCTGAAATGTAGTGGAAAAAACAAAATGTTCACCTTGTCTGGGATTGTGGGTAATTTATTCTGGGGCGATTCACGCAGGGCAGACCTCTGTGGATTCCCACGGGTGTCTTTTTTTCAGATATGCATGGGTACCCTGTTTTTCTTCGTGGCTTCGACACCCTAGGCCCAAATCTGTGGGTTGTCTCCCCACACCCTTTGGGGGTAACCAGTGGTTTAGCCTTTTCCCTTTGTGCCCAGGTAGGTGCACCCACACATGTGCGGTACCCTTTATGTCGGGACACCTGTGGGAACCCAGAAAGGTAGGACATGTGGTGTTGGCGGCGTGTTTCGGTGGGTGGCAAGAGGGAAATGTCTGAAAATTGTAGTTTTTTCACCAAATTTCAGAATTTGCCGGGGATTGTGGGTAATACATTTTGAGGCGATTCGCGCAAGTCAGACCTCTGTGGATTCCCATGGGTGTCCACTGTTTGGAAATGCATGGGGTTCCATGTTTTCCTTGGTGGCTTCGACACCCTAGGCCCAAAATCTGTATCTTGTCCACATTGGCAAAATCTGCTCTGCCGAAAGGCTTGGGGTTACCAGTGGGTTAGCCTTTTCCCTTTCGGCCCAGGTAGGTGCACCCCCACATGTGAGGTACCATTTCCATTGGGACACCTGTGGGAATGCAGAATGGTCAGACATGTGTTGTTGGCGGTGTGTTTCGTGGGTGGCCTGAGTGAAATATTTGAAAATTGTGTTTTTTTTCTACCAAATTTCAGAGACATGTCCCTCTGCCCACTCACCAAAACACGCTGCCAACAACACATGTCCTACCTTCCCGCGTTCCCACAGGTGTCCTGACGAAAACGGCACCTCACATATATGGATGCACCTAACTCGCCGCAAAGGGAAAAGGATAACCCACTGGTAACCCCAGGTCTTTCAGCTGAGCAGATTTTCAGGAATTTTGCTCATGTGGACAACCTACAGATTTGGGTCTAGGGTGTCGAAGCCACCAAAGAAGACAGACAACCCCATGAATTTCCAAAAAGAAGACACCTTTGGGCAACCTCCTTTTCACTAAAAACATTCATGGTGGTTTAGTGACCCCCACACCCACTCAAGCTAGCAGTCGGCCCCCAGGGAAGACTACATGAGATACCCCCATCCATTTGGGGTGGGGAGGAGAGGGCCACCTCCCTTTCCACTAAAAAATCCATGGTGGTTCAGTGGCCCCCCACACCAGCCCAAAACAAGTTATAATTTGTTTTATTTTTGTTTTGCCCCTTTCCTAGGGGCAGATGGGCACATGTGTGTGGCCATCTGCCCCCTGGGGGGGGGCAAAATGTACTGCCCCAGGCTTGGGGGGTAGCTCTGCCAATATTTGCAGTGGACTACCCCCACCCCAAATGGATACGGGCCTCTCATGTACCCCTCCCTGGGGCAGAAATCTGCCCCCAGGGAGGGCTACATAAGGTGCCCCCCATCCACTTAGGGTGGGGGAGAGGGCTACTCCCCTTGCAAAAATCCCTTGTGGCTAGTGGTCCCACCCGCTCTCACCCCACCCAAAACTACGTTTTTAAAAAAAAATAATCTTTTTTTTGTTTGCCCCCCTTCCCTGGGGCAGATGATCACCCATCTGCCCCCAGGGTATTGCCCCCATGCTTTGGGGGTTGAGGGGAGAGGGCAGCTTACATACAAAGCAGCCTCTCCCCCGACTTCGAAAACAGACCCCTGCATGACACACCAAACACATATTCTGGGGGGATAAATGACATTACATCCCCCCCACTTAAAATTGTGGGAGGGGTTGTCTCTCCTGTCCCCCCCATGTCCTACGCCCATGTACCCTTCTGGTAATGTGGCAACATGTAAATCAGTTAGGCCCCAATCATATGCATCCTTGGCAAAAACCTCCTTAAATTCCATAAATATTTTTCTCAATTCATTCTTATCCTCTTCGCTATCACAGGCTTCTGCTAACAGAATTTGCTCCTCTACCATTTTTGAAAATTCTTGGAAATCATTCAATGGAGGAACCACTGTGCTTTCTTCCAACTGTGAGGCTGTTTCAGAGTTGCCACTTTTAAATATTTTGGCATATCAGCCTCCATTTCAATGTACTGATTTCCTGTTTCATTTTCATTTTAATTTAAAATAAAATAATATGCAATTCTGTTGGTGGCAGCACACTGTCTCATTGGAATCATAAGGGTATACAGACTGAATTTTGAACATTCCTTTGGGTTGAGAATCCAAGGACTCTGCAGTTTAATGTGATTTTTGCATTGCCATCCCCAATATCTACCAATGGGGTATATTCACAGTTCAGCCCTTGATGCTTGTCCCTTTCTTGACACATTTTAGCTATCTCTTGTTCAACAGCTTGGAGCTCACCTTTTTTCTCTAGATTCTCTCTTTGTAAAGCTTGCATCTCTAAAATAGCCTCCTCTTTGTCTTGTTTAATGTGGTTTACCAACCCTTTCAGGGGTTTTAATTATTGTTCACTGTCCTCAAACTGTTTTCTTCGTTGAGACAATTGGGTGTCAAATTCATTGCATTTTGATTGCATGTCTTTTTGACATACCTCCAGTTCTGCTCTTTACTTTTTCTCCTGTTCACTAGCTTCATCTAATTCAACTTTTAGTCTGATAATTAGCTTAGCATCATTTGCTTGCATTCGCATAGACCTATTGAAAATGAACCACGTTTTGGCCCAGAGCTGTATCAAGCAGTCTCTCTCTGAATGTTTGTCAGCAGCATTAAATAATCTCAGAAGACAGACCTGAATTATGCTGCCCTCTTCAAAAATGCTGTCCAGTGGTTCTTTCTGAACTTCCCCATAGATACAGTCATGCCATTCTGTGTCATCATTTTATGACCATGTTCCATGTGCATATAACTTTGCCTCTAGGTATTTCACCAATTCTGGGAATGTGGCATCAATTTGAGGTATCCTGAGATTCCACTTTCAGTGCCACACTGATCTCACAAAATGAGTTCCCTTTAATGCACGTATGGCAGTGTGGGACAGACTTGCCATGCCCAGTAGTTGCTCTACAGTCAGTTCCCGGCCACCGCACCATTTTTGAAGGAGGTTTTGTCTTTTGGGACAAATTCTGGATTTGGTGGTATTTTCTTACCGTAGTAATTTGGCAGTAGATTGGCGGTAAACTGGCTTTACCATTAGAGATAATTCAATATTACCCTATTTTGGTGATAATATAGTGTTAGCTTATATTGGTGGTAATTTTAGTGGTATCCTATTTTTGGTGGTATTTTTAGAATTCGCTTATATTTGTGCTATAGTGGTGAGCATGTCTTTTTTTTACTACCGCCCCACCATAGAACAAACTTTCCCTCATTACAACTGTGACCCACTTTTGGTTGACTGTAGGTACTCTGTGGACCTAGCACCCATTTTAAACTAACTGTGTTTACATACTAACCAATGAAACCCCGCCTTTGCTTCCATTTGAATCTGTACACATGTGCTGTTTTTTGCACAAATATGTAATTCATGAATATATCCCTTCAGGATACCACTGAGTATCAAGAGAGCATGTCCCTTCTACCAGTAATGAGGCACCTGCTCCCCCTCGCAGCACTCCATTACCTGCACCCAAAACACTACTCACCATAAACCAGTTCCTTGACTTGCAGGACCTCATTGACCCCACTACAAGTTCAGAATCCACCATCAGTTATGTGTCCAGGCCAGCCCTGTATCATCTGACAGTGGGAACATCCAGAGGATGTTAGATGTGTGTGTGACAACAACATCCCTCTATTGGGGCAGCCTCTCCCTCCACCGATAGTGAGGATGATTAAGGTCTAGAGTGACATGGACCTATCCTTCTTGAGGCAGTAGCATCCCCAGTATTGCTCCCATCTCCTAAATCCATGTGAAATTCTCCCCATTCATATAGAGTCCTTTAATCTATAATGGACAGACCGACAGCTTTGGAGAAAAAGAAAAATTGAAGATATCTGGTGGCTACATGTGTGTCAATTGGAAGGTCCTGGTTATATGCATCAGTCCATGGAGCTCATGTATCAGAGAAAGATGGCTGCCAATATGTGAAGAAGCAAATATTGGGAGAGACATGGATAGCATTGCAGGAGGCACAAGGGCACATGCTAAAGATACTGCAGCTCAGAAGAACCTGCAAAATCCACTGCCCAGGCCTCCACAGAGGTTCCTGAGGCCCTAAATGATGCTCAGAATTCCTGAAAGCAAGTCTCCAACCACAATACTTTATCCAACCATCCATCCCTCACCAGTTTGGCCACTATATGCACTTGCAAGATGCCAACAACCATTGCGTAACAGAAGTCTTACAATGATATAAATTAAAATTGAAGTGCATGAGTGGTTTCTCACACCTGCACAATTTGGATTTCGATGTGCTTAATTTTTCACAGCAACAATTTTCGTCAAGCACGAAAAACACATTCATGTGCTCAATGTTTAAACTATGTCAAGGCAACTCTTAATTTACAGACGGATGGGTATGGATCTGGTATGTTGGTGATGCAGGAAAATAAAATACTGTATTTTCAATCAGATTCTCGAACACCTGCATCTTCAAATCATTTAATTACAGTAGATCTTTTGAGTCTCAAATGAAGCCATGAGGACTTTGAGAATAGTTATCTTATGATGATTTATACTGTGCTGCCATTTGCATGGTCTCCAGAAGCTCATGTGGCTCTGTGAGAAAACTGGATGGGGTTGGTTAGTGCGGAACAGGGATAACATAGAAGTTGTGCTCTTCTGTTCGTGCTTACAGAACGAGGAGAACTGGCATCTGTGCTATTAGCTTTCTCAGTGGACTTTGTTGTGTGCACTGGGATTGTTGCATCTGGAGGGGTAGCATCTAGTGTATGGGTAGTTTGTTGTTTGGTCCCTTGACGTGGTTAGCATTGGGTGTGTGGTGTGTGTGTTGTGTGTAGTTTGGCTTGCACTTTAGGCATGTGTAGTATGAGAGGAGCATGCAAGCGTGAGGAAGAGGAGAGGAGAGGTTAGTAGGCTTCTGTTTGGCTCTGGCTGTGTCAGTGTTTTCTTGTTGGTTCTTTGATCCGTGTTGTTCCATGTTTGCTTTGGATCCAGAGTAAGGTTTGAGTAGGTCTATGTTTTTATGCATGTCCCGTTGAGTTGAATAGCCAGGTTTTCAGTCATGTTCTAAAAGTTAAGTGATCTTCTCTCATTCTTTTTTCCTTAGGGACCGAGTTCCATAGTTTGGCTATAAAATAGGAGAATGTGGTTCCCCCGAATTTCCTTTTCACATAGTGTTTCATTTCTATTTAGACATCATTGTTGCTCGATCTTAGGTTTCTCCCTGTTTGGTAGCAGTTGATTTTAGCTTGGAGAAATTCAGCTCCTTGTCTGTGAAGTGATTTTTGGGTGAATCAGAGGGCGTTAAAAATAATGCGTTCATGAACCGAAAGCCAGTGTAGATTTCTCAGGGCTGGTGTGATCTCTTCTATTTAGTCTCAGGAGTAGTTTTGCTGCAGTATTTTGGATGTGTTGTAGCTATTCTGGCATTCCAAGGTAGAGGCTGTTTGTGTATTCTATACTAGATAGTACCAAGGAGGTGACTGCAAGGGTTCTGTTTGGGAAGGTGAGGTAGGGTAGTAGCCCTGTTATTAGTCATAGTACTTACAAGCATGTATTTGCTATTGCATTGACTTGCGGTTTTAGTGAGAGTCGGTTGTCCGTTGTTTTTATGAAATACAATGGGCCTCATTACAAGGCTGGTGGTAGCCGTGCATATAACATAGGCATGGCTGCCACCGGACCCGTGATTTTACCGGCACCCACGAATGGGCAATTACCGGGTCATGCCGAGTTTGACAGACCCGGTAATTGCCCATTCGCGGGTGCCGGTAATAAGGCACTCCCCATCACCATTCGGCCCAAAGGGCCGAATGGGAATGGGGAAGGTGGTAGCACTGGTGCTACAGTCCTGTTCTGCTCGCAGGTACCGGTACAGCCACCAGGTCAGACCTGGTGGCTGCAAAGGCACCTGTGAGCAGAACTCATAGTATGGCAGTATGGTAGGAACGGTGCCGGTAGCGATACCAGCGCCGTTGTTGCCTTACTGCAATCCTTGTATTGAGGCCCAAAGTCTCTGGTTGAGTTCCCATGCATGGTGGCCAGCTCATGTATGTCTGCGTTGGAGGAGGGATCATTATATCTGTTTTGGGTTGATTTAGTTTGAGATTGTTGTTTGTCATCCAGGTGTATATGTCCATGAGGCATTTGTTGAGGGCTTTGTTTGAGTTTTGGTGGAAGTATACTTGAAGATGAGTTGGGTATCATCTGCGTAGTTGGTCAGTCCATGGGTTTTAATGTGTTTCATGAGGGGGACATGTAGATGTTGAAGAAGAGTTGGGAGAAGCTTGATCCTTATGGTACGCGGCAGGAGATGTTTGGTAAATGTTTGGTAAAGTGTGTTCTTACTGTTCGGTTGTTGAGGAAAGATTTCAGCCTTTGTAGTGCAGAGTTTGTTATGCTGCATTCCTCCAATCTCTGTATTATAGTTGTGTGTCTGATTGTGTCAAAGGCAGCTGATATGTCTAGTAGTCTGAGGGCTGATTGGGTGCAGATCTCTGCATTTATTTTTAGGTTGTCCCATATTAATAGGAGTGCTGATTCCGTTCATCTCAGTTATCTCATGCCAACTTTCGAGTAGTTGAGTATTCCATTGCTTTCCACATGGTACAGTAGTATTTTGTGAATGTGGATCTGAAGGATTTTTACCCGGAAGAGTAGATTCAATATAGTTCCGTAGTTGGAAAGGTCTTTTGAATTTCCTGATTCGTTTGTTAGAAGGGGGTTTGATTTGTAAGTACTAGGTACTATTCCCGTGTTTAAGGATAGGTTCATTAGTAGCCGGAAGTAAGAGACTGGCGTTCTGTGATCGAGGATTTTTTTAAAGATTACCAGTTGGCATGGGTCACTGGGGTATCTGGCAAGGTTGGTGTCTTTTATTAGTGTGTTGAAAGTTTCTTTGCTTATTCTTTTAAAGCGATTGAGTGATGTGGTGGTTGGTGGCACGCCGGTTTCCGGTCATTCTAGGGATGTGGTTTTGGTAGGACGGCTTGCATCAAGGGTCTATTGTACTGCGTTGATTTATTTTCTTATGTGGGTAGTGTTGTTGTCACATAAGGATTGTGATTGTATGTCGCATTTGCTGCACATGGTTGGGTTTTTGATTTGCTTGATGATTTTGAATAGTTCTTATTGTGGGTTTGTTGCTGGTTGGATTCTTGTTGGGTAGTATGCTTTTTGTTGCTTTCAAAATTGCTGATTTGTAAATTCAGAGTTGTTGTTGGTATTTGTTTATGTCTGATTGGTTGTAGTGACTCTCCAATGTTTTTCCCGTTTGCATTTATTTTTTTAGTTCCCTCAATTCTTCTGTGAACCATCTTGCTGCTAGTTTCTTTGCAGTGGATTTGAAGGGTTTTGCAGGTGATAATTGTTCTAGGATCTCTGTGATCCATGTGCCATTCTGTTCTGCTGGGGGGGTGTTTGGTTTGGTTGATTTCAGTAGCTCTGTTAGTGTTTCTAGGTCCAGATTCTTCCATTTTATTTTGTAAGTCACAGGGAGTTTTACGTTTGTAGCATCATGTGGTTTTGGGTTTTGATAGTGAATTGGATCATATGGTGTTCACTCGATATGATTGGTACTGGTGGGGCAATGGTCAAGAGGGCATCTTTGAGGAAAATTGTGTTCAGGGTGTGTCAAGCATTGTGGGTGGGGTCATTGACTATTTGTTTGAAGTTGAGGGTTTCCAGAAGGGCGATGAGGGAGTTTGCTGTGGTTTTGTTTTCTCTTTCGAACTTGATGTTGAAGTCCTGTAGAAAAATTATGTTGTCATGATAAGTGGAGAGGTTGCCAATGGCGTCAGTGAGAGTTGTGGCAAATTTTCGGTTGTAGGATGATGGTCTGTAGATAAGGAAGAACAGTAGGTTAGATTGGTTGTTGAGCTTGATGTTGATTAGGAGTGACTTGCAATCTTCCATGTCAGTTGAGCAGAGTGGTGTGAAACAGATTTGGTCTTTGGGCACTATTGCAATTTGTCCTCGTCTTCAGTGTTCTCAGTTAGAATGTATTAATTTGAAGTTGTCATGTATGGCTTTGTGGGTGATTGTTTTGTTATTGTCCAATAGCCATGTTTCTGTGAGGAAGAGTGTGTCATTGACACCATCGCTTATGAGTTAATTAATCTCTGTTTTGTGCTTAGCCTTGGATCTTAAGTTAAGTAGCCTGCAGTGTAGAGTATGTGTTTTTCCTTGTTTGTTGTTTTGTATCCTTTCTCGCAACTCAGTTGGGGTAATGTCTTGTGGATATTTGGTTGGTGAATCTGTTATTTGCTGGTTGTTTAGTTGGGGCTTCTATTACTTTGTTGAGCAGTTCAATTAAGCTGATTGATGAGTTTCTTTGTTTGGGATTGTAATGGTCAGATGTTTGCTTGTCTGTATTCTGGTGGGGGCCACTTTAGAATTGCTTGGGTCCTTAGTTGTTGTCAGATTGTAAGTGAAGAGGTAGAAGGAGATGTGTGCTGTTTTTCTATCTTGACTTGGTCTGTAGCTATAGTTTGCTTAATGGTGGTTGGTGGGGATTTTGAGGTGTTGCATTTCGGGGCGGTGGATCATGTTTGGCGCGAAGTGTGATTGTGTTCCTTTTTCTTATTCTGTTTTCCATTCTTGTTTCTTTGTCCTTCTTGCATCATGGCATGCATGTTGTCTTGCTGTGTCGGTCTGTATTGGCTTCAGGTTGGGTAGCAGGTTTGGTTGTACAATTACATTTTTTTAGTGTTTGGGCTTCTGTGTGTGCAGTTCTCTGTTGTCGATTGATTCTCTGTTGGTTTTGATCCGGCTAGATGAGTTGTGGTATTAAATGGTTTTTTGCAGGGGGGATTAATGTGGGCTTAGGTTTAATGGAGGGTGTCTGCTTGTGGTTCAAGGTTTGTTGTGGCTTGCTTTGTCCCAAGTGTTGCTGCTTTGTCCTTCGTTCTGCGGGTGAGGTCCACCTGAGACAGCTTCTTTATATATCTCAGTGTAAGTTTGGTGTGCTGTGAGTCATAGTGGTGTGTACCTTGCTGTTGTTCTATGAATTTGGTGCCTTGTTTTTTATCTGAGTCTTGGGTTTGGGCTTTTGATATGTTCCAGGTGCGGGTACCCTCTTGGGTTGTGTTATCTCCTGAGATCAGTGAAAGATTGATGTGCAGCAATGCACAGACGCATCTGCCTCGCTGTGGTTGTGGGATTGTGGTGGATTGCTTTTTTTTTGCCTCGGAACATATAACAAGCCTGAATCCAAGACCAAGGGTGTGTGCCCTCCTGGTTGCATTCTTTTCTGGGATCAGTGATAGATCAATGTGCTGCAACACACAGTGGTATCTGCCTCACTGTGATTCTAGGTTTGTGATGGTTTGTTCTTTCACCTCAGTCTTAGGTTTGGGTTTCTAATATATTCCAGGGGCGGGTGCCCTCCTGGGTTGCTTTCATTCATGGGGTCAGTCACAGATCGATGAGCTGCAACACTCAGTGGTGTCTGTCCTGCTGTGGTTGTAGGATTTTTGTTGTTTGGTTTTCTCTTTGGTCTTGGGTTTGGGTTTGGAAAATGTTCCAGGAGCAGGTGCTCCACTGGGTTGCTTTCTTTCCTGTGGTCGGTGATAGATTGTTTTGCTGTGATACACTATGTAATTTGCCTTGCCGTGGCTGTGTGATTGTGGTGGCTTGATCCTCACTGTGGTCTTGTCTTGCGGCTGTGTTTTTGTTCTGGTCTTGTTTGATTGGGTGCTGAACTATGCAGCATTTGAGAGTTAACTGAGTGGAAGCCTCCATCTGGAGCCTGTCTGGTGGCTGTGACAGTGGCATGACCGCAAGGCAGAAACATCTACTTTTGGGACTGTGATGGATACAATGGTGTCATCACTCCTTTCCCTAAGGGAGCCTCTCCCTTTGGGGCATGGACGGCAGCCGCTACCAGATCCTAACCCTGGGGCATCTATATAAGAGAGGACCAGCTGGGGGGAGTATCCCCTTGGAGAGATAAGATGACATCATAGGGGGAAACCACATACATCCCTCTCCCTTCTAAAAATGTTCCTTTAATCCACCAGACCTTAATGGCATATTGTCATGTCCATTCCCAACCTCTTCGTAAAACCACCTTTGTCTTTCCTGCAAAATCCCCATAATGAATAGGAACTAAACACATACATTAAAAAGAGATGAGGAATAGAAAACACTACTCCTGATAAAGCTCAGCCTTGTATTCCTCCATACCATGCAAGAGGAAGATACATGGCCATTGACACAAGGAATAATGGTGGAGTAGTGGTGTTTACTGGTTACCGAGTATTAAGTGCAATGGTCTAGTTGTTGGAGAAGGAATAGATGAGCAGGGAAGTATAAATACAACACAAACTAAGCTGATGTAGGTCAAGGCAGTCATGGGAAGGAGAAGGAGCACAGAGACCTGTAGATGCAGGTCTGTCATCCGGTAGGGAAAGATGCTGAATACCACTCAGGGGAAAGACGCACTGTGGCAAAGATCAGAGAAGCCAATGCAACCTCAGAAAGGCGGGAAGGAGGTGCTGGTGGTTCACCGTGGAAACAGAAACAGTGCACCAAATAAGCAAGTGTGGTGGCAAGAATCTGATTGTCCAGGTGCACAACAAACCAATTCAGCATAGCCAACAAAGATGAAACAATGCTGAAGTTAACAAGTAAGCCCATGGAAAGTGTACAGGTTGCTGTGTTGCCTGCATTGCAATACCATTACTTAGGACTAGAGAACCAAGGGAAGCCCATAGCTATTCAAGAATGCCATATAAATAAGTAGGAAGGTGAATGGTGTAGAACAGGACACAATTGGGCATCCATTAAACAGATGAAAGTATGTGTCAGGCAAATTGTAAGTGCAGCAATAAAGCCATACCTGAAGGAATAGGTAGTTGTGTAATACAGATCAGGTAGGGGAGTGTACCAGGTGAAGATACGTTAAAGTGTTTCAGTTACAAAGTCCTGGTATAATATAATACCAGGTGAAGATAAGTCCAAGTGTTTCATCTACAAAGTTCTGGCAGGAGAGTATACCAGGTGAAGACAAGGGTGTTTACAATAGTGTATAAACTGTTAAAAAGGAAAGCAATATATGAACTTTGAGGTGAAGAGAGAAGAAGTTAAAGAAAAACAATAGCAGTTTCAAGTGTGAATCATGAATGGTGAAAAAAGGGCTGAAAGGAAAGGAAAGGCGCTGGGAAGAAAGATCTCTTTGAAACTGGAAGTAAAGAGGAACCTTGGTGAAGGTAACAAGTCCCGCAAGCTGTGTCAACGCTCTGACGGGAGAGAAAAGTCCTCTTGGAAATTTGGTGGTCTCTTTTGAAATTGGAAAGAACATTCTTCCAACAACTGTAAACTTTGTCAGTGAAGAAACTCTTTTTGGGGATTTTGAACTTTTATGTTGAAATCTGACCACTTTTGAATACTTTAAGAAGACAAGGAATATTACACTTTGTACCTTATAGTTGTTTTAGAGTGCGAGAGCCAGAATAGGATTAGGGTCATAGGTTTTACTTTATTTGGACTTCTTGACATTGACAGACTCTTTAGCTTTTGATTGAGGTAGGGGAATTCATCCCCAATTAGGTAGGTATAGTGAGGCAATTTGCAACCTTTTTGCATTTAAATAAAAGTTTGTAGCCACAGACATCTCTTCTCTGTGTCCATGGCTCATTCCTGGCTTCTCATATACGGTGTGAGAGGTGGGATACAAACTGGTCAACCCTTAACTTTGCTAAATTTAGCAACCATGTCTCCTACCCATGAGTTATTCTGAAAGATGTATTGCATTCGACCCTCGCAGCAGCAGGGAAGAATTAATACCACCCGGAGGGAGAACTCGAGAGCCCATTTGTCATCTGGAATAAATGGATCAGAATCAGGTTTTTCCCCTTGACTTCACAAGGCATTTTACCTTCTAGGAAGAAGGTGGAGGGGATAGAAAAAATATTGTCCCAGAGAATATCTGGGGCAGAGAAGAGAAAAGGCAATAATCTCTTAGGACTTGCAGATAAACTGCCACACCATCCTTGCTATGTATCTTATATCCCACAAGGAAGGAGAATTAAAGATATTTGTCCATCTGATCCTGTGAATATGAACAAAAATGTGCTCTTTTGAATTTCTCTTCTAATCCAATTAAGATCAGAAGGGCAGAGTCAGCGGAAACCTGATATATAAGAACTCATGGGAACCTCTCGCATAAGATACATAGGGAAACCAAGGGAGATTACCATAAGAATCCACCTGAAAAGAGCGAAACCCTTGGAAATATTTAACTCTAGAACAGAAAGACTCAAAATTCTTGGAAAACGGAGATAGCCCTATAATATCTGAGGGTCAGAAGAAACTACATCTATACCCTGAAGAAGCTATGAACACACAGCAACCGATAGTGGTATTTCAACCACCCTTCCTCTCTGTTGACGATTTAGAAAGAACCCCTACCAGGGACAATAACAGATTTCCAGATGTTTCCTCCTATTGAACACCTTCCTATCTCTTAAAGACAAAGGCCAGTGAGGGAGGAAGACCTCCAAAACCTCACACATACTGCCCCCCACTCAGATCAATCATTCTGGTATATCTGGAAAATAAGGGGCAAAGATGACTTCCCCTAAGAGCAATATTTTAGTAGAACCCTCAATCCTCTCAGACAAACAGAAAGCCCTTTGCCTACCTATGGGAATAAGTGAACAGGAGGTTTTATCTGGAGGTCTGAGGTCACTCTCACCTGCTTAGTGGAAATTATGCAATCATAATTTCCTAATTGAACAACCCATTGAGGAGGTGAGCATGAATGTACCTTACATGCCCTCAAAATCACAATCTGGGTTTTATCTCTGTCTGAGGCATTGTTGTCAGCATCTCACTTTGCATGCACACGAGTATGCTTTGTCACACAAAGCTGCCAGAGCTCACTCCTACACCTATTCACTTAACAGATGTGTGCCAGTTAAGAATTATGCAACATGCATGCAGTGAAAAGCACCAACTTGCTCAATCCATCCATACTCATCAATGAAATTATAAATCTGTGTAACTGTTCACCATGTGAGAAATCATTGATATGCAGCTTGGATATGAGCCTGCATGTTAAGGAACTGGACATAAAGTGCTGTGTTTATCCTCCAGATCGGAGATGAAAATGTGTCACTCAATGGCAGCCTGCAGAGTGCACCTCCATGAAAACACCTGCCTTAAGTGCAACCTTCATATTTGTTTGATTCCAGATCTTCAGGTTATCCTCCCTCTTTGCATTGATGGCAGCTGTGATGTCCATCAATATCCTCTGATATTTGCACGTCCCAAGCTGCTTCTGGAGATGGAAGAGGGCATCGTAATGGGCCAGGACCTACTCACCCAGGCTGCTAACTTCAGTAGCAGAGAAGTTTACAGCCCTCAGCCTTGGCACCTAAGGGGCCCTGGTCGATGTAGCAAACATGGTGCACTTGAAGCTGGTTGGGGGAACCTGGCCCTTGATTTTACTTGTACTGTGGCACTGTGATGATGATATGGAGGATTGGAAGTCTGTATATGGCAGATGAGGCGGTCACAGATCCTGGCAGGAGACCCATTAAGCACAGACTATGGAGGAATAACAGGCAGTCTAAGGCAGTGCAAGTGGTCAGTAGCCAGCGACACACTACGAGGCAGCAGGAGATGTAAATGTTTGGAGGTGAAATATTGCTGGAGGAGGTAAATCATGTCAAAAGGCAGGAGAGACAGCAAGACACAGGTGTCTCCACTAGATCCATGAGGCAGCAATGACAAAATCAGAGTAATTTATACCCTGCACACAGCATGCACATACGTGGGTAATGCTGTAAATAGAGTAGTCATTAGTGCCTCCAACCGGCATGTTCTTTTCCTGGCTTTCTCTGAGGCATCGATATTTGTGGGTACCAAGCAGTATTCCTAGCGTGCGTGGAGGCAGCAATATTTTGGGATACCAAGTGGAATTCCTGCTGTGCGCTCAGGCAGCAATATTTGAGGGTCTGTTGCCATAAACACGGCTTACATTGTGCTTTTGCGAACCATTTCACTTAACTATCCTACTGGACCATGAGTGAGAGGGCTCCATGGAGGAGATATGGGCAGAAGGTGGGTCCACCTGCACAATGTGGTGAGGCTACAGGTGCCCCAGTACCACCAATGCTCATTAGTGCTAAGAGGGCCCAGCCTGAAGAGCAGGGACAGGCAGCACTCCACGAAGAGCCATAGGTCAAGCAGAAGGGCCACCAAGGAAGAAGCGGTTCACCAATGAGGAATTATTAATTCTCATTGATTACATGGACGAACACCATGTCGACCTGTGCCGTTGGGCTAGCAGTAACATTCCTGTGACCCAGCAGTGGAGGATGGGAAGGAGGTCACAGATCTCATAAATGCCTGTGGGCTGGAGAGCAAAACTGAGAAGAGGTCAACAAGAGAGAATGGGTGACATGTTAGGATACGTATTGCACATCTGGGTGATACATGCCATTTATAGGAAGAACAACTACAGTGCAACCAGCATGACAGGTGATCTTTCCCACTTAAGTCTTTCCTGCCACATGCATCTGCTTGTGGGGCCATCCATAGAGACTTGCTTGTCGACACTGAAGGTGAGCAATGTGGAACAGCCAAAGTGTATGTATTGCAAAGCATCTGACAGTAACGGTGGAATCCACCCTGAGACAAGTTATGTCAGGCATCTCATACAATACATACCTGTATTGTCTTAGACATCCACAGGCACTGGGCAGGTGTTGGGACACAAGTACCTGTCATCCATCCATTGGTGTAGGATGAGTGGCCATCCTCACATTGTATGCATACTGTTGCAATTGAAGTGGTTATCATGAGTTGTGCTTCATTATGGATGGGCTGTGTAGAATTGCTATATGATAAATGTGTGAATTCATACACACTGGTGAGTCCTGAAGCAGGTAATTCTGAACGTAGCCATTGGCTAGCGTTTGCGGCACAATAGCAGGGAGGTTATAGTACAACAGGCTCTACACATATTGGCTGTGCTGTCATAGGTGAGGCTCTGGCAATGGTTTTGGTATGGTCTTCACAAGGCAGGCAACACCCTTCACCATTAGTGAACACCCTTCCCCATTAGTGTTGTGGAATTTGGCACAGCATGTTGTATATGTGTGTTTAATTTGGCAGTGATGTGTTGAGGCATGTGCAGATGTGCTGATGTGTGTGCTGGTGTTTCCATGTGGTGCATGGTATGCCTGAAAGTGCACAATGTGCACTTTTTTAATTCAGTGATATTTGGACACTGCACTAGGGCCAGGGACAGCATGTAGGGATGTGACCAAGCACTCATAGGACATGTCTGCTGTGCAGACATGACTTGATTTAGGGAGCAGTTAATGATTGTCAGGTAAGGGTGGAGTGTTTCAGATGGAAGGGTCTTGAGTATGGAGGCAGGGAGGATGTTATCTGCCTACACCATGGTCTTGAGGGATGCTAAGGTGTCAGTGAAGACTTCCATATTTAATTTCCTGAAAGGCATCAAGGTAGCTGTGTTTTTGCAAGTTGGGATGTATAGTGTGCTGTCAGTTGTGGCATTGGTGTCTCTGTGTCTGCACTCGCCTATGCTGGGTTCATATCCTACTGAACTGGAGTTCCCAGCCCTTTAAGATGAGGTAGCAATACCCTTGAGATGGATGGTCGATGCAGAAATTATTCAAACATCAATAATAGGAACGTCTCAGGTAGTTGGCAAAAGCATAACTGTTTTAGTATCAATGATCTAAAACAGGGAGTACAACGAACATCAGCAGACGTCCCTCATCACGATCTTAACACATTTCATAAAAAAGCTTGTTTATATAACAAGAAATCATCATAGGAGATGTTAACCTACTTACTTTCTAATATCATCCTATCTGGCAAAATACAAAAACCTAGTGGCAAGTGTGATTGGGCCTAACAGGATCATCTAACTATATAATCCATACTTATCTAGGGCAGTAGAATAATGTGATTTGCTTCTTAATATCAAGTGGGGCAACTAAGCCCCCCGCCCCTTCAAACAGGTCACTATGAACATCACTAAATACACAATGTTCTATTGGCTAAATAACTGTAGGACCCTTGATCGTGTGGTACCCTATTTTTGGTTGGCTACTAATTTCCATCAGTACCTTCCCACCTACGTATAACAGCATGCAGGCTGGGCGTCCAGGTACTGGTGAACTCGTTTTAACCATAGCTTCCCACCAATTAATATATCCATCCATCATCATATCAGTGGTCTGCTGTCAATTAGGTCTTTGAACTTGTCCTTGGGAGTGTTCTTTGCTCTGGGAAATTCAGGGGAGTGAAGGCTTGCTCTGCCCTCGTGTGTAGGTGTGACCATCCTGTTTGTCCAACTTCTACCCACGTGACTGAAGACCATGAAATCGAGCTTCTAGTGCATTAAAAATACTATTTTCTAATAAACCTCTGACGTCTTCTTGTTTTCGTCCATGTCTTCTGAACAGGAGCTCCATTCTTTCACACGATTTGTATCTAATGTCAGCTCGCTCCAGCCTAATACGGCCTTGGCTTCTTGGCTCACCCAGGCTCGCCTTTCTGAGATTCGCCTGTAATTCACTTGTTTTTCTCACTGCGACACAATAGAAAACGGCTTTACTTCTTTTGCTCAGCTCTTCTATTTGTACGAAGTGGAAACATCCATGCCTTACTCACCTATATTACAGGGCCCACAGTAGCGGGCATGTAGTTATGGTTAAGTTGCTAAATCCATAGGAAGACCTCTTTTTGGGCGGCTTATAACTTCACTCCCCGTGGACTAATCCCTATGGCCCACTCTGAATTTTTCTGCAAAGTCTGGTGAGGTTTCATCAATGGGGGGCAAAGTTACAGGGGGGTCCCATTTTTTTTTTCCATAGACTGATTTTTGGAAACACCTCTATCTTGGATTTGCAGACAGCGGCCGGTGTCTGTGGACATCGCGGTAAAAACATATTAAAAAACACAACATTGCACATGTCAAACTTATCAAATAATCTCTGGGGAGGTGAGGGGTGATGAGGATGGGATGGGATATGGCTGCAAGAACAAATAAAACGTGTTTTTTGGCCGTAAAAGTCTGCAAACAGTCCTTTGAAGGTTGCGGACACCTCTGCATTACAGGGTTGGCGAAAAGCAGTTTTTGGATGGCTTATAACTTTGGGGCCACTTAATGAAACTGCATGCCATTTTTCAGAGATCTCTTCTTCCTCAGGTGAGTGTTAAAACATAATCACATAATACCGTCTTGTTATCAATATTGACCTAAGCCCATTCGCATTACACAGAAAACCCGCATTCGTAATGTTCCGCTTTTCGATCGATGTCGCTGCCATTTTAAGAATCATCCGCAATTTTGATTTCAACTCTTGTTTCATGTTCTAAAATGGTGGACCGTGTTTTCAACTTGCAGCTGAGCCGAACGACCTTTGAGTTCTGTTAATGTTTAGGCTGACCGAGAGCAGACTGTTTGACCAATGTAAATAAACCTTGTATTTCGAACGAACTGCCATCCAAGTGTTGTCTGCGCTCACAAGCCTCATCCTCATATAAACAATGAGAGAATGGAAAACAAACTCAGATCATGTGTTCTGGCTAAACTGCATTGTAGTGATTCTTGTAGCAAGACTTACTGTGGATCAGAAAACCAACAAGCATCATTGTAACTTCATGGGCATGCAAACTTGTTTAATCCCTTGTATAATATTTTAATGCTTATCATATGAACTGGGCACAAACTCTAGTCAGTAACTTATTACCTTGGAGAGAGGCAGGCCAACGTTTCAAAAATTGTATAAATATGTCTGTGTTTAGATGTCCAGCACTCTCACCCCTCACTGTGTATGCTGGTACACATTGTGAGGTGTTGGGAGCCAGATAGCTATCTGTTTTGCTTTGATACTGTACAGTAATAAAAGATACTTGTATCTTTTCAACCCGTGATTGGCATATTTCACTTGTGGTACAAAGTCTCAATATTTCTTTGGTCTTTCAGTGAGCATCTGCTTTCGGGAAACTGTCAAGATTCAAGTCACTTTTAGGAATCACAAATGCTGGAACATGAACATTCACCAAGCTGCATACTCCTCCCGAGTTTGCGGGTAGTCTCATATAAGCTCTTGCTGTTACAATACCACTAGTACACCAATTGAAAGGATACTGATGGAAAAGGATACAATTGGACTTGCCCTGAAGCAAAGAGGAGTAGGACGACGTCCCTTGATATTTAGACCTTCCAACTAATATCACTATCTAGCTGGGTGAAAAATGACAGCTTAAGAGAGTAATCAGTGGAAAGGGCGTGTAAGAGACCAAGATCACAGGACTGTGAAAAGAAATGAGAGGAACTTTAGTATATGCCAAACCCAATCTGAAAGTAATACTCTTTCTAAACAGAACTGACCTGTGATGGTAACAGTCCCCAGTAGAATCCAAAGTCCATAGGTCCTCCAAGAAGCAACAAAATTGGGAAGGTTGTTAGTATGGGAACTAACCCGAATGGAACGAGGGCCGCGCTAGAGTCGGGTTGGTGCACTCAGGATAGCGTCCTTAAAGTTCTGTGCACTGGTCCGGTATGGAAGGCCCAAGTGGAATGGGATGAAGGAAAGACAAGGTCCCTTATAGAGTTGACAGGTAAGCCCTAAAAGAACTAGTGAGGATTGAGTAAATCAACAGACTGAAAGAAAAAGCTACTGACTAGAATAACTAGCCGGTTGTCCCCAGTGGAATTAGAGTAATGGGAGCTGGAGGGAGTTGATTGCTCTGAGTAGCGTGGGAGTGCTGAGAAAGCTGTGATAATGCACCATGCGACACGCGATGCAATATAGTGGTCAGCCGGTGGCTCCAAATGAGAAAAGAGCGTTGGATGGCTGTTGAAAGTTGCACCGCTGAGGAATGCGATGTAAATGTCGGCGAGGGAATGGGCCGACAACTCCAGGTGGAATTGGAGCGTTGGTAGTTGATTACATTGCACAGCTGAGGAATGATGAGGAACGCGGTGGAAATGTCGGTAGAAAAATGAGCCGACGGCTCCAGATGGAAGGAGCGTAATTAGCTGACTTACGTTGCACCGCAAAGGACTGCAGTGGAAAGTTGGCAGTGAAGTCAGCTGACTATTCCGGGTAGAATGGGAGTAGTAAAGACTGTCAAAGGAAGCGTTGTAGAGACGCGAGGAAATAGACCGAAGCTGCGGGACACAACTCCAAGCTTCGCACAGGAAACGATCAGAAGCAAGGATCCCGAAACCCTTCTGGGTTTAAATAAAAGTCACATGAAGACTTGCGTGAACGCGTACGTCTTCAACAACACCACGTGACATGTCCCGATTTAAAGGAACAGAAGGCATTTCCTGCGTCCCTGACAATTGCACATGAAGAAGAATAATGTTATTCCGTGCGTGCTTTTATAAAAAAAGACGCTTCCCCTGGAGTTTGCTAAAGAGACTCCAGTGGGTGTAGAACAGTCTGGCTGTTCTGTGAACCGTGTGAGCATGAGGTCTCTGTTGTTTGGGCTTAGGGCATGCAGGAATGACACTTGCTCCACAGACCCAATAGTGATACATGATCCCTGCTGTTCCAAGTTTATTCCTGGTACATCAAAGATAAGATCACAGTTCTTATTTTCTCCAACTTTTCTCGTGCCATTGTTTCTGGAGCAGAGCTTTGCACTTTCTAGAGGCACTATCTGCAAGGGTCCTCCTTTGTCTTCGACCCATCTCAGTAGTTTAGCAAGTCTCGGCCACAAAGGTTTCCATCCATTCTGTACAATGTCAATGGTTGGCTTGTAACAACCAATGACTACCCAGGCTCTGAAGATAACTACTCCTTCTTCCCAGCCATCTGGTGATAGCACAGATCCCCAAATCTTCATCTGGCATCTGTTCTTCCATCTGAAAATATCTTCTGTAGACTTTCCTGTAACCTGAAGTTTTCTGTTTGCTTCTCGTCTAATCTCAGCTCCTTTCACTCTAGGCTTTTCATATATGATCACAAGATTCTTAGTCTGAGCTTTATTTCTTGTCTTTGTATCTTGCACATAGTCATCTTCATCTGGATCTGTCCATTCAGTTGTCCAATTGAGATATGCACCTTGGCCCATGACCTGGCATCTTGTGCAGAGTGCCATTTGTGACAGACAATGTGCTGTCTGAACATCTATTTCAATAGCTATGAGTATTTTTGACTTCCCCATGCTATAAGGCAGGAGTGCACACACAAAGAATTCCTCCTTCAAGGTTCTCCTTCCCACTTCCTTCATATGATGATGCCAAATGTTATTCCCCAAAATGTGCCGTACTGTCCAGGTAATCATTTAGCTCATGATGATCTTCTCTAGCACTTTTCCTGGGTCTCTTCCTTTCCATCTGAGCTTCTTTAGTAATCTCATGAAGTATGTCAGCATGGTTTCTTCTTACTGTACCAATCATAGAGACATTCATTAAGGGACTGGTTGTTTTTACATGTGCTGCCTGTGTAGGAGAAAGTTCTAGAAGTTTCATCTTATCCAATTGTATTTTTCTAGCAGCAGCAAGTGATGACCATAGAGATTCTACTATAACCTCTGTGTTACGCTCACCTGGTATCCACAGGGGCACCACACGATACTGGATGGAGGTCTAAGCGCTATCCCAGACCCCTCTCTGCTTGGTTATGTGCCAGACGTTGGGTAGCGTCTATAACAGGAGAATGGAGGGTTAAGATACTGGTTCTGTGATGGGTGGACTCCCACCTCCCTCTGGTCCAAAATCTCCTCCCTTTGGGTTATCACCCACCTTACTTCCTGGCAACAGAACCTGCCCAGCCTGTGTTGGAGCAATTATCTGGCTAATTCATCGGTGTGGTCCTTGGTGACAATCAACTCCCTCCTAAGGGCATTGGTTTCTTGCCAGGTGGAGTGCACTTCGGCCCATAATTCTCCCAGTAACTGGCCTAGTTGGTCAGTCTCTGATGTTTCCATGATGCCGAGGTGGATGTTTTTAATTGTGGCTTTGCGTTCTGTTACGCTCACCTGGTATCCCTGGGAGCGCCACACGATACTGGATGGAGGTCTAACCGCTATCCGGGACACCTCTCTGCTTGGTTATGTGCCAGACGTTGGGTAGTGCCTATAACAGGAGAATGGAGGGTTAAGATACTTGTTCTGTGATGGGTGGACTCCCACCTCCCTCTGGTCCAAAATCCCCTCCCTTGGGGTTATTGCTCACCTTAGGTTTTTGTGCGTTGAACTCTCCGTCCTGCGTCTCTGTGCAGGGGCACGTGGTTGGTGCGGGCGTTCCATGGACCTAGTTGCTTCACTGGTCCGTGTGCCCTTATGTCGGGTCCAGACCGGCTGTGACTCCGACTCTGCTTGCTGTCTTCCAGGTGAGTTATAATGTCTTTTCCGTCTTTATTCTGTCTCTTTTTTCCCTCCATTTTCTATGTCTTCTTGGTGTCTTGCTCCACTACGCTGTTCCCTAACAATATCTCTTTTTGTTTTCACAGGGATGGTTGTGATCTCGGAGTTGCTGCGCCAATGGCAAAGACCACGGTGAGTTATTGATGCACGGAGCGCTGCGCTGTTTCTTGGTATTAATTGCTAACCTGTGTTCTCTTCTCTTTTTTGTACAGGGTGCAGTGATGTTCCGGAGTGATGAGCGATCGAAGCGCTGCTTGCCCAGGTAAGTGCTTTGTTAATGCTGACCTTGCTCCTTCTCCCTTGCAGGTTGCGGTGAAACCCGGAGATGGGTGAGGTAAGAGAAGCACAGGGTGCTGCCAGGACTCACTGTTTGCCCAGGTAAGAATTGTTATTAATGCTGTCCTTGTTTCTTTACCTTTGCAGGTTGCAGTAAATTCCGGAGGTTGGCGAGGTATGCGAAGCACAGGATGGATTCAAGACTGGTTACTTCACAGGTAAGTGATTTTGCTCGCTAAGGCTGTTCTTGTTCTTCTGGGTTATTAATGGAATCCAGGTCTAGGGCTTCAGGATTGGGCCACCGGGAAAGCAGATGAGCAGGAGCTGGACACGGTGAGCGTTACACTGTAGGAGTTTAGAATAACGCGAAGCGTGTTCTGCTGTTTGGGTGTGGTTTAAATAGCCCAGGAAAAGTAGTTCCAGGCCAAGTAGTTCCAGGCTCAGCCACACCCAAAACACTAGACCACATGGCTTGGTTCTAAATAACTGAGCTGTGTAATAGGCCTCCATGTTGGATTAAGGTCCAAAACTGGTATTGAATTATTCCTGATAATGAGCCTGGCGCCAAAGGCGCTAGGACTGCCTCCATGTATGTTTCTGATGGAGTTCTAAGGCCCTTGGGGCCAGTGTGAAGGGCTTTAGCCCCACTGCTGCCAGAGGGCTGTTATACCTGAGGGGGTCAGGGGCATGGATCATGACACTCTGTGCGTTACCTCCCTCCAAACGGTACCCTTGGTTCACAGGAGGATACACAGGATTTTTTTTTTTTTATCTGACGTCAGGTTATTGGCACATAGCCCTGACAGACCATGCCAAGGAGAAAACTGCATTTTCAACCACAGCAGGCCTGTAGCAGTTTAAGGTTATGCCTTTTGGATTAAAGAATGCACCTGCTACATTCCAGAGGATGGTCAATTAAGTTGTGAATGGGATGGAGGACTTCTGCATGGCATACTTGGATGACATTGCAGTGTTCAGGTCTACTTGGAAAGAACATGTTAATCACTCAGGATATGTTTTGCAGGCTCTTGAGCAGGCCCATCTGACCATAAAGGCAAGCAAATGTCAAATTGGTCAGAGCAAAGTGGTCTACCTTGGTCATGAGGTAGAAGGAGGTGAAATAAGGCCATTGCCTAGCAAAGTACAAGCTGTACAGAACTGTGCCACCCCTACTACTCAAACCCAAGTGAGAGCCTTCCTACGTCTTACTGGGTACTACAGGAATTTCATTGAGAACTATGGGTCCATCGCTTCTTCTTTGAATGTAATCTCCTCTCCGAAATTCCCTAAAAAGGTTAGATGGCATGAGGAGTGCACTCATGCCTTTGAAAACCTGAACAAAGCCCTATGTCAAGCTCCAGTCCTAAGAGCTCCTGATTATCACCATCCCTTCATTGTGCAGACATTTGCATCCAATACAGGTATAGGAGCAGTCCTTAGTCAACTGGTTGAGAAAGGTAGGGAGCACCACATTTGCTTCATCAGCAAGAAGCTGAAGGAACCGGAGACAAGGTGGGCAACCATAGAGCGTGAGTGTTTTGCCATTGTGCGGTCTCTGAAGAAGTTTAGACCATATTTGTATGGATCTAATTTTGTGATTCAGACAGACCACCAACCCTTGAGATGGTTAATGCAAATGAAAGGGGAGAACCCACAACTACTAAGATAGTGAATCTGCCTGCAAGGGTTTGATTTCAGCATTAAGTAGGGGTCAGGATGTCACAACCAAAATGCTGATGGTCTCTCTAGGATGTTTATAACTGACTAGAATGAAGAGATTCATCCAGGAGTGGATTAAATCCTCCTGTCCCTTAGTCTGGGAGGGGCGGGGTGAGTGTTAGGGAGAATTCTCCAGAATGGCTAATTTCCCTTACCTACTGAGTCCCTCAGCAGCTTTGCTGGATTTCTAGGAATTTGTTTTCTCCTAGTAAGAGTGTGAGCCTTTTTTCCTCACTCTTACAAGTGTTTTGCTGTGTGTTTTACGTTTTTTGTGTTCATAGAGTGTGGAGCCCCACCTACTCCATAGGCATCATCTTTTTAACTGTGTTTCACACAGCACCTTTAGTGCAGTGACACAGGGTTGTCTTTTTCAGACTTCCCACTTTAAGCTCAATTTTCTGGGACTGACTTCTGTCTCCTAGAACATGTAAAGTTGCCATTGACTTTATTAGTCTTTTAAATTCACAGACCCAGTACAAACTATCTTCCATAGAGTACTTGAAAGGGTTAATAGTTATCCCTTTTTGTCTGTTTTTAATAGAACATTATTTCTTTCCCCTTTCTTTAAGATTTGGCTGGTGGCAGTGGTATCTACCATATTTTTCCTACCGCGGTCTATGAAAATAGTCATGGTACTGTTTTAGGCTAAGTTAGTAGCCTCAAACTTTAATCCGCTGGACCCCATTTCATTTTATTTGGTTCCGGCTGGGTTTGTTCGCCATTTCTTTTTGTAAAGGTCTTTCTTGTGTTTTACTCTGTACGCCAAACCATGTTTGGTTCCTTTGTTCGCTGTCCTTTGGCGGGCTTCTGCACAGAAGCCCTCCTTAGGCACCTGAGAGTCTAGGTAGACAGGATGTGAGGGAGTGGTTTTAGGCCCCCTGCACAGGGTCTCCTTGGAGACACAAATCGCACTCTTGTTTGATTGTCTAGGTGACTGTCCTGCCAGGACAGCCAACCTGCTGTGTGATTGACAGCCAGGCTGTGTGAATGGGGGAAAAATGCATAAAAAGCAGGTCTCTGGGACTTGGAAGGCAGAGTCGCCACTGGATCAAGAGAGCTGAAGAGAAGCTGAAGGAAGAGGACTGCTGCAACTACTGAACCTCCCGGTGAAGCCCTGCTGCGGGTCCAAATTCTCCTAAACTTAGACGACAGAGAAGATCTACAAGGAATCTTCTTCCCTTGAGCCAGTTCACCAAACACCAAGCAAGGTCTCCCTCCCATGGTCGAATTTGCTGTGCATCGCTGCAGTGAACTGGATAGCCAGGAGGATCGGACCCTGTTTGGATTTTAAGGAGCACACCTTTTATTCGTTGCTTTGCTCTGTTGCTGGTTTCTTCCCTGGGCAGTGCAGGAAACTCCAGTCTTCCTCCTTTGTGTCAGTCTCACAGTCACTTCAGGAACCGTGAGCCTGCAGGAACTTCTGCCTCAGCTACAGCATTCTTCTTCTTCTAAGGTACTGTTCAAACCCGGTTGTTCGTTCCGACCGACCACGGTCTTTCTCCAATCCAAGGGCGTGTCCTTCTCTGCTCTTTTAAGTAACTTTTCTTCTGACCAACTTCGTTTCGAAATCTTGCCAAAGACTTAACCGCAAACTACTTTGAACTGTGTGATCCTCTGCAAAGACTCTGAACCATTAACATTGCCCCAGGCCTATTGATTTGAATCCTCATTGTAGTAATCCTTTTCTAAATTGCTCTGCCTACTTACTTGTTGGTGATGCTTGATTTTGAATAACCTTGTCTTTCCCTCCCTTTTTAAATTACTGGAATGCCATTTGGCTCACACTTCATTTTGAGCTTAACTTGTCCAGAATTCATTGGGTGTTGTGTAGTGTATTAAGATTGTGATTTTCTGCTGCTTTCCTTAGTGAACTGTTTTAAAATTGATGGTGTAAATAAATGTATATTCTTTTTCTCAGAAACTTTGAGTCAGTGTTTGTTTGAACCATGGCAATTGCTGTCCTTTGTGTAACTTCTGATACTGCTCACTTTACTCTTGAGATACGTCTGGCTGCTCAGCCATCACTACCACTTTACTGTGTAGTACAGGCTTGTACCAAAGGTGAATTTGTACTGTCACTTGTAGTCTTAAGTTTGTGTGGTGTTCCCAAAGGGTACTGCATATGAGTCTGCCTAACACTGACCCATCTCCACTAGCCTTTATTTCCCCTTCAACAGCATTCTTGGGAGTTTATCTGCACTAACCTTGTCTCTTTGCTTTTCCTAATATCATCTTTCTTTCAAGTCTTCTCTTGCAAAAAGCTGCAATAATGTGCAATGTTCAGCTAAATTTCCGTCCATGATTTGGCTTCCATACCCACTAGCTTCTTGAGCTGCTTCTGCACTGGCTCTGGCAGCCCTTCACATCATTATAGCTCCCATATCTGACATCTCTAGATACAGTACACTTAAGCACATTCCAGATGGCCGCCCTATAATTGTTAAACAGCACTCCGTCCTGAGCGGTCCTCAATGAGGTAATACTCAAATATCCTGCCCTTGACCAAATGGCATTAGCTGTTTCTCCAAAGATAGCAATCAGGAAACCCCTACTGTCCCTTATAGATAGCATATTTTCTTCTGTCATTTTTCTAATTCATGTATGCATTTTCCATTGCCAGAATTTAAACTCAAAAGTCTACACCTTAAAGTATCCTTATCCATGTGCAGGCAAAATACATATTATGGTCTGGCTCCTCCCTTTTCTAACAGAAGAAAATGTAAATTCCAAACTCGCTCTCATCTCCCATTGTTTGCCTATCCATAGCAGCGACAATGGTTCTGCACCGCCTTCTTCCTGGCAGCGACCTTAACCTGCTCACATAAAGTGGCGATTCCCACCTCTGACCATAGGTTCACCCTTCGGGTGGCGGATCTAACCGCATCAATGATTCTGACGCCTGAGATATAGATAGGTCTAAATCCATCCATCAGACTTCCTTATCTATTCTAAAACATCCCTCATGTCTATATGTGTTACCTCCCTCCTCCCCACGGAAGGCTTCTCTGTCTTCGTCTGACATCTCCTGTGCCTAACTACTGTGACCTCTCTCCTCTTCGTCTCTATCCAGAATCAGTATTATTTAAAGACAGCTTCTTAGGTTTTCAACATAAGGCTCCCTTTATGCCGTACAGCTGTGTACTCTTGATCGATCCTTTTTACACTTTGCCTCACATCCTCGATACTCTTTACCATCAAGTTTGAGCAAAATCTGACCACCCATCCATTTCTTCTGAATAAGTGCTAACTCATCAGCCTTATCATTTTTTCTCCTTTCCATTCCTCTATGTCCCATCCTATATCTCTGGGTATACTTGGTTATTTGCTTCTTTCCTTGTCGTGTCTCTCCTTATCCCTTGGGACCTTAGAGATTACATCTCTCTCTCTCAGTATTTTTCTCTGAGTCCTCATTGCTGCTTTGTGGAGGCAACTCATATGCCGTGTTACTATACCCTATTGCTGCCTTGAGCTCTCTTAATGGGTACGTCCCATCATTCTTCTTACTATTCCCATCTGCTTCAGGCATGGTGGGTGAAGCGGAAGGCTCCTCACCCCCCTCTGTGCATACATTAAGTATTCAATCAACAGGAGGCGTGTCCTCTCTCTCCTCCTAGTATATCTTCCAGAGCTCTAAGCTCGCTAGTCGCTTACCTAACTTTTTTCCCGTATACGCAGCATGCAAATATGTCGTCATATGCTGTAAAACTGCTTTGAATAACAATCCCTCTTGTAACCATGGCATGAACATTTTGTCTGCGGTTCCTTTAACCCATTCTGCACTGTACTGTCTAAATTCAAGTGCATACTTACAAAAATGTAAAAAGTAATAGCCTCCATTTTTGACACGTCACTCTTTGACCATCAATACTCACTGTTTACTCATTGCAAATTTCAAAAATACTTTTTCAAGAAAAAAAACAATATGAGCGTGCACCAATCGTCAGAGCTCCCATCCCTCTATATCATGTTTTTTACTCTAATATGCAAAAAAAAAGACATCAATTCAAGTTTATTAAATATATGCTTAGTTCTTTAACTCTTGCGTTTCTCCTTTTCACATTTATCAATCTCGTCTATTATTTCCTCATCATTACACAATCACATAAAACAAACAGACAAACAAACACACTCAGCTGGCCACATATATCTCAGGGTTTTACCTCAAGACTTTTCCTGCCTCTAAAAATACTCATACAGCATTTGAACAGCCCTCCTTAAACCCGTCTTTAACCGGGTTCATCGCCTACGGCTTCCTCTATGGGATTTTAGGTGCTGTTCCTTCTGTTACGTTCTTTAAATGCAGATATCTAGGTCTACTCTTTATCGTGGACTCTCTCATGATACTTCTTAATTGCTTGGTCTCCCCTCAATCAATGTACTCAATATTTAACACTCATCATTATCAGGTTGAGTTATTCCCACCTCCCTGCATTACTTATTTTCCCATTATCATTTTCTTTACCCACTGCCCATTCACACCTTTGTCACCTTACTCAGTTTTTTACTCACCATTTGTGTTTTTCAACTTCCGACTCTCGGGATCATATGCCTCCTCAGTAGCCTCTGAAACCTTTTGTTTGTTCAGCTTGTGTAGATGCTGGGAGGGGTTTCTGCCTGAAAACAAGGGTCCTGTGTAACCTAGCTTGTACAAGATTTGCTTTACACTAAACCGCTATCTATAGGGAGTTTTACGTCCTTTCAGCCGAATGGTAGAGGCCATGCAATATTTTTGGGACCCCAAAGCCTACTTATCTCTATGGATCGAAACCATCATCTGCTACCACGTGAACTGGAGTTTTCAGCCCAGCCCTTTAAGATGAGGTAGCAATACCCTTGAGATGGATGGTGGATGCAGAAATTATTCAAACATCAATAGTAGGAATGACTCAGGTAGTTGGCACCAGCATAACTGTTTGAATACCAATTATCTAAAATAGCGAGTACAATCAACAACAGCAGACATCCCTCATCACGATCTCAACGCATTTCATAAAAAAGCTTGTTTATATAACAAAAAATCATCATATGTGATGTTAACCACATACTACGAACGTCACCCTACGTGGCAAAATACAAAAGCCTAGTGGAAAGTGTGATAGGGTCTAACAGGACCTTCTAAGTATATAATTCATACTTATCTAGGGCAGTGGAATAATGTGATTTGCTTCTTAATATCAGGTGGGGCAACTAAGCCCTTCCCTCAAACAGGTCACTACGAACATCACTAAATACACAACATTCTATTGGCTAAATAACTATAGGACCCTGGATCATGTCATCGCCTATTATTGCGTGGCTTCTAACCTCTGTCAGTACTTGCCACCTATGTATAGCAGCACGCAGGCCGGGCGTCCAGATACTGGTGAGATCATTTTAACCATAGCTTCTGTAAGGATATTTGGCGTGTTACAGCACAGAGTACAGCACTACTGCACAGGTAGCAATTTGTTTTTTTGATGCAGCACCACCACATGGGTGTGGTGCATTGCTATATGTGTTGCCAGAGTAACATGGACATATAAGTAAAGCCAGGCTATTCAGTCAAAAACAATTTTTACATATAAGATGCAAATCTATTTTTACAGTTAAAAGCACACGTGCACATTCAAAAATGCACACTATTTTTCACCTGAAATGCCTCTGGTGCAAGAGACACATTTGAAAATTAATAACTAACCTTATTAATAACTAACCTGACTAATAAAACTGCATTTAACATAACCCACTAATAAAAATGTGTCTCCACTGCAGAATTAGGCCTACTCTGAAAGTGAACTTTTAAACGCACATTCATTTTTTTTTTCTCTGCTGCTCTGTCCTTATAACTACAGGAAGCAAAGAGCTCTAAGGAACAGGAAATCAGTTGGTTACAAATTTTTACTGTAGAAATGAGCCACTGTGTAGTGAGGGAGGAGATGACATGATTGATTCTGATTGTAGCAGCGTCATAGCAAGTATCATGCTAGAGGCTGTGATTAGAGTTTTGCTGGGGAAGCTTGAGGAGAGGGGGAGAAGAATCGAGATCTGGCAGAGCTGGGAGAAGGACCTGTTTCCTGGCTGAAGCATTCCTGCTGCAAAAGCTGAGAATTCCAGGCAATAACCCCGGTTTGAGAACGACAGACGCTTGTTTTCACTGGGGTTAATCTTCAAAGGAGCCAAATTCAGAAAGAGAATAGCCAGAGAAAACTCATGCTGAACAGATAAGGTAATTACAGAAGTGTGGGAGCTGTGCGAAAGTGTGCAAAACTGTTCAGTCAGTGTATTCAAGGGAGTCCCAGTCCCTTATCAGCATATGTAATGTTACCAATTGAATATATTCTCGCAGTTCTCTGTTCATTTTATCACAAATAATGTTGTACCATTTCATTTATTTCTGTAAAAAAGGGTTAAACTGTGTTTAAAGGAAATTTCTATAATACAAAAATATCTGAAAAAAGATAGCAAGTGTGTATTATTTCTCTCTTTCATTTTGCATGGGAAAAGGTTTAAACGTGTGTAGATTTTTAAACAGTGCAATTGTCATTTTAAAACAGATGTGTGCATGATTATATTCAGTATGGACAGTTGTGAGTGACTATTTGTAGCATAGCTTGTTGGAGGTACATGAGCCAATGGGAAGAGAGACTCTCTGGACATAGTTTCTATACCGTATATAAGGTAGTGGAAATTACCACAAAACTACCACAATAGCCCATGATGGCACACAACACTAACACTGAAAATGTGGTATCCCTAACATGTAGGCCTGAGGTCTCTCTAGTGATCAAGAACAATCTAGATAAAAAACAAGGGATGTTGAATATTGGGGCCACAAATAAACCAACCACGCAAATTATCGCGCACATTATCTAAATAGGTCTGAATTCTGAAATAATGCAATGTATTATTGTTATGTGTGATCCAATATGAATACAGAGAGTGATTATTGCTAAAGGTATTTTGGCGGTAAGAAAATACCGCAAAGCCCCAAATATCCACAAAATACCCAACATATTTATGGTGCGTTGCAGGCCGGGAAAGTGATCATAGAGTACCTACTGGGCGTGGCAAGCGTGTCTCACACTGCCATTTGCACATTAAAACCCATTTTATAATAGCAGTGTGCCACTAAAAACAAATTTCAGAATGTCACAAAGGGAAACCACATTTTCAGACCTAGTGCAATATTTAGAGGCAAAGTTGTTTGCACATGGGACGTGGTCGTCGAACAGCACCTTAGAATGGCGTGACCGCCTTCAGGTTGAGGTGCAGAAAGAAAAACTAGACAATATTTTTGCAGAAGGCAGCATAATTCAGGTCTGCCTTACAAGATTATTGAATGCAGCCGATAAAAGTGCAGAGAAAGACTGTTTAATACGGCTATGCAGCAAAATATGGTTTATTTTGAATAAGTCCCTGTGAATGCAGGAGAATGATACCCAGCTAATTAACAGGTTAAAAACTGAATTAGATGGGGCAAGTAAAAATCAGGAAATGTTAAGAGCAGAATTGGATGTATGCCAAAAAGACGTGCATTTAAAATGCAGAGACTTTGATGCTCAGTTATCCAAAAGCAAGAAACAATTTGAGGATAGTGAGCAAGAATTGGTACACTTAAAAGCCTAAGTGGACCACATTAGACAGGATAAAGATGAGGTTGTTTCAGAAATGCAGATTTTACAAAAAGAACATTGTGAAAAAGAATGTGATCTCCAGAGTGCAGAACAAGAAATGATTAAAATGATTCAAGAAAGAGTCAAGAGAAATAAAGAGTTCAATGAATGCCAAATGCAAATGTGCGACATGCAGGAGGTGATTAATAAGATGAGTGATGAAAACAACTATTTGCAAAATGAAGCAAACAGACTCCTTAAAAAGTGTAAGGACTTAGAACAGCAAATGTGCATTCCCAGGTCCCAGGAGAGGCGGCAGGGTACCACATTCAATGGAGTGGAGGTGAATTCTTGCTTTGCCCAAAGAGCTAGTGCTCCAGTGACTGGGCCGGTGACTAAACTTGTTTGCAGCGGCCTTGGGGGATTTGATACTCCCATTGGGGGCAGCCACCAATTTCATACACCTGAAAACAGGATTGAATCACAAAATAGTGCAATTCCATGCATTGCAACAAGTAGCCCCATAAAAATAATGAAATCCATTAAAGCCCTGATCAAACCATTTAAAAAGGGAGGTGAATGCTGCATTGAGGATCACTTAGAAGCGGTGCATGACATTTTTAAAGCACTCCAGATACCTAAGGAACAGTACAGACAATATTTTCATTTAACTTTAGATGCCCCGACGGCCAGCATCATAAGAGGATTAAATGAACAGCAGAATATGACCTGGTTGGAGTTTAAAAAGAAATTAGGCGTCATTTTTCTCCTTTTCAGTCATTGCAGGAGGCAAAGAAAGTCGCTTACACAATTACTGCTGGACCTAATACATCCCCTCGCCAATTTTTACAAGACTTAAAAAGAGCATTTTCTCGCTTTGATGTATCTTTTGACTCAAATTCCAATGAGTTTAAAACTGCATACTTCTATGGGCTACAGAAAGACATCATATCCCAATTGGTCCGTGAATTTGACCGTGACAAGTCCCTTGAATGGATTGTACATCAAAGAACAAAACTATATGAGGTACTCTATTGTCAGGGTATAGAAAGTGATAAAATGAAAGATACTAGACCTAAATCTAAAGAACCCTCAGCGACAGTAATGGAAATCAGGTCAGCCAAAATGTCCCTTGAGTCTGCTCAAAGCCAAGGTAAAAATAATGTGACACCTGAACAAAGGGGTAATCAACAAAGATCGCCATTTCCTGTACCAATGTTCCAATCACATGATCCTAGTAATAGAGAGAGCTACATCAGCCCTAGGTATTTAGGGGACAGACCCCGGGTAGGATATCGGCCTGATATGGCAGGTATGAACAATAACCAGAGACAAAATCAAGATCAAAGAAATGATGGTCCCTATCAGTCATTGGGGACACAGAGCAGATTTGATCCCAACACCATGATATATGGTAATCAGGATAGACACCGATATGTGGATCGATTTACTGATAATGGAAATCAACATAGGGGCCAGTACCCACAATCTGAGAGACAGGACATGAGGCAAAACGTGAACTACAATCCACGTCAGTACAATGATTCCCCACCAGGGGACTATAATCAAAGGATGGGTGCAACCCGCTCCCCTCCACAAATGAATCAAGAGTTCAGAAACCATCCCAACCGACATCAATCACCTGAGAGGTATCAGAATAGATCCAATCAGGGGGAAAACAACCAATATCGACCTAGGCCACAGAAAGAGGATCCTAGAGAGATGGAAAGGTTCCAGTGCCTTGAGGCCCAAGTGAAAATGTTAGCTGAGCAAATAGGAAAGCTCTATACAGCGCAAAAACAACCTTCCAAAGAGGGGGCTGATGGCCATAGCAATGACCGGGGGGCTTCCGAAAAGTGACTAAGTACTCATGATAACTGCAGTTCCAAAATGACAGATTGTTTTGATATAATTTTGCATAACGACTCTGAGATGCCTAATGGATTAAAAATGAAAGTGCCAGTAAATGAACTTGTGAAAGAAAGTGCAAATACTTCTAAAAAAGAGGTACGGTTTAACCTAGAGCTAAATAAAACAGTAAATATTTGTACAAATGAAAAAGAAACATTAGGAATTCCAAAAAAACAAAGGGACAGATTTAAGAAAAATGACTCATGCATGGGGAATACCAGTGAACAGGGAGTAAGTGGGGATGCTATAGCTCCTTCCCTGGGCAAGCAAAACAATGACCAAACACAGACAGAAAAAGGAAATACTCAAAAGGAGGGTACTAATCAATCACCTGAAGAATTCTTTGAGCCACATATTTTTGAAGAGGCTGAAAGGGCTGGTATCACACTAAATGATCACAAATGCACAGAATTAAAAAATGACAAATTGCTGAATGATGTTGTTACACATGTTCAGTTGGAAGGTTGTAATGTGGTCTCTGATGTTACCCAGATCGATGGGTGAACAGTGGCCACACTCCAAAAAACCTCTGATCATGGAGAAATGAATAAAGTCTCTCGCGCAGAAATGGGTAAAAAGGAGGGAAAAATGTCTTTCCATTTACCAATGTGTTTAGCCAAAAGTTAAAAAGACCTGAGAAAGGTGAGCCCTGAAATCAGTAAGAATTCACACTTCTTATGTGTATTAGAGGAAGTTGAGGACAGATATTATGCACCCATCACTGTAGAAGAAAAATGCCACACCTTTGCTATGATTGACACTGGCGCACAGGCCACAATTATGTCCAAGGAGCTGGTAAAGAGTATCAATGAAGGGAGACCCCCACAGAGTCAGAACACAGTGAAGGAAAATCAAGGTCCAGTGCATAACTTTAATGGGGAGGAGGTGCCTATCATAGGTATAACTGAGGTTGACATAAAAATAGGAAAGCACAGAATGAAACAAGAGGTATTGATCACATCTATTTGTGAAATTCCATTTCTGATGGGGACAGATTGCCTAAAAAGATTGTCTCCTCTCATAGATGGGGTGAATGGAGTGCTGTGGTCCTTAACCAAAAAAACATTGAGGCCTAAGAAACTAAAACCCCAAAACAGCAATATAAATGAATGTCACACCGTTGCCAAAACAAATGATGCTGTGGAGGTATATCTCCAGAATAGCTGCATACCTAGTGTCACTGTTATATTAATGTGTCAAGACAAAATGCAGAGCGACAATGAAAAACTACCTGTACAAATATACTTGGACCCAAGGAAAAATTGGCAGACTGCCATAGATGAGCACGCATTACGTTTTTATTTAAAAGAGAAAACATGTAAACAGAATATTGCTCCTAAAACAGATTCAGAAAAACACATTACCACTCTGGCAGAAATACACATGGAAGATGAGCAACCATGGGTTCATGTTGGTATAAATGACTATTTTAAAACAATAAAAGCCACTTTAGCGCTTGGACATGAAAGGAGTTTCATTAATGACAAAAAGTTGCAAAAAATAATGGAGAGGGAAGAAATCCCGAAATTTAGGATTAAAAACCAATATGTTTCTTGGTTGGACAGTCCAGACATTGAAAACCGAATTGCAGGCAGATGCATGCTTAAAATTAGCATTGGGCAGGAAACAATGTACCATAATGTATGGATAGTGAGTGGAGCACAAAATGAATTTTACATGGGCAATGACATCATGCACAGAATGTGTATGGTGTTAGATTTCCTTAATCAAAAAATATGGTCACGCCTAGGTGGTCCGGCACCTGAATTTGAAGACAAAAGAAGGGCTTATCATTGTGCACAACTGGTTCCTTATGCAATCGAATTAAAAATGAGGAAAGATACTATTATTCCTGCATTTACAAAACAGTTTGCAATAACACTGAAATGCAAAAATGGACAGCAGATGAAAGGCTCTGATGCATTTGTATGCCTGAATGAATCCATAAAACAGTAAGGCCTGTATTATGAATACATTCCATTGGTAGACATTGGTGAAGGATCTGTAAAAATTATGTTAAATAATAAAGGTTGTCAGGATATTCATTTAGAGGAAAACACCCCATTAGGAATGGCCATACAAAAATCACATTATACGGCAGATTTAAATAACATGGTGATTGGAAATATCCCTGAAAAGTATGTAGATGCCAAGGGTGAGTTGCCAGAACACCTGGACTCTCAGCCCAAAGGAATATTTAAAATTCATTCTTTGTATCCTTATGATTCAAATGAGACAGTGTGCTGTCATCAAGAGGATTGCATAATATTTAATTTAAATGAAAATGAAACAGAAAATCAGCCCATTGAAGTGGAAGCTGATATGCCAAAATATTTAAAAGTGGCAGCTTTACAAAAAGACACAGCCACACAGTTAGAGGAAAGCGCTGAGATTCCCTTACCAGAAGATTTTCCAGAATTTTCCAAAATGGTAGAAGAGCAGATCTCCTTAGCGGATGCGTGTGAAAGCAATGAGGATAGGGACAATCTGAGGGAGATATTTATGGAGTTTAAGGATGTATTTGCAAAAGATGCTTATGATTGTGGTTTAACTGATTTACATGTGGCCACACTACCAGAAGGGTGTAGCAGAAATCCAGTGTTTGTACGCCAGTATAGACTACCGCTGGCATGTTTAGAATCATTGGCAGAGATTATTAAAAATTTGGAATCGCGGGGAATCATCAGGCCCATTCATAGCACATCCAATACACCTATTTTAGGTGTGTTAAAGCCAAATGGTCAATGGCTGCTATGTGCAGACTTGAGAGAGTTAAATAAAAGAGTACCAGTATCTAGATGGCCACTGCCATTCATTGATCAGGGCCTAGCTCAGGTACATGGTTCAAATGTATTTACCACATTAGATCTCACCTCTGGATATTGGTGTGTGCCATTGGCAGAGGAGATACAACATTTATTTTCCTTTACATTTGACAGGACTCAATATGCCCGGCTTAGAGCTCCGTTCGGGTACATCAATAGTGGGAGTGAATTTGGTATATTTTTGAGAAAGGCCATGCCGGATGCAGCGGAAAGAGGAACAATAGTTTATGTGGACGATGTCCTGATAAAAAATGAAAGCCTGAAAAGCCATTTTGATGAAATAAGACATGTACTTGGCCAATTGCAGAAAGCAGGCGCCAAAGTATCTTTGCAAAAAGCACAATGGTGCAAGAAAAAAAGTGAACTTTCTAGGGCATGAAGTGACTGAACATGGGCTAAATCCACAAAAGAAGAAAATAGAGGCCATACAAAAGTTAAAAGATCCTAAAAATGTGAAAGGAGTAAAAAGTTTATTAGGGATGACAGGCTATAACAGAAAGTTAATTGAAAATTATGCAGAAATCACTCAACCATTGACTAAACTGCTTAAACTGAATACTCCCTGGAAATGGGAAAAAGAGCAGTCTGATGCAGTGGCTAAATTAAAGGAATGTCTTGTAAAGGCACCATGTTTAGCATACCCCACAAAGGCAGGGATTTCTTTATAGAAATAGGTTTTTCTGAACATTGTATGTCAGCAGTGTTATCACAAAAACACAAATTGAATCACAAAACCATTGCCTATGCAAGTAAGGTATTTTCCCAAGTTGAAATGAAATTTAATGAATGTGAAAAGGCCCTATTAACCACTGTGTGGGCGAAACAACATTTCCGCCCCATTGTTCAGGGAGAAAAGGTGATTATTGAAACAAATCATCAACCTTTGCAATTTTTAGAGAGTAAAAGAATTAGATCAGGTAATCTAGCGCAGTCCAGAATCACTTCATGGACGCTGGCATTACAAGGTTTTCCCGTAGAAGTGAGATATGGACAAAATAAAAAGAACCCAATTGCTCAAGGGTTAGGTGACTTACATGACTGCGCAGCTGAACAAATACCAAATGAAATGGAAGTGGAAACTAATTTGCAGGAATTTGAACAATCACCACACAAAGCTTTTGATGAAAAAACATGCACGGATTTGCCAACTGTATATGTGGATGGTTGTGCTTTTCACATTGAAAATGACAGTAATAAACAATTAGTGGCAGGAATAGGAAATGTCTGGTTGAAATGTGAAGGCGTCCCCAGTATAGGGATGAGGATTGGAGATAGGAGCAGTCAGATGGCGGAATGGGCAGCCATTTATAAAGCAATTGCTACTGCAGTTGATATAAAGTTCAGTGAAATTGTCCTGTGACTGATTCTGACTATGCACGGAATAGCTTTGTGGAGTATTTGCCTGGTTGGAAAGCAAGAGACATGGTTACATACAACAAAAAGCCACTTAAACATGGAAAAATGATACAAGCCATAGACAAATTGGTGTCAGAGAATAATTTAACAATATACTGGAGAAAAAATAGTGGGCATTTAAAAACACCAGGAGAGGATAAGGAGGGAAATGATAAGGCAGACCACCTGGCTAAGATTGGGGCTGTGATGGGAGAATTGCTACCTATTGATTATTTAATGGGTGAAATACAAATTGATACAGTGACACGTTCTAAAGCACCAAAGGAGGTAGATCAACCGGTGGTGCAGTGGAGTCATGACACGCCAGACCAAGATTTGATTGAGGCACAAAAGAATGATCGAATTTTGGGAATCTATTATAATCATTTGATAGATCCTGAACAAAATTCTTTAACAGAAAATGATTGTATGGGAAAATAAGAGTTGAGGGTGCTATTAAAGAACAAAACACGAATTAGATTACAGGATGGACTCATGATTAGAGAGTCCATAACAGGACAAATACAGTGGGTAGTACCCCTTTCATTCAGAGGGCTAATGCTACACCATGCACATAATGCCATAACTGCAGGCCATAGAGGTTCACAAAAAACATTAGAAATACTAAAAGATTATGCTTACTGGCCACATATGTCCCAAGATGTGGAATTATATACTAGAGGATGTCTAGTATGCGCCCAATTTAAACCTGCTTCACCAATGCATAGAGCACCATTGATGAAAAGAGGCCTAACTCTCCCATGGTCAGATTTGCAAATAGACTATGTAGGTCCTTTAAAAAAGTCGAGCAGGGGAAACCGTTATATTTTAAGTGTGGTATGTTTGTTGTCGAAGTGGATTGAATGCATTCCTGCACCAGATTGTAGTACGCAAAAAGCAGCCACATTGCTGGTGAACCATGTGTTCTCAAGGTTTGGGTTGCCACAAAGAATTGAGTCAGACAGAGGAAGTCATTTCACAAGTACTCTAATGAGTAAGGTATGACAAATACTAGGTGTGAAAAGGAAACTACATATCACATATCGGGCAGCGTCTTCAGGTACAGTTGAAAGAAGCAATAGGTCTGTTGTGGATATTTTAAAGACATTTGTGGCAGAAGGAGGTTACAGCTGGGATTTACGTTTACCGTTGGTTTTGTTGGCCATCAGATCAACTCCTGCGAAAGCAACAGGTGTTAGCCCCCATGAGGTCTTGACAGGTAGGAAAATGGTGTTACCACAACACCTACTATACAGAACACATGAGCAGACACTTGTGAGTGCATCCACAGTTCATGAATATATTGATGAACTGAGGAGGCATTTGCAACATGCATTTGCTTTTGTGCAGAGAAATCTGGAAAGAGCTGTTGACAGTGCAAAGCCTTATTATGATAAAAAGACATCAGTAAAGGAATACAGTGTAGGGGATCAGGTGTATAAGTTTCATTTTGGAAAAAGTAAACAGAAAAATTCTAAATTTCTAGCAGCCTGGCAGGGGCCATTTCGAATTTAGATACGGTCTCTCCTGTAGTTTATAAAATTTTGAAAAATGAAGGTGAAACGGCAATAGAGCAGTTCGTCCATGTAAATCAAATCAAACCATGCCATCCCAGACATGAGATCAGGCAGCTTGAGCATGTAGAAACAGATAAAATCCCTTGAACACAAAAAGAGAAAATAAATGGGTACAATCAGGAGGCAGTGACAAAGAAGTTAAAAAGTTGATTGTTATAATGGCAGATAAACACTGTAATATATGTAAAAATATATAATATAAAATAAACAAATAAATAAATATATATAATGGAAGCTCATGGTTGGTGTGCAGAGAGAAAATGTATTAAATATTGAATGCTGTTTTATATGTGCTTGTTTTCTTTTTAAAAAAAAAAATGAAATGTTTTTACCAAGCATGTTTAATTTTTGGCAAAAGGGTGAAGTTAGTATTGTGCTATGTACTTAATTTTTTTCTTTTCTATTTGATTTAGAAAATTAACATTATTTGGTCGGAGGTTCCGGGATCAGAGCCCACGGGAGACGATGGAGTCCCAGAGCCCACGTGGACGAATTCCGGGAAAGCCCCAAAGAGGGGTGCGATCAGCATTGAAGATGATACCGATGATATGGTTAATGATGATGATATTTGGAGGGATCTTCAAGAATTCAGAAGCACAGGTTGTCATTGAAGCAGAGGTTGTCATTGAACCTGGACCAGCATCTGGTATCGTGGTGGAAGAGGCACCAGGATTCATCATGAGTGATCATGAGTGATAGAAGGATGATTTTCCAAAATATATACATACCATTGAATCCTGAGATTTTGATTGAAAAACATTTGAACAATACCGGAATTAAGATTGAACAGACTAAAGAGTGGCTGGAAATAAGAAAAGAGGACACTAAGCAGTCAATAAGAGATATATTAATGCAATTGGAAAAAACATTAGTGAATTCAGCAGACATTAAGAAGAGGAGAGGAAAGAGAGGTGCGGTGATGCTCGCGATATCATTGGTAATGTCTATAGTTGTAGCCATAATAGGTACCACAATATCAACAGCCAATTCTATTTCGGTAGGGACACTGAGTACTAAAGCGCAACAACTGAGTATTGACCTAGAAATAATACAAAAAACATTAGATGGAATTAGAGGGGGACTGGATGAACAAGTAAGATTCATAAATGAAACTGCAATCATTCTAAATGAACAAGCGGATGTAATGCAACGGGCGACTAAAATAATATTTAAGCATGACAGAACTTTAAATGAAATATTGAACATAATGAGTCCTGTTGATAGACTATTAACGAATTATATGAGAGAAGTTCAAACTGCAGTTTCACAATTGATTCAAGGACATATCCCCTTGTATTTTGTTTCGCAGGATATTATTCGTCAAATGATAGAAAGATTGACCAGGAGGGAAATTGATATAATACAGGTAAAAATTGCATTCGAAATGGGTAATGCAATGCCGTTATATGTGGACTTGGAAAGACTAAAGATCGGATTTTTGCTATGCATCCCATATGTAGCCCCTGAACTTATTTATCAATCGAAGTGGGTACACAATGTGGGATTTTGGCAAGAGGACAAATTTATTAAGATTAAGACTCCAGAAGTGGTGGCATTTCAGTCATGGGAACCTGAAGTTTATTTAATACCAAACCTGGAAACATGTGTCAAATTTAAAGAACAAAATTATATGTGTCCAGTTAAACCATTTGTTCCTGATGCCACAGATGCTATTTGTGGTTTGAAATCTGACCCAAGTATATGAAGTGATTATTAGTTATGGGGAGTGAAGAAATGGCACAGGCTAAGATGGTCAGAGGTAAATGGTTGGTCAGCACCTGTTTAAAGAACATGACGGTAGTACATTTAAACCATAGAACATACGTGGTTAAACAGGTGAAATATAATGTTTTTTATTTACAGGTTCCAAAGGATACAATTGTGGCAATTGGGGGGTTAACATTGTTTCATGTAACAAATGATGTTTGGGAAAGCCAAGTGGAAAATATTGATTTTTTTCAAAGGGATACTTTTCCAATAGATCCGGATGTGGAATATTTATTGAATCACAAAGAAAGACATGTTATAAAAATGAATTTGAGAAAAAACAATATTACAATTAGTAATCTGGGGATAATAGAAGTGGAAAGATTTAATTGGGGAACCTGGGGGGAACGCTCAATAGTGGGTTTGGCTGTCCTGGTGCTAATCATGGGTGGATGGTTGATTGTGCTATCAGTAAAAATGAAAATGTTACTGATTTTAGTAGCTACGTCAGGAAGAGAAAGATATCCCAATACACATGCATTTTAAAAGAAAAAAAAGAACAAGTTGTTTTTAGAAATTGGCTTGGATCGTAGCCAAGTTCTAAAAACAAAAGGAGGGTATGTAAGGATATTTGGCGTGTTACAGCACAGAGTACAGCACTACTCCACAGGTAGCAATTTTTTTTTTTTGTTGCAGCACCACCACATGGGTGTGGTGGATTGCTATATGTGTTGCCAGAGTAACATGGACATATAAGTAAAGACAGGTTATTCAGTCAAAAACAATTTTTACATATAAGATGCAAATCTATTTTTACAGTTAAAAGCACACGTGCACATTCAAAAATGCACACTATTTTTCACCTGAAATGCCTATGGTGCAAGAGACACATTTGAAAATTATTAACTAACCTTATTAATAACTAACCTGACTAATAAAACTGCATTTAACATAACCCACTAATAAAAATGTGTCTCCACTGCAGAATTAGGCCTACTCTGAAAGTGAACTTTTAAACGCACATTAATTTTTTTTTTCTCTGCTGCTCTGTCCACATAACTACAGGAAGCAAAGAGCTCGAAGGAACAGGAAATCAGTTGGTTACACATTTTTACTGTAGAAATGAGCCATTGTGTAGTGAGGGAGGAGATGACATGATTGATTCTGATTGTAGCAGTGTCATAGCAAGTATCATGCTAGAGGCTGTGATTAGAATTTTGCTGGGGAAGCTTGAGGAGAGGGGGAGAAGAATCGAGATCTGGCAGAGCTGGGAGAAGGACCTGTTTCCTGGCTGAAGCATTCCTGCTGCAAAAGCTGAGAATTCCAGGCAATAACCCCGGTTTGAGAACGACAGACGCTTGTTTTCACTGGGGTTAATCTTCAAGGGAGCCAAATTCAGAAAGAGAATAGCCGGAGAAAACTCATGCTGAACAGATAAGGTAATTACAGAAGTGTGGGAGCTGTGCGAAAGTGTGCGAAACTGTTCAGTAAGTGTATTCGAGGGAGTCCCAGTCCCTTATCAGCATACGTAATGTTACCAATTGAATATATTCTCGCAGTTCTCTGTTCATTTTATCACAAATAATGTTGTACCATTTCATTTATTTCTGTAAAAAAGGGTTAAACTGTGTTTAAAGGAAATTTCTATAATACAAAAATATCTGAAAACAGATAGCTAGTGTGTATTATTTCTCTCTTTCATTTTGCATGGGAAAAGATTTAAACGGTGTAGATTTTTAAACAGTGCAATTGTCATTTTAAAACAGATGTGTGCATGATTATATTCAGTATGGACAGTCGTGAGTGACTGTTTGTAGCATAGCTTGTTGGAGGTACATGAGCCAACGGGAAGAGAGACTCTCTGGACATAGTTCCATACCGTATATAAGGTAGTGGAAATTACCACAAAAATACCACAATAGCCCATGGTGGCACACAACACTAACACTGAAAATGTGGTATCCCTAAAATGTAGGCCTGAGGTCTCTCTAGTAATCAAGAACAATCTAGATAAAAAACAAGGGATGTTGGATATTGGGGCCACAAATAAACCAACCACGCAAATTATCGCGCACATTATCTAAATAGGTCTGAATTCTGAAATAATGCAATGTATTATTGTTATGTGTGATCCAATATGAATACAGAGAGTGATTATTGCTAAAGGTATTTTGGCGGTAAGAAAATACCGCAAAGCCCCAAATATCCACAAAATACCCAACCTATGTATAGCAGCACGCAGGCTGGGCGTCCAGATGCTGGTGAGATCATTTTAACCATAGCTTCCCACCAATGAATATATCCAACCATCATCAACTCAGTGGACTGCTGTCAATTAGGTCTTTGAACTTGTCCTCAGGAGTGTTCTTTGCTCTGGGAAATTCAGAGGAGTGAAGGCACGCTCTGCCCTCGTGCGTAGGTGTGATCATCATGTTCATCCAATTTCTTTTCCCCACGTAACTGAAGACCACAAAATCGAGCTTCTAGTGTATTAAAAATACTACTTTCTAATAGACCTCTGACATCTTGTTGTTTTCATCCATGTCTTCTGGACAGGAGCTCCATTCTTTCACATGATGTGTATCCAATGTCAGCACACTCCAGCCTGATACAGCCTTGGCTTCTTGGCTCATCCAGCCTCGCCTTGCTGAGATTCACCTTTAAGTTGCTTGTTTTTCTCACTGCGACACACTGGAAACGGCTTTACTTCTTTTCCTCAGCACTATTATTTGTACGTAGTGGAAACATCCATTCCTTACTCACTTATAAATATATATATGAAGGTGCATGCCACAATCTATTCACTATAAAGCTAGCCTCAGGGATACTTTGTCTGCTTGTGTTTCTTTGCATACGTACATGTGTAAAAAAGCTCAACATTTTCATCTATCTCATTGCATAAGCTTCTCCATCTTGATCCCAAAATGACACTTATCTTCGATACATTCTTGATGCCTTATAGAATTGCCTATATCCTCTCGTCTCTGCATCTTTTCTATGCACGTCAGTCTTGCTATGTGTGACATCACCATTCATATTCGCCATTTATTTGTCCTGTTTCTTCTGGAATTGAATTCAAATGACCATCTTACTGTCTCGTATGTAGATATGGCTTTCTCAATGGAAACCTTTCATCCCAGATTCTCCTAGGTATCAGTATTTTCACTGCTACTGCAGGTGTCTCACACTCTGGCTCCCCAACATATAGGCACTATGGGCGAGTTGGTTGAGGTGGGGGTACTTGACCCCTTCTCTACACTACAACTTTGGCACTTCCTATGTCAGTGCACCCACCTCCGAGCATCCCCCCTCCAACCTCACCTGACCTGACATGCCTAACACCAACTAAGCCAGTTGCAACATACATGCCCTACCAATGTGACAAAGGCACACCTTCTGTGTCTCTCAGGGTCTGTCCCCCCAAACCACTTCCATTGCTATTCATCCCTGACAACTAGCCCAGCCACACATGATCATAGGTCTGTGTAGACAAAGGTACCCTTGAAAAATACCCTTAATAAACACAATATGTTCACCCATGGGTGCTAACCATTTGTCCCTTTACATCACCTCCTCCAGTCACATCCCTGTTGGTTCTCCCTGTCAAATACATAGCCATTGGCTGTCCTTTTCCCTGCTTCCTGGTAAAAGGCAACATGGAGCCCTGCCCCCACTTCACTCCAATAAACCAGGCAATGCTTACCTTCTTTGCCTGCCTCTCTTATTGTGGCTGGGCCAGGATTGTAAATGGTTTCGTGAGCACCACCCTCCAAACCCGAGTACTGCTCCTCACAGGTATATCCACATTTTGTCATATACATCTAGTGCTTGCAAAGTTATGTCCTACTGGTAATGCTGCCCAGCCCAAACAGTACATTTGCTCCCTAAACCAAAGCACTTCCCCTCAACCCTCAAGACTGAACAAATCGTCCCAAATCTTGGGCAAGCAACACTGCACCCTGACGATTTTAGCGACTACCGTCCCATCAGCCATCTTCCCTTCCTAGGTAAGATCTTTTAGTAAGCAGTAGCCATGCAACAATGCCAACACATCAAAGCCAATAACCTATTTCAATCCTACCAATCTGGCTTCAGACCCAGGTGCAGCACAGAAATGGCTACCATCTAGGTGATCAACAATGCCCTTAAAATGCTTGATTATGGGTATCCCTGCCTACTAATTCTCCTTGACCTGCAAGCAGCATTTGACACAGTAGACCACCAGACACTCACTGATAGTCTGCATAGCTGCAGGGCAACCTGGAAGATCATCCTCAGCTGCTTAAAATCCTACCATGCAAGTCATCAGTAGTTTGTACAAAGGCTTTCTTCAAAATCCCCAACTCCACCCATCACCTGTGGAGTCCGTCAAAGAACCATCCTGTTACCCATTCATCTTCAATCTTTACATGGAAATACTCTGATCGATCCTCACTCCACACAACATTCACATCCGCCAATATGCAGATGGCACATAGATATATCTGAGATTATCGAAGACATCCACAGACTCAAGTATTTTACTTAGAAGAAAATAAGAAAAAAAGTTTTTTTCCAAAATGAAAGAAATCATTAACAACTAAGGAATAATATTTTGGAAATAATACAAAAATTAACAATAGATTGGTGAGTATGTCAGATAGATAATTATCTCATGATTGCACATAGAATTCAATACCACCACTGTCAGATCTACATAAAGAGTTTATTCTGTTTTATTTTCTGTATAATTTTCTTTTTTTAATTAGAAACTCTCCTGATGAACCATGTGCATTAAACATGGAGAAACATGTGTTGAGAGGCAAAAATTATAAGGATATGCTTAAACAGTTGAAGAAGGAATTATATGTTTGAGAGGAAACAAAAAATAAAAAAGGATGTGTACTAACAGTGAAAAGAAATTTGTGTGATTTCAATGCCAAGAGAGGAAACAGAGAAACAACAATTTCAAGGTTGTGAACTTAATTAATGTGTACCAGAAGCGCACTCCATGTAAGTGTTTTTGAAAAAGAATTATCCACAGACTCAAGGCCTGCCACACACTGATCCAGTCCTGGATATCCAGTGTTTACCTGATGCTCAACCTTTCAAAGACTGAATTCCTAATGCTGACCAACAACACTGAATACAATGACAACCAGAACTGACTCTCTGCTATGAACCTCGGGGGCTTCACACCCCAGCTGGCCAACTGTGGAAAGTATCAATCAATGCATAGCAAGGAAGAAATACAGATTTTGGTAGCTAAAATCAAGTCTGTTATCCCAGACAACAACTTTGGATCCACTGTCCAAGCCTTGGTCCTGTTCTAACTGTATGGTGTCCGTGCCATTTTGGAAGGCCTTCCAGCAACTACACTGCTACTCCTGAGATCTGACCTGCATTCTACAGCAAGACTCATCAAAGTACTCCACAAATTTAACCAAATCATCCCAACACTCATCGAGTCGCAGTGGCTCCCTTTGCAGATCCGTCACATGCTCACATCCTGTTACATCATGTACAAGGCTGTGAACCTAAAGTCGCCAAGCTACCACACTGAGAAACTCAGCATCTCCAGATGCCTGCTATACAATCGAAATTAGGAAATGTGCAGATTAGAACTCTGACGGTGAAGGAAGGAAAGATCCAGAAGACAGGCCTTCTCTGTCTATTCTTCAAGACCCTGCAACCTCCTCACTTCAACAGTTTTGGAAAGAGCTCAATAACTTCCTCTTCAAGGTTTGGATCTTCCCTCACTCGCAGGTCCAAATACCTTGCCCTCCCTATCCTACCTTAGACTCAATGATGTGCTCCCACTGTCTCCTCTTCAGGCTGCTTGTGGATCCCTTGCTGCCAATTGCCTACCCTCACCCTTCTGTGTTCGCACTCCACCACATTTTTCTATGCTTACCTCACTGTGTTCTTCCTCCTACAATTGCAAAGTGCTCCTTGAGTCCCAAAGCGAGATCCATTCTCATTTACTACCCTTATGACTATTATTATGAAAATGATGATTGATTTCATGGAGTGTAATTTCCAGTGTTTTTGTTTGTCATGTGAATGCGTGTGTGTGCATGATAGTTGATACTCACCAATGAGCCAGGTGTTGCTATATGGTCCTTATTTCAGGGCCTGGTGTATAGGGGAATGCTGCAAGGCGTAGCTATCGTGCATGCATAATAAATAATTGGAATTCACATGCATGATGTGTCCTTTGCCATTACAGATCACCTGCACATTTATGGAATGATAACATTTCCTGTTGCAATATATGTGCTCTGTTTCCCAGGGGGGGTTGCAGCGCTACATGGGTGGAGTTGATGACTCCCAGTACAAAGGGAAAAGTGTGCAACTGCATACAATTCCTGGCACACTCTCTGCCTTGCACACTGTGTGTGTGTCATGTGAATGTGCCTATGCATATGTTTTAGAAGTGCAAGAACTGGTGGATGCACATAGATTGTGGGCGCTGTGGTATACCTGAACAATGGCTGTGGTGCGCTGTAATGATTGCATGTTCAGGAAGGGTAAGGCTGATAGCATTTTCACCAGAGGTGTTTGAGCCTGTGAGCACATGGCGGGTGTATTCTGGTAATTCTCCCACTCCCTGACCACATGGGGAAGGAAGTGGTATCTTTCCTAACCTCCTCATCTGGCATGCCAAATATTGTTGTTCGTGGATGGAAGATTCTGGCCCTCCTCCTCCTCCTTCCATGTAGTAATATCAGTGCTATCAATGCAGCAACCAGAATTGTGGCAATTTGAATGTTTGTTGGAATTGCATAGTGCTTTTATACGTCGACTTTCATAGCGCTTTGTGCTTCACAGAGTGTGAAAAGTGGTGGTGAGATCGTTCTCCTTTTCATCAACGTTAGTTTCTATGTATAGGAACTACTTAACACTTGGTGGGGTGTGCTTGTTGTTTGCATGGCGCCTCCTTCCCCACACCTATGTTATTCCTCTTTTTGGGGCTTTAATGAGGATATTTGCATGTCCCACCCCTTTCCCTTCTTTGCGCTGACTCTTCACGCACATTGAGTTCTATCACACGCAAAGCACTCGTGCAGGGCGCAAAGTGGGATGGGCCAGTGTAAAGTCTGATCTGTGAATCGGAAAATGAAATTTGGCATGACACAAAGTGTACTTGTGTGGTGCAAAGTGACTTTGTGTCCTGCAAATCGTTCTGTAAATTAGGCCCACAGTCTTTAGAAAGCCAAACTCTCTGTGTGGCGCAGAAGGCGACTCACCAGCCATAGGCTTCCAGCTGTGACCCACGCCAGGAACTTCAGCTCGGCATTTCCTTGTAGGATTCCGGTTCTGAATACAGAGGAATACTTAGGGCCTAATTCACAGAAGTGTTTCATAGTAGCAAAACCCCTTGGAAGGCCATATATATTTGCCGCTACTATATATTTCCAAACGATTGTGATATAAGTGTTATGCAACACACTTTCCATTTCATCATCAATTGGTGTTCATGGTGGTTTTATTTTTGCATTTTTAGAGCGCTCATACAGCCAGGCATCAAGGCGCTGTTGCTTGTTTTTAAGGTGCGTAATTGTATTTTTGTCTTAGTTGCTTATTTATAACACACTTAAATACCCAGAGGTTTCTAAGCGGTGACCTGGGAATCGAACCCGTGTTACTTCGTGTCGCCTTGCTTCCAAGGCGAGCACGTTGCGGCTGAGCTATCCTCCAGTGACAATACTTTGTGTGATTATGAGTCATCACTTAATTCAGTTGTGGGGAACAGTTGCCAAGCGAGAATGATTTCAGATTGAGGGCAGTTGTTCAAAAAGGCACGGAAAGTGAGCCTGTGCTTGCACTCTGCCTGAATAGCCCGGACATTGTTTGAAGAACAAACGAGGTAACTACGGAATTTGAAAGTCTTTAAAACTTCAGATCCAACAATACGATGTACGCTGTCACAGAAGCACAACAACCACAGACCTCCTGTCGACTGTGTTCGGGAATAAGTCTTCAAGGCCATTTCCAAAATACTAGCGATCATTCACTCCCTCATTGTGCCCCGCCCCCTTTTCCTTCTCCGACATCCTCCTGCGTTGCTGTCTTATTAATAATACTTGAGTAACTCATTATATTTCTTCGACCGGATGTATTGTATATTTTCTTCATTACTCGCCCGTATGATGTGCCTTTTACGTCCATTTTAGGGAGTCTTCACCCGTTTGACAATTCGTGATTTAAAACTCATCATTCTATTGTTGAAAATACTTGAATATAATCATCATGCATTAAGTTACACCAATACGATTCTTTATGAGGTGGTTTGAAGGAGCACTCGGCACAAGTGCTGTTAAAGTGCATCTTTTATTTATATCTGGTCCATAGTACACTATTCCCACAGCTGACTCATCCTCTAGCAGGCAAAGGTGAGCTCATCTGAGCAGGTGGCAAAACACATCAGTGGACGTGCAGCAGGCCATGCAGAAAGCACAAGGCACCTTCATAATTCATCGGACGGATGGCTTCGTTTGGAAGTAGTTGACATTGAAGAAAGCAGCAGCACCTCTTGCTTTATCCCGTCCGAAAGTTCCTGAACAATGTATCTACTTTTCAACATGAAACAATGCAAAGAAAGCATACTGTTCTCACTGAGTGACAGTTGTTCTCAACAGCCTGGAGTCTCAACCCTGGCTATGCAGAGTTTATCTTGGGGTTGGGCCAAATAAAATAGTCTGCGTTGAAGTGCTTGCTCAATTATTACAATGCATTTTCTGAGGTATTTATTTAAGAAAAATAATCTAACAAGCGTGTCTGATACTACTGTGGGTTCATTGTTAGCCTCTGGCTTGTTGGACCTGCGCGCGCATTTTTCTATGATGTTCTTTCTTTCTGTATTTTCTTAAGCAGCCCTTGAGTCAATGAATTCCATTGTTTCATCAAGCTGCATGCAAGGTAATGTTATGTTATACTCTAATATTAGCATAACGCACAATGACTTATTGTAAAACATCTGGTCAGGAATAATGCAGACAGGAATGAAAAGCGCCATGAGTGCACTTTCACCTTTATCTTGCTAACCAGACATTATTTCACAAATGCATATACAATGTTTATTTAGCTGTACATCATTGCTTTTGTTCTGCTCGAACCACGCTGTAGTGCCACATTAGCAGCTACACGATTAAGGCTATTGTGTTACTCTCCCTATGATAGGGCGAGCCTACAGATTGTTGGGGGTTTCTTTCCAATCATGCAAGAAATGAAACTTGCAACTTCCTTTTGCCATTAAATTTAAACGTACGATACTTGATAACAGTTGCTAGGTTGACCTTCTGTTTTTTTTCGTTTTTGACATTTTCATCAGAAATGCAATAATGGATACATACATCTTGGTTGTCTCATACACATCTTACATTTTTTAGACTTTGCACCATGAAGTTGCTAAAATGCCCTGAGTCTACTTTCCACTTAAACGAACAGCACACATAGGGAAAGATACTCACATGTCATCCCATGTAATTGTGGAAAGGCAATGGTCCACAGGAGATGCTTTCCAATTTTATTTTTTTATAAAATAACATATTATGCACAATTATAAGTATAGTGATAACAGTCAAAACGTGGGTTATTGTAAAAACCACATTTTTAAACATCTTTGTATTACATTTTAGAAACAACAACATAATAAAACTTCACGATGCCGCGTCGTTTAACATTAACATGTTACACTGTTGAACGAAAGTTAAATACCACTTAAAAAAAAAGAATCCTGCCGAATTGTGAATTTGAAGCGTATATGATATTTACAGCATGGCGTATCAGAAAGTACTCCACAGATTCAGTTCTCTTGGTTCGTTGGCGGATACCAGCACCACTGTGTTACTGTCACTCAGGGTTTGTATCATAATGGACAACATGTAATTAGCTGTGTCTTTTTGAAGCTTTCAGCCACATTACTCTGTTGTCACCTAGTGTTGGAAGTACAATTTGCATAGTTTGGCACGTTTTATTCCTTTGTAATTATCCAGCTTTCCTGGTTCTCTTGAACCTTGTCAGCACCAGTGCACTATTGTCATGGGTGTATACATCACAACTCAGATAATTCAGCTTTACATAAACAATGTATGTTTTGTGTGTTTTAGTTTAACAAACATCTTTTCTTGTTACAACAATTCTCAAGAAATAAAGAATAAAAACGTACAAAGATAGATTATTAATACATCTTCTTGCACATATACAAAACCCATCAAAAGCCATCAAAATAATTGTAATTGAATTGAATTGAATTTCCCTGTAATTGATTGATACCTAAATCATCTAATATACTCTGATTTGTATTGCATGAGCTAATAACAAACCAGAAATTAACAACCCTCATTAAAAAGTATATTTAAAATCTTCATTTCCGCAATTGCTAGAGCAGCCATTGGCTCGCACAGTCAACCGTGCCAGAGCCTTTCCCAAGCAGCTTAACCCAGCGATGCCAAGAATGTCCCCATCAACTCCCAGCGAACTACATAGAGATGCATGCATCCCACAAATAAGTGATGGAGAAATTCAATTCCCATGTCACAAAATCGGCATAGTCTTTCTGACCTCGGAACTAACTGTCCATCTCCTGATACATCTTTTGAGGGATTTAAGTACAATTTTAAGCCCAACATTGCAAACCTACATTTTCTTGATGGGTGTTTTTGTATTAAGGCTGACAACGTTATAACAGTTCACATCATTAAAACAGTGGCTAACACGCTTGTAAATTGAGAGACTATCACTATTCGCAATCCGGTCACATTCAAATAAATGCTTCTTTAATTTAATCAGGCAATTGGTCAGATCTTCTTCTGTTGCACCAATGCCTCAAAGAATGACTAAACATGCATCATCCAAGCTATTTAAAGGTTTATACATACGTCCGATAGACCATCTCCCTCAATTTAACAAATAAGATACCAGCAGGGGGTACTAGCAGACCTTTAAAAAGCTGCAACGTCTCCAATCTATAAAGGCCGGTAAAGGAGTGAGCCCCAAGACATGCCTAATAGCTGCCAGTGGTGTTCCTTGTGACAAGGCCAATACCATATGCCAAAGATTTACTTCGAACTTAGACCATTCATCGACACCCTCTAGAGTCTCAGCTCCATGAATTATTTGCAGGATGTTCTTCTGTCGATGATACTGAAGAACTGGACCGATGGAGAAACATCCAAACCTTTTGTCTAGTTGCTGCCGTTAGGCTGCAGAGGTGAGGACAGCGGTTTTACAGAGTGACTTTGTGGCATACATAGCTTTATTGGTACGCACAAAAAAAAAAACAAGTATTTAAAAGATTGTACAATCTCAGGTTTTTGGCCATGATTTGCCAATTTAAAAATATCTATTACATATTCTTCTATTAAAAGATTGTTGATTTGATATTTAGTTCTAATTCCAAATCATGCAATACTCATTCACTACTGTCAAAGACCGCTGCAGCCCACCTGACGTGTAAGCATACAGAACTATATCACCCGCAAAAAGCAGATGAGGTATTGTCAAGGACTCTAGTTTAGGAGGGTTGGACCTAACACCTTGCAGATAGCACCCCAGATCGGAAATATACATTTTAAGAGAAAGGGGGTCAATACCCTGGTGCAGGCCCCGCTCCCCTAATCACAGAAATTGCATCTCTGGTCCAGCCTAATATTCAGCCTGATGTCAGAGTGCAGACTCTCTAACATACTCACCAAGGCCGCCAGGCAACCCTGCTCTCTTAGCTTGCACCACAATCCACTTCTCCACACACAGAAATATCTACATACACCACAAATAGTTGTCATTTGGCAAAGTGCACCTGACTAGTGAGTCGCATAATAACCAAAAGAATTTAGAGATATACTTGACGCCCTCTTAAAGCCTGATTGTTAAACATCCAAAAAGGATGACAAGCCTGACCATTTCTGGTAGTCTCTCAAAAAAAAAGAATCAAACATTTTATATGACACATCTAAAAGAGATATTGGCAGATATTTATTGGGACAAGCCCTATCCACTGTTTTAGAAATTAAAATAATCACTGCACCCTTCCACGACGGTGGAAACATTTGTAGATGCAATATATTACGGACAAGATCCACTAAAACTCTAGCCCAAAGTGCAGGAACTGATTCCAAAGTGTAGTGGGACATCACTTCCGGATCTGGAACATTAAATATATTAAAACTTCTTAATAGCCAGTTTTGCTTGCCTGTAGACATGATCAATGATCGAAACTGAGACCCAGTACTCTGCGGAAGGTAATTCAGCATGCTTTCTGCATCCCTTTGATATTTCAAATAACTATGGCTTTCGACCAGTTAGAGTATTAATATTTCAGTGTTTTCTTCATGGCTGGGCCCGAATGACCAAGCAACCTTTATTTATTTATCTATTTATTTATTTATTTATTTATATAGCGCGCAAGTAGCCCAGGGGCATTGAGGCGCTGTTACTTGCAAGAACTTAGTTACACAGGTACAGGCATGGTAGCGGTCGTTGACACATTGTGAATACTACAAAACATCATACTGTTGTTACAGATATTGCACTTGGTCATTATATTACAATTTATGCACAGGGTCATATGATAAGTATTCATGCTGATGTGAAGGGCCTTATGTGAAGAGGATGGTTTTCATAGCTTTGCGGAAGGTGGTGAGGGAGGCCTCACCTCGGATAGTGGGAGGTAGGGCATTCCAGTGAGTGGGTGCGAGATAAGGGAAGCTGGATCCGCCCGCTCTGGATCTTTTTACTAATGGCACAGAGAGCATGTTGGTATACAGTGATCTGGTTGGCCTGGTAGTGGAGATGAGGGGGATCCTTTGTGAGAGGTAGGCAGGAGCAGTGAGGTGAATGCACTTGTGGGTCAGTGTCTTTGAAGACGATCCTTTCCTTTATTGGGAGCCAGTGGGCTAATTTTCGGGCCTTAGAAATGTGTTCTCTTTTAGCAATGCCTTGGGCTGCCCAGAGAGCATTGTTCTGTATGACTTGTAGTCTCTCTAGATTTTTATTGGAGGTTCCTAGAAAGAGTACATAGCAATAGTCTAGCCTAGAGCCAGTGATGGTTCTGGCTATGTTGGTGCAGTTCTCTTTGGAGAGAAAGGGTCTGACGGCGCTCATTAGTTTGGCATGATATGCAGCTGCGGAGGCTATTGCGTTGACTTGTCTAGCCATGGATAGGCTGGAATCCAGGTAGACACCAAGAGTTTTGACAGAATCTGAGACAGGAATTTTAATGGTGTCAATGGTGAAGTGGCTGAATTGGGAATCTAGATTTTTCAGCGTGTCAGGGGAACCTACCAGGAGGAGTTCAGTCTTGTCGGAGTTGAAGCATAGTCCATTGTCTGCAATCCAGGCTTGGATGGTGCTGTAGAGGTTGGTCGGGGTCAGGGAATCAGTGGCATAGTTACCAGTGAGGGTGAGGAGGATCTGAGTGTCGTCAGCGTAGTTGGTGTAGGAGATGCCCATAGCGTCGAGGATGAGGAAGAGGGGTCATGTGAAGATATTGTAGTGGGTAGGGGAGAGGCAGGAGCCTTGGGGCACACCACAGAGTATGATGGTTGGTGAGGCGGAGGCTAGGTCAGAGAATACTTGCATGGTTCTGTCTTGTAAGAAGGAAGTGATCCATGCTGTGACCTCTGGGGAGAATTTGGCAGTGGAGGAAAGGTGGTGGCATAGGACTCCATGATCTACAAGGTCAAAGGCCGCAGATAGGTCAAGGAGCAGGAGAAGTGCTAGTTTACCAATGTCTCTAGCATCGTCCATCTGGTTTTTCAGGTCAAGTAGGGCGGTTTTGGTCCGTGTCTGGGGCGGAAACCAGATTGGCGGAGTCCAAGGAGTTTGTTCTCTTCAATGAAGTGCTGAACCTCCATGTAGGCTGCTTTGTCCAGTATTTTGAGGAGGAATGCGACAGTGGTGTTAGGTCTGTATTTGTGGGGTGAGGTGGGATCGAGAGTTGTTTTTTTAAAAAGAGGGCGGACCCAAGCTTCCTTGAGAGAGGCGGGGACTTTCCCTGTGGCAAAGGAGGCATTAACAAAGGCTGTCAGGAAGGGAGCCAGCACTTCAGGGCAGTCTTTGATATTGGAGGCTGGGCATGCATCACCTTTGCAGTTAGAGGGTTTCATGTTCCTCATTATGTTGATGATGTCTTTTTCCTGAATGGGTTTGAAGGAGAAAGGTTGGGGAGTACGGGGCAGATGGTGGGACACGGATGTGCTTATTAGGTAGGGCTTGTTTAGTGGCTAGTATTTTGTTTTTAAGGATGCTTAATTTGATTTGCATGGCCGTTTGTATTTCATCACACCAGTCTTTGTCTTTGGTGAAATTCTGGGGGGCAGGAGTGGGTGTCTTGAGCTCCTTAAAAATGGTGAAGATTTCTTTTGTGCTAGATTGGGCTTCCGAGATTCTGGATTCAAAAGATTTGGCCTTTGCTTGGGTGATTGCCTTTTTGCATTTAGTGGATTGGCCTTTAAAGATCATCTTGTCTTTGTCAGAGTGGGACGTTTGCCACTCTGGGAGTGCAGCCTTTTTCTCATTGCAAAGTGTGAGGAGGTCAGGGGTGAACCATGAGTTGGAGTGGGTAGTGGGTTTGGATTTGCAGGGTTTGAGAGGGGCAATGGAGTTGATAGCTGCTTTGATGGCAGCATCATAGGCTGTTGCAAGTGTTTCTGCTTCTGAGGAGAAAGGTGGTCGGAAGGCTGGACCTTGGAGGAAGGGCAGTAGCCTTTCCTTTGTGAGCTGGTGGGAGCTTCTGGCGAGGCAGGGTGGGAGCGGTTGGGGTGAGGGGGAGCGGGGGAGCTAGTGGTGAGGATGCTAAAGGTGATGATATGGTTGTCAGACCATGGGCTGGGAGTGTTTCCAGTGATGATGAGTGGGCAGTTATGCTGTGAGATCCGGTCGAGAGTTCTGCCCTGGGTGTGAATTGGGCTAAGGATGGTGTTCTTGTAGCCTAGAGACTTGAGGGCTGAGTCAAGGGATTTGGCTGCTAAGTCCTATGTATCCAGGAGACCTAGGTTGACCTCTCCAAGGAGAATGGCTTTAGACAGTTTTTTTAGGTTGTCAGAGAGGAGGTGGATGAGAGAGGCTTGAAAGTCTCCTGTTGGGCCTGGAGGGCGGTAGACAGTGTGCACAGTAATGGTGCAATGGGGAGAGAGGGTTATTTTGACTTGGAGGTAGTCGTTGTTGTTGTGCAAGGATTTCTCTACCTTTCTGATAGAGAGGCAGTCTCTGGCAATAATTGCTACACCTCCACCTTTAGAGAGGCGCTCTTGTCTAGTGATGGAATAGCCAGGGGGTAGGGCGAGGGAGAGTTCAGGGCCTCATGTAGCCAGGTTTCTGAGATCATGAGCAAATCAAGGTCATGGGTGGTTAGGAGGTTGTGGATTTCTAGAGCATGAGCATTGATGGACCTAGCGTTAATCATGGCGCATTTCAGATAGGGTTTAGTAGTGGCTGTGGTGGGTTCATGAGGGGAGAGGGTGAGGTGGAGGGGGTGGTTGCGCTGTGTGAGTTGGGGGAGTTGCACATTACAGATTTTACACTGGGGGCTCATTTTCAGTGGTGGTGGACACATGTGGAATAGCATTTGGCACAATAGCATTCAAAATGGTGGTAGAAGAATTGCACATCACAGATTTTACACTGGGGGGCTCATTTTCAGTGGTGGTGGACACGTGTGGAGTCATATTTGGTATGGAGGCAGTACAATTGCATGAGGGGTTAAATACTTAATTGGCCACTATATTGGCAGTACTTGTAGTGGCTGTGGGCTTTGAAGTTGGCAAAGGAGTCTGGCCTTGTTAGCAAATAGAGAGGGTTGCACGGTACTTGAGCACAGCTGAGCATTACGGGTGCTTGTGGGGATGGGCTGTGAGCTGACAGTGGCTTGCAGAGTACGGGCGCGCAATCTGAAGCGCCTTGAGGAAGAGCATGGGTTAGAGAGAAGCTTGCAATGGTTATGCTTCTTACCTTCCATATGCAGCATAGATTTGTGGCAAATGGCAGACGAGCAGCGAAGAGCTGCAAAGAGCACAGGAGGCCTTTTCTCCTGGCCTTCTCTCATTGGCTTCGCCTCTCGGTCCTCTCCCTCTCCATTCAAAGCAGGAGGGGAGTGGCAGGCAAGATGACCTGACGAATGGGCACAAGTTGCTGTGGATGTTGTGGATGTGTCCATGGCAACAGCTATGGCATCCATTTTGGAGGATTTTCGGACAGCACACGCAGCGGGAAGCATCACAAAGGAACGCATGGTTGTTCTGAATGAAAGAGCAGCTGATCCAGCATCCAGCTGGAGTGGGCTGAGAGGTGCTCGCAGCGGAGCTGCAAAAAGCACCGGAGGCCTTTTCTCCTGGCCTTCTCTCGTCGGCTTTGCCTCTCGGTCCTCTCCCCCTCCATTTAAAGCAGGAGGGGTGGGGCAGGCAAGCCGACCTGACAAATGGGCACAAGTTGCTGTGGATGTTGTGGATGAATCCATGACAACAGCTACGCCATCTATTTTGGAGGATTTTCGGACAGCACACGCGGCGGGAAGCATCACAAGGAACACATGGTTGTTCTGAATGAAAGAGCAACTGATCCAGCATCCAGCTGGTGTGGGTGGAGACGTGCTCGCAGCAGCCCTCACCTTCCTCCTAAGAGGCCTTTTCTTCCAAAGGGTCAACTCAGCAAATTTGTGATTATGGAATTGATTAATTGCACCTTGGTCTGTTTGCCTGAACGATATGAGCCCTTCAAGAATATTTTGTAACAAAGGCACAAAATCCCCAGGGGAAAGCATCGAAAACCAATCCCCTTGATAGCATTCTTCAGTCGTACAGTTAAACCGCTTTCCAAATCACAGCATGATCTCTCTCTCTCTCTGTTATCAACACTTAAGTATGCTAAAGACCCTGCAAACACCCTATTACAATCCATAGTTAGAATAGAAGACTGCGATCACTCCCCGCATGGTCAAACAAATTCAAACTTCTTCACAATTGAAATAAAGCCTTAAAAACAAAGATATAATCCAAGGTGGATTTAGCAAAATTATTTGACCATGTGAAATTAGGGGGAACATCACCCGTTGGGAGTGTATCATGACCCCCACTCGCGATGCCCGTAAGCCCCCAACTAAGAACAGACTCACACAGACACGTCTGCTCGCATCAGGCTTCCCGGTCGCACTGCCGCGGCCGGGAACTCCTCCTTTATTTATGATGCATGCGGGTGCGTGCAACGTCACGCCGCCGCGTGCGCATCCCTTAAAGGGGCAACGCCACACTCCTCCTTTTCCATGAGGACAAGCAACAATACTTGCCTAACTTACACAATCTCAGAATAACATTTCAACATAACACTTCAACATAAACACCAAACCCCCACACACCCCTTTATTCACAGCCACCCTGGATCCCCTTAACTAACATGGTGAGCCTGCGGCCACTCATGAAACATGTCCCAATACGTAATCGCTGAGGTAAGCGGGTTTCCCTCGCCAAGGCCTCAGGGGATGCGGGTATGGAGGGTATGGAGGGTTGGCCTCCCCCGTCGTCAGGCACTTCTGTATGGTCCGGTTCGAGGGGAGGCTCAGTCTGGGGTCACTTAGGGGTCACTTAGCTTCTTAAAGAAGCTCACATTCCGGATGACAGCCGCCCGCCCATCTGAGGTCGTAACCATGGACCCCTTGATGGCCACCACATCAAGTGGCTCAGGTTCTTAGGGGAGAGAGAGCTTTCCATGGCGGTGTCTCTTCCTGATAAGCACCTCATCTCCCGGCTCCAGCCGCTGTGGGCGAAGTCCTCTCCTGGCATTCTCCTGTTTGATCTGCAGCCAGCAATCCATCTCCACCTGCTGATCATCAATAAACCTGGCCTCCTTCTCACCCACCTCTGGCAGCAGCCCTCGGGGACAACTCCTGAACAGGGCTTCAGCCAACGGGACTCCAGTGGACGCATGGGGGGTGGTGCGATATACACGCAAGAATTGGTAAAGGGCCCGCTGTAGGCACTGTCCCTGGCCCTGGGCTATCCTGAACGTCTTGTTCAGTGTCCTTATCAGTCTCTCTTCCTCGCCATTCACCCGCGGCCAAAGTGGGGTGATCTTCCTGTGCTGTACCCCATGCCCCTCCATCCGCTATGAGAACTGCTCACTTTGGAATGGCGCCCTGTTGTCAGAGCACAGGGTGTGGGGGAATCCGTGGGCAGAGAAAACCTTCTCGATGGCCACCACCACATGCTCAAATGCCGCCGAGTCCACAAACTCCACCTCCGGATACCGAGAGTACTCATCCACGATGACCAGGAAGTGGGTGGCCAGCGTGGTGGAACCAAAGTCTGCATGTACCACTTCCCAAGGCCTCGTACCTCAGCGCATGACCTCAATCACCGGCTCTTTTTGCAGCGGGGACGCCGCCTGACTCCAGACACAGGCAGCAACAAAATCATTGACCTTCCGCTCCAACTCTGGCAACCACACCTTGAGGCGCAGCCGGGCCTTGGTCTTCGCAGCGCCTTGGTGTCCATGGTGGGCCAGAGTAATCTCTTCCTTGATCTTTGAGTGGGGCACTACTATCCAGTCGCCTCTCAGCAGGAGACCGGAAGCCGAGAATGACAACTCTTCCCGCACCTTCCACAGTTGCTCTAGCCCTGTCTTGGCATCTTGTGTGCGCCCAGCCAGGGAATCCAGTACCGTCTTCTAAGAACCCTGCTGCATGGTGTGTTTCAAGATTTGGAAACACTCATCACCCGCTGCCAATGCCTCCAGGTCCTCAAGTGGCATGGCATTGGGGGTAGCCGCTTCTAGCACCATGGGGTGGCCAAGCTTGAATGTGCTTGGCACAAGTGTCCTGTTCCTCCCCTCCGGTCACGCCTGGATGCCTGGACAAATAGTCTGCTGCATTGTTCACTCCTGGCCGATACACGAGAGTGACCCCATATTTCAGGAGGGCAAGCATCCATCGCTCTATCCTCGCTGGTGGTTTGGATGAGCACCCCATCAGAATGGGAAGCAGGGGCTTGTGGTCCATTACAACAGTCACCGGGTACCCCAGGACATAGAGTCGGAAGTGCTGGCAGCCCCATAGCACTGCCAAAGCCTCACGTTTGATTTGTGAGTATCGCTGTTGGGTGTCGGACAGCGCCTTGCTGGCGTAAGCTACTGGGTGAACACCGCCATTCCGATCGACTTGTGTTAACATGTCCCCCAGGCCAAATGGGCTGGAATCCACGATGATGTCTGAGGGCAGGGTGGGGTCAAAGAACGCCATGCTGTCTTCTGCCGTGAGTGCATTCTTAATATCGTCAAAGGCCGCGTGCTCGAGGTGGACCCACTGCCAAGTGGTTTCCATCTTCGTAAGGGCCCTCAGGGGCTCAGATGTTGAGGGCAGGTTCTGGATAAAACGTCCACAGTAGGTTACCATGCCAAGAAAACTCCTCACATCTGACACTGACTCAGGCGGTTGGGCCTTCTTAATGTCCTGAACCTTTCTTGGATCTGGTGACACCCCTCCTTCCTTGAAAATGAAGCCAAAGAATTCAATGGATGGGCGCAGGAATTCCCATTTCTCCCTATGGAGCGTGAGGCCGAGTGATTGCAACCTTTCGAAAGTCCTTGCCAGCTTGCGCAGGTGATCCACCTCAGTTCTGGCAAACACTAGTATATCATCAATAATGTTTACAACGCCCTCCAGGTCAGCGAGGGCTCCTCGGATGATGTTCTGAAACACCTTCGCTGCCGATGATACGCCAAAACTGAGTCTCTTATAGTGGTATAGTCTGCGGTGGGTGGAGAATGTGGTTATGTATCTCGACTCCGGGTGTAGAACGACCTGATGATACCCGGTCCAAAGGTCCAGTTTGGAGAAAAACTGAGCACCCTGCACCTCTGCAATGATGTCGTCGATAGTTGGGGTGAAATGTCTCTCCCGCTTGATGGTTTTGTTGGGTAGCCTCATGTCGACACATATGCGGACGGAGTCAGGCTGCTTAGGTTTTCTTGCCACGACAATTGGGGACACCCACGGAGTCGGACCCTCCACTTTCTTGATGATTTCTAAGTTTACGAGATTGTCCAACTCTTTGTCCACCTGCTCCCGAAGATGAAACGGTACCCTCCGATGTTTCAGGGCTATGAGCTGCAACGATTTGTTGATGTGCAGTCGCACCGGGTCACCAGTCATTTGCCCAATTCCGTGGAACAGAGTTGAATATTTGTCTAGGATGTCATTGATGTCTTCGAGATACATGGAATAGGCAAAGCTGACAATGCTGAGGGCCTCTGCTGCAGCGCAACTCAGGAGAGTATTCGTGCTCACTGGCGGGACGTAGAAACAGACAGTGATTTGTGAACCATCATGTTCCACTTTCCCTACAAAGGCACTGTCCAGGGGAATGGGTTCCGAGCCCCCAAAAGCAAAGATGCGGGTCTTCGGGCTGACCAATCTGGGACGCATGTCCATAGATTCGTAGTGTCCACGGGCCATCACATTGACCGAGGCACTCGTGTCTACAAGTACTGGGACCGGTGACTTGTTGACCTCCACCGCATACCTCGGCTGGCGTCTGTCCTTTGACTTGGGGAAAACCCCACACTCGACACGAAAAAGCTGTTTTCTTCCTCCTCTTCTATCCTCCTCTTCCGCTGGGGTGCCCTCCACGCCCTGGTCGACCTGGGCCACATTCGGGGGCAATTGTCACGACCCGTGACCGAAAACCCCACTGGCATGGTCACATGCCAGGTAGGGTTAAGACTCAGGATTCATTTAGGGCCCCAAGGGCCTTGCACTATCCTCATGGACTCTCCTGGAGTCAGTCCTGGTGCATTTGGCGCCAGGCTCATGTTCAGATTGGGACACAGTCTTGAAGGGACTATTTTCATTGGAGGCCTGCAGCCAACATGGAGGCACCCACACAGCCTAGTTCCGAGAACCAGACTGTGCGGTGCAGTGTTTTGGGTGTGGTAGCCCGGACTACTTTACCTGGACTACTTTACTAGAGGGCTATATAAACCACACCCAAGTTACAGAACGTGCTTCATGTTATTCTGCAGCCAGCAGCGTGACGCTCATCGTGTCCAGAGACCAGAATCTGGCGATCCTTGTACAGCGGGCCTGCAGAGGAGACAAAAGAACATCATTAGCAGTCTCTGCTTACCTGCAGCTTCCAATGCGTTGAGTATCCGTCTTCCTGCAGCTTGCGGTCTTTCATCCAGTCGGCAGCATCACCGGGACATCACGCACGCACCAGAACAAAGCACCTGGAGGGAGAGAGAAAGAAGGACAACGTTGAAACAGGTTACTCACGGCAATTACGGCAGTAATCACAATAACCTCACCTGTTTGGGCATTTCTTGGCCGGCTCTGCTCCGGAAATCTTCACACGCCCAGAAAGACCATTGCGACCTTAAAAGGAATAAAGAACACAGGTTAGCAAAAGAAGACATTACGGCGCCGCACTTCACGCTTAACCTACCATCCATCACACACTCCTGCGTCCATCATCCGGGTAGGAGACCGATCCAAGCTGTGCAGTCACCGAACCTCCATGCACCTAAGGGGGAATAAATAAGGAAAAGACATTAATAGCAAGAAAGGAAAGCAAGGACATTTTAAGATTGCTTTAACCAGACCTACCTCCTTAAAGACACTTGAATGGGATAGCACCAGTGAAGTTAACTTGGTCGCTCAAACCTGCAGAAACCTACGTGCCCCTGCACAGAAGGCAGGATGGAGGGCACGCCAGACATCACAACAAGGTGAGGAGTGGGCCATCAGATTGAATCCCAGGAGCGGGGGGAAGAAAACGAAATCTGCTCCTAAGTCCAGTCCTCCTGTGTTTTCAGGCCCGACCTCCATAGAGGGTCCAGGGTGAATCCGGCAACCAGGGCATAAGGGCGTCCTCGTGGATACCAGGTGAGCAATTCTGACGAAGGAACCCGGACCAAACCGGGCCGCTGGGTACCATCACAGGCAGGGCTGCCTTACACACCCGGGAATAGTGATCCGTGAGACCACATCTCCCGCAAGTTCTTCCAGCCGCAGGACATTCGGCAGGGGGGGTAAATCGTATCCGCACTTCTTGCACGACTCACCGGCACACACACCTCCTCAGTCTTCATCGGGAGCGAGCCAGCCTCCATCCTGGATGCCCATGCTTCGGACACCTCATGGTAGAGTCCTAGCTCGAGGATACGAGCGAGCCTGATACCTGGTTCCCTTAACACCAGCAGTCTCAGTTTACCAGATGAGAATGCCTGAATGAGCATAGTCCTGATCATGTCTTCTGCATCACTCCATGCACATGCAATAGATAGGCGTTTGGGGCGGCCATAAAAGGTGTCTAATGTCTCCTCCTCCTTCTGCCGAGCCGACCACATCACGAAACTCTCATAGTCAGCATTGGCAAGGGGCAAGAAATTAGCCTGAAGAGCAGTCTTTGCAGCCGCATAGGTGCCATTAGCAATGTGTAGCGATTCAAAAATCTCCTGCACTGCAGGTCCAGCTGCATACAGCATAGTGGCAAGCCTGCTGTCCTCATCTGTTTCCATTGTTGCCCTAAAGTACATATCTAGACTGTCCACCCACCTTTTCCATCTGGGCCCCAGGCTGGAAGGTGGGCCGGTGACATCAAACTCCGGGTTGGGCTGCAGGGCTGCCGGAGCCCGAATCTGCGCCATGGCTGGAGGGGGCTGCTGTATAACTGGTTGCGCCACTGATGGAGCTTGAGGCAACTGCGCTGGCTTGAGGCTGCGCTTGAAGCTGTGGCTGCACTTGAGGCTGTTGCAGGGGCTGCTGTACAGCTGGTTGCGCTACTGGTGGAGCTTGAGGCAACTGCGGGGCTTGAGGCTGTGCTTGAGGTTGCTGCAGGTCTGCTGGCTGCCCACCGTCCTGGTCACCAGGCATATTCATGGGTTAGAGCACACAGGGACCCCGAGCATGGCTTTGGGGGCCACAACTCACCCCCACCAACACAGTCCAGTCCCCTCCTGGGAACCACTTGCCACCAGTCCAGACACACCCAGGCAACACAAGTCCAAACCTGGTGGTGATGATGATGAAGATGATGAGTGGCAGTACTCCACACCCACTGGTATGATGATGAAGGGGACGATGACTATGGAAGTCCACAGCTGCAGCAAGGCAGTATGCAGGCACAGAGGTCCCAAAAATTGAGCTAGGGAGGATTTGGGCTAAGCAGGCCCAGCCATTTCAGCCCTTCACCTCGCCTTCACTCGACATAGGAGGGCCAGAAATAAAAATAAAAAAATCCAAAATCCGGGCTTGGATGTGCAGGTATAACTGCCTGCAATCAGTTTGTCCAAAAATTGGGCCTGGATGCCTCTCACCAGCCGAACCGGAGCTCAGTGAGTGTCCACGGCCCGAAATCCAATCCAAGATGGCCACCATGGTTGATGCACAGCCCACAGCATGAAACAAAGCTCTTCAAAGATCCCCATTCCAAGAAGAAAAATTGAAGCTACTTTTACCGCTGTGCCCAGGCATAACACCGACTTTGTCGCCAGTGTTGGGAGTGTATCATGACTGCCACTCGTGATGCCCGTAAGCCCCCAACTACGAACAGACTCACACAGACACGTCTGCTCGCATCAGGTTTACCGGTCACACTGCCGCGGCTGGGAACGCTCCCTTTATTTATAATGCACGTGGCGTGCAACATCACTCCACCGCGTGCGTGTCCCTTAAAGGGGCAACGGCACAATCACCCATAATGTTTCCATTAAGCAATATCATCTCCCATGCCTCCAGTTCCTCTCTTATTATTGTTGCTCTTTCTCTCATAGTTCTTGAGATGTTTCACCCATTTGAGGCACTATAGCACCCATCGCCCAAGCACTCACTATTTAGGTCACCCATTACCATGTAGCTAGCACCCTCCAGCGACACATACTTCTCTAGAGCAGCTGAAATCACAGTCAAAAACGTTATCAGGGTCTCTAACGAGAGGGTTAAAGCAGACATTAAATATAAGACATGTACCAGAAGGAGAGTTACCAAGATCCCTTATTTTCAGTTGACTCCAGCAGGAGTTTCTGCATGGCCATCGTAGTTGTAACGCTCACCTGATTCCCGCAGAGGCGCCGGTCTTGACTGGGTGAATGCCGTATCTTCAAAGGTGATGTGTAACACACGGTTGGCTCTTTGGGCTGGACCTCTGTGCACTGTATGTCTGACTCGATGAGTAAGATGTCTTAGGTAAGTGAACGCCGAGCTCTCCATCTGCGTCGGGGCAGGGTGCCGTAACCAGTTCCTTCACTGGATAAGGGTGCAGGCCTCTTGACCTCAGAGGACTGCTGTCCGTCGTTAACTGCACGAACGGTAAGTTCTGGGCGCTTCAAATGTCTTAAAAGTCTTTTGTAATGATATCTCTTGTTTTGCAGAGTTCCGGCGATGGCGGATGGCGGGCTGATGAGAGTTGAGGATCGAACCCGCGTGAGGAATAGAAGCGCCTGGAAGCACGTAGGTAAGCGCTTGTAGCCTGCTTCACGATGCGCACTAACTGTCCCTTTTATCTTGCAGGTACAAGTTCGGAGCTTTAGAGAAGCTGAAGGGTGCTGGAATACCCACTGGATTCGGCGTGGGAAGGAGTAATGGCACGTGAGTAATAAAGTTGCCCAATGTCTTTAAACGTACCTTCTTTTGTCTTTCAGATGCGGGATGCAGCGCCGAAGGCCTCCGGAGCGTGCGAAGAGCTGGTAAGCTTATGTCTTTCAGATGCCGGAATGCAGTGCGAAGACCTCCGGAACATGCGAAGAGTAGGTAAGCCTTTGTCTTTCAGATGCCGGAATGCAGCGCGAGGCGTTGGTGACAGCTGATGGACCAGGTAAGAGATGCGCTGCCACTGAAGACCGTAGTGCTAACCTGTTCTTTCTTTGTCTTTACAGGTGCTGCTGAAGACTGGATTCCAGGATGGTAAGCCTTTGTTTCCTTAGGCCCAGGATCAGAAGCAGAAGACACGATGAGCGTTCTGCTGCAGAAAATGCAGAATAACACAAAGCAAGATTCATCCATCGGGTGTGGTTTAAATAGCCTCCTGTAGTGCTTAGGTGTCTCCTTCCACAGCCACGCCTAGGTAAGAAAAGAGTTCCTGCTTTCCAGAAGAGTTCCAGTGTTCTGAACCTAGGGAGTGGCTCCTGCCCCACCCAACAGGAAAAGTAGTCCCAAACAGAAGAGGATCCGGGGTTCAACTGGCAGGTAAGTAAGCAGCATGGTCTGCTGCAGGTAAGTCCACCCAAGCATTATGAGCCCGGCGCTTCCAGCGCTGGGACTGGGCATCTTTATGAGCCTGGTGCCACTGGCGCCAGGACAGGGTCCAAAAGGTCCCAATTGGGACTGGCTGGCACTCGGAACCGGGGTTATGGGTCTGCTTCCAAGGGAGTCGGGCAAGTCCTGATCTTTTGGAAGCAGAGATCATGACAGCACCCCCCTCAAGGCCCCTCCCAAACCGGGCTTCTCCGGGGGTTTGGGCTTGTTAGGAAATGTTCGATGAAATCTTTTGATTAGACGAGGTGCGTGGACATATTCTGCAGGTTCCCAGGATCTTTCTTGGGGACCGTAGCCTTTCCAGTCAATCAGGTAAAATAGTTTAGATTTGGAGATCTTGGAATCCAGGATGCTTTTGACTTCAAACTCGAGTTCTCCATCAACTAGAATAGGTTTTGGAGATGTAGTTAGTCGGGTTTGAGGTTGCACGGGTTTTAATAGAGAGACGTGGAAGTCCGGATGTATTTTCATGTGAGGGGGCAAGTCCAACTTGACCGCTACTGGATTTACTATGGTAGTGATGGAATAGGGACCAAGGTATCTTGGGTTGAATGTGCGTGGTCCTTTTAGAGGTAGATATTTGGTGGATAACCAGACTTGATCTCCTACTTGATATTGGGGGGCTTCCTTCCGATGTTGGTCTGCTCCTTTCTTGTATTGTTCTTTAGCCCTTTGAAGGTGAGAAACGGCTTCCTTAAAGGCTTGGGTGATTGTAGAATGCAGGTGGTCTACTGCTGGTGTTCCAAGATCTTGGAGTGGATCCAACTCCGAGGTTCGAGGGTGACTACCGTATAAAAGAAAAAACGGGGTCTTCCCAGTTCCCGAGTGGACAGAGTTATCGTAGGCATATTCGGCTATCCAAAGGATATCTTTCCAAGTTTTTTCAGTTTGTTGTAGCATGCAGCGCAAATACTGTTCCAGTGTTTGATTGGTCCTCTCGGTTTGTCCGTCGGTTTGAGGGTGGTGGCTGGTCGAAAGTCTCACATCAATTTGAGCCGACCGACAGCAACTTCGCCAAAAATGAGAAATAAATTGACTACCTCGATCCGAAATTAGAACTGAAGGAAAACCGTGCAGTCGGACGATGTTTTCGAGAAATTCTCGGGCCAGAGTTGCTGCTGTTGGTAAGCCTTTGAGTGGAATGAAATGCGCCATCTTGGAGAATAGGTCCACGATTACTAGGATCGTATTGTATCCGGAGCATGGAGGTAGATCGGTGATGAAGTCCATAGAAAGCGTATGCCAAGGGCGAGGCGGGATGTCAATAGGGCGTAAGAGGCCGGCTGGTTTTTCCTTTTGACTCTTGTTTTGGGCGCATACTCCACAGGACATTATAAAGTCTCTGATATCTTTTTTCCAAGACAGCCACCAGAAGTAGCGCTTGATCTTTTCCGAGGTCATACCGGGATGTCCTTCCATTAAAGAATCGTGATAACAAGAGATTACCTTTTTCTGTAAATCTGTGCTGGGCAGGTATAACCGTTCTTGGAAATATAATAGGTTGTCCTTCACCGTAAAGTCCTTTCCCTGCAGATGCCAATTCTGTATATCTGCTGGAGTTACCAGTAGCCTGGCTTTATCCTTAACTTCCTCTATGGATTGTGTGGCGATTACACCTAGAATTCTTTGTTCGGGAATGATAGGTACAGGTTTAGGATTGATCAAATGTTCTTCCACTCCAATCCGAGAAAGGGCATCAGCTTTACCGTTTTTTGTACCAGGTCGATAGGTAATTATGAAGTCAAACTCGGCAAAGAATAGTGCCCAACGGAGTTGCCTAGAGGATTGAGCTTTTGCGGTTTTCAAATATTGCAGGTTTCGGTGATCTGTAATCACAGTAACGGTGTGTCGGGCCCCCAGAAGATAATGCCGCCTAGCCTTAAAGGCGGACTTGATAGCTAGAAGTTCCTTATCAGTAATAGTGTAATTGATTTCAGGAGGCGAGAATTTGCGGGACCAAAATGCCACGGGATGCAACTGATTGGTTACTGGGTCCTTTTGTGATAGAACTGCCCCCATGGCAAGGCTCGAAGCATCAGTTTCAACGATGTAGGGGAGTTCTGGGCGAGGATGTTTTAAGATCGGTGCAGAGATAAATCTAGTCTTCAAATTCTGGAAAGCTTGTTCAGCCTCGGTGGACCATTCAAAACGTTTGTTTTTCTTTAACAAGGCAGTGATGGGCTGGACTATTCGAGAGAATTCGGGGATAAACCTGCGGTAAAAGTTAGCGAAGCCTAACATGCTTTGAACACCTTTTACGGAGGATGGCGATGGCCATTTGAGAATTGCATCGACCTTCTTTGAATCCATACGCACTCCGCTAGGTGATAATATGAATCCCAAGAATTCAACTTCAGTCACGTTGAAAACACATTTTTCCAACTTAGCGAAAAGTTTGTGTTGACGCAATCTCTCGAGGACCATTTTCACGTGTTTCCAATGTTCAGTTTCCGATGAAGAATAAACGAGGATGTCGTCAATGTAAACAACAACACACACATCTATGAGCTCTCTGAGGACATCGTTCATAAAATATTGAAAGGCGGCCGGGGCATTGCAAAGTCCGAAGGGCATGACCTGATATTCAAATAGCCCATATTTGGTGCGGAAGGCCGTCTTCCATTCATCGCCCTCTTTTACTCATACCAAGTGGTAGGCTCCTCTAAGATCCAGCTTTGTATATATGCATGCTTTTCTGACTTGGTCCAGGAGTTCAGGGATCAAAGGTAACGGATATCTATTCTTAACGGTGATCTGGTTCAGGGCGCGATAATCTATACAAGTTCTAAGGTCCCCTTCTTTTTTTGGAACGAAGAATGAAGCTGAGGAAGCAGGGGACTTGGAAGGACGAATAAACCCATTCGCTAGGTATTGATCCAGGTATTGTCGGAGGTGAAGATTCTCAGGCTCGGTGAGGGCATAAATTCTACTACAAGGAGGAGTAGATCCTGGTATCAGGTCTATCTGGCAGTCATAAGACCTATGAGGAGGTAGAGAGTTAGCCTGATCCTTCCGGAAAACATCTTGGAATTCTAGGTATTCAGGAGGTAACTGGGGAGCCTCCGAGGAAATTGCTGCCAGTGCAACACCAGGTCGAGGGTGACAAGTAGAGACACTTTCTGGAAACTGAACCGTTCTTGCTCACCAATCAATCTGAGGATTGTGCTTCTCTAACCAAGGAATTCCTAGAATAATCTGGAACTGAGGGGCCTTGATCACATCGAACACGATCTTCTCATGGTGTCCATCTTGACTTACTAGCGTCACTTCTTGGGAGGTATGCGTTACTGGTCCGGAGGCTATCTCCGTACCATCCACCGTAGTAATGACGTCCTTTACAGCCTTTGAACAAAGAGTCAGATTCATCCTCAAAACCATTTCATGATCCACATAATTGCCAATGGCACCGCTGTCAACGTAAGCTTCAATCGCATGTAATCGATCCGGATGTTCAGGGCTAATGAGGACCATAGGTATCACGAAATGTGAGGTCACGGAACTGGTTTTAACGCTCGGCAAGAGGACCTCTATTCTTGTTGGGCGAGGTCGTTTCCCTGCTCAGAGTTTGTGACCCTGGTAACTGCAGCTCCTACTGCCTTCTTGGCTGGTTTCACCGGACAGTCTCGAAGAAAGTGCCCTGAGTTTCCGCAATAGAGGCATAATTGCAGCTGTTTTCTCCTTTCCCGCTCCTTTTGTGTTAGTGGTCCTTTCAGGCCCCCTATTTGCATGGGTTCCCCAGAGTCTACTCCTTTGGTAGGAGTTGGTGGTTTGGAAAATACTCGAGCATCAAACTTGGAACGATCGGCCTTCCTGTTCTGCAGTCTGTGGTCAATTTGAACGACTAAGTCAATATAGTCCGAACAGTCTTGCGGGAGATTCACTACTTGGGCTAACACATCTTTGAGCTCTCCACGTAGACCTCTATAAAACAGCGTAATCCTTTTGTCCTCAGGCCATCTAGTTTCCACTATCAGTCTGTTGAAAGACGCAATATATGCCAAAAGGTCTTGATTACCCTGTTGCAATGAAAGGAGCTCATTGTCCAAGGCCTGCCCCTGTGAATGTCTTGCAAACAGTTTTTCCATACTGAGCTGAAAAGCTTGAAAATCATGGAGAACCGGATCATCTTGATTAACTAGAGGTATCAACCAGTCTGCCGCATTGCCACTAAGGTACGAAAGCACGAAAGCTACCTTAGCTTGATCAGTTGGAAAGGCTGCTGGCCGGCATAAGAAGTGCAACCGGTACTGATTAATGAATACTGCAAACCTCTTTGGGTCACCAGAAAATCGTTCGGGCGGAGCCAGAGGTACATTCCCAGGTAGGTTGATCTGCACTGGGTTCGTAGAGGATGTTGAAGGAATATTTGCCCTTGATGCGGGTAACAGAGTTTGTCCCTCTTGTGACTGTAGCAATTGTCTAGCGAGATCGTCTGTTCGCTCCTTGGAAATAATCAGTTCCCTTCTTAGAGCATTCGTTTCCTGACGGGCTGCATGCACTTCTGCTCTTAGTTCCCCAAGTAACTGGGCTAGTTGGTCGGTATCCGAGGTTTCCATAGCACCTGGGTGGGAGTTTTGCGGTAGGCTTTGTGTTCTGTAACGCTCACCTGATTCCCGCAGAGGCGCCGGTCTTGACTGGGTGTAACACACGGTTGGCTCTTTGGGCTGGACCTCTGTGCACTGTATGTCTGACTCGATGAGTAAGATGTCTTAGGTAAGTGAACGTCGAGCTCTCCATCTGCTTCGGGGCAGGGTGCCGTAACCAGTTCCTTCACTGGATAAGGGTGCAGGCCTCTTGACCTCAGAGGACTGCTGTCCGTCGTTAACTGCACGAACGGTAAGTTCTGGGTGCTTCAAATGTCTTAAAAGTCTTTTGTAATGATATCTCTTGTTTTGCAGAGTTCCGGCGATGGCGGATGGAGGGCTGATGAGAGTTGAGGATCGAACCCGCGTGAGGAATAGAAGCGCCTGGAAGCACGTAGGTAAGCGCTTGTAGCCTGCTTCACGATGCGCACTAACTGTCCTTTTTATCTTGCAGGTACAAGTTCGGAGCTTTAGAGAAGCTGAAGGGTGCTGGAATACCCACTGAATTCGGCGTGGGAAGGAGTAATGGCACGTGAGTAATAAAGTTGCCCAATGTCTTTAAACGCACCTTCTTTTGTCTTTCAGATGCGGGATGCAGCGCCGAAGGCCTCCGGAGCGTGCGAAGAGCTGGTAAGCTTTTGTCTTTCAGATGCCGGAATGCAGTGCGAAGACCTCCGGAACATGCGAAGAGTAGGTAAGCATTTGTCTTTCAGATGCCGGAATGCAGGGCGAGGCGTTGGTGACAGCCGATGGACCAGGTAAGAGATGCGCTGCCACTGAAGACCGTAGTGCTAACCTGTTCTTTCTTTGTCTTTACAGGTGCTGCTGAAGACTGGATTCCAGGATGGTAAGCCTTTGTTTCCTTAGGCCCAGGATCAGAAGCAGAAGACACGATGAGCGTTCTGCTGCAGAGAATGCAGAATAACACAAAGCAAGATTCATCCATCGGGTGTGGTTTAAATAGCCTCCTGTAGTGCTTAGGTGTCTCCTTCCACAGCCACGCCTAGGTAAGAAAAGAGTTCCTGCTTTCCAGAAGAGTTCCAGTGTTCCGAACCTAGGGAGTGGCTCCTGCCCCACCCAACAGGAAAAGTAGTCCCAAACAGAAGAGGATCCGGGTTTCAACTGGCACGTAAGTAAGCAGCATGGTCTGCTGCAGGTAAGTCCACCCTCTCCTGCAGGGTGATGAAATCACAGGTCATAATTAGCTGCTAAATGCTCGAAACCCCACATGTTTTACAAGGCCACCTTTAGAAGGGATTTTCAATTCTTATTTTGTTTTGAACCATCATTGGCACAAACATAATTTAGGATATGTGACCAAACATTCATCACCGATCTTTTCCACCATCACATTACTCACCCCCACATGCTCCCGGTCCCGCTTCCACCTTGTTTTAATATAACTGACCAATGGGTCATGTGAATTGGCACCTGGATCTCTGGCTAATATTTGCATCTGCATAGTTTGACTGATTTCAGGTCTAGAAACTGCCATCACATTACCTAACTGCTTGAGAGCAGGTGCGTCTGGTAATGTTACATTTCTAACAATCTCAGTCAACTCGAGACTAATCGATGTATTCCACTTGAGTCAAGTCAGAGTACGCTGTCAGGTTCAGTCATAGTATTTCTCCAATCAACGTTTAGATGTATTGCCTATTCAGGAGAAAAATACCACTCACATATAAACTTCGCTCTAAATAGACGTGAAACAAATCCGTACTGACCAAGTCCCCCTTAGGCAAAGTGAAACCCAACCTGTCCTGTGCTTGGGTATCGCCCAATTTCGGCAATTTAAATGGCCGTTTTGCAACATCCAGAGGCACTTTGATGACTTTTTGTAACAAGGCCTCACGTTCAGGCTCCTGACACAATAACTTTTTTCCTCTAAAGATAGGAAAACAGGGAACACTATCGCCTCCAACAGAGACTTCTGCACTGCTATGATAAAAGATGGGGCAGTTAGCACTAAGCAGGACACAACCACTGCCCCTAATATCGTCTCAGACATGGATTGTACCCACACACCACTCTCCTCCTTCACCACCTCTTTTAGATCGTCCGAGGTGTGAAGCACTGTAGTGGCCATGCCACCTTCACTGATATCCTAACTGTTCAACTGTGTAGTTGGGTTTAACACGTTGGTAATCACACTTTTACCCTTTACAGGAGAGATGTGATTGTTTTAGAGGCTTTTTTTAACTGACATTTCCTATAGGTAAAGCTCCTGCATTTCTCCTACACTTTACAACATCTTCACGAAGCTCCTATTTGACCGTCTTGACGACTTGGGTGTCAGCTACACCAAATATGCAGACGACACCCAGGTCCTCATCACGCTCACTGGTAGCTATGAAGAAGATGTTGCAAAGCTTAATGATATCTATTTAGAAATCCAAGCCTGGATGGCTACACACAGTCTTTGCCTAAACGATGATAAGACAGAATTGCTTATCGTAGGCTCCCAGGCTCGCCTCAACAAATTGGACCAAAGGTACCAATCCTTTACCATTGATGGCAACATCATAAAAGTATCCAAAGAGGTCAAAACACTAGGTGTATACCTCGACTCTACCTTATTACTAAAGAAACAAATAAACTCTACCATCTCAACTACCTCATACACCAATAAATTGATCAATGCCTGCAGGCCTTTTCTCTCCACCTCTAGTTGCCTCACCCTATCTAGTGCACTGATATTGTCCAAATTACACTATTGCAACACACTCTACTTAGGCACTACCACAAAAAACTTGAACAGGCTCTAGATCCTGCAAAATAATGCACTAAGATGTGCCCTCAACCTCCCGCGCAAGGCGCACATATCCACGGTTAGCAAAGAAGTCCACTGGCTCCCGATCCGGGACAGAATTAAGCTAAGGACCCTGGTCATCACCCACAAGTGCCTGTCACGTACTGCCCCACGTTACCTTTCAGACAAATTCTCTAGACACTGCCCCATTAGACCGACCAGAACCCCTTACCTGCACCAACTTAAGATCCCTAACTACAACCTAAAAACAGCAGGAGGCTCCAGTTTCCCAGTGCTCGCAGCACAATGTTGGAACACCCTCCCTCCTACAATTAGATCGGAAACTGTGTTCTGGCCATTCAGAGCCATGGTAAAATCTTGGCTACTAGCCTAGACATCTAGACTCTCACCGACACGACCGGCCAGCCGCCGCTCTCTACCTGCAATATAATTGCATTTCAACTAGTAATGTTTTTCTATCTACAGCCTATTCAGGACCAACCTGTAACCCGGTCCTCACTCGCCACTGTAACTATTTTGTGCCTATGCTCTGTACATAATCTTCCCTGTATTTTCTACTTTGTATATAAACACTCAGAGCCTGGACCAATGTATGCTCTGACTGTTGTATTATGATGTTCGTGCAACAATATGTAACTTTGCTGTGCACATGATTATGCGCCCAGCTACCTGAGGGTTCGGACGCGCTTTATAAATAAACAAACTAAACTAAACTAAAGCCCCCTGGCCGAAGACCATGTGGCCACAGACTTCCCTCTGCTGCACCGCCTTAAGTGGATCAGTGTTTGAAACCTCTGCACTCATTATAGATACCTCCACCAGTTGCACACTCCTAGATGTACAAGTCTATGTCTTTAGTGTTCGAAAGACTTACAGGACTCGTTCGAGCCTTGTTTTGGGATATATTTTTGTTTTTTTAACTTTTTTTAGAAGTACTTTTCCGAGAAACCTCTTATTTATGGCTAATCTCTGAAATGCGCCCCACATGCTCCATCATGGCGTCTATTTTCACAGTGGGTGAGCATGAGGAAATATTTATGACTGAGTCATTTAGTTCCACATGCCCATCTCCAATAGTTGAAAACACCAGCAGATCTCCCACAGCTACAACAATGGAATCCCCTGTAACCACTTAGCACGCTGTAGAAACAAGCAAAGGGCCTTTCATACACACATTGCCTCATGGTAGAGCCCCAGTAGTAACTAAAAGGGGCAATTTAACTACCACTACATTATTCTGTGGTCTACCATGGCCGAGTATAAAGCCCTGCAGGAAGTTCATTTTAGTATTTAGATCCTTTAACACTGATCTTACTTCCTGCAATTCAAACTGTAGCATGACCTTTGTCCATGGAGTTAAGGATGCATGACAAAACAGGAAAAGAAAAAGAATCCACAACTTGCTCCCCGTGTTGGAAATGGAATAGTTGTTGGGATGATTAATACTCAAATCAGGGGATACCCACCCTGTGTGCAGTAGAGGTGCTTTAGGGGTTTCCAGCTCTCTTACTGAACCTGGCAGGTCCCTGCTTGGTAGAGATTTGTCAAATAGAATTGGGGAGGATTCCACAGTGGCATTAACTGTCATTCTCTGTAAAGACGCCTCCTTCCTCCCATCTCACAGCAAAGAGTGCAAGGCGAGCAAGTCCAATGACAGTCACAAATGCTTTCAAGTTCCTGAGAAATTATGGCAGCCATAATCGACACATCTGAGAATCAGTCACTATCAGAGCAGTTCACCAAGTCCTCCAAATCGATACCTTCCTATGATCAAGAGGACCTTGATACGTCAATATGCACACCAGCCGTCTGTTCCTGCCCCGCTCTCGCAGACATAGTAATTGCTGTACCTGTTAACAAAGCTGTCTGATTTAAGAATCAGGGCTTCACCGCCCCAGCCACGACTTGCGGCAATGTGCGGGACACTACTGGTTTATTCTGTGACTTTAGCAACACATTCAACCCCATTAACTGCACAGACTTGGCATCCACAGAGGCAGTCTTACTTCTGAACAGCATACTTGTCTCATCCTCGTCCTCCATGCTTCCTGTTGTAGGCATGTTTGCCTTCTGCCACATCATGTATTTAAACGGTATACAATGTCAGTCACCAGCAATTCGGCAGTTGGCTATCAAGCTTAACTTTAAAGTTAAACATACTTCAACTGCAGCTGGAGGGATTCCCTATCGCTGCCCAACTTAGCGCCAGACTGCTCACTTCGCCCTCATGCTGTGCGCCATGGGATGGATTATGAATGAAAAGCAGGAAAGGAGGAACAGTAGAGCACCAAACTGCCAGCCACGTCAAAAGGATCACAGACCAGCATTTCTTGCCAGACTGCTCACTTCCTGACTTTTACCAATGCGCACTCCATGCCACCAGCTGGACTATGAATGAAAAAGCAGGTGAGGAGGAATAGCAGAGCACCAAACTGCCAGCCATGTCCCAAGGATCAAAGAGCAGTGTTTCCTTACAGAGTGCTTACTTCCTCACTTCGCCCGTGTGCGCTCTGCACTATGGGATGGATTATGAATGAACAAGCAGGCAAGGTGGAATACTAGAGCACCAAACTGCCAGCCACTTCCAAAGGATCACAGAGCAGCGTTTCCTGCAAGACAGCTCACTTCCTCAAATCCCCACATGCGTGCTCCATAGGCTTCATTATGAATGAAAATGCAGGTAATCGGAAATAGTGGAGCACCAAACCGCCAGCCACATCTAAAGGATCACAGAGCAGTGTTCCTGCCAGACTGCTGACTTCCTCACTTCAAACCATGCATGATCCACGCCAGGGGTTGGATTATGAATGAAAAAGCAGGTAAGGAGGAATAGTAGAGCACCAAACTGCCAGCCACATCTAAAGGATCACAGAGCAGCATTTCCTGCCATACTGCTCATTTCCTCAAATCCCCCCATGCGTGCTCCACGCCACAGGCTGGATTATGAATAAAAAAGCAGGTAAGGAGGAATAGTAGAACATCAAACTGCTAGCCACATCCAAAGGATCACAGAGCAGTGATCCTGCCAGACTGCTCACCTCACTTCCTCACTTCACACCATGCATGATCCACGCCATGGGTTGGATTATGAATGAAAAAGCAGGTAAGGAGGAATAGTAGAGCACCAAACTGCCAGCCACATCTAAAGGACCAGAGAGCAGAGTTTCCTGACAAACTGCTCACTTCCTCACTTCACACCAAGCATGATCCACGTCATGGGTTGGATTATGAATAAAAAAGCAGGTAAGGATGAATAGTAGAGTACCAAGCTGCCAGCCGCATACATCGGATTACAGAGCAGCCTTTACTGCAAGACTGCTCACTTCCTCTCTTTGCCCCAAAGTTATACTTGTAAGCAGCACTATGCTCTGGCTACACAGAGGATCAAGGACAGGGGAACCCCACTGTGAACCCTAGTATCAGGGGTCACAACTACATAGACAATCATGATGCTCCAGGGTTAAAGACATTATAACATAACAATATTTGCAGATTAATGTCTGTGATGTAAAGTCACACACTACACAGTGTATCCAATAGAGCATGCGTGATATGATATGGTTAACTACTGGCTCTTTTATTATTCAACAGAAATATTGCAACGCATGTGCTTAATTGTCTCAGTTAACCAATCACTGGAGCCATACTCCAATTTAAGCATTTTTAAGAATGTTTAAAAACATTGGCAGTACATTTCAATCACCAAAATGTGAGCCAAAAGACTACCACCACCATGCAAAGGTATTGTAAGATTATTTAGCATTTTTTTCATGCAGCACCACTGCATGGGTTTGGTGCATTGCTATAATATGGTACAGCAAGGCATGTGTTGCCAGTGGGACATGGACATGTAAATGAAAACAACAGGCTATTCAGTCAAAAACGATTTCTACATCTAAAATGCAAATAATTTTTTTTCACAGTTAAAAGCATATTTTTTTTTTCTCACCTGAAAATATTCTGTTGCAGGAGACACATTTGAGGATTAATGAACTAACCTCATTAACAATACTAACATGGTTCTAACTCATTAATAATATAATGTGTTCTCCAGTGCAAAATGAGATGGAAAAGACAGCCTCTGAAAGTCATTTTAAACGTGCATCCAGATTTCTTTTCTCTTTGCTTCTATCTGTGCTCTGTCCACAGTATTTGCAGGACTCAAATAAGCAGGAAATCAGTTTTGTTACAGTTGCACCTGTATAAGCCAAGCCATTGTTGAAAGTAGGAGTATAGGACATGATGGATTTTTATTGGAAGCATGTCACATTAAGGGAGGTAACAAGAGTTTTCCTGTAGAATCTCAGGGAAGAAATAAGGGAGAAGACATTTTACACAGCTTGGGGAAAGACTTGGCTGGTGTGGCTGGAGTTTCCTGACTAAGAAGCTCCCAGTGCGCTGCTGCCCAGTCTGGTAAATTCCAGACAATAATCCCCAGCTTGAGTGACGGCAGATGCACGTCCTTGCTGGGGTGCTTTGAGAGGGAGCATTGAGCCACTTCCAGAAGGCGACCAGCCGAAGGATTCACGCTGGACAAGCTTGGTAATTATATTGCAGAGTGCGGGGGCAGAACTATTCAGTCAGAGTAAAAGATCGAATTCCAATGTTTTATCAACATGTTTAATGTTGCAAATTGAATATGTTCTCGCCGCTCTCTTCTCATTTTGTTACAGATAATGTTGTTATTGTGCAATTTCCATTTATTTCTGTAAAAAGGGTAAAATGGTGTTAAAATGCAATTGTTTATAATACACAAAAATATCTGAAAGCAGACGGGTAGTGTGTTTTATTTTTCTCTTTTCTTTGTGCATCTACCATTAGAGCAGTGGTAATATGGGAAGATTTTTAGACAGTGCAATTGTCATTTTTAAGGTAGCTAAAAATAAGACTTGGCGGTAGCTGTGTGCACGATTCCATTCAGTGTATAAGTGTGTGTGTTTTCTGCACGGAACATAATAATAACATAATGAAATAGCCTGCTGCTGGAGGTACATGAGTCAACAGAAAGAGAGGCCCTGGACATAGTTCACTAATGTAGATACATTGGTGATGAATACCACATGTTAGCTCGCTGTCGTAGATAAGTCAGTGAGGACAGCCCATGGTGGCACGCCAAATGAAAATGTAGTGTTCCTGAAATGTAAGCCTGAGGCCTCTCTAGTGATCACACGAACAAACTAAACAAAAATAAGGGGTTCTGGATTTTGGGGCCACATATAAAACAAAGGAATTATGCTCACCAGAAATACCACCAATAATGCATACCAACATAATGTATACCACTAAATGTATCTGTGTGCTGAAATAATGTATATATACTGTAGTACTATATACCAAATCCAATCTGAATGCAAAGAGTGATTATTACTGAACTGTTTTCATTTTGGCGGTAAGAAAATACCGCTAGGCCCCACATCTGTACAAAATACCCAACATATTTATTGTGCGTTGCAGGCCGGGAAAGTGATCATAGAGCACCTATTGGGCGTGGCAAGTGTGTCTCACGCTGCCATCTGTACATTAAAGGGAACCCATTTCATAATAACAGTGTGTCACCAAAAACGAATTTCAGAATGTCACAAAGGGAAACCACATTCTCAGACCTAGTGCAATATTTAGAGGCAAAGTTCTTTGCACATGGGACGTGGTCATCAAACAGTACCTCAGAATGGCATGACCGCATTCAGGGTGAGGTGCAGAAAGAAAAACTAGACAATATTTTTGCAGAAGGCAGCATAATTCAGGTCTGCCTTACAAGGTTATTGAATGCAGCCGATAAAAGTGCAGAGAAAGACTGTTTAATACGGCTATGCGCCAAAATATGGTTTATTTTGAATAGGTCCCTGCAAATGCAAGAAAATGATACCCAGCTAATTAACAAGTTAAAGACTGACTTAGATGGGGCAAGCAAAAAAGAGGAGATGTTAAGAACAGAATTAGAAGGATGTCAGAAAGACATGCAATTAAAATGCAGAGATTTTGATATTCAGTTGTCCAAAAGCAAGAAACAGTTTGAAGACAGTGAGCAAGAATTGGTACACTTAAACCCCTTAGTGGACCACATTAGACAGGATAAAGATGAGATTGTTTCAGAAATGCAGATTTTACAAAAAGAAACATTTGAAAAAGAAAGTGATCTCCAAGGTGCAGAGCAAGAAATGGTTAAAATGATTCAAGAAAGAGACAAGAGAAACAAAGAATTCAATGAATGCCAAAGGCAAATGTGCGACATGCAGGAGGTAATAAATAAAATGAGTGATGAAAACAACTATCTGCAAAATGAAGCAGACAGGCTCCTTAAAAAGTGTAAGGACTTAGAATAGCAAATGTGCATTCCCAGGTCCCAGGAGAGGCGGCAGGGTACTACATTCAATGGAGTGGAGGTGAATTCTATTTCTACCCAAAGAACTAGTGCTCTAGTGACTGGGCCGGTGACTGAACTTGGTTGCAGCGCCCTTGGGGGATTTGATACTCCCATTGGGGGCCGCCACCAATCCCATACACCTGGAACCAGGATTGAGTCACCAAGAAGTGCAATTCCATGCATTGCAACAAGTAGCCCCATAAAAATAATGAAATGTATTAAAGCTCTGATCAAACCATTTAAAAAAGGAGGGGAATGCTGCATTGAGGATCACTTAGACATTTTTAAAGCACTCCAGATACCTAAGGAACAGTACAGGCAGTATTTTCATTTAACTTTAGATGCTCCGACGGACAGCATCATAAGAGAATTAAATGAACAGCAGAATATGACATGGGTGGAGTATGAAAAAGAAATTAGGCGTCATTTTTCTCCTTTCCAGTCATTACAGGAGGCAAAGAAAGTTGCTTACACACTTACTGCTGGGCCTAATACATCCCCTCGCCAGTTTTTACTAGACTTAAAAAGAGCATGTTCTCGCTTTGATGTATCTTTTGACCCCAATTATAATGAATTTTAAACCGCCTACTTCTATGGGCTACAGAAAGACATCATATCCCAATTGGTCCGTGAATTTGATCGTGACAAGTCCCTTGAATGGATTGCGCATCAAAGCACAAAACTATATGAGGTACTCTATTGACAGGGTAGAGAAAGTGATAAAATGAAAGATACTAGACCTAAATCTAAAGAACCCTCAGCAACAGTGATGGGAAGCAGGTCAGCCAAGATGTCCCTTGAATCTGATCAAAGTCCAGGTAAAAATAATTCGGCACCTGAACAAAGGGTTAATCAACAAAGGTCATCACACTCTGCACCAATGTTTCAATCACATGACCCTAGTAATAGGGAGAGCTACATCAGTCCTAGATATTTAGGAGATAGGCCCCGGGCAGGCTATCGGTCTGATATGTCAGGTATGAACCAAAATCAGAGACAAAATCAATATCAAAGAAATTATGGTCCCTACCAGACATTGGGGACACAGAGCAAATTGTATCCCAACCCCATGATATATGGTAATCAGGATAGACCCTGATATGTGGATCGATTTGCTGATAATGGGAATCAACACAGGGGCCAGTACCCACAACATGAGAGACAGGACATGAGACAGAACATGAATTATACTCCATGTCAGTACAATGATTCCCCACCAGGGGACTACAACCAAAGGATGGGTGCACCCTGCTCCCCTCCACAAATGAATCAAGAGTTCAGAAACTATCCCAATAGAAATCACTCACCTGAGAGGTATCAGAATAGATCCAATCAGGGAGAAAGCAATCAATGTCGATCTAGGCTACAGAGAGAGGATTCTAGAGAGATGGAAAGGTTCAAGTGCCTTGAGGCCCAAGTGAAAATGTTAGCTGAACAAATAGGAAAGCTTTGTAGAGCACAAAAACAGTCATCAAAGGAGGGGGCTGATGGCCATAGCAATGACCGGGGGGCATCTTCTGAAAAGTGACTAAGTACTCAGGATACCTACAGCGCCGAAAAGACAGATTGCTCTGATGTAATTTCGCATAATGACTCTGAGATGTCTGATTTAAAAGCGAAGATGCCAGTAAGTGAACATGTAACAGAAAGTGCTAATACTTCTAAAAGAGAGGTACTGCTTAACCTAGGGTTAAATCAAACATTGGAGATTTGTACAAATGAAATAAGAAAACCTGAAATTCCAAAAGAACAAACAGACAGATTTAAGAAAAATGACTCATGCGTGGGGAGCAGTCTGAGGATGTGGCTAAATTAAAAGAATGTCTTGTAAAGGCACCATGTTTAGCATATCCCATAAAGGACAGGGATTTCTTTATAGAAATAGGTTTCTCTGAACATTGTATGTCAGCAGTGTTATCACAAAAACATGATGTGAATCACAAAAACATTGCCTATGCAAGTAAAGCATTTTCCCAAGTTGAAATGAAATTCAATAAATGTGAAAAGGCCCTATTAACCACTGTGTGGGCACTACAACATTTCCGCCCCATTGTTCAGGGAGAAAAGGTGATTATTGAAACAAATCATCAACCTTTGCAATTCTTAAAGAGTAAAAGAATTAGGTCAGGTAATCTAGCGCAGTCCAGAATCACTTCATGGACGCTAGTATTACAAGGTTTTCCTGTAGAAGTGAGATATGGCCAAAATAAAAAGAGCCCAATTGCTCAAGGTTTAGCAGATTTACATGACTGTGCAGCTGAACAAGCATCAAACGAAATGGAAATAGAACCTAATTTACAGGAGTTTGAACAATCACCACACAAAGCTTTTGATGAAAAAACATGCAAGGACTTGCCAACTGTATATGTTGATGGTTGTGCTTTTCACATTGAAAATGACAATAATAAACAATTGGTGTCAGGAATAGGAAATGTCTGGTTGAAATGTGAAGGTATCCCCAGCATAGGGATGAGAATTGGAGCTAGGAGCAGTCAAGTAGCGGAATTGGCAGCCATTTATAAAGCAATTGCTACTGCAATTGATAATAAATTCAGTGAAATTGTCCTGGTGACTGATTCTGACTATGCAGGAAATAGCTTTGTGGAATATCTACCTGGCTGGAAAGCGAGAGGCATGATTACATACAACAAAAAGCCACTTAAGCATGGAAAAATGATACAAGCCATAGACAAATTGATGTCAGAAAATAATTTCACAATATACTGGAGAAACATTTGTGGGCATTTAAAAACTCCAGGAGAGGATAAAGAGGGGAATGATAAGGCAGACCACCTGGCTAAAATTGGGGCTGTGATGGGAGAATTGCTACCTATTGAACATTTACTGGGTGAAATACAGATTGATGCAGTAACACGTTCTAAGGCACCAAAGGAGACAGAACAATCAGTGGTACAATGGAGTTACAACACCCCAGACCAAGATTTGAATGAGGCACAAAAGAATGATCGAATTTTGGGAATCTATTAAAACCATTTGATAGATCCTGGACAAACCCTTTTAACATAAAATGATTGTGTGGGAAAAGAGGAATTGAGGGTGCTATTAAAGAATAAAAAATAAATTAGACTACAGGATGGACTCATGGTTAGAGAGTCCATAACAGGACAGATACAATGGGTGGTACCCCTTTCATTTAGAGGGCTAATGCTACACCATGCACATGATGCCATAACTGCAGAACACAGAGGTTCACAAAAACATTGGAAATACTAAAAGATTATGCTTATTGGCCACATATGTCCCAAGATGTGGAATCGTATACTAGAGGATGTCTAGGATGTGCCCAATTTAAACCTGCTTCACCAATGCACAGGGCTCCACTAATGAAAAGAGGCCTAACCCTTCCATGGTCAGATTTGCAAATAGACTATGTAGGGCCTTTAAAAAGGTCGAGCAGAGGAAACCGTTATATTTTGAGTGTGGTATGTTTGATGTCGAAGTGGATTGAATGTATTCCTACACCAGATTGTAGTGCGCAAACAGCAGCCACCTTGCTAGTGAATCACGTGTTCTCAAGGTTTGGGTTACTACAAAGAATTGAGTCAGACAGAGGAAATAATTTCACAAGTGCTCTAATGAGCAAGGCATGGCAAATACTGGGTGTGAAAAGGAAACTACATATCGCATATCGGGTGGCTTCCTCAGGTGGAGTTGAATGGGGCAATAGGTCTGTTGTGGACATTTTAAAGAAATTTGTGGCTGAAGCAGGTTCCAGCTGGGATTTACGTTTACCTTTGGTTTTGATGGCAATCAGATCAACTACTGCCAAGGCAACAGGTATTAGCCCACATGAGGTCCTGACAGGTAGGAAGATGGTGTTGCCACAACACCTGCTATACAGAACACATGAGCAGACACTTGTGAGTGCATCCACAGTTCATGAATACATTGATGAACTGAGGAAGCATTTACAACATGCATTTGCTTTTGTAAAGAGAAATCTAGAAAGAGCTGTTGACAGTGCCAAATCGTATTATGATAAAAAGACATCAGTAAAGGATTATTGTGTGGGGGATCAGGTGTACAAATTTCATTTTGGAAGAAGTAAACACAAAAATTCCAAATTCCTAGCAGCCTGGCAGGGGCCATTTCGAATTATAGATAAGGACTCTCCTGTAGTTTATAAAATTTTAAAGACTGAAGGTGAAACAGAAACAGAACAGTTTGTGCATGTAAACCAAATCAAGCCATGTCATCCAAGACATGAGATAAAAAATCTGGAGCGTGTAGAAACAGAGAAAGTCCCTTGAACATAAAAAAAAGTGAAGTAAGTGGGCCCAGACAGAAGTTAGTGACAGAGAAGTTAAATAAAGATGGCTGATTGTTATAATGGCACGTAAACACTGTAATATATGTAAATATATATTACATGGCCGCGGTAGCGGCCATGTAGTTATGATTAAGTGGGTGTTTCCACAGGAAGAGCACTTTTGGGGCGGCTTATAACTTCGCTCCCCCTGGACGAATCCTCACCAAACTTTGCAAAAAAGTATATGGCCCAATCTGAATTTTTTTGCAAAGTTTGGTGAGGATTCGTCCAGGAGGGAAAAAGTTATAGGGGGGTCCCAAAACTTTTTTTTCCCCATAGACTGAATGGGAAAAAACTTTGCGCACGGCTTCAGCCCGAACCGCTGGACGGATTTACACCACATTTGTGGCTGGAGCAGCGGCCTGGTCCCGAAAGCGTGCTTTTGCAAATTTGGTGTAAATCCATCCAGTAGATTTTTTAAAAATGACAAAAATATAAGGCAAAAAAATTAGTGATATCTGTGTTCGCTTCGCGGACGGACTTCCATGTTCGCTCCGCGGACAGCACCCCGATTGGCCCAGCAGCTTGCGTCATATCCGCGGACATGCGACGTGTTTGCTGATTGGGCGGCGTGGTGCGTGATGCGCATCAGATTTTCTGTCGCGCCCGCCATCTTGCATTTGTTCAAAATGTGTATTTAGTAGAGTGTGTTGGTGTGTAGAAGTCTTTGGGGAGGATAGGGGAGTATGAGATAGGTTCAAAGTTGTATTTTATTTATATGCTAGACGCTTTTGTTGTGTTTGATTTGTCTGCGGACAACACAGCTGTTCTGGAATGTTCATAAATAAACAGAATGGATTCGGTGTCAACTTGAAAGTGTTCTAAGAACACTCGTTTTGCAGGGGGTGTCCTGGAGACGTTGTCTGTATTGTGCGTTGGAAAGGTGAAAATGTTTTAAGAACAATCGCGAAATCCAGAAATGTTCGTACATAAGAAAATGGGGGTGTCCTGAAGACGCTGTTTGAATTGCCCTCTGGCAAGTTGAATGTGTCGTAGAACCTTCCCCCTGTCCGCGGACATAAAAATTGTTGCAATGCTTGCATCTATGCGTGTGATATGCTGCGGTGGGTGTGGCCAGGGTATAGAATGTTGGGTGCATGGCCATAGTGGCTTTTAACTTTGGGTCAAAAACTAATTTATAAGGAACAATGTTATAAGCTTGTATGGGTGTGATATGCTGCAATGGTTGTATTTATCTTGTTATACGTACTATTTGGTTTAGTAACGGGAGTCCATGTTTTTCTTGTTCATTTCTGTAATAAAAGAAAATAGCATGTTAGTATTAGTATTTTATAATGACTTATTACATTGTACAATCAACATTTTCTTCTCTTTATTGATCCTCATATTTAGTAGATTACAAACCAGAGTACTGTGCAATGTGCAAAGTTTCTGTGTTTGTTGCTAAAATCATTGGGTCTGTGGGAGAAAAAAAAATCCATGTTGGATTAAAAAAAAACCCTTTTTCTGTTATGCTACTGTTTATTTATTTGTTTGTTTTCCGCGTTTACTTGTTCTTTCTGCCTAATGCTTTATGCATTGGATTGTTCCAGTTTTTGTGAGCAGTAAGATATTAGGTATTTGTTTGGAGATTGTAAAATTTTGGCCCAGTTAGATACCAGTAGGCGTATTCTAACTATTTATGTTTTGATATAATTTCGTGGTATTGATTTATCTGTTTGCATATTTGTAAATTGTGGGACAGTTAGATACCAATTGGTGTATTCTAACTGTCTATTTTTTACTCTATTTGAGTGGTATTAATTTATCTGATTAGTTGTTGTAGAATCTTTGGGCAGTTAGATAGGTTTTGAAATATTGTGACAGTTTATATTTTTTTACTACAAGTGTACTTAAGGTTTAAGTACAGTTCAGTTATCAAATTTTGGTTTTAAGAACATTAAATACGCGTTTGTAAGATTAGCTGATAATCTCTGATTTACATTCACACCATCCACATTTTTTTTATATATATGCAGTGTAGTGCCCTGAGTTGGTTGTGGCTCCTGCGTGGTAGATTATACCTATTGTTGTGAAGGTTTTCCTACCAAGTGATATTTTACCATGTGTGAATCCAGTCAGCTTGAAGTTGTTTTTTGTACCATCTGCATTGTAACGTAGAAGCATTAGTATAACGTATTTACTATGTGTTTGTATTAGTAACGTGGAGCGATTATCCGAATTGCAAGTAGAACATAATCTACCGTGGTTTGCATTTTGTACAAGTTGCTGAAATGGAACAGATTCACAATTAGGTATTGATATATAGACAAAGCGCTCATTGGGGATTTGTTCTTGTGTCACATTGTTGCAGAGAGTGCATGTATGTTTCCGCATGTATGAAATCTGGAAGATTTCATTTATAGGTATGTTTTGGTTTTCCAGTACTAATAGTAAGTACATTAGAAATTCTTGTGGATCTTCCTGTGAGTTTATAATGAATTTCACCATTCCAGCACAATTGTTGTCTTATTCCAAAAAAACTATATGTGCTGTCAGGATTGTTTGCTGCATTTCTGTGAAGTACTAACATTTGCTAACACAATGGGTCTGTACTGTGTAAGTAAATGTTGTCAACAATTGGTGGTAATTGAAATAGAATATTCATTGCTGCATTTGCGTAGCAACTTACACCAACTATATTTGAGAATTGAAATGGTCCAGGTAGTTCTGTATCTAACTGCTTTTTTTGGAGTTTGTCTTCCTTCTTTAAAGAAGTACCTGGTTTACTTCCCCTAATGGATTCTTTTTTGCTTGTGGTACTTGATGAAGTTTTAGTTTCTTTTAGTCTCTTTGGAGGATTTGCAGTGACATCCTGTTGCATTTCTGTTTGATTTAGATTTCTTTTAGAACATTTTCTTTTTTGTGGAACAGGATATGTTTGTAGATAGGGGGGTGTATAGTGAACAAAGTCTATTGTATTCTAAAATGCAAGGAATATCAGCGTTTACTTTACTTGCATCAAAGTTTATTAGAAATAGACTGTCAATTGTACGTAGGCGTGACAGTGCTACGTAGCTCATGCCTTCTTTAAAGACTGTGTTACCAATGTCTATCATTGCTTTGTCTAGAGTAAGACTTTGTGATTTATGAATGGTGACTGCGTATGCAAGAGTTAGAGAAAATTGTTCTCTGCGTACATACATGTCTTTGAAGAGAAGGAATCGAGCTGTTGAGCGTCCTATTCTTTTTACTTCTGAAAGTTTGCCAAAGAGAATATTGACAAACTGAATTTTGTTGTCACGTGGGTATGTTTGAAAGCCAACAACTGTACCCAGTGCTCCATTAACTAGTCCTTGGTCCACGTCAAGGTTACGTTTAAGCATTACTCTGCAATTTAAGGATAATTTTAATATCTTTTCCAAGCCTGCTGTGTTTGAGATTGATTTTTCTAAACTATTTAGTCTTGCTGTGGCTTGGTCACACATGGGTAGTGTCATTCCATGTACATCTAGTTTGTCTGTGGCGCTAATTTCCATAATTGGTTGCATTTCTTTGCTTAACATTATTTCAGTGAATTTGAAACAGCTTGCAAGAGTTGGCATTAAGGCCATACAATTGACATTTTTGTGGGCTAATTGTTCCATAACATCTGTAGCACATGCATTATCACCATAAAGTGCATGAATGTGCCGGGTTTTCAATATTGCTTCTGCTTCTCTAGAAAGTATACCAACTCTGATACTTTTTAAGATGTTGGCATAAGTGAGATCTGTAGATTGGCGCATGTTTTCTGTTAATTCTCTGTATTGGAAATGTTGCCAAAGGTTGACATTTCCAATGCTGCCAACAGTTTTACGGCAGAGTTTGTGTCCTAATGTTTTAAAAATAGGCTCACCTTTTACAGGTGTCAATTGAAGAAGATCTCCGAAAACAATGATGTGTTTTCCTGCAAAGAGCTCTTCATAGTTTGTTTTGAGTACTTCTTGTAATCTGAGGTGAATCAAAGCCAACATTAGGTTGGACAACAGGCTCACTTCATCTATTAGTAGCATTTTCATTTGTTTCAATACTCTGCATACTTCCATTGCAGCTTCTGCAGAAAGTTTGTAATCATCTAACTTGTTTTGGTGTTCTACTGGCAGGAGTAGTAATCGGTGTAAAGTGACACCACCTATGTTGTAGGCAGCTAAACCTGTGGGGGCAGTGACAACAGCTGACAGTTTGTTGTTTGTCAATTGTTGAAGGAACTTACTGATGATTTTGATTAGGAATGTTTTGCCAGAACCAGCTTCACCACTGACATTCAATAGTATAGGTTTGTAATTTTGGCAAGTGCATTCTTTGTTTTCATGTTGCACACCCTGTGCAATTTCTTTTGTTATTTCTTGAAAAATGTTACGTTGCTCTTTGTTTAGTTTTGATTGTAGTGTAGTTAAGTCTTCGTCATCTTCATAGTGACACATGGTGTTTTCTACTTCTATCATAGCTAATTGTGCCTCATTTGTTATTAGTGGGTTTCTTCTTCTTTCCTCCATGGTTTGAAGAGTTGTAGCAGGGACATGTAATATATTTCTTTATGTTGAGGAGTCTTTAATGACAATTTGATATGATTAATTAAATTTGGTTTGGTGAGTTTTACTAAGCTGCCATCACAGTTTGTCACTTTGTATTTACGGTTTTGCTCATCAGGATTTATATTATTTTTGTATGTGTAGTTTTGGGCTATGTGGTATAGACACATGGTTTCCAAAGTGGTACTCCTGTTTGGGTAGTATGTGTCCAATAAAATGTTTTTTAAAATGTCTTGGCTGTTGGGATCATGTCTGGCTATAGTTTCTATATCTTCGTATGATTTTAGAGCTCTTTTTCTAGATTTAGCTGGACCAAGACTTAGCCATACTATATTTGCAGATTTACCATACAATGCAGTACCAGTTAATTTATCAGCTGCTTCATAGGATCCACATTCTCTATGGGACAGCATTTTTATGCCCAAGCTGTATAATTCCTGAGACACTGTTTTATCTGATGACAAGTCATTCCAGAGGTCTTGGAGCTCTGTCTTTTCTGATTTGGTTAAGTGACATATCGTGCAACTGCAGTAGAATTGTCTGCAATGCACTGCACATCTATGTTTGCATTCCACAAGTGGCCAATGATTGCATTGTAATCATTGATATATTTTTCTTCTTCTTTTCTTTTTATGCAATATGTATTTTTAGGTGACTTACCTTTAACACTATGGCCCTCATTACGACCCTGGCGGAAATCGAAAAACGATGGCGGAAATGCAATACCGCCATCGAATAGCGCTCGGTGCGACTATGACCCGTCACCGCAAAGTACGAAGCCATTAGCGACACCGTAGTGAACGCCAACGCTAACTGCACCAAGCACGCGCGCGCGCGCCATGCCAAACCGCAAACACCACCATGGTGCAACGGTACGCCAATTCCGACCCTAGCGGACATGTACCTAACGCCATCAGGCATGGCGGAATGTACCATTCCGCCATGGCGAGAAGTACGGCATCGCGAATCAACCGTAAACGGCCCCACTGAGTGCCTGTACACCGCTCCCTGCCCACAAAGTACAACTCCCCGTAGGTGCAATGAAGCCACAATGCAACCATTGAAATGTACAAGTCACCCATGCATGCCAACGAACAAAAGAAACACAAGAGGGGCCAATGGGAGCTGCAGGGCACAGATGGCACGAATACAGAAGCCATCCCAATGGACATGACCACAGTCCCCCACCAAGAAACGCACGCAAACACAGGCACCTGTGACCAGCAATATTCCGAAGACCACATCATTCAACCAGTCCACCTGGCTGACCGGCATCTGTTACACAAAACCCAATCCCCCGCCCCTGAGCATGACAACATTCAAACTGGCATATTGGCAGCCCCCATCCCTGACCTCACTGGGCTTCGTAGGCAAACGCGCACAGCACAGTACCACGCAACTAAACCCCGAAGCTGGAACCCAATGCAGATCTCCTCACAATACATCGCCCCCCAAATAGGCATATGCCACATCACTTGCAAAGAAAAACGCTACACGGGCCAAATCAGAATAGCAATTTTATGCACATCAAAATCACAAAGCACATACAGCCATCAGGCCATGAACTCCAAAACACCAATCACCATTGTGGGCTGCTTCCGCAAGAAATGACCAGCCACTACCTGTGTGTCGCCCTGTTCCCCCATGGTACACAGAGCCACATTCACGTACGAAAAGGCAACATGGAAGCGCACAGAACCGCAGGGCCGTCCCAATGGGGAGGCACTAGTCCAGCTGAAAGGCCGAAATGTTGCTCCGAGCCACCAGTACTGCGTAAGGGCATGTGGCCCATTGGCGATCGTCCCATAAGATCGTAATGCTGCTCCACTGATTAACACGAAGCAGCAGGTGTCGGGAGTAAAATCCATCTGCAGGAGTGGCATACAGATGGCAGTGGCAAAAGGGGAGGAGATACCTGTCAACCAAAAGAAAAGAAAAAGAACAGAATGGCCATCAGAACTACATACCAACAACTCACTTCAATGATCACACGAAATCCACAGCCATATGCATGCTAGCCCACTCCAAAGGAACATCACCACCCCAAAACCACTTGCGACTCATAACCATCTATATCGAGGTGCAAACACCATCACAAACGAGTGTCTGAGGGCGCCTCGAGACAGGGAGGGCTCAACAAGGCCAGATGGACGATGGTCCCACTATGGCAGCCCTGCATCACATAGCGTAGGGGAGGCGGATAGATCCCAAGAAGCCCTGTACATGGCAAACTCTGTATCAAATCACCTGCCCATGCATCCATCCATCATTCCCTCATCCCGGGATCAAAATGCCTGAATAATTACTCACATAACATTAGAAACATCCATTGAGTCTGTGCGTTATGCAGCCTGCTAAATCCACAGTGCCCCAGCCCGTAATTCCAGTGTTGTGAAGTAACATGTATTTAGGAACGGACGGCCTCATCGCCCACGTAGCTATTGCGCATCCCAAACTATTCATATCAATCATTGCTCCCTCGCCATGGGCCCTGTCTCAAGGACATAGAACAATAGAACGTTACATTTGCAGTCAGACCTGTGGGCATCTCCTCGCCGCTAGCTGGAAACCGAAAGCGCCGCCCTTCGAATTCCTCATTTGCAACATCACGTCGAAAAGGCATCTGTGGCCGTTTGAAATCACTAATTATTCCATCGAGTGCGGCTGTGTGTGAAAATGGCAACTGCCTTCACCCACGAATGGGACGCCCCGCCCGTCGTTGCAACTCGGTACAGTGATGCATGAGGGCCCACCGTTACTCGAGTACTACGTCCCACTGACCCCTCACAAGTCTGTTCGCGACTGCACAGATAGTATGTGAAACAATGGGACCACAGCAGAATGAACATATCAACCAATCTTACACGGCCATCGGGTACAAATACATGATTGCAATAGCAAGATACAATTCCCCGAATTGCAGCGTTGTGCGCGGGACGTGCTCGGCCAAAGGGGAGAGCAGTTTGCACAGGTGGAATCAATCACCACAGGTGGAGGCCATACAGCCTGAAAACACATACATTGCACAGCCAGTCTCCTCCCACAACCACACCGAAATGCTACCGGCAGGACTCGCGATGTTGGCCCTGGGGGACCTGATAGCACTGCAAGTGCTCCGACTCCAAGAAGTAGACGAACACCAACTACAACCAGCCGCACGGAGGAGACGCAGGAGGAGGAGGAGGCCAAGGCAGGGCCAGCAAGGCCCACCAGCACAGCCACTACCACCACGCAGGCAGCCCGCAATTCTACGCCTCCGAGCACATCCGTTCAACCTCACTGATGAGCAGATCCACACCCTCTACCGTCTGGACCGGGACACCATAGCCGCCATTGTGGACATGACACAGGCTGACCTTGTCAGCATGATAGATAGCCCAACCGCCATCCCACCCCTACTGAAGGTGGTGTCTGTACTCCACTTCCTGGCCACAGGCACCTACCAGCACACAGTCGGACAGTTGCATGGCATTTCTCAGCCACTGTTCTCACGGACACTATTGCAAGTGCTCGATGCCCTCCTGAAGCACGCAGACGACTACATCTCTCTACCACGCTCGGAGCAGGAAATAACCAACACAAAAGTGGGATTCCATGCACTTGCCGGCATACCGGGTTGCATTGGTGCCATCGACTGCACCCATGTTGAATTGGTCGTCCCACATGCCATGGAGGCCCAGTACCGCAACCGAAAACAATTTCATTCCCTGAATGTACAGATGGTGTGTGACTCCAACAGGATCATTACACATTGTTGTGCCCGATTCCCTGGATCAACCCATGATTCTATGGTCTTGAGGAACTCTACAATACCACGCTACATGGAGCGACACGCAGGGAACAGATCCTGGCTACTCGGTGAGTCTCATTACATGCATGATGATGTGGGGTATGTGAATTGTCAATGACCTGCCAGGAAGGGGGGGGGGGGTGTGCGTACGTATCAATGGCATTCCACATCATACGTTTCTCGTCCACATACAGGTGATGCTGGATATCCACTGAAGAGATGGCTCCTCACACCAGTCCGGAACCCACGGGACCAGCATGAGGAGGACTACAACCATGCCCACTCACGTACCCGTGTAGTCATTGAACAGGCATTCGGCCTACTGAAGACCCGTTTCCGCTGCCTCAGCAGGTCTGGCGGGGCACTCCTGTACCGCCATGAGAAGGTTGCAAAGATGGTGATGGCATGTGTCATGCTCCACAACATGTGCGTACGTAGAAATGTGCCCATGCCCCCTGACGCAGAACTGCAAGCACCTGATGATGGTCATGATGAGGGTGGGGATGTGGCAGCACCTCATGGAGTCTGCGAGGCACCGGAGGCCCGTGACATTCGTCAGCATCTCATTGATGTATGCTTCTAGCACTCACGCCTGGTGGCTGATACATGGACACGGGACTCGTGGCACTGCGTGTGTCTGGGACATGCACAATATGGACTGTACGCCTATGATGGCCTAGTACACAAAGATCAATGTCCACACTTCTCATTGGTTGATCGTGCACTTTTTATGGCATATGTGATATCATGTTGAACACCCTATCGACCCGCCACCCAAGTGAGCCCAACACACCCCCTCCACCCTCCTACCTCCCCCCCGAACACCAGTGTCCAAAGATGCTCATTGTCAGTGGGCTGTCGCTATTGCATGCCCCCTCTGCGGGTATCAGGGGCACCCCTGCCTGTGGAGCGCAGGTTCCTTCCAGATCTACGTTGGGGGCTGCCCTGGACGGAACTTGCAACGGATGATGTGTCTGCCTGCTCACGTCCATGCATGTCCCTAAGGGTTTGCGAGAGCTCAGTGAGCACACGGCGCACTGCGGCAAGTTCGGCACATACGTCTTTGGACGTCGCATGCAGTTCCCCCCTCAGGCTCTCGGTGCTACTCTCCATTTGGACTCTCAGGCTCTCGGTGCTACTCTCAATTTGTGCCCTTAGCGTCTCTGTACCTCTCTCCATTTCTGCCCTAAGTGTCTCTGTTGATGTTTCTATGTCTGCCTTGGTGCCCCCACATTCATCGGCATGGCCCTTGAGGAGTGTGGCCATTTGCTGCTGTTGGACGATTAACTTGTCGAGGGACTGTTGCCTCTGCTGGGCCATGGCCATTTGCGGTGGTGTCACAGAGGGGCTGTTGTCCTCATGTTGCCTTGCCACAGGGCTTGTGGGGGATGGCCAGTCGTCGTCTTGTGGCTGCACCTGCGTGGTATCCTCATGTTGTACGGGAGGGGACAGACAGGGGGATTGGGACAGGTCATGGATGGATCTGACCTCGACATCCCCGTCTTCTGTGTCCGAGCATGCTGCCATCAATGGGGTGTCACCTATGGTGCTGCTGCCACCAGAGGCAGTGCCTTCTGTGGCATCCATTGGGGGGACCTGTGGTGGTGGTGTTGTGGCCATGCTGGCTGCTGGGGTGCCTGTTGATGTTCCCTCCTCTGTGCTGCCACCTGATTTGTGCTGCTGCCGTGTCTTGATGCGTGCAGCTGAGGTGGAGGGTCTCTGGCCGTTGGTCTTGGCCCTCTTTGCAGGTGTGCTGGTAGGGGTGTCCTGTAGCTCGTCGTTTGGATCGGACCCTGTGGTGGAGTAAAGGAGGGCGAGGGTTATTGATGGGTCAGTGGGAATTGGAATGGCATTGTATCACATGCATTGGGGTGGTACCTGAGGGTGATTTGGGTCGGGGTCTTGGAGGTGCTTTGATTTGTGTGTGGAGTGAGGGTGCAGTTGTTTGGCAGCCTGCAGTTAGGGTGTGCCTGCTGCACGTGTAGTGCGTGTATTAGGGGTTTTTAATTATTTATGTATTTATTGTGGGTTTTGACGTGCGCTTTCAGGCCGATGTGTGTGGACGTTCTCCTGGACATGTGTTTCTGTTGCACTATGTGGACGCATGGTACTTCACATGGATGGACTGTGTGGATTTGGCATTGTTTTATCTGGCCCACCTACCTGAATCTTCGGATGTCTGCACTCCTTTCTCCATCCCTCCGACTCCCTCTATGCTCTCCATTCCGATGGTGGAGGCACAGATTTCTTCCCAGGGGGTCAACTTGATGGGTGATTCAGGACCTCCCCCGGTGGCTGTGGCAATGTTGCGGTTGGCAGAGAGTATGCTGCGGACGCGTATCCGCAGGTCGTCCCATCGCTTGCGGCATTGCTGTGGGGTGCGGGGTGCGGTCCCCACCGCACTTACCCGCTGTGCCACCAGAGCCCATATGGCCTTCTTGTTTGCAAGTGCCGTCCTGGTCATTTGCGTGGAGAAGACGACGGCTGCATTCTCCTGGAGGGTCTCTGTTAGCACGGTGAGTTCCTCACGGGAGAAGTGGACCTGCCGCTTGCGGTCGCACGCTTTCTTCGCTACTTTTCCCATTTTTCTTGGTTTCGCTAGGGTGGTTGACGGGTTGGGGTGTGTTTCAGGGTAGTGATTTTAGTGGTTGTGTTGTTTTGGTGTTTTTATAGGTGTACGCCGGGATGTTTCCCGTTCCGGGCCCATGTTTTAACTTCCGTTTCCGTATATTTCCGGGCACCGTACTTTCCGGTAGGCGCACACTGCGGTGACCGCTAAGTGGGGTGGCGGTATTGCACCTAGGGCGCCGTACGGCGGCGGTGTGGGCCGTTTTGGGGTCATTTCCGCCATCGCGGACTTTGCACTTCCGCCGTGGCGTGGTGCTCGTGCCCGATGGGTCGGAATGGGCCGCACTTTGCTCCTTCGTACAATGGCGGAAACGCTATTTACGCTGTGGCGCTCCGGTCAGTCGCTTTCCGCCAGGGTCGTAATGAGGGCCTATGTCTAACTGAAGACATGAGGTTGTTCACTTGACCTGTATTTGTAACTGGTCTAAGGAAACCAAATCGGCATTTGGTGTAGTATTTCCCTTTGTTTTTGTATTTGCGACGACAATATTTGCCACATTTGTGTCTTTGGAATTGTAAGATTTTTGCATGAAGATCACTATTTGTGGATTCTGACGGAATTTCACAAGTGACATATTTTTCAATAAACTGTAAAACAGTGGCAACACTGTCTTGACCAAATTTAGGAGCATCTTTAATCCTTAAAAGCATGTGGACATGTGGCGCTCCTCTGGCTTGGTATTCTTTTCTCCAAAAGAAGTGTTGCACTTCTCCAAGGGGAGGAACAGTTTTATTACAAATAAAATGTAGCATAGCAATGAAGCGATGGTGAAAATATCTAGAAACATTAACAGGATCCTGAGAACAAAGTTCTCCAGGTGTTAGTATATCTATGTTTGTTTTGTTTTCGTTTGATATGCGTAGGAAAGCATGTAAATCTTCCCATGCATATTCTGCGCAACTTAATGTAACAAACCAAGTGGGTGGGCCAAGGTTTCTGATCATACAACGTACATCTCCATGGCGTCGAAACCAGTACTCTTTAGTACCTCGCATATTTGCTAATAGATTTGTAAGATTTGCCTGTAAAACCTCATCTTTTTGGTGAACTTTTTGTAATAATTGTGTGGCTGTCATATTTTGAAAGTGTGATCCTAATTTTAATATGTGTGCAACTCCGTAACATAAAGTTGTTAATTCACTTTCAAAGAGTAGGTGGAATATGTATTCCACATTTTGTCGAAATCTGGGATCTTCAGAATACATTCGTAATGAGCGATATTCTGATGCTGATATTTGAATAGGTCTATCATCGTATCTTCCTCCTTTGCCAGTAGGAAAGAGTAGAGGAAAAGCACGTGCTTCTATACTTTTTTCCCATATGCTGATTGGTGATCCTTTTGTTTGACGCATTTGGTACGTTTCCAGTGCATCTTCTATGGTGTCATTAGAGTGCAATGGGGGAACTGTATAATGGTCTAAAGTGTTTGCTATTGTAGCAGGATCTAGGAGCTCAGATTGACCAGTTTCTTGTGTCTCTTGAATTATTTGAGTTGTATCTTTCAAGTTTTCTTCGATATTAATTTCTTTGTAATAATCATTATTCTCTTTGAGATATTGCAGGGCTTCTCTAACTTTATGTAAATCTACCAGTTGTTGCCAATTTTTTTTGTCTTTTGTAGGTACTCCATTTACCAAGATAATTAAAGATTGTTGCATTGGACGTTGCACTCCTAGAGTGTGCACATTTTCTTTTAGATCTAATGGTAAATAAACTACTTTTCCACCAATACCTTTCACTAATTCAGAGGGAGGTAATTTTGCAGTTTTTGGTTGAAGTCGTATTATTGCTTGAAATGGATGAACTGTTTGAATTATGATGCTCTCATATAAATTAAGTTGTTGAAGGAGTTTTGGTAGTGGATGTAATTCCAAGTTATTTGAGATAGCACGTGAAGGAGTTTGGTTGTTGTCAAGTTTGGTAGTGCAGTAACTGCAAAGTATTATGGGGTCAGTTATTTTGTATTTATTTTCTGCTATAAGGTAGAGAGCTAATTCAAACCATTTAGAATCTTCATTGTCTTCTATTTTGTATGAAAGGTCTATAGTTTTTGTGTTATTTTTATAACACGTTCTGCGGCAACATACACACACGTGGTTTGGTACTTCACCTGAAGTGCTTTGAAATTGTAGTATTTTTTTTTTTGTATGTGTGTAGTGAAAGGTTGCCATGTGCAGATTTGTTACGAAGTTGGTTGACAGCTAATTCATCTTGTAAGTGGGTTTCATTTCCAAAATATTTTTTCTGTATATACTCGATTTCTTCTAGTAGGTCTTTTGGTGTACCATATAGAAGAATGTTATTTAAATTGGTTAGTGCTAAAGCAGGACTTTTTGCATAATACAGTTTATAAACTAGATTTCTTATACTTGCATGATGTGTTGATATCCTTTTGATATCATGGAAGGTTGTTTTGCAAGTAGCTCCTGATATGCAGGCCAACGAATGTCCTTGCAGTCCTGTGTGCTTGCGTACTGGACAAGCATCCATACTTTGCAGTATTTTAATTTTGATTTTGTCTTTCCTTTTCACATATTGATTGAGGAATAGGCGTAAAGTTTTGAACATTTTTTTGGGAATGTTACACATTGACGTGCATGGCCATGTTTAAATTAGATGTTCTGAGTCAGTCGAATGGAGGGGTAAATCTAAGTTTTCAGGGCATATTTTTGTAAGGAGTACTTCTTGTTCCATTATGGTATTATTAACTTTTTCATAACCTCGACCACTGCTATGTATGGCAATTGTATTTGTTTGCTTTTGTTTGTACGCTTCTTCATTAAAGTATGGTTCTGTGGTTGTAGTGTGACTCCATTCACCTCCACAGATATTTAAGAAGTTATTTCTGTTCACATTTCGTTTATTGTGAAGTCTTTTTTGAAATTTAGTTATTAGTTTTGTTACTGGTTTAATTCTGTTTAACACAACAATAAATAAGTTTCTTTTGAGAAGAATTGCACTGTCTATCAACGCTTCTAAGATTACTTTCCTATGATAGGTTTGAAGTGCTGAACCTGATTTCTCTCCTGTTTTTATCAGATTTTGAAGGACTTTGTGACGGAACATTTTGGCTAATATAATTTTCTTGGTATGCTTACTTTGTACTATATCACGATTTATAGAAGACGTTTAATTTGTAGTGATAGTTGATTTTCTGGTAATAGTTTTTTGGGTCGTTTTACTTTGTGATAGAGGAGGCAAAGTTTTTGCACTAGAAACTTCTTCTGTTTCACAACATGACTGTATTAGCTCCTGTGTTTCAGCGTTTTTTACAAATTCTGCTATAGATGGGTGTTTATGTTGGAGACTTTTCTTTTCATTTGCTCTTCTTCTGCGTCCCTTTCTACAGAGTTGCTTTTTGGTGGGCATTCTTTAGTGTCTGTTGAAAAAAATACAGGAGGTATGGGTTGGGGTTTTCTGCAATACATGTGTGTTGTGTGCATGATTGTTTGAGTAAGATGATAAAGATGTATGTAATGGTGTGTGATTGTGAATTGGGAAGTTGAACTACTAGGGATGGGTATTATTCAATTAATGTGTTACTAAACTGAGGTTCAGATGACAGAAAAAAGTAAGCCGGTGGTGTGGAGAAGAATAAATAATATAGGTAAAGCTATACAATTAAAACAGTTGTTTGTTCTACAACATCTACATTCTAGCGGCTGAGTTGGGTAATTTGTGTGCCGAAAAATAGGAATTTGAGGGCCATTCTGACAGGAGATCACTGTTTAAGACGGGGCGGATTTTTGGTCAGAATGGTGAAGAAAAACTATTTTTAGGCACAGAAGTACCATGAATGCACTGTACAGTGCGTTTGAGTTATAAATCAAATATTATGGTAACAATCTACTTACTTTTTTTTCAAAAATGAGTAGTTTGCTTCTTAGTTGTTCTTTGTAAATCAAAATCGGCTGCTTCTATTCAGGATAATGGGCTTCACTGCAATTGTAAAAGAAAGAAATGAGTAATTTGGTTGCTATATAGCACTGTTTTCATTTTAGACATAGATTTTTTTTAATTGAAATGCTCAGCGCCTTCCTGAAAACCATTAAAACTATATTATGACTAAGGGTAGGAAAGAAAATATCTTTACTATGGTTTGTGGAATTCATAATCTACCAACGTATACCACTATTCTTGAAACTAAGCTTTTCCACGTAATAATGAGTCATTGTCATCATAGCTCTCAACCATGTGTGTTGCAAAGGCGGGTGAAATCACCTGATTTTGTTTTTGGCGGTTGAGACACCCATTGGAATGAATGGGCGTGCAGGAGGCTTGGCGGGTGAGTCAGTCCTTTACAAGGCGGGTGACACCCGCCAAAAGCGTGCGAGTTGAGAGCTATGTGTCATAGCCTGCTTTTTCACGTAACAGCGAGTGAATGTCATAGTCTGCTTGTCCTATATAAATGTATGTAAGTACTTATGTAAATGAAAAAAATTAAAACCAATTATGTGTTTGTACAAATATTATTGTTTGAGATTTGATCATAGAGTGTGTATGTTATTTTGTGTGATTATATGTCGTGTATATATTTTATTTCAAAAATGTTAGTTTTCATAGTATTTGTATGTGTGTGTGTGTATGAAGAAATTAAACGATATAAAGGTTTGTAAGTGACAGGTCATTTTAGGACAATGAAACAATGATCGTCCATTCATTTTTCAGATCATAGAAGGTAAAAGTCGGTTAGAAAATGTGTTCATGTACTGTGTAGAAAATATGCATACCTGTACTTTCTGTTCATGTATATGGATATGGACCAAGCTGCAAGTAGAAATATTGGAGATTTGTATAGTATTTGTCGTAGATCGTGGTTGTCAATGGTATGAGACTTGTACTCCGAGAGATACACCGTACATTTGTAGTGCTGCTCTATGATGATGCAGTTACATGTAGAGTTATAGGATTTGATTGGTGGATGGTCATGTGATTGCTTAGCTACATCCAATGAGGGAATGGCACAGAGAGTGAAATCGAAATGGTAGAAGGGCTGTACATGTTACGATACATTCGCGGACATGGCGGTAGTTCTAGGACACCGCATATTACATCCGGGGAATTTGGGGAGAGGAGGTATGGAAATGAGATTGGATGAAGCAAGGGATTGGTCAGTAAAGTTTAGTGAGTGTGTTGTGCTAGGAGAGGTTTTCTCAGATATTGTTTTTGCAGAGAGAAGAACAGATAGCTATGGCTGAGTGTTTCAAAACACAGATTGTATGGATTTTGGGAGACTTGTGGATTCATTGGTTGAAGGTGCATGCAGAAAGCTGTGGAGTATCTATAGATCTTGGATTCCCACATGTGGAAGTGCACTGGCATGGAGTGCGTGGAATGAAGTGGTTGGACTTACTACCTCTCTGTGCAACTTTGAAGATAGAGGAACATCCAGACATAATTGTAATTCATTGTGGAGGGAACAGTTTAGGGCATGTATCTGGAATTTCTTTGCAATTTGCAATGAAAGAAGGACTTCAGAAGATAATAGACATGTTTCCAAATGGTAAAATAATTTTTTCACGGCTTGCGCAGAGACAAGTGTGGCTTCGTTCTTTCTCATGTGGTCCACAAATGGAGAAAGGAAGGCGTAATGTTAATAAGGCTGTTTATGCCTTCCTAAGAGATTTTGGCATGTCCTCTTTTAACAATGAAAATATTTTGTTTCGTAGTACATACATTTTTCGCAAAGATGGAGTCCATCTTACTTATGCTGGCAATCAGATTTTTCTGAGAAATGTACAAAATGCATTGCAACCTTTTTTAGAAATACAGCATTAGTTTTGAAGTACGTCTTACGTAGTTAAAATGTTTTACATTCAAACACCTCCCAAAAGGCTCTTTTCAGAGCCACCACTTCCTGTTAGAGAAAAATGCATTGGTTTCAATAGGGTAGCAATGCAATTGTTTTTCTGTTCTCGGACCGTCCACGGACTTTCACGAAATGGAAATGGCCATGCTTTATGTATCTTCACTTCTATTTTTTAACTGTGAAAGGCGGCTCTGAAAAGAGCCTTATTTTTTTTGATTTTTGTTATTTTGTATTTTGTTTGTTCTTTTTTATACACGACACACTAGGAGAGAAGGGAAAGGAGGGCAAAGGGAGGGGGACACCAACCAAAGGGATAAGAAAGTGCGAGCTGAGAGAGGAAGATGTAGAGTGGGTTTTATTTGGGTAGTGAGCAGGTCTTCTGGTGCTCTGAGACGATCGTCTCAAAAGCACTCCGAAGTCACTCCCCCCTGCAGAGTACTGTGTCACAGTACACACATACAACTCTGACCCTCGAAAGGTAAGGGTCATCAGAATGCTGTATGGCCTGTGAGGCAGTTTGAGGAAGACGCTGTCCCACAGAGGTGTTCCTTGTGGTGACAGGATCAGG